>NW_024870703.1:14640897-15284294 GCF_019054845.1 Dipodomys spectabilis | reverse complement strand
ATACTAGGCAAACTCTCTACCACTGAGCTACATCTCAACCCCTTAACCAATCTTTCATTGTCTTTTGTAAGCTTGAAGTATGGATGTCAAGCTCTGAGACTCTGTATATAATTTATCATTAGAATTCACTTTATTTTTCCTTTGTGGCACCAAATTCAAGCCTTACATATGCTCTGCCACAAGCTCCATCTTCAGCCCCAAATTCAATTTTGTAATGAACCTATGCTGAGAGCAATGAAATATTTATTTGTATGTTTCTTGTAACTTCCCGATAGTCTATTTCTCTCTTTTATGCTCAGTTTTATCAGCTGGAAATGAGAGTGCAGTTTCCTCGATCTTTATTTGCCCTGGGAAACAGAGAGAATGCAATTGAACATTCATCTAGAATCGACAGCTGCTTCTGTCTTGGCTCTGCAAGGTTCATACATTTTAAGGAAGGTGGCTTTTCAAACTCTGTAAATGAATCTGCAGTCCTGTTACATGGAAGGGAACTTGGACTTTCTTTTCTGGATTATAAATCTGAGAAGTTTCATTTACCAAAATATTAACTAACCAATAACCATTACATTTCATGCAAAAATTCAATTGTACCCAAAGGTCTACTTTCTAGTTAACAAACATCTTTATAACCATTAACATTTCCTCTCTGAGTCTCATAAATGAGTTCTGTATTTTTCAGAGTTTTAAAATCAGTGTTCAGATATGCCCCAAGAGGTTTTTCTACTCTCTCTTATTTTTCTAGATAGCCTATTCACAGCCCTGATGAGAGGGTCACATAATTTCAACTCTCCACAGAACATGTTGCATTTATATGGTATCAATAAGATGAAAGACACTTTCCATCTGTCCAAAAAATTGAGGGAGACTTACCAAATATTTTGCCTTTCCTAAAAAAAAAATCCACCTAAGACCATTATGATTTTCATGAGTTTTACAGGTAGGTCAGAGCTTTCAGTTTGCCTCTTATTTAGAGTTCTCCTGGGATATAGTGATAGGAAGCCCAGTAGCTTTAACCATCAGTGGAGGAAGGAATTGTTTTGATATTTGTGAGCATTGGAGGCAGAATTACTTGGAGACAGGAAAAGTATAGTCACACAGCAACGGAAGTAACTCCCATGACTTAAAAAACACTTGAATATCATGAAGTGTTAGCCAAGCTGCTAATATACCAATTTGAATATAGTTTAGGCATCTGGTTAGTTGGCTTGCTTTATTTTTGTTAAAAAATATTTTGGGGAAAAATTTAAGTGGAATGATCAAGGGGAGTTATTTTACTATTCTTTTAAAGGGAGGCAGGAAAAAAGGGCATCCGTTTTAAGAGGCAAAATAATTTGAATTTATTCCTGGTTGCTACATACTCACTTGAGTCAGCATCAAATGATCCTTTTTAAAAAAATATTTAAATTTTATTGTAAAGGTGATATACAGAGGGGTTACAGTTACATAAGTCAGGTAATTATATTTTTTGGACAGTGTCACCCCCACAAATTATTCTTTTAAAAATTCTTTATTAAAATTAAGAGATTGCATAAACTTCACAATATTGTGGGATAGTGATACTTAGCTAAAGTCACAAACACATTTTAACCTTCACAAGGTGAGTTGTTAATTATCCTGGTCTATAAAGCTTGTGAACTCTACAAACTTTGACAATACAACTATTTCTTCCAAGGTATGTATATTTCTTTCCTTTGGCTTAGTGTAAGCTGTTCCTTCTTTCCCTTTCATTCCTTCCCTCCCATCGCTGCCCTTGAGTTGCTTAGGTCACTTTCACCAATGTCTAGGCAGCCCCTCTACTGTATGTTTTCACCTGTTTTCCTCTGATTCTTTGCCCTCCTTGTAGCTTTCCTCATATATGCACATGAATATATCATATGTAGGGTCAAGAACATAGAGTCATCTAAAAACAATACGACAAATTAAGAAGAGGTTCTTTGTTTCTTGAGTCCTGTTTCCTTTGTCATATCTAGTTGCATTTTGAAATTAACATCTGCATATCAGGGAGACCATGTGCTGTTGGTCTCTCTGATCTTGGCTTATTTCATTCAGCTCAACATTGATTTCTTCTATCTAGTTCCATCATTTCCTTGAGAATGCCATTATTTTGTTCTTTCTAATGGCTGTGTAATATTCTATTGAATATAAGTACCCCAATTTTTGGATCCATTCATCTGTAGTGGGGCTTCTGGGTTGTTTCCATATCTTAGCTGTTGTGAACAGTGCTGCAATGAACATGGAGATGCATGTGTCCTTGTGTACTAGTTCCTGTTGCTTCAGGGTAGATGCCTAGGAGTGGTATGGCTGAGCTGTATGGAAGGTCTATGTTTAGTTTTTCGAGGAACCTCCAGACTGCTTTCTAGAGTGGCTGTGTTAGTTTATATTTCCACCAGCCATGCAGTAGGGTTCCTCTTTCTCCGCATCCCCTCCAGCATTTGTCATTGGTTGAATTTAGGATGTGGGCCATTCTGACTGGGATAAGGTGGTATCTCAGGGTTGTTTTTATTAACATTTCCTTTACAGCCAGGGATGATGAACATTCCCTCATGTGTTTCTTTGCCGTTTTTATCTCTTTTTCTGAGAAGTCTCTCTTTAGGTCCTTTGCCCATTTAATGAGTGGTTTGTTAGATTTGGGAGGGATTAGTTTCTTGAGTTCCCTGTATATAATGGGTATTAGGCCTTTGTCTGGTATATTACTGGTAAATACCTTTTTAAAAAAATTTAATTTGTTTTAATTTGTTTTGCCAGTCGTGGAACCTGAACTCTGGGCCTGGGCTCTGTCCCTCAGCTCTTCAGCTCAAGACTAGTGCTTTATGATTTGAGCCAAAGCGCCACTTCCAGCTTTTTTTGCTTATGTGGTGCTGAGGAATCAAACACAGGGCCTCATACATGCAAGGCAAGTGCTCTACCACTGAGCCACCTTCCCAGCCCCTAAATATCTTCTTTTTTTTTCGGTCATGGGGCCTGAACTCTGGGCCTGGGCACTGTCCCTCAGCTCTTCAGCTCAAGGATAGCACTCTACCACTCGAGCCACAGAATCACTTCTGGCTTTTTGTGTTTATGTGGTACTGAGGAATTGAACCAGGGCCTCATGCATGTAAGGCAAGCACTCTACCACTGATCCATCTTCCTAGCCCTGGTAAATATCTTTTTCCAATTGGTTGGCTGTCTATCTAGTTTGGTAGCTATGTCTTTAGCTGTGCAGAAACTTTTTTATTTTAAGGTAGTCCCATTTGTCGAGTCTCTCTCCAATTTGTTGTGACCCTGGGACTCTGTTCAGGAAGTTCCTGCTTGTGCCTTTAAGTTCTAGTTTCTCTCCTACTCTATCCTGCAGCAGTTTCAGAGTTCCAGGTTTGATGTCAAGGTCTTTAATCCATTTTGAGTTGATGTGTGTGCATATGACAGACTGGGGTCCTCTTTTAGTTTTCTGCATGTGGCTGCCCAGTTTTCCTAGCACCAATTCAAATGATCCTTAATCTCTCATACCCCCTTCCTCCCACATTTAAAAAATAGTCACCTTAACAGGGTCTTCTGAGTGGCCCTGGCTGGCTTCAAACTCCTGACTCTCCTCTATTAGCATCCCAGGTGGTGGCATTGCAGACATGTGCCATTGTGCCCAGTTTTTGTACTTAGTAATATTCACTGCAAAGACTAAGTATTGAGCATCTGCATGAATAAAAATGATAAACAATAATTTCTTCTTGGGGGAGGGAGGCTTATATGTTTATATAAGCAGATAATATTCACACAAATAATAAAAATCCTATGTGACATTTTAGCAGATTTGCTTGACTATCTCTATTTATATTTATCCATTTTTAAATTGTTTTTTATATAAGAACACAGATATTCACCACACTGAAAAGGTAAATGTTCAAGGGATAGATAGGTTTAACCTGAGTGACATAGTACATAGTGTATGCATATGGTTTAACCTGAGTGACAGTGTACATAGTGTATAAATACATATAGTGTAACATCATACATCCTTCCAAATAGGCACATTTTTATGTTTTTATATACCAGTTCGAAATTAATTTAAATAAAAAAGACTTATAAGATTCTATGGGATTAATGAGTGTTCAAAGACTCCTGAAACTGTTAAGTCTTATAAAAATGCAGGATATTACAATGCAATCAAATATTGAGAAATAATAATCTGCACTATGGGCTGGGAAGGTGGCTCAGTGGTAGAGCACTTGCCTTGCATGCATGAGGCCCTGGGTTCAATTCCTCAGCACCACATAAGCAAAAAGAAAAAAGCTGGAAGTGGCGCTGTGGCTCAAGTGGTAGAGCACTAGCCTTGAGCTGAAGAGCTGAGGGACAGCACTCAGGCCCAGAGTTCAGGCCCCATGACCGGACCCCCCCCAAAAAAAAAATTGGCACTATTTTCTTTATCTTGTATGCATGCACACAGGTACCCACAAATATACATAGACACACACCCTCACACACACACCCTTTGTGAATGAGCAAAAGAGTGTTTTGTGAACAGGGCTACCATTCACAATACCTATAGAGTTTCACTGAAGGCTGAACTTAATGCTGTTGAGAACAGTCTCCTGGAGTAGAGCTGTTTTTTACATGTTAGCATAGGAAAATCACCAGAAAAAATGCCCTTTGTGAGATGCCTTTTAAGTCAGCAGAGTGCTGTGCCTGAAGTTCGTTCTTTCTGAGGAACAATGTTGGAGGCTGAGGTGACTGTGTTAGGCTCAAGCCACTGTGCTTGCCTTAGGGTGGGAAGAGTTCCACCATGTAACACGGGCGGGGCAGGGACAGGCTCCTCCTATCTCTGAGCTTTAGTTACTGTGTTTTTGAAATTGGGAGAATTTGAGTAAATATTTGAGGTGCTTTTCCAAACTCAAATCTCAGATTTTCAGGACCACTCTCTGGTTAGGCTAACACAATTACACTGTGAACTCAGGTTAATGCTGTTGAGCCTGGGGACTGGAGTGAGTTCAGAACTGGACATTGAGAAATTAAATTCATAATGGAACTAGGAGAATAGCATTCATGAGAGACATTTCTTAACTTCAGTAAGTGGAGGACTGTAGTAAGAAATTTAGTAACACCTGAAAGTTTGTAGTCTGTATGAGAAAAGTTATTTTAAAAAATGAAAGGCCGTAGTTCCTAAAGTATGATTAATAGATATAATGGAAAGGAGTTCAATGTAGCAGAGTACTCTGTAATGATGGAATACTCTGCCTGCCAATGGAAACTACTGGCCACTTCCATGAATTTGGGTGGCGATCTTAAAATGTAACAGGGAGAATGAAGAACTGACGATTTTTGGTGATCTTTGTTTATTTGACCAAAGCTAGCACCCTATGTTGGTTTGTGGCTAACTTTCTGGAGAGCAGATTTATAGTGAATTTGCTGTGTTCATTGAATTGTAAGTTCCTTTAGGATATGGAATCTATCTTATTCATCTTATTATGCACTTACTCAGAACATCAGAGGGTGCGAAGGAATAGCTCAGTAAATAATTGTCATAGCCATAAAAATGCTCTTTGAGGAAACAATATGTGGTCAAGCTTATTTTAAAAGCATTACATATCTTTGAGATAATGTAGATTAATATATGCTTTGGGAAATCTTACAGATAGATATATCTTGCTATTTCTCTCCCTATAGACTCCGTGCATGTGTGTGTGCTTCTGTGTTTGTGTTTATGTGAATGAGAAAGAATGGTAAGGAGGTGGGGGATGCAAAAAGAAAGGGAGATGGGAAAAGAGAGAGGGAGAGACGGGGAGGGAGGGTGAGAATATACTCTTATAGGACACAGTTAATTTATTGAGAGACCTGGTTTGGTTGGTAGAATACATGGTCACTTATTAGAGGTATGAATCCATCCTGGTCAACTACATAGATTCTGTTCTCCAACGTAACATTGATGGAACAAATGAAGTAAAGAGCTTTGGGATAGACATCAGACTGTAAGAATCCAGCTAAGTTAGGTAGAAACTATCTAAAGACTTATATTTCTGTGTGGAACTGGGAAAGGAGATTTGAAACTGGGGGCACCACAGCACACTGATAAAGCTAGCTACTTTACATTGATTATGTTAGCTACTTTTCCTTTCAGACTCTCATTGTTTCTGAATACAGAGTGCTTATTCATAATTTTTAAAGTTCTTAAGATATTATATATTTAGAAAACATTTCTATTTGTTTATGGAAGGATGTTAACTTTAAATCTGTATTACCTCAAAGATTAAGACATTTATCCATAAAGATTTTTCAAATGTGTATTAAAATGAAGCAGGTAAAAATGTCATCTTTATGTAAACTTACCTTTTTGTGTCAAGGGGCTTGAACTCAGGGCCTGGGCACTGTCTCTGAGCTTTTTTGCTCAAGGTTAGTGCTCTTTGGCTTTTTCTGTGATTGGAGATGAGTCACATGGACTTTCCTGACCAGAGTGGCTTTGAACTGTGATCCTCAGATCTCAGCCTCCTGAGTAGCTAGGATTACAGGTGTGAGCCACCAGTGCCTGGCTGTCACATAAGCTTTTGATTACACTAATTTGTGTTTTTGAATAACCTATAACAAGAAACCATAAACCATTAATATATATTCAAGGGGCAAGTGCAAATATATTACAGGTTGTTTAAATTGTTCATCTGGTGTTCTCTCTCTCTCTCTCTCTCTCTCTCTCTTCCTCTCTGTCTTTTTGTGCTGTTCCTGGGGCTTGAACTCAGGTCCTGGGCACTGTTTCTGAGCTTCTTTTGCTCAAGGCTAGCACTCTACCACTTGAGCTACAGCTCCACTTCTGGCTTGTTTTTGGTAGTTGATTAGAGAGACTTTGCAGCCAGGGCTTTGAACCATGATCCTCAGATCTCAGCCTCTTGAGTAGCTAGACTTCTAGGTTTCTGACAGATACTGGAGATAACAGTTACATGGACTTTCCTGTTCTGGCCTGAGATCTCAGCTGCCTCAGCAGCTTGGATGACAGGTGTGAGCCACCAGTGCCTGGCTAGCTTTGTATCTGAGAGTCGATTCACAAACTATGAGTGAGAAGAAGAGCTACGGGAAAGTCCTACTATGACATTTTTTTTTAATTTCCAGAGATTAAAAAATACTCAGTTCCCTCTTGGTTTATGAGGCAGTGAAGTATTCCAGAAGATAGATATTGATGCTGAGCCCCATGGGATGTGGGAGTGCTGAGCATATTTGCAGGACATAAAGACCGAAGCTAAATGAAGTTACATCTTTTCCTATAAAATGCAATCTGTCTCTCAATGGATTTTTACCATCCTGTTGTTTTTATTCTCTCCAACTTTATAATTGGAGACATCCTACTGGCTTGTTGAAAATATCACTATTATTTCTTCCTGAAAGTTAGCCAACCTACAAATTATCCTTAAAAGTCTGATTAGGTGTTTGCAGCTAAAATTTTTTTTAACACATCAGGGAAATGCCAGGATTTTGAACAGGAAGCTGAGAACAGGGAAATGGCTAAACAAAGGCATGTAAAGAAACAATCTGTAGGAACAATATTCTGAAATGGAAAAGATTCTTAAAAAACTTGAAAATATTGTGTTGCTTTTAAATTGCTTCAGAGCAGGAAGAAGCTGAATTCGGTGTATAAACGCAGCTGCTACAGCATGGATGCAGTTTTTGTCAACAGGAATGAAAAGCAAAGGGAAGGACAGCCAATTAAACATTCTGTTATTATTCTCTTTTAGGAAACTGCCTAAAACAAGTTCAGAACACAGTGTCCGATCCTGAGGATTTGTAGGGGAAACAAGAATTTCCTGATCTGATGCTGGTTTTTTTTTTTTAACACCATATAAGAATTTCCTAGTGAGCTATAATAAATCTTGTTTCTGTTATGTGTAACTGTTCCCCCAACCAGACCAAAATATCCTTGAAAACAAAGACCTTAACAATGCATTCCTTGAACCTTTGTCAAGGCCAGAGAGATCTCCGGTGTCATTTTAAGTGTAAGATCCAGCTGTGAACTTTTCTCTGTTGGTTTTTGCACTTACAGAGATTATTTTTTTGGGGTGCTCCTTCCCTTCCCTTCCCTTCGCTTCTCTTCCCTTTTTCTCTCCCCTCCCTCCCTCCCTCCCTCCCTCCCTCCCTCCCTCCCTCCCTCCCTCCCTCCCTTCCTTCCTTCCTTCCTTCCTTCCTTCCTTCCTTCCTTCCTTCCTTCCTTCCTTCCTTCCTTCCTTCCTTTTGTTATGGTATTAGAACATGAACTCATGGTTGTTACTGTCCCTTAACTATTTTTAACTCAAGGCTGGTACTCTACCACCTGAGCCCGAAGTTCTACTTCGGGCTCTGTGCTAGTTAACTGGGGAGAAGCGTCTTACAGACATTCCTGCCCAGGCTGATAGTGTGACCCATGATCCTCAGATCTCAGTTTCTTGAGTAGCTAGGATTATACATGTGCTCCACAAGCACCCAACAGACCTTACACTCCAGACAACAAAACAAAAGGCTGAATATATCTCAGGGCATGACAATTCTAAAAATGATTGAGGAAGGCAAGGAGGTAAGGAAAGCCACAGGGCTGGGAAGGTCATTTGGAACATGGAATTTGAAAGTTTAGGATGGAGAATTTGGAAAAAGCCAGTCAGCAGTCAGATAGAAGAGAAATGATGTCAAAAAGCCTCAGGATAGGAGAACATGCCTTTCAAGAGCGAGATGAGCACACCCATGGCTGGAGTCCAGGATCTATGCTAAGAGCAGGTTAAGTCATGACAACAGAACCTAGGGCTTCAGAACCAGGCATGCACATGCTACAGGTTTGCTGGAGGCTTTACCTACAATGTTTTTACTTGGCAAAATCACAACTATGCATGGAGTTCTCTCTGTGGACTCAACCAGACCAGCTGACCCCAAACCCACGTGTGACAGAGAACCTTCCATAGCTGTTTGGTGTTTATATTGTGTGTCCTTGGTTCAACAACTCTGTAGGTCTTCTAGATGACCTTTCCTACCTTCTCTTCCCTCCTCAAACTTCCAAGTCTTCACTTTTAGTGTATGAACTTGGTTCTTTTTTTACTCAGGAAATTGAGAGAGTCAGGGGAGAACTCAGATTCCCAGGATGCCATCTTGTCCATCAGCTCTGCATCTATTCCCCAAACTTCTGCATTGTTATCATGAGGCTAGAGACTGCATGATGGTGGTCCACAGCCTACCCCCTGTCCCCCCCCCCTCTTGATTTGGGCCTTGGGTTCCAGCTTCCCTCACCCCTTCTCTCATACATCTGCTCACTACATTCTTCTTTCTTACATCACCATCTCATCTTCATGAGAGGCTTTCCATAGGATTCAAAAATGTTATTTTTCTCACTTGAAAACAACTTTCTTTGGATCATTTTCTTCCAGTAATTTATCTATCACCCTACTTCTCCAGCAACCTGAAAAACTGTAAACCTCCTTAAGAGTCATTGGCCTTTGCTGTGCTTTTATTTTCAATTCAAGACCAACCAAACTTGTATGTTGACCACTAGAAAAATGGATACTTATCAACGTTATAAATGAGCTCCCCATCTGAATCCATGGGCCAATTCTTTTTTTTTTTTTTTTGGGTCCGGTCGTGGGTCCTGAACTCTGGGCCTGGGCGCTGTCCCTCAGCTCTTCAGCTCAAGGCTGGTGCTCTACCACTTGAGCCACAGAGCCACTTCTGGCTTTTTTCTTTTTGCTTATGTGGTGCTGAGGAATCGAACCCAGGGCCTCAGGCATGCAAGGCAAGCGCTCTACCACTGAGCCACCTTCCCAGCCCTCCATGGGCCAATTCTTAGCCCTCATCTTAATTACATAATCTGGGGCTGTGGATGGCTTCTCTCTTTTTTAAAATTCCATTTTCTCATCTTGCTCCCAGTGTGCTATAGTCTTATGTTTCCTCCTCATTTCTTGATCACTCTAGTCTTTTTTCACCTTCCGCATTTTTTGGGGGGAGGGGTTGGATTTTTAGAGGGATAATTGACCCATAGTAAAGTACACACATTTTCGGTGTTAGTATGTGATGGGGTTAATTGACATTCACATTGAGGTGAGACATTCACCCAACTCCACATGGTATTCTGTGTTCTTTCCCTACAGCTCCACAGAAGTTACTCATTCTTCATTATTATTATTATTATTAATCTTTAATTAGGTGTGCATTTAACATAGTTGTCATCTAACAAAGCAGTTTATGAATACAATATATCTTTTTCCATTTTAGTTATTTGTCCTTTATGTAGGAAGTTCAACCAAATAACAAAGTATCAGCTTAGAAATATTTTAATCTGGCTATAACAATGTTCAAAAAAAATCTACTAAGTTATGATTTTTAACAACAAAGATTATAAAAATAATTTTACACTTATAAAATTTATATTTCACAATAAGTGATTCATTTCCATTAAATCTGAAAATTATGTATTATACAAAAGTGAAAACTCTCCTTAACAATGCTTTGAAAATATCATTCTCTTTTTGTCCAGTAGTTTTTGGCAGTTCAGTGTATAAAAATATTATACTACAAATTCCCTGACTACAGTTACTGACACAAAATTATTAGTAAAAATTTCTACAATACAGCTATTTAATAGATACTTGTTGATAAATTATCCACAGAAAATAAATCAAATGTTTTACATTTTAAAGGTTAGTATGGTTTGAATGTCTATTCTTTCATCTTCCCCATTTACATGTTGAAAGCCAGCCACCAATGTAATGGAAGTAGAAGGGGAGGCATTGGGAGCTGACTAATCTCTCATGAAAGAGATTAGTGCCCTTACAAAATTGCTTTACCCCTTCCATGTGAGAGCTCATTGCTAGAAGATTCCTCTATGAACCAGAGACAAATTAGCCAATGTCTTGAGATTGGGCTGTCCAGTGTGGAGAACCATGAGAAATACATTTCTGTTGTTTATAAGCGGTCCAGTTGATGGTATTTTGTTGTAGAATCCTGCATGGATTGTGATTGTTTGTTTGTTTTTACATCTTTATGTGAACAACCTAGACAAAAAATGCAAAAAAGCCTACAGAAGATAATTTTATTTATAAAATCAAAAGCCTACTAATTTCATGAAAGAGATTCTAGGGTAATTTTTTTTAATTTAAGAAATTATCCTCTCCCATTTCTGTTTTTCTCTCTTCTTCCTCCTTCCTTTACTCAGTAATATAATATGTCTTGATCAATGTCACCCTTTTCAACGTTCTCACCGATCCCTTCCCTCCCCACCCTTTCCCAACTCCTCAGTAATTTTGTAGGATGTACATTGGATTCTTGTTTTCATTTCCATCTTCTCCTTTTCATTTGTCCACTCCATTCCCCTTGAGACCACTTCATCCCTTTCAAATACTCACTTCCTGGTGTTTTATTTTGCTGAACTTTGATTTTGCCTTTCTAAGAAATTACATTATTTGAGATTTGCCTTGAATCTACTGTATTTCCATTAATATGTTTGTACACACTTGCATATGACCCAGCATATCTACTTATGAGTTTGTAAGCTAAATCTAGCTTTCAGATATAAGCAAAAACATGCATCCTTTGTCTCTCTGGGCCTGACTCACTTCACAACATAACTTTTCCAAGTCTTTCCATTTCTTTACAAATGGTACAATATCATTTTTTAGATGGATGAGTAAAATTCCATTGTGTAGGCATACTATGCTTTCTTGATCTATTTGTCCACTGAGGGGCATCTGGGCTGATTCCATATCTTGGTTATGGTGAATAGTGTTGCAATGCACATGATTGTGCTGGTGGCTTTACCGTTATCTGCCTTGTAATCTTTGTTATCCAGGATTCTTACTGTTGTCATTATAGATTAATTTGGCCTGTTCTTAATATAAAGGGAATAATAAAGTGTTTGTTCTCATTTATCTGATTTCTTTCACTCAATATTATGCCTATAAGATTTGTTTATGATGTTTCATGCTTTAATAATTACCATTTTTCATTACTACATTGTATTCCATTGTGGGAATATGTTGCAATTAATGTGTTTATGCAACTTTTGATGCGTTTAAACTTTTGGGGGATATTTCAAATAAAGCTTCTGTACCTATTCTTGTAGATTTCTTTTTGGTAAATACAGAATTTCTTACTATTGAGAATGTATCCACAGGAATAAAATAGCAGAGTCATAAATGTGTATTCACATTTAATAGGTGCTGATGTTTTCTTGGAGTGGCCCCATCTATGATCCTCCTACCAACAATTTAAGAGCACTATATGTGTTAGATATCCACGCAGCCAATTGGTATTTATAGCTTTTATATATTTTATTTATTATTTATTCAATAATAATTTAAGTTAATTTATTAATAATGAATAACATTTATTATTATATATTTTATTTACTTTGATTCTTTATTCTTAATTACTAGTAGGCTCCTTAACTGTATTTCCTATTGTGGTGACCTCACCTTGCTGCCTTATGACTCTATGATCATGTGTGTCCAGCTTGGGTTGTAAATCAAGTCAGCTTGAATTCCAGAATTGCTTGCTTGACTTTTCCACATGGGGGTTAAACAAAGGCTTCAAACTTCACATATGCAGAACCAAACTCCTGATTTCTCCTAACGACTCTTCTGCCCCTGGGCTTACCCATCCCTGTTTCCTTAGTCCTCAGTTTTCTCAGGGCAAAAACCTTCTGGGTAACTCCCAAGGATTATCTTTCCTAATCTACAAATGGTTTCCCATATTGGTTTTGTTTTCAACATGTATCCAGATTTGGAGTATTTCTCTTTTCCTTTTTTGTTTTCTCTTAGTGGTACTGGGGATTGAACCCAAAGCCTCATGGTTACTAGGCAAGTGCTCTATCAGTTGAACACTAATTTTTAGATAGAGTCTCTCTCTCTCTATTTGCCTAAGCTAACCTCAACCTTCCATTCTTTCTTTCTCTGCCTTCTAACTAGCTGGGATTCTAGACATGTAATGATGTAAGCCGTGATGTCTGGCTTAAACACTGAGTATTTTTAAATATTTGCACTTGCTGTTACCCCTTCATGGAACAACCAGAGTTATCCTTTCTATTGATTGATTGATTGATTGGTTGGTTGGTTGATTAATTGGTTGAAGGTACTGGGTTTGAACTCATGGCCTCATGCTTACTGGGCAGTAGCTCTACCAGTTGAGCCGTACATACTCCCATACCTCTGAGCTTTATTTTTTTAAGGTAGGGTTACAACTAAGATCACATTTCTCCTCAAAATTTCCCTGAGAGTAGAAGCTAACATTCTTACAAAGAGTTTCGAGGTCCTACAAATGTATTTTGCAACTACCTGTCTGCTCAAATCTCCCTCTCAGCTCTTTCTCCTCCCCCAGCATGGTCCAGTGGCTAGGTCAATGTGCTTGTTCTTCAGTATGCCAAGTCTGTTCCTCATTAGTGGTTTGCTCTGCATTTATTTGCATGGATGACTCCTTCAATTCATTCAAATGTCGCCATTCCAACTCAGTCTACTCTGACCATCGTATTTAAAGTTCTAACTCTCTCACATTCTCAAGGTTACCAGTCCTCTTCAGTTTGCTCTGTCTTTTTTCTGTATTCTTAATGTATTAATTATGTCCCCTCTTCCTCCCTCCCTTGCTAGAATGTAGTCTCTTTCAAGATGGTGAATTTTGTCTTTTTGCTTTGAAGACATATCCCCAGTGTCATACAAAGTAAAAGTCTTCCTTTGCCGTAGTTATATGTAGGTGTCTGGCCATATCTGAAGACGTTAGCATCAGGTTTATTCGGTAAGGGTGGACATTTCACCATTCCCATGGAGACAGGCCATTCAGTCCTCTAACAGTCCCTGTAAATAGTTTGGGTTGGAAACTGTCCATCATGATGCAGTCTTTTCTGAGTCATCCTAGAACCACATCCTAGATCTTACCATCATCAGCAGTGACAGACCATTCTCTGAATGTATCTTGTGTATTATCACTCATTCCTTCCAGAACCTATGTTCCTCCTTCTGCATGAGCCTTTGATCTTGTCATTTTTCTCCCATTATGTGTCATCTACTGCTCAACCCAGGCATAATTCCATGGTTCATCATTATAGCTGCTCCTTTAATACATATTTGTTTCTAACTCATCTCTATCACATGCCCACAGGATTTCAGGTTCTGTGAACCACAACTTTTCATGGACTTTAGATCTGTCTTAGAATAGCTGAACCTAGCTAGAGAACAAAATAATACTGCATGTACTTCTTATTTTAAAGCCATGATCGAAGATCTTAAGAGAGACCAAAGAGAAGCCTGTCTCACATGCATGCATTTGCTGTTGTGTTCTCATGATGGTCATTCTGACTAGAGTGAGAAGGAATCTCAAATTTTCATTTTATTTTTTTGGTCATGGGGCTTGAATTCTAGGCTTGGACCTGTCCTTGAGCTCTTTAGCTCAAGGCTAGCACTCTACCACTTGAGCCACAGTGCCACTTCTGGTTTTTTCTGTTTATGTGGTGCTGAGGAATCAAACCCAGGGCCTCATGTATGCAGGGCAAGCACAATACTGCTGAGCCACCTTCCTAGCCCTATCTCAATGTTTTCATTTGCATTTAAGACCTTTCCATAGTTGACTTCTACTACCATGTGTCCATAGTTTTTTTGTGTTTTTTTGGCGATTGTGGGGCTGGAACTCTAGGCCTGGCACTGTCCCCGAGCTAAAGGTGAGCACTCTACCACTTGAGCCATAGCACAGCTTCCAGTTTTCTGGTAGTTAGTTGGAGATAAGAATATCATGGACTTTCCTGACTGGGCTGTCTTTGAACTGTGAAAATCAGATCTTAGCCTCCTGAGTAGCTAGGATTACAGGTGTGAGCCACAGGCACTTGGCGCCATAATATATTTTATTTATCACATTCATGGTGATTTTATGCTATACTGGGCCTTCTCATGTATGAGAGAATTGCAAGATTTATTGAAAGTTCTGTGTTTAAAGATGAACTTTGATAGAGTCGACAGGTCATCTTTGAAGTTCATTTATTTCCCATTTTATACTATAATATTTTTAAAATCATGATTATAGATATAAATATGATTCTTTGATAAAAGGAAAGACTTTCTGAACTTGATATAAGTGCAAAATTCTATAAATATCAACTTGTACTGAGATTTTACCGAATGAAACCCAAATATTGAGCATTAATATTTAGCTATTTTCTACTAAAGAGTAAATATAATTGATGTGTTTCACATGAGCTGTACTCTCGCTGCACATTATTACAGCAGTCTTATTTCTAAGGAATGGAACGCAATTTTATTTTGCTCTTCTATAAAATTATTAACAAAGTTAATTGCACAAAGGGATTTCATTATAATATATGCAACATGCATATACTATACTTTGATCAAATTCATCCCATTTGTATTACTCTTCCTTAGTCATTTTATTACCCCCTCCCTCCTTTTGAATAGTTTTTGATGAGTTTCATTGCGATATATGTGTGTGTGTGAATGTGTATGTATCTTTATGTGTATACACACATATAACTTGTATAAATATTCAATCCCCTATCACACTTTTTTCTCTCTTCTTTAACCACAGATTCCCTTTGCTAAACAATGTATCTTTTACAATTATGGCATATTATGGGTGTTTTTTAGGTCTAGATTCCAGTATGAGTCAAAGTGGGGTATTTGTTTTTTTGGTTTATCAGAGGACGGTTTTTTTCAGGTCCAGTCTGTCCTCTATAGCTCAATCATTTTACTTACTTAGGTCTCTTATGTTAAAGAGTGGTAGCTGCCATTTTTGTCAAGATCTTATTTCCTACCACATGGACATAATTTTCTTACATTGCAGTGGGAGACGTCATACATAGACAGACATATGCATATACATGCACAAACAAATACAGACAGACACAGTGTTCTGACAACAGCAGAATATACGAAAGACAAACATGCAAATTAGTGATTTTAGGTCAGCCTCAGCCTCAACTGCAGCTTCAGCCTGGGCCCTGCTAGAACAGGAGATTATGGCCTACGAATTGCACCACACAGCTTCTCTGAGCTGAAGGTGAAAATTCTGGGATTTAATCAGCCCTTGGCTAAAGGGTCTACTCCAGATGGATGTAAATTCTTAGGCATCTCCAGTTTTGACCCAGCAGTCAAAGCATCTCTAGTAACCAGAGAGTTATTCTCATGAGAGTTTCTGATGCAGACCATTATAAGAAAAAGTCTACAAAATTGGTGTGTGTGGGGGTGGGGGGAGGGCAATCCAAGGACTTGATTTTTGACAAAACACAAGTGATTGATGTCAGAGCCATGGGAATGATGAAAGAAAGCACAAAGCAAGTGCAAAGAATGAAGCTGAATTGCTCACTGCAGAAATAAGAAAAGATTTTACTACTGTCCCAGGGGGTTTATTAAGCACATGTTAGACAACAAATAGTGCTTTCTTGTCTGAAAAGGACTTGAGAATCCTATTGTAAAACACAAATCTAAAGTATGAGTGCTAAAATAGAAAATGGAGATTCCAAACCAGGGAGCTAGTTAGAAATGCGAAGTGGCAGAGGCTTTTATAATTATTGTGTTAAGAAATAAATTTATATTTGTCGCTCCCAACAGTCATTATAAAAAATTGTGAGAGAAGAAGATGGCAGAAGAATAGAAGTGGAATAAACTACTGTCAAGTCTCAGGAGAGAGAAACTTCTATGTGCTCCAGTTTCCATGCGGGTATCCATACAAAAGTGGACAACCAAAGAGATAATGCATTCAACAGTGAATTATGTAAGAGACCCAAATGCTTATCATATGAGCACTCTTCATTCTGATTGCCCATAGCATTGAAAGGAAGCTCATAGGTTGGATTTTCTTTGAAGAGCAATTAAAATAATGCAGCGGAGAAGTCTAGTTTTCTATTATCCAGGAACAGAAGGACAAAGATGCAAAGTCCTGTCCTTTATACAAAGATAGCTTAATTCAGTCACATGGAGCATTAATAATAGTGCTCAGGTCTCTAGTTGGCCCTGGCTGTGTGTTGTTCCATTGGACTTACTGCTTTATTACTGAATGCAAGCTCATTCTTCAAAGCCCTTCTCCAACTTGTTCTCAAAATCAGCCAAGCCAAAGATTCCACTTTGTGAGATTAAGAAGATATTATTACAACTGGTCTTGACTGCTTGACATAAGAGGAAACTTATTTGACTAATTTTTTTGCTAGATGCCAGTGCTATCTTTTAGATAGTGGAAGAATATCTTAACTCCTGTTAAGAGAGTATTTTTATGTGGCATTATTTTTACAATTCCGCATTATATCTCATTGCAGAAAGATATCCAGATATTAATAGTCTGAGATAGGCAGAAACAACAAAGCAGACCAAAACAGAAATGGCTGAGGATTTTCTTTCCTCACAATGTTCTCTTAGCCCTGTTCTCACCCACTGACCTCTATCAAATTTGCAAAGCCAAGTAGATATTATTCTGTTTATCCATTCACTGAACAGAAATTTCTATTATCCAGTTCCAAGACTTCTCCATCAGTGGCTGCCTCTCTGTGCTGTGTGTGTATATGCGTATGTATGTGTGTGTGTGTGTGTTCTAAAGGTATCCAACCTAACGTGTATAGCAATATTAAAAATATGTAAGCTGGGCCAGCAGCTGAAAACCCAGTTCTGTTTACTTATATTCAATTGTCATTTGAGTCCAAAATCAGTCTACTGGCAGAACTCCATCTTGAAGGAAATTCTAGGTCTTTTTCAAAGCCTTCTACTGATCGGGTAGATTCTACTCACTATATGGTGGGTAACATGTTTCACTCAAAATCTGCTGATTTAAATGTTAATCTTACCTGAGAAACTCACATACAGAACCATCTAGGACGATGAGTGCCACAGTGTATGGGGGCTAAGACCTAACCAGATTGCTACACAGAATATGAATTAGAACTCTAATTCTCAGTGCCTCAGAATGCAACCATTCTTACAGATAAGGTATTTAAAGACACTATTAAGCTGAAATGAATTCTTTAAAGTGAACCCTAATAAAATTTCATTTATGTACCTTAAGAAGAAACTTAGATATGCAGTGCCTATGCAGGAATCTACTGGTAACTTCCAATTAGGTGACTGTCTACAAGCCACTGAGAGAGGCTTCAGAAAAAAATTAAACCTGCCCAAACCCTACTTTTGGATATGGATTATGTGAAACCACCACGATAATGATATTTTGTTATCTCACCCCTAGCAAAAAAGAATACAAGTTGTAAACCTCAATTTTCTCTTTTCTAAAGAAGGAGACATGAAACTTACATTAAAGAATCACTTAGATGATTAAAAAACATGGCATGTGAGACAAATAATTCAGTGCTTCTCATTTTGAGTTCATTGTCCACATTAAACCTATACATGCTACAGTTATAGTGATAGTATTCTCTCTCAATATATATGTATATATGCACATATATTTATATATATTTATATATTCTATATGTTTCACTATATGAACATTAAGTCTCAATACAGGCTAGAGTAAGAATGCCGTTAGAAAGTAGTAAGATGCCAGAATAGTTGGACAAAGAAAAACATAATCATTCTTTAGGGTTCTTTTGCTAATTCAAGAAGGCAGTAAATCAAGAGCAAAGGGAAACTAGACATTCATATCTATTCACTGGTAAGTTCTCAGTATTTAATATCATGGCTATCTGATGCTTTTCCATTGAAATAGAATCTCACTGAAAGAGGTAATAATTTGTTGTATATACAACATGAACAAATTAACTTTATGATAAATGGTTACATAGCATTGATTCAAAATGTAGATTTAGTTATTTCCCATAAGCAATAACAAAATTGTTCCTTTTCTAAAGGAGCTAATTAACAAGTATTTAATATTACTACTTTTGTTACATATGTGTGTTGTGAGGATACTAACAGATTATTAAAGCAAATGTCTTACAGTTGGGCATTGTCTCACAAATAAACAGCCACTTTTATACACTACAATTATACCTGGATGACTTATAGTCTAGAGATGCTCCTAGTTATGAAATTATTAAACATGAGCATGTAATTCAACTATTTCATTTGTAAAATAACTAAAACATGAGCACTTTATTCAATTTAGCTATTCTAAACAATAGAAAGCAGAAAACTTGTTTCAAGCAGGTTGAAAAGAAGGTACTAAAAGTAAAAAGAAATGTTGCCAAGAAAATCTGTGCTAGGGGCTGGGAATGTGACTCAGTGGTAGATTGCTTACCTAGCATGCGTGAAGCCCTGGATTCGATTCCTCAGTACCACATAAACAGAAAAAGCCAGAAGTGGCATGTGGCTCAAGTGGCAGAGTACTAGCCTTGAGCAAAAGAAGCTCAGGGACAGTGCCCAGCCCCTGAGTTCAAGCCCCAGGACTGGCAAAAGAAAACAAAGAGAATCTGTACCAGTTTGAGCTTGTTTTATAAATATAAATGGAGGGATGAGAAGGCTCATTGGAAGTAGAGCTAAGAAAGAAATCCAACAAGTAAGAGGTTATGACCACGAGGAGAGCATATCTATCTATCTATCTATTTATCTATCTATCATCTATCTATCTATCTATTTATTTTTGGTCAGTTGTCGGGCTTGAATTCTGGGCCTGGGTACTTTCCCTCAGCTCTTCAGCTGGTCTAGTCCTCTACCACGTGAGCCACAGCACCACTTCTGGTTTTCTGGTGGTTTATTGGAGATAAGAGTTTCATGGACTTTCCTGCCCAGGCTGGCTTTGAACTGTAATCCTCAGATCTCAGCCTCCTGAGTAGCTAGGATTACAAGCGTGAACCACTGGCAGCCAGAGAGCATACTTATTGTCTGCACTCACATCTGGGCGTAGTTTCCCATTGCAAGTAGTGCATGCATGCAGTAAGAGTTTTTGCATCTAGTAATAGGAAAGATATGGATACTCACTCCTCCTCCTCCAGGTGAACCAGGTGGCTTTCCAGAGAAGACGTAGTGCTGGAAAATATAGGAAGACAGCATTGGAGACAGATTAGAGAAAAAGACCATGATCGGAACCCCATCACCACTAACATCTAGTTCACGGGCACAGGGCATCAATCAGCTTTTCCCTGTGTGCTTGCCGTGACATTTTAGTGGAGCATATGGAAAGGTACTCAATCCAAAAGAACTGTGATCCAGTTCTTTAAATATTTTTCTAAAATGATAATTAAAGCGGTGTGTATATGATGCCGTTCTGATGGTTAAAGGATGCGAACTAGATACCAAGACACAATTATAGGATGGCGAAGCTAGCCAGCATCTCCCTCCTCCATGTTGGAGTTGTTCTATTGGGAAATGTTTTCTGGAATCTTCGTTAATTGTGCTAAAAATGAAGATAGCTACCATAATTCCAATCTGTAACATTTCTGTCCAAAAGATCAGCAGTTAAGGATGGCTTGCCAAGAGCTAGAAAGAATAGAGATGGTAATGAGTTATGGTTCATTACAAATCATACCTGAATGAAGTAAGGCACAGAAGGTACCAAAGTATGTTCTAGACACGACGTATTAAAATATCAACTTGGAGAACAGGAGCTATGTAAAGTTTTCCTGTCTGAAAAATTATTCAGTAAAGACATGAAAAGTCTTTGAGTCTTGTGAATTCAGTAAGAAGGGAGAGTATGTGGTCTTAACATGTGTATAAAGGTGATTATCCTATGAAATTCACTTCAATGACGTGTTCATTTCTCCTTAAGAATGAAAATTCTGTGCTTTTGCACACAAATGTAGTTATAATTTTAAATCACTTAGTGTAAAAAATGATCCTCTACTTTGATTTCAGATGTTGAGATAATCTTACTAGAAAACATGACTTGAGTTGAATAGCAAAAATCTGTAACATGTGAGTTGGGCACTGGTAGCTCATGCCTATAATCATAGGTATAGATCATAAAAAGATGCAATCTGGAGGTTCGTGGTTCTAGCCCAGCAAGATTTTATTTCCAAAATAATGAGCAAAATGTAGGGCTTCAGGAATGACTCAAGTGGTAATGAGACAGTTGAACAAGCACAGGACCTAATTCAAATCCCAGTACTGTCCCCCTCCAATTAACATGTGATAAACTTCAGTGGTTTTAAAAATATATTTACAAGTTTTTTTTTTTTGTTGCTAGTACTGCTGTTTGAACTTGGGGCTTCTCATTCTTACTTGGCTTTTCACTTAAGCTACCACTTGAGCTATACTTCCACTTCTGGCTCTTTGCTGGCTAACTGGAAATGAGTCTCTCATATTTGTCCACCTGGGTTGGCTTTGAACCTCTCGGATCTTTGCTTCTTGAGTAGCTAGGATTACAGGCATGAGCTACTAATGCATGGCTCAGAATCCTTATACTCTGACATGAAATAATTAAACTAACAAGACATAAAGCTTATTCTCATCCTCTACTAAATCTAAATTCTCTTGAGACATTCAGTTTACATGTATATATTTTCCATAGTAGAGATTTGAGTTTCATACTAATGTGAAACTATGTTTGTGCTGAATTAGTTTTGTCAGAGCTAGTTTAGCAGTTGTATTATAAAAAACCTTGATTATAAATTACAGAGAAACAGCAATAAAATATATTTTGGTTGAGATGAAAATGGAACTAAATCCTTGGCACTAGATTTGTGGGCACGAAGCTAGCCAAATTTGGACACATTTGGCATTTCTTCAATAGATAATGTTCAAGATTTAACATCCTTATGATGAAAGTCATTTATCACCTTGTTATAGACATGTTTCTGATTTTCTGTCCATGTATTGTCCTACAGAATAAGATGTCTCTTAGCTGGGTACCAGTGGCTCATGTCTGTAATCCTAACTACTCAGAAGGCTGAGATCTGAGGATCACAGTTTGAAGCCAGCCTCTTATCTCCAATAAACTACTCAAAAAAAGATGGAAGTGGCTCAAGTGGTAGAGTGGTAGCCTTCAGCACAAACAGGCTCAGGGACAGTGCCTAAGCCCTGAGTTCAAGCCCTAGAATTGGCACACACACAAAAAAGATCAAAATCCTTCTTCACTTTAAACTAGAACCTAAAAAACTATCTGGCCAAGGTCTCTGTAGCCAGAGGCAGGTAGGTTAGTGATAAAACTTTCTCAAGTTAGTAGATGGATCTATTACAAAAAAACAAGCTCAATGTGAGGTAAAGGTAAAATCCTTCATTTAAGCTGTTATTTTTTTTCCAGTGTCTAGGCCTCACTCTTGCTCACATCTGGTGCTTTACCACCTGAACCATAGTCTTGTACTTTTTTTTTTTTTTTTACCTAATCTGGGTTCAAACCATGGTCCTCTGATCTTAGTCTCCTGAGTAGCTAAGGTTACAGATGTGAGCCATTGGTGCCCAGAGAAATTCATATTAAAAAATTCTAGAATTGTCTTATTTACTTATATGGTTTTAACTTTCTCTTTTGTGAAATGCTGTTCAGCAGGTGATGGTTGATGGTTTAGCATTCTTACCTGGACAAAGTAGAGTTGGCACCATATGCTAAAACCCAATTAAGGACTCACCAATCAGGAAATGCAGGAATTATGAACCCTATGTATCTACAAGGCATCTGTGAAAATAATAACTCATTAAATACTTGTTGCCCCAATTAATCTGCCTTTATCTGTTTCTTGGTAGCCCAGAGTTCCTCAAAACTAAGTGTATCAAGGGCTGATATCTATCACTAGTGGGATTGCTGAATTATGTGCAATTTCCTGATTACTTATAGTTTATGGTTGAATATTCCAAATATTCAAATGTCTGGGAACCTTAGTTTTCAAAGAAGAGTATTATCTATCCTTTAACAAGGACAAAAATGGTATGAGCCATTAGACCATGCAATCCCTTCAAAAACATGTGCATGGTAATCTGGAGGGATTGGGTTATTATTGTCTCTCCCTAGGAAGCACAATGTAAAAATCTCCATTACTCAATATTCAGGGCTTGGTACTTCCTAGGGATAGTTACATGAGGAGAAATCTCAATAGCAAGTAGCAGCAACAGCAGCAGAGAGATAACCATTCCATACCCCCTCTTTCTTCTCAGAACCCATCTTAAGCAAAGCATGATCTGTGAAACTTGAAGAGAAAGATGTACTGGCTGGAAAAAACAATCCATGCTGTTTGGACCAAGAGACAAGTTTAGATCTCCAAGTTGAGGACAACTATGTAAAAAGAGACTTTAAACACAGCATTACACAGAATGAATAAGAGAGCTTTAGAATCTTGTTTTGAATGTGTCAGAGCCTTTATTTGCTTCTTCCATAGCCCGAGAGAGAAGGAAGAGAATGTGTTATCAACTTGGATCGACCTGTGAGTGGCTGCCATATTGACCTTCCAGAGACGCTTAGTACCTACCCCTGAAATCAAGGGTTACTGGCCTTGCAGTGTAGCTACCAAGCCATTTTAAAGAGGTGACTAACCATCTTTGGTGTCTGAGTCATCAAAATGTGTGGTGATGCTTTTACATGAGTCATGCTGTCATTTAAAATAACTTTGATTTCTCTGCCTGTTGGGGTGGGGGAAACAGCTAATCACTTAGATTTGATTCTGTCTTTTTCTGGTGATGTTCATGAAAAAAAACTACATAAGTGTCCTGGAACTTCTCTGTTACAAGATCTATAAGCCAATAGCATATAAAAGACTTGAGAAAGCAATTACAATTTAAGATTTCATAATACTCATCTTCAATAGGGTGTTGATAGAAACCCAAGGGCTCATGGATAGGGAAATAGGAGAAAGGGAGAAATTGCAGAAGTAGCCATTGTAAACCAGGATCTTTGACAACATAAAGTTTTATTTCCTATTATTCATTGTTTGGTCTTTTTTGTTTATATATATGTATATATACATACACACAATTATATATATATACAATTATATATATATATATAATTATATAATTGTAAAGATACTGTACCGAGGTGTTATGGTTATATGAGTCCATTTCCTATCAAGCATTGTTACCCCCTCCTTTGCTTTTCCCCTACCATCCCTTCCCTCCCTGCCTCCCCAACTCCTCCCTCCCCCCTGGTCTTTCTTGTTTGAGGGTGCTTTTTGTTAATTTTGTTTTATAAAATTCCAATTAGCTGCTTATTATCTAGAGAAAACAGGGCCACTAAAGTGGAGTTTTCAGAAATGAAGGGTTCTGTATACATAGGATGCTATGAATTTCTCACATTAATTCCACAAACTTGGCGGCTAAAATGAGTTACTTCTTCAGATTTTGTCTATGATTTTTTTCTGCATATATTAGGAAATTTACAACTTAAACAGATGCTATAGTAAATAGACTAAGACAATAAATTCCAATTTTCCAGCCATAAAAAGCATCAGCTCCACCCTCTAAATTTCTATCTCCTTTCCTTTTCAAGATGATTCTGCAGCGAAACCTAGGCATTTACTAATACATATTGAATGGTATAGTATTTCAATATAATTTCTAAATAATATACCAATTCTGTTATACCAAAACTGTAGTTTTTTTATACCATATTTGACTATATTTATGAAAACTCAGCAAATGTTTGGGCCAAAATATATGATGGCTATGCAGTCAAACATTATTCTAGTGTTCCTATTGAAGTGCTTTTGTAGATGAGATTAACTGTTAGGTCTGTGTACTTTGAGTACAGCTAACTGTCCTCCATGAGATGGGGGAAGGGAGGCTTAGCCAATCTATTGAAGGCAGAAAGAATTCTGCAAATAGACAGTCTTAGTCTTGAACTGCCAACAGTTTTTCCCTGGCCCTTTAGGTTGATGGCCTATCCTGCAGCTTTAGTACTTTCTAGTTACCATAATTATGTGAACCAATTCCTTTACATTTCTGTTTCTGACTGTCTCTATCTTTATCTCTCCTCGTTCCCATCATTTCAATTGTATCTATCAGAAAAAGCTTAACTTAAACGATTGCTGTACAAAAGTTTTATCAAGTCAATAGATATTTTTTTCTAAATGCCTGCTGGGTATTTTGGGTTGAGGACACAACAGAAAAGGAGGCACACAATTAAATTATCATCCTAATGGATCTTAACAATCTGTTGCAATCTCTGCTTTGGTGGATGGACTATCTCCACACATCATTCTAGAAATGATTTGCCAGAGGTAAAAATTCCCGCTTCATTTCATTTGAGTGTATCTCACATTGTTCTAATTTTCTAACTTTTTCTGTGTATGTAACATTAGGGTAAGAGTTTTTTTTTTGTTTCAAAATATTTATCTTGTTGCTTCCTTGAACTATTAATTGTCTCTCTGTGTCTAGGCTACTTTCAGATACTCTCTTTGACTTTAAACTTTGCTGTGTGTAAGTCTGTATTTAGGTCTACTGATACTATTTGGATTCAATTTTGTGCATCATCAATCTGAAGTTTCATGGAAAAACTATCAGCTTTATTATTTGAAATTTTGTCTCTACCTTGTTTTTGGCTTTTTCTTTTCCAAATCTGATTAGATCCGTCCTATATTCTGCTCCATCCTCTCTGCCCCATCTCTCTCATTTTTCACCCCTCTCTCCCTCTCCCTCCCTCCCTCTCTCTCTCTCTCTCTCTCTCTCTCTCTCTCTACATTACATGTAACAGATCTCTTTTTCCTTGCAAATAACACAGGTTTTAAGACACTGCTCTAAAATGGTATATTTATAGTCACAGATTTTTGGGGGAAATACAATTTTTCTCTCGGTTCACAATTGTCATGCTGTTTGTTTTGTTTTCTGTGAACTGAGTATTTCTGGCTCCCTGGATTTCCATTTTCTGTCTCTTTCTAGTTTATGTGTGCACATAGGGTTTTTTTTTTTCATTTCCCATTGACTTTCTTACATGGTTTGGCTCTAGCTTTGATCTCTGTCTGCAGATCTTAGGGTGTCTTTCCAACAAGATCTCACAATAAAACCCCTGTGAATCACTTACCAGGCCTATTGCTTAGGTTATTACCTTCTATACTGGAAAACATATTTAACAATGCAAAGCAGCAATGTGTGTGTGTGTGTGCGTGTGTGTGTGTGTCCGTCCGTCTATGTACATATATGTGTACCCATACTGAGACTTGAACTCAGGGCCTCACACTGTCCCTTGACTTTTTCATTCAAACTGGAACTGTACTACTTGAGTCATATCCCCACTTCTAGCTTTTTGCTGATTAATTGGAGATAAGAGTCTCTGAGACTTTTTTGTTTTGCTCAGGCTGATTTTGAACCATGAGCCTCAGATCTTAGCCCCTGAGTAGCTAGAATTACAGTCATGAGCCACCAGCACCTGGTTAACAAATTTTAAGTAAGAGAATCCCTTTGCTACACCATAAAACACACAAAACATCCATATTAAGATAAAATTCAATTAATGGCATTGTGCAAATAACCACCTTGCTTCTCTATCAGATCATATTATAGGACCATGTATGTGTGTGTGTACCTTCCTTTAAATGAAGGAGGTTTGAAAACAATTTTGAAACAAGAAAATTGTTAAGTTCCTTGCTCAGTGCTATGATTGAAGTACCCCGTTTTCCGATGCCCCCTCATAGACCACCAGAGACCACGATCAATGCAAGCAGCAAACAGTCGCTTATTGCAAGCTGGAGCTTGGTCCTCCTCACACTCGGTGACCAGTGACGCTAAAGAGGCCCTGTGCATAGAATCAGCACAGTTTTTATAGTATTGAACAAACAACGTTAAGGAACTTTTACATAAAAAATACATGATTGGTTAACATTTAAAGCAGGCTAAACTGGGCAAATACGATTGGTTGCTCTTTACAGAAAAATAGCTTTATCCCATGA
This sequence comes from Dipodomys spectabilis, assembly GCF_019054845.1. Taxonomy (NCBI): domain Eukaryota; kingdom Metazoa; phylum Chordata; class Mammalia; order Rodentia; family Heteromyidae; genus Dipodomys; species Dipodomys spectabilis. Next base: position 15,257,656 of record NW_024870703.1, on the reverse strand, counting down.
TTTGACCACGAACGGTTATGAATCACACCGGGGTCGATAGTTCGCAGGATGTGTTTCACTCTGGATTCTAAGGAACCGGTAGGTTGGAACCTTAAGTGTTTTTCTCGAAACCGAATGCTTGGCCCTAGGCCACTCGGTGACCAACACCTGACTGATGTCTCGAAACCGAAACTCTTGGCCCTAGGTCTCTCCGGGGCCAACGCCTGTTTTTAACTGATGGCAGCCTTCTGGCTCCTTACTTCTTTCAATGATGAAGTCGTGGAAGAGGATATGGGAGAGAGCAGCAATTCTTACCCTTAGCTACCCATTAGATTGCAATGAAAGCTTTAATAAAATGTTGATATCCTGAAGATCTCATTGATCTGTCTTGAGATCTTGAAGTTAGTATTATTTTATTTATTTATTTATTTTAATTTTATTTTTTTTGTCGGTTGTTGGGCCTGAACTCTGGGCCTGGGCACTGTCCCTCAGCTCTTCAGCTCAAGGCGAGCGCTCTACCACTTGAGCCACAGTGTTACTTTTTTTTGCTTATGTGGTGCTAAGGAATCAAACCCAGAGCCTCATACATGCAAGGCAAGCGCTCTACCACTGAGCCACCTTCCCAGCCCTAGTATTATTTTTAAACTCCTCCATGTGATCCTGTTGCCAGGCGAATGTTTGGCATTAATGAATGAAGGCATTAAATGGAGAGATAGATTTAATTTGAGAGATAATTATAATTATGTGACCTGATGGCTAGATGGATATAGATAGTTAAAAAAAATTAGCTAAGAATTGCATCTGAGATGACTGAGAAAATGCACGAGAAGACAGTATTTGTGTTATAATGTGATAGACAAAACTATGTGCTACCCTAATGTGCTAATTTAATTTCACAACTGTAGCTTAGGGTCTAACCTATTTACCAAACTCGTTCTTTCTTCCTATGTACAGATCTGGGCTACATTTCCCAGATGTTTTGCAATTAAGATACCATGTTGCTGAGTTGTTTTCTCCCAAAGAAATATGGACTGAAGTATATGTACCATTTCAGTACTGGTCTACAAATACAAAACTAGTAGAACATTTCTCTGTTCCCATTTCAATTTTGTTAGTAAATTGCAGTTGGTGTCTAGAATGTATGTATGTGTTTATTTTGTGGATCCTGGGGTTTGAACTCTGGGAACTGGGCACTGTCCCTGAACTTTTCTGTTCAAGGCTAATGCTCTACCACTTGAGCCACAGCTCCACCTGCAGATTTTTTAGTGGTTAATTGAAGGTAAGAGTCCCAAGAACTTTCCTCTTGGGGCTGGCTTCGAACCACAATCCTCAGATCTCAGCTTCTTGAGTAGTTAGTATTACAGGCATAAGCTACTGGTGCCTGGCTCCAGGATGCATGACAGGTGGCATGTGTCCCTTATTTCTTTAGGACTTGAATAAATCCATAATGAACAAACTGCATTTCTTTTCCCCCCTGCCATTGAGCTTGAGTTGAACAAAATATATATTTCAATGGGTTAGGAGCAATGGGTAACAATGTTGTCAGACACCTTGTATTCATATACTGTTTTGTAGAATGGGAACTTCTTTGTACAACTACATAATAATAATAATAATAAATGTTAAATATATATGTATTTCAGTTGTGTGAAGTCACTATGACTTCTGGGTTTACCTGTTACAGCAGCTAGTGTTACATTGATAACATCTAAGTGCTGTTATCAGTCTTATTTTGGAGACATCTTCAGCAGAAAAAATAAGTATCTATGGAAAGATTTTTTAGCAACCTGTTTTACAGTTAGGCAGAGACACTTGCATGTCTGGAGTTCAGGATTAGGGCGAAAGTGATCAATGTCCTGTGAGTCATTAGTGTAACAAGTGCTCGAGAAAGCCAAGGAAGGCAAAGTAATTCCTTAGAGGGGGAGAGGAAAGGGCTCATGACCAAATTTTAGTAGCCAAAATATTTTAAAATGAACATGCAGCATGGGAGATCAAGAAGAAAAGTCAGAGAGGTTAAAAAAAATAAGATAGAGAATGTTCAAGATGATGAAGGGAAAGGGTATTGTAAAAATAGAAAGCCTGTGAGTAGTAGTTATGAGAGTAAGAAGAGCTGAAGACCAAAGAAAAGGCCACTTATTTAATTAGCTGGTGAAGGCTGACCTTTCTGAAAGTCCTTTCAGAAGGCTTGTATGATTGGAAGTCCGATTGACATGTGATGGAGGAGTGAGAACCGCGAGCAGTTCATAGTGAGTACCTGCCTGTGGCATTTGCCAATAAAGGAAAGGGTGTCACTATTCCTAGCTCAGATGAAGAAGGTAAAATTTAGGATAAGAAGGAATGAGTTAGTTTTCCTTTGAGAAGGGTATTTGTGAGAAAGGACATGGGTCATCCTTATTACTTACCCTGATAATGTGTACATACATGTTCTCAGTAAATGTAAATGGAGGTATGTTTGAAAAAGGTTGTACCTAATAATGCAAGATGATCGTTCAAAGTTATTTTGTAAAGCAAGGTTAAATTAACTTAAAAAATTTTTTTTGCCGGTCACGGGGTTTGAACTCTGGCCTTGGACGCTGTCCCGAGCTCTTTTTGCTCAAAGCTAGCATTCTCCCACTTTGAGTTAGAGCACGACTACTGGTTTTCTGGTTGTTAATTGGAGACAAGAGTCTCATGGACTTTTCTGCCCAGGCTGGCTTTGAACTGTGATCCTCAGATCTCATTCTCCTGAGTAGCTAGGATCATAGGTATTAGCCACCAGTGCCTGGCTTAAATTAGCTTTTAAGAACCAAGTTGAAGAAAGGTTTTTTTTTTTGTTGTTGTTGTTGTTTTTTTAAGGAGACCCCTGTTTTGTCAGAAAATAGGAAACAACTAGATAAGTTTCAGAACAACCAAAAAACAAAAAAAAGAATTACCTTGGAGATGGTCTGGACTTCATAAAGAGTTGCTAATCCACTACTGGTAATTTGCAAATAGTATTGATATTTAAATAACAGGAAGGGAGATCCAGGCTCCTTTTGGTATTTAATTCTTTTCAGACAGGGTCATTGTATTCATATTGAGGTCCCACAAATTAAGAATACTGCAGAAAATCAGAGGAAGCACATAATGAATAATATATACCAGGTGAATTGTTCATGTATGGAAAATTAAAAGGGAATGGAGATACTTAACATGGTAATAGAGTTCTGAGGAGTGACTTCAAACTTTAGGCAGAGTTTTGCAATTAAAAAAAATGTCTTAGCAAAAGACAAAGCAAATTAGACTGGGACAGAACACATGGCAAATATTAGAGGAGCCAATGTGCTGCTGCTGTGGAACCGGTATGCCAGACAGGACCAACATAGACTCCATCATGAGACACAGAAAGAGAAATGGCAGTGCCAAGACATGTGTGAGGAGGCTGAGCTGTTACCAGCAGTGAGAAGAGGGCCAGGCAGAGACAAGAGCTAGGTTCAGCAAGGTAGAGAAGCCCAGGGATGGGTAGATGGGGCTCCATTTTGCAGGCAAAGCTGAGTTTGTAGTGAACAAACAGCAAAGGTCAGGACGTTGGACTGGGTACGGATCATCCATAACTCCTCACATTGATGTTGTTGGGGCCAGGTGAGGATTTACGAGAAGCTGAGCCGTCAGAGCATCTTACCAAGTTCTGCAGGGGTTGGTGGGTGACTGACAACTAGCAATATGTTCTTGAGATTGCATCTTATTGTAAAATTTGCAAAAATAAGATGGTTTTGGATCAGGATTTTTTTTTTTGTAAAAAACACCATCTCATCCCAAATTATGTATTGAGCATTACCAAGTCTATGTTGGACTGGGTTTAAGGTTCACATATTAGGAAATAAAAGAGTTGTCTTTTTTGCCTCAGTCTGGGGACTTTATGTTACCTTCGCTGACAAAAGGAATCAATGATCTCACTTAGCCAGAGAGATGGCTGGGAGAGTCCAAGTGTGAAAGTCCATTGCGAGCGTCTGTGTAATCGATGGTTCAGCAATTTATGCTCTTTAGAGATGTGGAGAATAATTTTGGAAGTTGAATGTTAGAAATATGGTTATGTTATAATTCCCTTCTATTATACATTGATAGTAATAGCTATTATCTGCTAATGGTAATGTTTCTTTCTATGAAAATATATTCATTCTATTTGTATTATCTCTCTCTCTATATATGAGTTTTTTAAGCAATTCAAAGGTGATGTATAGAGGGGTTACAGTTACCTAAGTAATGAGTACATTTCTTTGCAAACAGTGTTACCACCTCTCTTGTTTTCTCCCATTTTCTCTCCCTTACCACCAACTCCCTTCCCCTCCAAATTGTACAGTTCACCCTTTATCCCACCATTTCTGTGTTTCCCCTTCCCTTTGCCAAATCAGATAAACTTATATGCAAGACAAAGGCTACAGAAATCAAAAGCAGTAACAAGGGATAAACCAAAGGAATGAAAAAAAAAGAAAGAAAATATATATTTATACTTACATTTATAATAGAACTATACAATCCACTTAACATTGAAGCCCCTGACTTTATGAGTCTATGTCAAGCAAGCAGAGGGTAGTGCTAGCAGAGGCTTCTTATTTCTTCCTGTTTCCTTGCACTGAAATAAGGAAGTTTTGTGTACTGGCACTGACTGTGAGTTTGTATCCTATTAAAATGGATGGTGCTGGAACACATACACATAGAAGAAAAATAAATATAAAAAAGCCATAAAATGAAGTAGAGTGTCTAGAGCATACTCTGGCTTTATTCTCTGAGATGGTGACTAAGAAGTAGCATTGGGTCATTGTGTGAGGGAAGAATCTTTTATTTGGAAACTGTTCTGAAAGGGCTTGTTTGATGTAGATATTCACTTTTATTATAGTTGTAAGAGTAAGAAAAATTGCTGGAAATATTCCTAGGAAAATTGCCCAGCCACTTTTCATCTACTTACTGATTAAATTGGGTAACTAATGCTTTTCACCCTATTTTTCTGAGCACTCGTGCATATAAACAGCAGAACTCTATACACAGCTAGTGGCTGTGCAGGCCAATGGTATTGAGGAGGTCAGGGAGGGAGTAAAACTCATGATGTAGAGTCACACACAACATGATTTATAGGTTTTTTTTTCTTTTTTCTTTTTCTTCTTTTTTTTTTTTTTTGGTCAGTTCTGGGGCTTGAGCTCAAGGCCTGGGTGATGTCCCTGAGCTTTTGTGCTCAAGGCCAGTGCTCTACTACTTTGAAAAAAAAAATAAACAACTAATGTAATACCTTTTTTTTTCTTTTGTTGTATAGAGGGGTTACAGTTATATAAATAAGGTAGTAAGTACATTTCTTGGGGAACACTGTTACTCCCTCCCTTGTTTTCTCCCTGTTTCCTTCCCCTTCCTCCTCTCCACCCCAGTTGTAAAGTTCATTTCCAACATAATGTCTTGTGAGTATTGCTGTTGTATTGATTCGCCCTTTTTATTTTTGTCTCACCATTTTGTTATTCCCCTTCCCTTCCCCAAATCAGATAAACATATATACAAGACACAGGGCACCAAAAAAAACCCAAAACATAAACAAAAACAAACAGTGACAACCAGGGATAACTGATAGGGAAAACAATGAAAGCAAAAAGAATGTCACGTAATACATTGAAGAAACAAAACAAAGCCAAAGACAAAACAAAAAACTCTTATTTCCATATCTTAGACTTCATTTTGATTAGCATTATTTTATATGTACTTAGCTATTGAGCTATTGTGATCCTCTGCTAGGACTATATTAGACATATACTAATTATTATAAATGAGAGAAACCATTTCACTTAATATGATTTTTTCCCCAAATCTTTCCATTTTCTTACAAATGAGGCAATGCCATTCTTGTGTGTGTGTGTGTGTGTGTGTGTGTGTGTGTGTGTGTGTGTGTGTGTGTATCACATTTTCTTGATCCATTCATCTATGGAGGGACATCTTGGTTAGTTCTTCATCTTAGCTATGGTAAATAATGCTGTAGTGAACATAGTTGTACTGGAAGCTTTAGTATGGCCTTGTTTGTGATCATGTGGGTAAATGCTCAGTAGTGGGATTGCTAGATGAAAGGCTGGATAAATGGGATTGCATTCAACTGCAGAGCTTCTGAATGGCAAAGATAAATAGAAAGCCCACAGACTGGGAGAAGATCTTCAATATTAATTCTGCTGCTTCATAAACATGGAAGAGCTTTCTACCTTCCATTGTCTTATTCAGTTTCTTTCTTCAAAGTTTTATAGTTTTATGTATATATGTCTTTACCTCTTTTGTTAGTTAGTTCATAGGTATTTATTTATCAATTTATTTATTTATTTATTTTGAGGCTATTGTGAATGGGGTTGTTTTCCTGCTGTCTTTTTCAGTCTGCTCATTATTTGAATATAGAAAAACTACTACTTATGCTATGTTAATTTTGTACTTTGTAAGGCACAGCTTTTTGAGCATGTTTAGACATGATTAGGTGGATGTCACTGAATGTACCTAAATGTCACAGGTAAATATTGAATAGCTTCTTAAGGGCCTCATTTTGTTGATATTCATTACAGTAAAAAAAATTAACAATATTACTATTATCTTTAAATTCCAATTCTATTTTTCTGGAAAAGACAATAACATGTACAGGTTTAGAGATTATTACAGAAAGGTATCTGGTAAAATGAATGAAAATTCTAATTAATTGAAAAATATTTTTAATTCAGAGATTACGGTTTATTTTATTTTATTATAGATATATTTAATATATGTTTACTTCCTCTAAGGAGTTGCCATTTAACAATAATGATTACAAAAACTCTTTGACCTAAAAATTTAAATTTATTACTTTAATTAGGCATACTTAGGGGTTTCAGTATGATGATTTGATACACGTAGGCAATGTGTCACAATCAAATCAGGGTAATCAGCTATCACTTTTATCTCGGTAAAAAATGTCAAGTATTTTTTGATCTTCACCTAATAATTATACATATTTATGAGATACATATTTGTTCAGAACATGTGTACAATGTTATGGTGTGTTTTCGGAGACTTTCAGTCTCTTCTTCTAGCAATTCTAAGATATATTAATAATTATTGTGATCTAAGTTCACAATAACCCTACTGTGTTATTAGCTGTAGACCTGATTCATTCTAAGTATGTTTTGGTAGCTGTTATCCAACTCCCCCACCTTCCTGGGCTCTAGTTATCACTAATTTACATTCACATTGAATATGTTAGCTAAAGAGAAGCTTCAAAGAATGATGCCGCCTTCAAAAGTATGGTAAGGTTGTAGACAATAGCTTTGGAACCTTGGGATATTCACCTGTTCATTTCTGCAGCTCGTGGTCCTTCAGGAGCAATGTTGAAAATTTCAGATGGTGGCTCACACCTGTTATCCTAGTGACCCAGGAAGCTGGGATTTGAGGATCGTGATTCAAAGTCAGACCCATCAAGAATCTTTATGAGACATCTCCAAATAAGCACCAAAAATAAGCCAGAAGTAGAGCTGTGGCTCAAGTGGTAGAGCACTAGCCTTGAGCACAAAAGCTCATGGACAGAGCCCAGGCCCTGAGTTCAAGTCTCAGGACCTGCACACATTTTTTTTTTTTTTTTTTTACTGATGAGAAGATTTTGCCATTATTGGAGGACATAGAAGTAAAGGTATCTCTTGCTTTTAACTAATCTGTGGACAGATTAGAAACCAAGAGGATTAAGTGAGTCTGTGTGAATCCTAAAATGATTTTTGTAGACTAAAGAAGAATTTTGACATGTTTTTCTTAGCACTTTATCTGAGATGTGTTTGTAGCATCTTGCTGTTTTAAGGAACTGAAAACACTGTTAACTGGACTGCTTCTTAAAAGGCAAACTTGTGATGTTTTCAGAAATCACTGAATAATTTGCTTTGCATTTTTATTTTAGTAAATATCTCCATATTCTTATTTCCTATGACTAATAGAATTTGACAAATTTTCAATTCTAGAATACATAATTCTTGGAACAGATCCTGTATGTCTTTTCCATTTTGGCAGACTGGCAACAACTAAATACACACTTCTTTTGTTGTAGGGCCTGAACTCCGGGCCTTGGCACTGTCCCTCAACTCTTCAGCTCAAGGCCAGTGCTCTACCACTTGAGCCACAGTGCCACTTCTGGCTTTTTTTTTGTTTATGTGGTGCTGAGGAATCGAATCCAGGGCCTCATGCATACAAGGCAAGCGCTCTACCACTGAGCCACTTTCCCAGGTCCACAGTTACTTTTTTACATTTGGGTAAAAAAAAGCAACTAGATTTGATTAAAACAAAAGCATAGAAACAAAATAAATATACACATAGAACTAGTTTAATATCATCTCTTATGTGTATTGGACCAAATAGAGTAAAAATTGGCCTAACTGTATTTTCTATGATTTGAACTTCTTTGTTATTGCCACACTTTCAAGATCAGGCAAATAGTAAATTCCCAACATCTATCTATTGGCTGGCATCAACACAAGGAAGGAACTTTAGACAATAGAAGCCAGTGGAATTGGAAATGGATGTTTATGAGGAATTCATGGAGGCAGTCATTAATATGTTGTCTTACTGAAATACCCCAGAAGCAAAACAACACTGCAGATGCAGAGATGTCTAGAGTTAGACAGTATGTCTACCTAAGGTTTAGACAAAAGTATAGCTACTTATCTGAGAAAACTGTTCTCTGAAGTTGTGGACAGGATATCCAGGATTGATTCAGTCAACTTTCATTTATCTTCAAGTTATGAATCTATGTTATGACAAGTCATTCTATATTTACTATTCAGATAATTTGTCAGCTAATTTATTAATCAACTAATCTATAGTTCTACATGATACACATCTATAATATGACTGGTAATTTTATATTGGTTAATCAAATGATTGGCAGCCAGCTCTGTGATAGTTTCTCAGAGCAGACTACAAATGCATGAAAATGATAGACCTTTGTTTTATAGTTGGTATTGGGTATCATGAATTCATGATCCTTCTGTATCTGCATCCTCAGTAGCTGGTATTACAGGCCTGCACCACTATGCTTGGATGAAAAAGCAGGAAATTCCTAATGTTTGAAGATGATCTGGAAAACTACAGAATTTGATGATGATATTGTATAAAACCAGACCAATGAGACCAGAAAAGATTTCATCCTGTTGAGTAGATGTACTCAACAAACCATTTCTATACCTTTAATGAGATTCTACTAGTGTGGTGATGATGTAAATACTCAATGAAAGGCCTCTTTTGTTATTACTAATGATGTAAAGAATAGCCTGTGCAAGTAGAAATAGTAGAATACATCCTTTTTTTTTGGTTGTAGGGCTTGAACTCTGGGTCTGAGCGCTGTCCTTCAGCTCTTTAGCTCAAGGCTAGCGCTCTACCACTTGAGCCACAGCACCACTTCCAGCTTTTTCTGTATATGTGGTGCTGAGGAATCGAACCCAGGGCCTTATGCATGTGAGGCAAGCACTCTACCACGGAGCCACCTTCCCAGCCCCTAGAATAAATTCTTTGACATGGAATATCTGCATATAAAAGTGGATATTGCCAGATCATGGACCATGAGGGTAATACTGGTCCTATACTTGCACCAGCCAAGCGGTTACCAAATGTTTTAATCTTCATCAACTTGATTGCTGCAAGATTGCATTTCTGCATAGCTGTCTTTAAATATGATTAAGAAATGTCATATTTCATTATTTTGTATTCTAATGTGTATCTCCTTTGTGTGTGTGTGTGTGGGGGGGCTCTGTTGATTTTCTCTATGAGAGAGCTCAGCAGCTTCGTCTGACAAAGGAACACAACATTTCTTAACTATACTTCAGTGGTTCAAGGTGGGCCTCAGACAATTATGGCAATTGAAATGTCCTACGTGGAGAGCTGATGGAAAGAAAATAGAGCTAGGGTCAGAGAGTGAAAAAGGATGAGAGGAAAAAAATCAGGGAGGAAAAAAGAGAGAAAGAGGGAATAGGAAAGAAAGAAAAAAAAAGAGGGGCAATGCTTGATAAGAAATGTACGCATTATCCTGCCCATGTAATTGTAACCCCTCTCTACAGTGTGTTCACAGAAAAATAATAAAATAAAAAAATAAAAAAAGAGAGGGAAGGAAAAAAGAAAAGAAGGAAGAAAGGAAAGATGGATGAACAAGAGGCAGGAAGAAAGAAAAGAGACTTAGAGAGCAATGAGAGACCAGTAGTCCTTCTCTGGGCAAACTGGGCCTTCAATTACAATCATTGACAGGAGTGTTTTAATTAGTAAATATAAAAGGCAAAGAGAAAATGAGGGTACAATCTAGAAGGTATTGAGCTAAATAGGAAAGACCTTTTAAGTTCCCTCTAGCTTTTCTTTTGTTCCATAGACATAACCATAACTTTATAAGACATTTACCACTTTATTTAAATAAGGCTCTGTACTTTTCAACTAAAGTTAACCCTCTCAAAGCCAGTATTTTGTCAAGGGAAATGAATCTTCCCAGATTAGGAGTATGAGAAAGATCAGATTAGATTATATTCCTTTGCCTGCAGTGTATTATCATTATAAAATCAGTTATGGAGTGCGGTCAGACCTAATCTTTATCGCTTGCTTAATTACCAGATTAGATCTGGTATCCATACATTGGCTTTGTCCCCATGATGATAATTAGATAATGTAAACTTAAAAGCAGCCGAGAGATTCTGAAATGTGGATTTGCGGTGGTCCATTAAGTCAACCTCAGTGAGTTTAGGGCAGGTGGATGTAGAACTCACACAGCTCACTGATCTTTCCTTTCCATTCTATTGTGGAGGTCTATGTTTTACAGTCTAGCTCTTTGCTGGCCTTCATAAAAAAAAATTCTCATCAAAGAAGTCTGATTTTCCAAAGTGTTCTATTTCAAAAGCACTCACGCTCTTGAATCCATGGCTTACTGGCAGGGTCAATATGTCTCCAGACCCATTGGATATTACTTTAGTACCTTGAAGAGCAATCTGAACTTTATAAAAGTTTTCAGTTATCTTGAAGAGAAGCAGGGGGAGGGGCTTTTATCTGAGGAACCAGAGAAACCTGTGTTTGCTGTCTTGGTAATCTTGGACACCAATTCAAAAGATACACAACAGTATAAAGCTTAATTGGTCTTGAGCTCAACGTTTGGTGGAAACCCCATTAAAATCTTATTTCTTTTCCATTATGAAAACAGTTGTTGCATAAAACATTTAGAAAATAAAGGAAAATGGAGCAGAGATAAAAAGTTATTTTCCTTCCAACCAAAGAATACACTATCAATTCTAGCAAGTTTTTTCCCCCCAAACCTTATTTATAGCTTGTTGATAAAGTTGCCTGTTATTTTATTTTCTTGGCATAATGTTGCATATTTACACTTTTGTATCTCCTTTTTTATCCAAAGGATTGCTCTATTATGATAAACTCAGGTGTTTACAAAGGCTTCATAGTATTTCATAGGACAACAGTTATTATCAGAAATTACAAAAATTTTGAGCATCAATATTTTCTACCTCTTTTGAGATTTTCATGTTACAATAAAATATGCCTATGTGAAGATGAAATAGTGTCCCATTAAAATGTAAAAAAGGGAGTGGTAAAGAAAGGGTCATACAGAAGGTGAATTGGAACAAAACACATTATATGCATGTATAGAAATACAATGAAGTGTATTGTGCAATCAATATACACTAAGAAAATACCTTCTGTAACAAACATTTCCTACATGTAGTTTTTTTTTTTTTGTAATTAGATCCTCAGATATTTCTGTCCTAATGCTGACTATTTTCATCTGGCAGCATGATTTCATCTACCACCTTGTCCTGGTGTCCTTTTAGGTTTTCAGGCTCTGGGCCCCAAAAATCTCTGAAGGGAAGGGGCCTGGGACAAGACTGGGAACACTGAGTATGAACTGCAAATTTGAATGAATCTGAAATCTGGGTTGATCCCTTTGTTTTCACTTCGCTGAATCCCAAAGATGAGAACTGGCTTTGAATGTACCAGGATATAGCTCTGCCAGCTGGAGAGGCATCTCTGAATAATGGGAGATTATCAGAATCCTTCCTTTTCCAAGGAGCTTTTATCCACATTCATTTTTGTATTGTGCCAATTAGGGATGGCACAGTGGTTTTCTTTGTATACGCCCTGGCAGCCCTGTCCACCCAGATTTGAGCGGAAATTCTTACAGAATATACATGTCACTTTAGCTTTCCATAACAATTCAGGACAACAGGATCCCAGGGCCTCCTCCTGAATGTGTAAGGGACTAGATGCCTGGAGTGATTATCTGTGCACAGTTTAGTCCTCGGGTGTCTGTATACAAATAGTCCCTATGAGAACACTAGTCATTTTATTGAGTATTACAGGGTCATTCAACAATCTCTAAAGCTTTTACCCTCCTCCCTTTCCTGGTGACATCTCAATCCATTCTGGGAGCTAGAGAGGGGAGGATTTGATGTAGAGTTATTTGGGCCCCATTCAATTGTAGCTATTAAAAGTATCTAAAGTCTCTTGCCATAATCTCTGTCTGTCTCAGATTGTTCCACAGTTCAGTCCTTGTGATCAGTATTAAAAAGAACCTCCAGTACCGAAGGAGTCAGACATGAGAGTGCTCACCCAACATCCATGGCAGTCTTCCTATCCAATTTCAGGTTTCTTTTTCATGTCCAACTACCAAGTTTCCAGGATGGAAGTTGGTGTTCTTTTCATCTCTTAGCTGTTTTCCCCTTTAAGAATTTGATAGAAGCAAAAGTGACAGTCCCCCAGCTCCTTGGGGTTTTGCTCACTTTAGTCAAAAAAAGAGCCTGGTTATGACTGTGGCACTGTAAATGCCAGTGGTAGGTAAGGATGCAACTTAAAGACCGCCTCTCCACACACAGCTCCACAGGCCATAGTTTAATTGAGGTCAGCAATTCATGTGCAACCAGAAAGAGAAGCAGAGTGGTACATCTCCACAAGAGGATCATTCTTTGAATGTCTGCCTGCACAGAGAAGGTGGTCCTTTCTCTAATAGAAACCCAGGCACTTCTAACATTAGCCATTGATGAGGGAGTACTGGAGCCAGGACAAGAGTCGATAGCTTTTTCTTCTGTTTTGTTCATCATTCAGTGTGGGAACACTGGCATGTAGGAACTAAGATTCCATGCGGGAAGTCAGTCTGCCTCTCAGCACGTTTCTCTCAGTTTGTAGGCGACAGAATAGTGCGTAGTGTTAGCTTCCTTTGTGAGAGGGAATCTTATGAGATTTCATAGAATACTAGAATCTAAGAGCCAGAAGACACCATAAAGATCCTTTAATCTGACCGCTTTATTGTCAATCTTGTTATCTTCTCAGAGACCCAACTTTTTTCATTGATTCTTTATATTGTTTTTCTTTAGTTTTTTGAAAATTAATTTCCTTCCCAATATTTATTATTTTTTTCTGTTACGGCTTTGGGGTTCACTTGTTCTTGAGGTTCATGTGCGTCTTTAGATTATTTATTTCAGAGCTCTCTGATTATTTTAAACAAAGATTCCATCTAAAGCATTGCTTTTGCTACATCTCAAAGGTTCTGGTAAGTTTTATTTTTGTTATTATTAGATTCTGGGGATATTTTTTTGAGCCCTCCATACTTCTTTGATGACCCATTGGTCTTTGGAGAGTGGATTGGCCAGTCTTCATGTGTTCAGATACTTCTATCATTTCTTCTCATATTGATTTCTAGTTTTATTCCATTATGGTTCAACAAAATATGGGAAATTGCTTCAATTTTCTTATATTTGTTTAGACTGCCATAATATCCTAAAATTATAGCTATTGTGCAGGTAGATGTCTATGAAATCTTTTTGATCTTTTGTTTCCTTTAGTACTGAAGTTCACTTCTTGAATGTTATTTTTGTGTCTGAGTAACCTGGTTATTTGTGAGGCAGGTTCTAACACCACTCACTATATTTGTATTTGGGTCTATGTGCATTTTTATATTGAGCAGTATTTGCTTTATAAGATTGAGTGCACCTGCATTTAGCACATATATATTTACAATGATTATATCTCTTAAAATCTTATTTAAATGTTGTATTCATTGTTCCAGATTCCCAATGTTTCTATGTAATCTCTTTCACAAGAAAGTAAGCTCTGTCAGTACAACAGCTCTGTTTGAATTTTTGTATATTTCCAATATCATTGTGTATTTTTCTGTAAATTTAAGAAGTCTGGTACAGGAAATAATAGCAGCATAGGAATTACTTGCCATATATTTTTATGTCTGAGACTATATGTGATATTTATTAATGTCATCTTGGGTTTACTTTATTGTTATCTGTGTCTCTCTAGAGGCTGGAAGGCTGGATCAGTTTGACTCTGAGTGGAAATGGAATTCGAGGGCCAGACAACCTGGGGTTTGGTGGACTAAATCAACAAAAAGCCCAAATGCTGGGAGGAAATACCATGACTGACAACTGTTAGTAACTAATCAAATGTATGGGAGCTGGCAACTGGGAACATGGGAGGGGAAATCAGTGTTAGAACTGTTCATAGAGTTGAGCTTAGGAGAGGAGGCAACTTTCTGTGAAATGTTGAAAAGTCATCCTGCATGGATCTGGTGAAAATAAACCCAGTATAAAGAGAGAAGTGTGGCAGAAAATCACTTACAGCACATAAGTACACATTCAAGAATTTTTCCAGTGAGCAACAAGTTTACAATTCAAAAGACATCAGAACAAATACACATGTTTTGGATTTGATATTTATTTGTATGCAACACATTGCACATCTGAGGGGCCTTACTTGATGGAGTTATTCATTTCTGTAGTCCAGTCTGAGCCACCCATTGAATTCCATAGAAGTTCAGTAAAAATTGAAGAAGACCATTTAAAATATTGACCATGCTTTGTTCTGGCACTATATTTCAACTCATGGGATACATTATCTGATTTAGCATTGATAATGATGCTATGCAATAGATGTTACTGTTATTACAATTGCTACAAGAAGCTCAACTTTAGAGGATGTTAGTATTTTGTCCAAAATTGCAGTGGTCAAGGTCAAAGTTAGGCCTGTAGGTTGTTTTTTTTTTAAATTACTATTCTGTCCTTCTTTCTTCTCTCATTCCCTTTTTTGGATTCTGTGGTATACAGAGTACTAAGCTATAGGTTTAAGGATTTAACAGGCTTCTCATTGCCATGGCTTACACTGTTAGTCACAAGGCCATTGTATACTCTGTTAGTGGAATTCTATCAACAAGGCTTTGCATGCATACTCAATACTGAAAGGGTCTGGGTTAATTAGGAATCTCTCTGCTACTTCCCCTTTACTACCAGAAAAACATACTCAAAGGTAATGTGGAAATAGCTAAATTGTAAAAGTTCACACAATGCGATAGATTTTCTTTTTAAATTTATAGTATGTTTACTTTTCCTTTTACTGAAACTCATTGGAAGCCAATCATGGGAGGAGAAAATGTTCTCTGAGGATGTGTGCATTGCCTCCTGGTGACTGATGGGGGCAGCAGAGAGCTTTCTTTGGGAGACAGGAGGAAACAAGTAGCAAGGACTTTCCTAGGGTGTGTTGGAGTTGGACTAAGGAAGGGATGAGCTGTCAAGAGAAAGGTTATCAAAAATCATAAGAGGCAGGAGAAAGAAAAATCAAGTAATGGATGAGGCTGGACCAGGTATAAGAGAATCAGAAAAATCACAGAGATTGGAATTGAACAGAATCCCAGCTGCAGATGCCAGGCTTTCTGTTTGCCTCTGTGCAGCTACAAGCTACAAAGATCTACAATTACAGCTTAAAAAATCCTGTATAATGCCACTCATGATCCTATAAACTTTCTATTTTGTCATCACATTTCTTACTTTTATTGTATTTATTTCTTGTTATTATATTTATGTGTTCACTTATTTAAATCTCATAAATTCCAATAAAAGTCTCAGAATACTTCAAAAAATTATCTGGTGATGGATAGTTATCCAAATGTTACATATTAAAAAAAGGCAGAGTAATGTCAGCACATTTGAGGTTACATATGCAGTCTAATCTAATCTCAAATCCCAGGCTGTCCTTCAAATTCCACAAACCTTGACAGTTTTCTGCTAGTAAAAGATTATTTCTGTATCCAGAAAATGTGAAGAAAATCAATGCAGTGGTATTTCTAAAATCTCAAATTCCTTTTTGGAATCTATTTTTTGTCTAAGCCACACTCTTTAGAATGTATTGGGTGGAATAAAAAAAAATCTTTGCCTTGGAGAGTCTAAATTTGTTCCTGTACCATTCAAATGAGTTAATTATTGAGTTATCCAAGGGCAATGAGAGAATAGTGGCTATATCAGATTAGGGACTTCCTATGACTCTCAGCTGCAAAGATGTGCATGACCTGGAGAGCTACAGATAATCACAAAACTGTGATTAGAAGCTGGTACCTCTTCCCACAGAAATGAGGCACATTAAACCGAGATGACAAGGGAAACAGCTGCTCGTGAATGCTCAGATTGTTTAGAAAGTGCAAAGAAGATGCATTGATTGGTTGGCTTGTAAAATTTCTGAAGGAATTTAGAAAGTAGAATCTGGAAGTCTGCTTTCTAGCATAATTCAATGGCAGGGGGGTAGGGGTGAGTAGCATTTGGGAGATGGTGATCACTGTTTTCCCCCCTGGAGTTTGAAAGAAATAGTGAATTCAGAAAAATTGAAAAGAGCAATAGTCAAAAGTGAGCTCCTTGCTGTTAGAGCCATAGAATGCACTTTAGGAAGGTTTTCCTATTATATTAATATAATATAGTTAATTTTAATTATATAATATATTGCTTCATCTTAACACTATACATAATATATTATATCATATGGGTATTATAACATATAATACATAATGTATATGGCTGAAGAACTACTCTTTTATTGGTTTGGTGGCATAAGGAGCAACTGTAGAATTTTCTCTTATGTTGTATAAATCTGTCAGTGTTATTCACAGATTGTAGAATTCTATGCTTTTGGTTGGTATATTTTGCTTACAAAAAGCCATGTTTGATTAATGGTGAAAATATTTAACGCTGATGTTTGGGTCAAGACAGTTCATTTGAAAACCTCAGGGCTGTGAAGGGTTTTGCATATTGCTGTGTGTCTCCATGTGTGAGACAGTGTACTTTGTGTCCCTTGCCCCACATAGCTCTTGCTTAGCATGCTCTCAGAGAATAGTTTGGAACAAAAATGTACTCTTTCCATAGGAAATTTATGCATACTGCTGGTTTTAAGTAATGACCATGGTCATTGATTGAACTGAAGTAGGGTCAGAAGGGGAAGCACATTCAAATTATTGCTGTCATTTATCAATCTTATGTCTGCTGAAGACTCACCTAATTTCCATTTTCCCTGCACCATGGGATTTTCAAACCTCCTCGAAGGGTTGCTAAGTGGAAAATGAGTTAATACCTATAAAAGTTTCATGCAAGTTATCAGTTGGATGTCTAGCATAGTATCTGTTTTCTTGTTTTAAAATCAGGTCTTTATTCCAAACCTCAGCATTCCAACAGAAGCCTTATTTCATATGGGCCAGTCACCTGTCTTCCCACACTCTGAAGAGAACATTGTACTTTGGATCGAATGTAGAGGATTGTTTCTGTTGGTGATGATTCATGTACAAATAGACATGTGACTTCTGTAATGCAAGACTTAAAAAGTCAGGAATGAAGGCTGGGAATGTGGCTTAGTAGTAGAGTGCTTGCCTAGCATGCATGAAGCCCTGGGTTTGATTCCTCAGCACCATGTACACAGAAAAAGCTGGAAGTAGCACTGTGGCTCCAGTGGTAGAGAGCTAACCTTGAGAACAGAGAGGCTTAAGGACAGTGCCCAGGCTCCAGGACTGGCAAAAAAATAAAGTCAGAAATGAGTTTTCCTTTATGACAACACTCTAGCAAACTGCCAAAGTGCTTTTAAGTGGAATAATAAAAAGACAAGACATTGTTGTACTTTCATACCATTGCCTATCCCAAAGCATCTTAGACAAGCATCAGGTAGTGACTGAAAAACAGATCTAAGGTGGAGAAGAGAAAATGACCTCTTCGTTCTTCCTGGAAGTACTGAATTCACTTACAATCCTATTGTCCTTTTGTGTATTTGCTTTTTCTTTCTATTTAGGCCTCCCACACATATCTGGTATGTAGGCAGGCAGGACAGTAATTGTTGTTCATTACTATTGGTCTTTAAACATTTTATTTAAAGATTCCTTTGGCTTTTGTGACTTCACACTGAGTTGGGTACTTTGGTCTGGGGTCAAATAGAAGCAATGAAAGCTGATTTATCTATATCCACTCAGGTAGAACTCATGGCCAGAAACTCACAAAGAAAATGATGTAAATGATGTTAGTCTTTCATCCAGCACTAAATGCAATGTCTGTCATAATGGGCAGTGTAATATAGACTGGCTAAATAAAAGAAAGTAAACTTATGCAAAAATCTCAACTGATTATCAGGAACCTATGTTACTGATCCACTAGCATGTATTATCTGGCCCTTGCTTACTTTTTAAATCTTTCCTCATCAATGTGGTACCCTCTTCTCCTATGTAGAAACCATCCAGATGTTCTTTTTATCGGCCCACTTATCCAAGCCCTTTAACACTTCAGGGACTTCGTCTGCACCTCTCTCCTCATCTGTGATGTTTTTCCTTGGCTCTTGCCAGGCTCAGCTTCTTCAAGCCATCCAGGCCTCCTCTCTTTTGTTTAATCTTACCCGGAAGGCTGTGGTGTATAGACTTTCAGGTGAACTTCCCCATTCCTGCTCTTTGGATTTCATGCCATTCTGTGATCTCTTCATTTGAGCATGGGTGGACTTGTGGCTAGTGTCTAATCAACACAACATGATTAAAGGTTAATAGGATAGGATTTCTGCAATGGTGGAACATTATGGAGAACCTTGTCTTGCTGGAACATACCCTCCTTACTTGATGAAATCATCATCCATATTGGGAAAGCATATGTGTTAAGGAACCGTGGGTATGACTAGGCTGCCAGCAAGAAGCTTGACTTTCAGTTGTGTAGCCACAAAGACATTCTATCAACAATCCAAGAGAATTTACAAGGGGATTCTTTGCCAGTCAAGGCTCTTGATGAGAATGAGTTGGGCTGATGGCTTGATTGCTGTCCCATCACTAGGACAGAAGAAGTGCACCCAGACAAGTCATATGCAGACTCCTGGCCCCCAGAAACCAAAACTCGTTATGTTTTTGGTAATTCTATAGAACATACAACTAATAGATCATTTAGCTCATGTGAAACTCACTCCGCTTACTTACTAGTTTTATTTTGTTTAAACCTTGTTTATGCCAGAATTAGGGGCCTCACATTCTCACTCAGCGTTTTTTTTTTTTTTTTTAAATCACAAATGGGGATTTACTACTTGAGACACATGTCCATTTCTGGATTTTTACAGGCTAATTGGAGATCAGAGTCTCATGAACTCTCCTGCCTGGACTGCATTCAAATAGAGATCCTCAAATCCCAGCCTCCTGACTAGCTGGGATTACAGGTAAGAGCCATTGGCACCCGGTTGCTTAAACCTTCCTAAAATTCTAACACAGTATTTGTCTACTCTCAATCACATGTCTCTCTTCTCCTGAAACTCTTTCTTGTGGCTTCTTACAAGTCACTTACATTCTCTAAAAGTCACTTTTATCATCTATCCATGAAGGCTAATCATAACTATACCCTCAAGTTTGCGGGACTTACTCAGTTTGTGTTTGTAAGGAACATTGTGAGGTTTTAACGCTGGTCTCTGCATTCCTTCTGTGTAGCATTAGCTTTGGTGAGAACTTATTTTTCATACCAGGTCTCAGCATCTTGAGTAGCTAGGACTATAGGCATGAGCCCTTAAGCATCTGGTGCTTAAGCATATGATGTTTCAAAGTAGGCAGTTATAGTAGTTAGAAACCCTGGCCTTTCTGTGATATAAATCCTGGGTAAGGATGGTTCTGGAACCAGATGTTTGACTTTGGGTGAAATTTTCAACATCCCTGAACCATCTATATCTTCATTTCTCCATCTATGTCTTGCAGACTCTAATACTCCATTGGGTTGTTGTAGTAATAAAATAGATTTGATATTGTAAAATTATGCTATGTGGTTGGATGGTGATTATTATAAAATATTTTTTATGTCAATTAATATTTTGTAAGTAATTATTACCCTCATTGCTATAACCTACACTTTATTTTACTCTGTGCTTTCTATTATACACAGTTTTCAGATGAGGAGATGAAGTTGCACGGAAGAGAGGGAAATGCTGTTGCTTGTGCTGTGATGTTATGCAGGACCTGAGATTCAGTTTGAGGAGTGCAGGCCTCAGCTCTCAAGCTGCTGTTATGGGTTGTTCTGGGATGATGGTTTTTGTTGATGTTGCACATCAACACAGAAAAGTGCTCCTCCTATATTGCCTGAAATTAGCTACCTGCCTAGCCTATTGCTCCTTTGTGGATAGGAAGTTTTCATCTCCAGAAAAACCAAGATAGTAGGTCTCGGTAGATAAATATTTGTAGCAACAGATTAGCACACTTAAGGTAAGTAACTACATCCTCAGTCTGGAGCTCAGAGGTAAAAGAAAGGTCATTTGCTCTCAAAGAAGGACAAATTGTGGCATGAAATATCCAGATATCCAGGAGAAGTTACCCCTGCTGGGCAAGTTGAATCAGTTAGGGTAGAGATAATAATTAGGCCCATTAAACATATATTCATCTCAGAATACACACATACACACATGCACACACTCGTTTTCATCTCTTGTTTTCTGCTTTCTGAGCACAGTTCTAGAATTTTATTTTTTATAAAGACACAGGGTTTAATTAATTAAATGGGAATTTATTATACTCCTAATAAGTACAAGACACTCAAAAATTAATAAAACCATGTCTACCTTTATAGAATTTATAGCAGGGTAAAAAAGATGAAATGTTGCCTAGAAAAACAGACTTATGGTTACATACTAGTTAAATTGGTATGAGCTTAAATTGTTCTTACAACATAGCACACAGTGTTGAGAATCCTGATCAGGACAAGGGGCTGATATAAGACCTCCTAAGAGGAAAGATAAGTGGGCTAAATCACAGAAAAACTAACCAGGCAGATCATAGGAAGGAAAATGTATCTATTAATTGTTATACATTCAGGTATGGAGATGTAACTCATCAGGAACTATTCTGAAACATACTGAAAACTCAGCATAGCTGAAATCTACACAGATTGAAGACCAGTGCAAACAAATAGCTGGTGAAGAAATCACAAGAAGATCTTGGTGACTTTTAAACCATGAGAAAGATTTTAGGGAATAGCATACATAAGACCTTAAAACGCCTTGAAAGGCTTTAAGCAAGGGAGTGATAGAATGACGCTTAGGAAGATAACTGGTCATCTGTGAAGATCAGACTCAGCAGAATGGTGGTGGGAACAAGGAAGCTTTAAGAAGTAGCTATAGTCAGCCCCATGAGAAATGATAGGACATGAGAGCCCGTAGTATGGGAATTGGGAAGGAAGAAGCTGAAGCTAAGTCCCAGAGTTTTGACGAAGGTTACTGGGAAATGATGCTTTTAGTTTACAGAACTAGGAGATAAGGAGAAGTAGGCATTGATGGAAATGTGATTGTTTCTGTGTTGGTATATTAAATGTGAAGAATAGAATTCTCCAATGGAGATTTTTACTAGGCAGAGAGGTATTGAGGTTAGAGAAGAGATTGGAGTAGAGGTGTGACTGGAACCCTCAGAGTGTAGTTTATAAGCAAAATCAAGTGAAAAGGTGAATGACTTAAGAGAAGCTTGGATGGGTGGACATAACAAGAAAGGAAAAAGAATGGATGAGGTGACTAGACAGAAACAACAATGTCTCAAACTCAGGTTGGAGAAAATTACAGGATTAGAGAATAATGTAGAACAGCAGCTATTCGAGGCGCACATACACACACAGAGACAGAAGGAAAGACAGGAAGAAGCAGAAAGAGAAATTACCTTACTTTTGTACCTGTAACTCCCCCCCCCTGTTCATCACCTTTACAATAAATAAAAAAGAGAAAAAAAGAAACAGTGAGAAACAAGCAGAAAATTAGAAACAAAGCAACAGGAAGAAAAATGAGAGGGCTAAAACCACATTAATTGAATTTGACAAAGGTGAGTCTGGTATGAACTATTTCAAAGAAGAGTTAAAAGCTAAGAAAAGATGGTTATGAGAAAGAGAAAGTGCTGGAAGCAAGGACAGGAAATCCTTTCAGGTAGTTTGTGTGAGGAATGGAGAGAGGGATTGGCCTGAGAGGGAGTTGTTTTTTTTCTCCCTTTGTAAGGCTGTTTGTGTTTGTGTGCATGCATAGTTTTGAAGATAGGAAAGGCATGCACATGCACATATTTGGAGAGTAAACTAACAGTGGTGTGAATCATATTCAGATTTTTCCATGCTCTAGGCACATGGCAGGTAGGATTTTACTTTCACAGTCTGAAGGATGTGACTTGATATTGCTAATGAAAAGTAAGCAGATGTGTTATTGTCACTTAGGGATGGAAACTAGAGCCAGCGTACAATTCTCTACCTGTCCTTTTCCTCTCTCAGTGTTGTAGACATTATCTATTAGGATAAGCCTCTGCTAGTGTGCATCCTTGAAGAATGTAGTGATATGAATGCAGGTTTCCTGGTGACATACTTGAGTGTGTAACAGGAACCAAAGATCTGTGTTGGCAGCTTAGCACTCTGCTTATTAATTTTTCTTGTTGCTCTTCAGTTAGTTACTTAATGTGACTTGTAAGACCACTGTATTCAAGTGACTTGGGCCTTCAGGGTCTGACAATAACTTATAAACTATTGGCCCCACCCTTTTTCAGGCCTTTGGACTTGGATTGAAGATATTCTTATTTTTCCTTGGTCTCAGTTTGTGGAGGGTAGGACTTCTTGTCTTCTATAATTATCAGTGCCACTTCCTCTAATCAATTACTCTTCTATCTGTCTGTCTATCTGTCTGTCTGTCTATCTTTATAATCTATCTTACTCCCCTCCCCCCAACACAGTCAACTAGCTAGCTAGGTTTCTTTATTCTGGGTTTTGTTTCATTGGAGAACTCTATTTTTTAGTATTCAGACATTTCATTTCAAAACTTTAGTTTATAGATAAGCAATGGGGACCCAGAAGGAAGTGAAATTAAAACCCAAGTTTCCATATTTCTATCTCAGTCTTCTCTTTTCCTGCTCCTGAACCTGCTACTTCACCTGATTATTAGTTCCTGCAGCTACCTGGTTACCATGTGTCCAGTTTCAATTCAGGGCTCACTCTTGGCTCTGGCTGTAACCTCTCATCCTCTCTGCCTTGTTTTCCTGTTCTGAGCTGGCTTTACCTTGGTTCACCTCATGCACAGTTTTAGCCATTTTCTTCCATGCTGTACCCTGAGTTTATTCTGACACTGGGGACCCCAATATATCCATAAGTTGTTATCTTAGAACACACATACCCTACGGCCTTAAAACAAAGAGACTAAGAAGTGCTGCTGAACAAGGTCAGAAGGGCCTTGCACCTGCCTGGGAATGGTGTCTAGTGTGGCTGCGAGGCCCAAGAGTGGACAGACCCAGCATTTCCTGAGGAGAAACGCATTAGACTGAAAAAGCATCAGAAAGCCTGAAGGCCAGTCATCTGTCTTAAAGTACTCCAGGGATGCTTTTAGATTTTTTAAAAAGGAGAATTTCCTGGGAGGAATACATTTACCATGCAGAGATGGAAGCAATTCCCTAAACCAAGCCATGGAAAAATTTGGGTGACTTATCAACTCACTAATAGTTTCTATCTTCAGAATTCTTAAAAATTGAATGAGAATTTTTACTACTGGTTCAGAGAATATGTACAATGTTGCCTCGTATTGGTAAATTAACAAAAAAGAGACTATATATTATTTTTATTATTATCTATTCATTAAAACTATTTGAAGAATAGTTATGAGTTATGGATGATTACTTTTTCGTTAAAAGGTTATCAAGCAATTTGGATATCCCTGAGCTATCTTTACTAACAATTTTCCAGAACCCAAACAGCAGTGTCCCTATAATATATTCATCTGTGTCAGATTAGTTTATCAGATTAGCTAGCAGAGAGCTAGTTTGGACTACAGCCTGCTGCTCAGGGCTGCCTCCAGGCAAAACTAAGACTGGTGGATGAATGGATGAGCTTGATTAAAAAGAGTTTACTGATGTCTCTTTGGTTGAGAGGGAGGAAAAGCAAGAGGGAGTGTGAGGGCCTGGATTAACAGCCAGCTTGGCAGTTCCATCAAATCAAGTGTTCAAATTGATGATGCAAGTGGTAAACAATGGGGAAATATAGACCAAAGGATTTAAATGGTGTGCTTGTGGAGGTGATCAGAAAAAGCTGGTCTTGAAGGTTAGTTCTCTCACGATAATGAACTCTAACTACAATATAAATGGAACTGATTGATCTGCATGTTTTGTCTCAATGCTTTATCATTGAGGCAAGGGTAGTGGTAGCTAGAGCATTAACTTTCAATGGCAAAAAGCAGACTGGAATTTCAAAAAAAAGAAAGAAGATCGCTTAATAATTTCTTACCATCTGAATTTCATGGGTCAGATATTAGGAATTGCAGGTTTTGCTAAGATGGAAATAGCTCAAGTAAATACTTTTTTTCCCCACTGCTTAGTATTTATTGAATCCATCTATTTCTAATTAGAATATTGTGTTTCATCTCCCACAAGATTGCTTTTGCTCATGGAGTGAGATATACTGTAACATATGCTTCCATTATTATCAGAGCCTTCTTGTACTTACCCTTATGATGTGGAAAATCTTTGCAAATGACAGCACTCTGAAATATGAGATAAAATAAGCATCCAGTGACAACATACCTTTCTACTCGATTTAAAAAAGTCCTTGTAAAATGTATAGCAATTCTTTTCTGTGTACACCTTCATTTGCTGCTAAACAGCCTGACACACTCAAAATTACAATCTGTAACAATTTTAATGGTATGCATTTGAATTCTTAGAGTGTGTACTTGTGTATGTGCGTGTATGTATGTGTGTGTATATATGTGTGTGATAGTTACTACTTACTACTCTACATATTATTTGAAATGAATTTTCAGTGGTACGTTGGAAAGGGGGAGTAAGAAGGATTAAGTGCATGTAGCATTTAAAATAGGTATAGGGGTTGAGTCAAATCTTTGTGAGTCAGTAACAGAGTGGCAAAATTAGGGTATGAGGCCAAAGGCTGGGATATTCTGGGGAGAAGTCCCAGGCAGATTGGCCAGTTCTGTCTCAGTTTCCACATCTATAACCTCTGACAGGTATGGTATTTTTAACCTTCAGATAAGAACAGGCCCAGCCTGGCCCACACTATTTCCCAGTAAAGAACCCCATCAAACCTACCTGACCTTCTGACAGACCGATGGCCATCTGCTTTAGGTAAAGAACTGGCTGGGGACATAAAGGGACATATTCAGACATTGCATGAAGCTTTGGATAGAGTAAGGCAATAGCCATCTAGACTTACGCTGGAAATGCTGCAGCACATTGGAGTGACTCAGCAGCACCTTCTTGCCAACTCTTGATTTATGCACTGCATGAAGCCTGCAGTCTCTTAATGAGCCTCTATCAGACTCAGCAAAAAGATACTACCTGTATCTGTATTATAGAATTTGGGAAGTTTACCATTTTAACAGGGCAGTGATGTGGAGAACTAGCATGCAATTACCATTACAGGAATTATATTGCTAAACAGATTTCCTTCTATGCAACTACTTTTGCAGCTCAAATTTAAAATCAATATTATTGCATACCATATCAATCAGAAAAGACTATTAGTTGTTTGTAATATATCCACAAAATCTCCGTTGCTTGGCAACTTTTACTCTTAGGACTTCGTTTACATGACCTTTGAGTTAGATGGCCAAACATTGTGTGGCTTATGCTGTTTTTGAGTGGGGTTCAAAGTGCAGTTGATTTACCTTCTTCTCCATCCCCCTTTTTTTTTCTGGTAAAGGGTAGGTTTATTCATCATTCTGGCTGGCACCAGGCCATCTTGGCCCTCCATGCGGTTGGGAAAGGCCTGGGAAAGACCTGGGAAAGAGCTGGGAAAGAGAGCTGGGAAAGAGCTGGGAAAGAGAGATGGGAAAGAGAGAGATGGGAAAGAGAGAGAGCTGGGAAAGAGAGCGTCTGGACCTGCGTGAGACCTTATCTAGGGTATGGGTGGAAAAAGGTGTGACCACATCAAATTCAGATGTGACCTCAGCGGATACAGATGTGACCTCTTCCAGGTGTACCAGTTGCCTAGGTAACGCAGGTAGTGGGTGGAGACTTTGCTTCGAGGAGTCTGCTAGCCATCCAAGAGTGGACCTTACATTCCAGCCTTTTAATAATCATGCAATAGGGCGCAGATTCTCTCTGGCTACTTCCTGCTGACAAGGGGCATTGACATTAGGGGTAAAAGGCTGGAATTTGGTCCCCTGGCGTGAGTCCTTAGATGAAGTCTGGAGAAGTCTCATGAGGCATTGAGGGGCTGAAAAATACTAGAGAGCAAATAAATGGCAAGAGGAAGGACTTGGGGCTGAAAATGTTGGTAGAATGTCCCTAGCTACTTCTGACATCTGGTGACTAGGTAGAGAAGTCAGGTGACAAAGGCAAGAATATAAATTCCTGTCGAGTTAATAGGTAGACAGGTATAGACATTGGATGGGCAGGCTTCTTACTTCTACTGACCTCCTGGCTCTGGCTAATTTTGAAAGGTACAAAGAAGCTGATGTGACATCATCTCCTCTTACTCCTCTCCATGTTCCCTTGTTCCCCAGACTGGCTGAGTCTAGGTGCTCGTTGCTGGGATGGCTTGTCCCAGCTGGTATTCAAGGAGATTTGAACTCAAGGCCTGGGCACTGTCCCTGAGCACTTTTGCTCAAGGCTAGTGCTCTACCATGTTGAGTTACAGTACCACTTCCAGTGTTTGGCTGGTTAGAGATAAGAGTCTTGAGCCATGCTTCCAGCCTGGCTCTTTGCAGGTTAGTTGGGAAATGGAGTCAGGGATTTTTTTTGCCGGGCTGGCTTTGAACTGAAATCTTTGCCACAAAAAACCTTTATTGTTTCCAATTAAAGCAACAAGGAGATCAAGTAGAGTAAGTAGAGTTTACCTGATCCTTACCAAGAACTGAAAATCAAATATTCTGCAATGACAAAACGCATTAGATGTGATGAGAATTTTAGCACAGATATGCCCAGTATTTTAGAACCACATAGTCAGTAGTAGAATACACAACACAAAACAAAAAAGGCAAAACTCAAAACCTAAAATTTTTGGCAACAATGTTTAGACATCTAAGCTAACAAAGCACATCAGATGGTTGGCCTCACTTACCAGGGCCTGTGAAAAGAGCAACTTGTTAGCAACTTGCTAACACGGCATCTTAGAATAGATGGATGGAGTAGTAAGCTTAGTGGAAGGTTAAGAGTCAGATGAGACCAAACCCTTAACCCACCATGTGGCCAAGATGGCGAACTCAAGATGGCAAATTTCTGAAAAAAAAACACAAAGAAACCTTAAACAAATGACAACTCTAACAATTTTCAAACCTAGAATGGCTAGCTTTTGAGAGGGAACCTAGAGAGGGGGGGGGTCCCTGGGACCCAACCTGCGTAGCACTTTTCAGGGTACAAGCCAAATGTTGTAGAAAAGAGAAAGGGAGAGATAGGGAAAGTTGTACATGAATGGCAGAGAGAGCAAAGAGAGCCTGAAAGTAAACAGACTTCTGACCATTTACCATTGCAGTGGCAAAAACTGTGTACATCTGAGAATGGCATAAAAATTAGGCGCTCTGGCTTTCCAGGAAGCGCAGGAGGCATTTCAAAGGGGTTTCACCGTTTGGGCATGATTTGCAGCACCCCATTAAATGAGTAGGAGAGTCAGTCTGGTGAGTGAAGGAGAGCTGACCAGGCAGAAGCGGTGTCCCGACTTCCCCCAGAGCCCTCTTGAGAGAAATGGCCAAGCACCCAAAACCAAGCATCCTCGGCTTCAGAGGTGACCGGCCTTTCAGCTAAAGGCCGTAGGAGCTCTCTGGCGTGGCTCCATGTCTGGACAGAGACTGAGCGACAGAGAACCGTAGAGAGTAGTTTCACTCACCAGAGTAGAGAAGTGGTGTGGACATGGATGTGAAGGCCAGCAATGGTATCGATGCACTGTGTCCGCAGCAGACAGACGGGTTCGCAAAAGGCCATCAGAACTGTGGGTATTCCTCAGAGCAGAAAGGGAAAAGCACAAAAAAAGAAAAAAAGAAAAAAAAACACAACAGAGAGGAATCCCTGTTTTCCTGACTTTAAGCCCTTCCCGTGTTTCAATGGCACCATTTATGTTAGGTTTAAAAAAAGAGTTAGCCAAGTTAGCGCCACGCACGTGGTATTCAGGTAAGGGATAGGTTTATTCATCGTTCTGGCTGGCACCAGGCCATCTTGGCCTTCCATGTTGTTGGGAAAGGCCTGGGAAAGAGAGCTGTGATAGAGGTGGGAAAGAGAGAGAGCTGGGAAAGAGCTATCCATGCCCATTTTTGTGCTCAGAATTGTGATCAGGGATGCAAATGGATTTTGTAGAAGCCATGAAGGAGCTTGGGTTTGGGAGTTACAGGGAGATCCTATTCAGCACGAAAGAATGAGTTGTAGCTGAAAATATGAAGTGGGTAATACAATTCCAGCATTGACATGCTGTGTTAGCCTGCCTTTTCTCCTTTTCTTTCTTTCCTTATTATTTATTTTTTTTTTCCAGTCGTGGGGCTGGAACTCTGGGCCTGGGCGCTGTCCCTCACCTCTTCAGCTTAAGGCTAGCAATTCTACCACTTGAGCCACAGCACCACTTCTGGCTCTTTCTGCTTATATGGTACTGAGGAATTGAACCCAGAGCCTCATGCATGTGAGGCCAGCACTCTACCACTGAGCCACCTGCCCAAACCCTTTATTTGTTCATTTATGAGCCAGCACCTCAGCATCCCTGTAGAGTGTGTGTTATGAACTGGCCATTAGGGTATGGAGATCAGCATCAACCATCTCTTGAGGAACTAATTCCGTGTGTCCTTTCACTTTCAAAGGAAATGCTCCATGCAGCTGTGGAAGCTGGACTTCTTATATAGCAAGTGTGGAAGACTTTGGCCTAGTTATTCAAGACACAAAGAATAGCCATTTAAAGGACTTTCTGGGGTGTTAAATTGAACTCCTGCACAGTTACATGATAATTGTCTGTCCACATTTGGTTGTAGATTAAATATTTAGAATACTTATAAGTTTGGACTTGGTACTGAAAACTTAGGTAAACTGTTATGCTGACCAATGGATACTTGATGTTCTGACTCCACAAGTCACCCTTTGGATGATCATAGTTTGACATAGTTAGTATATTTAGACTGTTCTTTATTACTGTTGTACAGTCTGGGATTTTAATGTATTATCCCTGACAACATTATTGCATATACTGGCATTTCTTGTCTTATTTATGGAGAATAACTAAGAAACTAGCAGGTCTGTGCATTGGAGCAATTAGTTTGGAAGTAGAATTTTTTTTCTGGGTAATCACTGTGAGGTCACTTGGGTTACAGAATTTGGGAAGCTGGCCATTTGAATAGGGCAGTGACCTGGAGAACCAGCATGCATACCATTATATGGACCACATCTCTATCTATGATGGGAGGATACCTGTTTCTACCCTTAGTTTAAATGCTTCTTCTTTTTTATTTTCTCCTTTTCTTTCACATTTTTAAATGACCCATTTGCTTTGATTCCTTCAGACCTGAATTTTGAACTCTGACTCACAAAAAGAATACGAAATCTGTTTTTAAAAAGATCCAATGCAATTAGCTGAATATTTCAGACTGTATCTTGCTTCGGACTTGGTTTGAGAGGGTTATTTTTTAAAAACTCTTTTCTGTCCTAGTTCAAATTATTATACTGCAACACCTGTTAATAGGGCTGGACCTTTTCTGATCCTGTTGTGAATCACTTAGCTATTTAAAAAATGAGAAAGAGTTGCTTTCATCCCTTCGATTTGGTGCTAAGATTAAACACTTACTTTCCCAAGCCTTCACAGGCCATCTAAGTGAGGACATTGCAGAGGAGATGAGGAACAGATTTGAGAAGCTGTAAACATCTCCAACACCTCTGAAGGTGAAATGCAGCAAGTGCCTGCTGCTACAGTTTCTAAAAGGGAACACAGGACTTGGCATTGCTGAGACTTACCTCTATCCACAGAACTCAAAAGATTGGAGGGGAAGGGAAAGGCAGGGAGTTGGAACAGATGCCCGGGCAGCTGGAGGCAGACCCTGAAGTACATAATTGTACCCAATTTAGTTACTGAATGT
The DNA here is from genome assembly GCF_019054845.1 of Dipodomys spectabilis. Lineage (NCBI taxonomy): Eukaryota > Metazoa > Chordata > Mammalia > Rodentia > Heteromyidae > Dipodomys > Dipodomys spectabilis. The sequence goes on along the minus strand of NW_024870703.1, from coordinate 15,227,410 downwards.
GGGGTGCTTGTCATAGACTTTTCTGAAATTGCTACTAAGCCTGAAATAAACAACTGATTTGGTTGTTTGGTTGAGATTAATTGGTAATGAATCAATTGGCAACTATTAAATTTAGACAATCAACTAGTTACTAATTGTTTTTATAAATCTGCCATTCCAATAAAAACAGCCAAGTACCTATGGAAGGACTTTGAGGATCAGAGTCCCGGAGAAAAATGTCTTCAAATACATATTTTCCGTATAGCTGCATAGGTCTACAGGTATATGGTATCTTTTCCATCTTGAACAGAATTAGGAGAAATGGATTGAGTAAACCTTGTTTATTTCTGCGGGCTATAAAGAGTTGTATGTCTGGTCCTTTGTGCCCATACACGTGGATTCAACCACTTCAGGTCAAAAATGGTCTCAAGAAAAATTTTTTATCTGTACTGAACATGTACAGACTTTTGGGGTCATTATTCTCTAAGAAATACTGTAGCACAGCTATTTACATAATATACACCACTGCATGGCATATCACAAGTTATCTAGAGATGATTTAGTGATACAGAAAGCTGTGAAAGAATTATATGCATATACTGCATCATTTTATAAAAGGCACTTATAGCTTTTGATACTAAGGGAAGTTTTTTTTTAACTATCTCACTATAAGAAAATGCCATATTCTTTATAGTTATTGACCCTATAATGTTATGAGTATCTTTAAAGCCTTTACTTATCCTCTCCATTCCTTCTGAAAACATGCCAAAACCCCTTCGTTCTGTTGATTTAAAAAAAATGTTATGTGTAAAAATCCCACATCTCCTGTAGAATGCACTATGCCAAATTGCCTGGATGTAACTATCATTGGTAGTTTAAAAACAATCCTTTGCAGTTTGGGAATGAGACACGAGGCCTGGAGCAGAGCTTAGTAGCTTACACATCCTTTCTGTAACCTCTAGGCTCTTGTTATTGAGTAGCTGGCATAAAAGAGGCTATCTTCTCTCCTTGTGAAACTTTACAACTACAGTAACATTCTATAGAAAAACAAAGTCATAGGAGCTCTTGGCTATGCCAGCAAACATATTTTGAGAATAGAATATTAGAAACTTTCAATTAAATGCAAGTCAATTTAAAGAGTGTTATTCTGTGCTGCAGGAACAAATAAATCCTTGTACCTCTGTGCTTCACATAGAAGGATTTATTCATTACTGGAACAAAATCTGTTATAGATTCTGCAGTTACCTCCTCAGCTGTTAACTCCTTCCACTAGGTGACTTAAAGCTTCCAGGCATTCTATGTGACAGAACTTTGCTCTCAGTACAGGGGTCCCTGATAGAGCATCCAATGAAGAGAACTGAGAAGGCAGTTCATGGATTCTTCAGTCTATCATCTGAGGTTTGAGGTTCCTAAGTGGTAATGGTATGGCATGTTCCTGGCCCAAACTTCTCACTGTAAAGTCTCAGTGAAGCAGGACTCGTTTTCAGTATCAGACACAGAATAAAATCCAGATGATGTGAGCATTGTTACAATCGCCATACGATATACCACCGACTTTACGCTTCCCCTACAGCTATTTTTGAAATGCTTATTCTTGTTAACTACAGCTACCTTATTGTGTACACCAGAACTCAATCCTCTTCTTGGATTGTAATTTGGTACTCATTGGCCAATTTCACCCTAGTTTCTAGCAAACGCTGGTCTACTCTCTCCTTCTGTAAGACCAACTATTTTTTAAATTCCACATAAGAGTGTAATCATGTAGTACCAGTCTTATGTGCCCGGCTTGTTTTCCAAAACAAAATGTCTTCCAGGTTCATCCATGTTGTCATAAATGTCAAAATCTTGTTCTTTATATTAATGGTAAATTATATTCCATTACTCATATACATCATATTTTCTTTATCCACTCATCCATTGGTGGACAATAAGCTCGATGCTATATTTAAGCTATTACAAATACTGAGTGCTTCAGATACTGCAGTGCAGACCTCTCTTTGACCTACTAATTTTATTTCCTTTGCAATAGGTTTTTGAACTAATTTAGGAACACATGTCAAGGACGGGAACATATTACAGGTTAAAAAATGTGATAATGCAGTCAGTTAACATGGGTTACAATGATAAGCAACCAAGAAATTACAACAGTGTGAAACATAAGCATGTATTCAGGTCTATCCGTCTAAAGATTGTCTAGACTCACCTGCTCTAGCATGGACTCTTCCAAGTAGCTGTGAGTCAGGGTGCAGGAGCTGAGGGCCTCTGCCCTCACTGCAGACCTGTGAATTACAGAAGCCTCATTTGATGCTTATCCTCCTTGGGTCAGAGAATACAATCAAGACATCAGCTCATGTTGATGGCAGAACAAGTATTCATCAAGCCCTTTTTGTTTGTACCAGTCCTGGGACTTGACAGGCCTGAGCACTGTCTCTGATCACTTGAGCACTACCACTTGAGCTACAACACATGAGCTACAACACCACTTCTGACTTTTTTGGAAGGTCATTGGAGATAGGAGTTTCACCTAGTGAAGCTCAGCCTCCTGAGTAGCTAGGATTAGAGGTATGAGCCACTTACCAGCTCCTGGCTCATCAAGCCTTTTCATAAATTGTCTACTAATGTCCGATCAGTCAGAATAAGCCAGGACTAAGTCTGAAGTCGAAAGAGAAAAAAAAGTACCTGTGGTCTGTGAAGGTGTTACAAAGGGAGGGGGGATTTATAAAGAAGAATCTGCCCTATCAGACTCTGTAATACCCTATCTTTTATTAAGAAACCTGTGTCTATTTAGGAATAGGCAAGGAACCTGTCTATTTTTGCGATGATTAGTTTTGTGTATTAACTCGAATGGATAGAGGGCTAAGAAGATAGAAAAATGTAAGTGTATCTGTGAGGGAATATGTATAATATATTGACCCTTACATCAGTGAGCAGGTAAATAAGTTCTACCCTGATGCAATTCATTGAAGACTTGGAGGGAACACAAAGCCAGGGGAGGATGAATTTTCTCTATTTCACCTTGAGTTTCTCCTGGGTGTACATGTTTCTATTTCTCATGTCTTTGGACTCTGCATTGATACTAGTCTTCTATCTTCCAACTCTCAGCCTTTTGGCCTTAGATTAGCATAGCATTCACTTTGCTGGTCTTCAGGCATTCACATTCAGGTCAATTTAGACCCCTGGATGTCTGTTTTTTTTTTTTCTCCATGTGCAGATATTGCTATGGGACTCTTCAACTTCCATGATTTGTACAAGCCAATTCTCAACAAAAATCCCCTCTGATAGATCCATATATCCTGTAGGCTCTGTTTCCCTGGAGAAGCCAAACAAATATAAAGTACCCTTGTTTCTTTTCATTTCATATGCTAACTTAACCGTGTGTAAAATAGCACTGTGAATAGCCTAGGTATAGTTGGAGCAATTTTATTTTGATATGAAACCAGGACTAGATCACAAACTGTCTTCAACTAACAGCAGTTTCATCGACATAATGTCCACAGTCCCCTTTCTTAAGGAATTTTATTCTTCCTAGAAGAATCTACTTCCCTTAATAACCCAGTATCAGGCGATACTAACACATTTGCTCTCTAGGGTCAGTTGAATAAATGGATGGTATCCAAACCAATTGACTCAATCTGTAGGGTTTGTGACGCTAGCACAGACATATTTTAACTGTCAGGTAATGTTATGGTATATTTGACACTGAGAATCAAGAATTTCTCCCTTTTTTCCAGTTTATTTCCTGTTTGTCCCCAAACCCAAATTTGAACCATATCTATATGTAGTGCCACCCTCACCCATCATAGAGTATAAAGATCTATACAGTTAGCTGACATTTTGATAGCACTGGGATTGAAATTAGGGTCTTGAGCTAAGCCTCTAGTTCTATTTTGTGTTGATTACTTTTGAGGTAAAGACTCCTGCTATTTATGCTTGACTATGTTTCTGGGGATAACAGTCAGACATCGATGTGCCCACTCGTCAGTCAATGAACTTTTTGTGCCCAGTCTCATGAACTTCTATGCTCAGCTGTTCTCAAAGATAATCCCCCAGTCTCCATTTCCCACATAGCTGGCATTACAGGCTGAAGCCACAGTGTTTGGCTGGCTATTTAATCAGTATTTCTCAAATGGCTTAGAAAACATATACATTTTTCTGCATTAAGAAATTGATTAGCTGTGTTGTACTTTATCAAGAATAAACTCAGTATTGTTTGCCCATTAGAATTAAAAACAAAATGACACCAAAAACACTTGCTCAGCACCAAACCCTTCCGATTCTGGCACAACCTTTATTGGCCCCAGCCAGTGTTATTGATTTAGAAACCACGGACAGTGATGATATGCAACCCGTTTTGCGAACCACTAAACCCTGATAGGATTAGAAAACCAGAAACCATGAAAATACATAATCTTATGGCACAACGGAAAAATGGCTGTCTCTTCTCTGGTCCCGGGATGCTCTTGCACAATAAATATTTCTTGGTATATGCCAGAATGGAAAGTGGAATACAGACAATGAAATTGATAACCCTGAATTTGCTTCGATGGGCCAAAGGATGTACATGTGAACTGAAGGGAAAAGGAGAGATGAATTCAAGGACTCAGGTCACAGAGTTATAAATGCAGGGTCAAGGACCATGAATATGGTTTTCTAGAGAGTTGAGACCTCTCTTAAGTACTTACACAGTGAAATTATCAGGCATTAAGTATTTAAGATCTCCTTTCAAGTAATCCTATTTCATCATCTTTTGTGTGAGCTTGCCATCCCATGGCTGCCTACATGTGCATATAGTATATTTGCTATATTTAATGAGTATGCTTTCTGGTGTACAATGACCAAGCAACTATGTTGTGATTTTCTGTATCTCTTTGGAAACATTTATTGGAGTCCTTATTCTCTTGCTGAAGTGAGAATCTATGTGGGCCAGGATTATGCTCCACTAAGTACCTGATAATTGGCACTAACAAAAATTGGCCTTGCCCATGAACTTGGCAGTTGTATCAGGATAGCTTTCCCTCTCATGGGGCACTGACATGTCTTTTGAAGAAAGTCCTCTCTTCTTCGACCCCAACATTTTTGAGGGTTTTTCACCTGTAGCTTTTTTGATAATAGCAAATATTGATTCTATTCTATTCTAGAAATAATGTATTGCCTCCAGCCTTTTCTCTTCTTAAGCCTGTTTTCTCTTGGATTGGTCTTAGTATTCATATTTCTCTCTCCAGCCCAGAGGACATCTGGTCCATGGGAAACACTGATACATCTTTTATGCCAACAAACTGATAGTTCCAGCTGAACCTCGTTCAGCCACCATTCCTTTGACTTGTCATTAGTGGCTAGTTAGCTCATGTCTGGGTTGTTACACTTGTAAGAGGAGTCAGACAGCAAGCCCTCTGGCTTTCCAACTGTAGAACACAAACTCTCGAGAGTATTCAGTTGCACGAAGAGAGGAATTGGCATTTCCTTACTCTCACTCGGAATTGGGAGTGAGATTCATTGCACATTAATGGATGTCTTCAAAAATACCTCCCCAGAGTTGCTAAAGAAAAAAAACAAAAGAAAAGCATTCATCAGAATTAACTAAATAAGTACAGATGCTACTTAACCTAAACAGTTCTACCTTAGAGTTGCTCAGGTGAGAAACAGGTAAATTTCAAATCACACCAAGCTTTGTGATGATCAGTCTGGGACTCATATTTAAAACCACTGAATGTGTTCTCTGTCTTGGCATATCAATGTGTCTTCATATTTATGGATCATTACTTCCTCTGGCAGTCTTACGGGCCTCTTATTTGATCTCTGTTTCAGCTCCTCTGCTAGGTGACTGCTTAGGTACCCCCAAAGGACCCCCAAAGCAAATTTCTATGATGCCACATGGCCTATATTTAAAATCATGCTGTTCCAAACATTGTCTCTAAATCTGGTAAAAAAAAAATCTGTCATGCTGATTTTCCTAGATATGGTAACAGAGCTATATAATAATATATATGAACACTTTTATTTATATAGTCATCCATAGATGGCAGTTCAAAAGAAATAAATTATTAGGCAGCAAATTCAACTGGCCAAGAAAAAGAGTATTTTGATTGTGTTGTTGGAAGAGATGAGAATTTGAATGGCATTGTTTCTCAGACCAGCTGGAGGCTGGGGGACAGTAAATTTTCTCAAATACCATTTAGGTCTCTGTGCCTCCTGCTATTTGTCTTGCCAGGGATATCATCGGTCTTGATGGGTTTGTTATGTGTAGTCATGCTTGGCTGATGGTTCTACCTCTTTGATTGTTCCACTCAGAATTCCATTGTGGGGTAGTCCTCTGGAAATCTGCTGAGCCTGCTGTGCTACCATGTGCCTTACAGCTTTAGTCTGGAAAACAGATCTCTGTCTCTGTTTCTGTCTCTCTTTGTTTCTCTCTCTCTCTTTCTCTCTCTGTATGTGTGCTGTGTTGTGTGTGTGTTTGTGTGTGTGTTTTGTGTGTGTGTGTGTGCACGTGTGCTACTAGGTTGCTTTCTCCACAGATGCACTTTAGAATACAAAATCTAGTGTTGACTTTTCCATATAATGATTGCTATTTTTGCATCTTTTTAGGAAGTAGCTTTATTAGAAGCCCTGCTGGACATACCATGTCCTTTCAGAAAAGATATAAGTTCTTCTTTAGAATTTGGGGATTCAAGGCTGGGTTTATTGTTTAAGCGGTAGAGCACTTGCCTAGCAATGTGAGAACTTGAACTCAATACCCACTGTGCAAAAAACGAAAAGAAAAAAAAAGAGAGGAAAAAAATTAATTCAGTTTCAATACTCTGGAAGCTAAGTCAGGAGGATCATGAGTTCAATGCCAGTTCTGGGCTACATAGTGAAATCTGACCTTAAAAACCAACAAACAAGCAAAACCAATGGAAGTTGTAGACTCAGCTTCATTTTTGCTCCAGTAGCTATCCCATGTCTGATCTGAAAATAATGAAGCTCTCTTTGTGTTTTTCTGGGAAACTTAGCTCTTTTAATAAAAATGACTGAAAAATTTAATTGATTGATTGATTAATTAGTTTATATAATACTTAAAAACTGACCAGATTTGGAAGAGAATCGAGACCTCTCTCTCTAAGCAGTAGCTTATAAGCCAGATGAGGTATCTAAAGCTGACATTCCTGATTGGTAATACTGAAAATTGAATTAAATTTAGTGTTGGTGTCAGGGTAAACAAAGGGAGGTGGAGTTAAGCTTTCCTTTTGCAAATATCTTTTATTGTTCTTCATCATTTGGACTTTCTTGGGGAAATTTTTGCTTTTGATTGTAAGTATTCTTCTTTTTTTAAATTAGGAGTATTTCAACAAGGAAGAGAGGGCAATCCTTATTCAGTCCAGGAATCTGAAATACTTTTTTTCCAACAAATGGCTTGAGTTTTTGTACTTAAATGCATAAGGATATTTAAATCTCCCTGAATTTCATCTGTTTCTATGAGTAAGCATTTTCAAGGATAAAGGATATGAATCCTACACTTTTGGATTTAGAATATCATGGGAAAGATAGTTTGCTAGTGTTTCTGTCTTCACAGATGTTACAATATTGAAATTCAAACGTGAGCCATGTCAAATATTTGTGTTTAAATCATTGACATATAGAATGAAAGAGTTTCTGTCCTCTCCTGTCTTTGAGAAAAATTATAATTATTGTGTCTTCTTAGAAATGAAACTCGAGTTTCTTTTTCTGCTCACCTCACTGTTTTCTGGGTGTTTCAGTCCTGTGGTTTTCCTCTCCTATGTAACTCAGTGGAGCGCTGTGGCCTGTCTCCTCTCATATCGTAAGCTATCTGTGTTCATGCTGTGATTATGTTTTCAGCCACAGAAACCCTCTTCAGACCTGGGCTAGCTCTGTTGCATGTGTATCTGCTGTCTCTGACAAAGGTCAGACATGAAGAATGTTCTTCATGGTCATCATTTATTTCTACGGTACAACCTCTCCTCTTCCACTTTCCTCTCTCCCAACACATCTTGAGTCCATTTCCAAGGCTGTCCATAGGCTACTGAATCCTTTTAGCACTTTTATCTTCTTTTACCACCTATTTCCTCTAGCAATATTTTATTTCCTAAAGGTCTGTATAATTCTTTCAGACCTGGCATATAAATCACAGCAAATTTATCCATGGGCACTTTTCAAAGTGAATTTACTATCAAAGCTTTTAAATAGAACCATGTGTATACATTAGTGCACAAATGGTAAATAGCAGCATATCAGTGTCAGCAATAATCTGATAATGGAGAATTTCTGTAGATGGTGTGATAGTTCTCTTTGCTGTTGCTAAGTACCCCTTCCATGATTCGCCCCTCTGACCCAGTTTTATTCTGTTCATAATTCTGGCCTATGGTCTCTTAAAAAAAAAAAAACAAGAACAACAAAGATGATCCAGGGCCATTTTTTTCTTTCCTACTGTTTCTTTTCCTTCCACATCCCATTCTTGCTATTTGTGGCCCATGCATTCTCTCTAATATTCCTCCATTTAAAAAATCAACAGGTGTTCATCAACATGAATAAAGTGCCTATACAGAATGATATTGAATTTTGCAATTAATTTTTCATTTTATGTGTGGAAAGCAGCAGAGGAGGATTGGTTAAATTATCCTAGATAAGGGACTAGCATCTGATCTTATTACCTTTGACTTAAAAGTACTTCCTATCTTCCTTATAATAGTGCTTCAAAGTGGATCATATGCAGAGATTTCCATCAGTTCACCTAACTACCTAACATATGTGAAATTTCCACTAACTTATTTGGCTCTGATGGGCCAAATTAATTTAGAAACAAATCTTTTTAGTGGGAATTATGTCTTAAGTGGGGATTATCCCAAAGCAAAATATACATGACCAACTGAATAGATCAGAAAACTGCTAATACTAACAACTTGCAATTCAGGAGTTTCTAAAGGATGCTGTTGAGTTTATCAGAACAATAGTTGAGATTTGAGCTTGTGTTCCTATATTCAAACAACACAGACTAAGGGCATAAGAAATGTCAGACACCATTTTAAGTACTGCAAAAATTATTCATTAAGTCAAAGTGGTTGCAGTTAGCAGATCAGCTGTCATTGCATGGATCCAGAAGTGAAGGCAAAGTAAAGGTAGCATGAAGCTGCAGATATAATCTCTCACCATTGCAAACTACACCATTCATTTGCATGGTTGCTTCAATGTAGGCTCAGAATGTCTGGGCAGCATGTCACGTATTTCAATAGTCTTTTCATAGAGTATACTAAGTCTTAGTAGATTAAATAGTATGGTTGACATTACCAAGAAAATTATTAGCACCCTGAGATTTCTGTCTGTTAGACTAGTGTTTGTTATGGGAAATTGTTACAAATAACATATGCATCCTAGAAAGACCAAAGGCAGCCCTTAGGGCTCATGAAGTCTCTGATGATGCTAAATCCAAAAGAATGCCTTCTGGTTTGACAGGAAAAAATTAGATACTGTCGAAGTTCACCTTTGAGTGACTGTTGATAAATACATCCATTTAGTTCATTTATTAAATATAACTACATAATTAAGTAATCCTTTTTATGCAGAAAAGAATGAAGAAAGGATCTTTAGAGGAGACTCTGTGTGGGCCTTATGCTAATGTTACTATTGAATAGAGGTAGTATGGAAATCCTACAGACCTAAAGGAAAATGGAATATTACATACTACAGCTCAACATTCTCATTTGAAAGAATAATAAAAACCAAAGAAAGAAGTGATTTGTCCACTGGTACACAAAGCTAGAGGTAGAGCAAAGTATTCTTGATTGCATGAACTTAGATTTTACTACTCTATGTTCTGAGAGAATTTAGTAGAATACCAAAACTTTATTTCCTGGGTGATAGCTAAAGTCTTTATCTTTTTTTGTTTTTTTGTGGTGTTTTTTTTTTTTTTTTTTTTTATTGTGAGAATACCGTACAGAGGGGTTACAATTACATGGGCAAGATAACCAGTACATTTCTTATCAAGCATTGTTGCCTCCTCTTTGTTTCCCCTTCCCATCCCTGTGGTGTGTTATTTTTTTTTTTTTAAATTTAATTTAATTTTATTTGTGAACATACTGTACAGAGGAGTTACAGTTACATGGGCAGGATAATGCGTACATTTCTTACCAAGCATTGCAGCCTCCTCCTTTGTTTACCCTTCACATCCCTTCCCAGCCTCCCCCCTCCCCCGCTAATCCCAATCCTTCTCCTTCCCCCCCTTCCCCCCCTTCCCCCCCCCCCACCAACGTTGTAAAGCTCGTTTTGGACATGACAACTTGTACTTCTTATTGTTGCAACAGGTCCACCTGTATGCTTAAACAACTGGTTTTTCCCCATCTCCTCCACAAGTTATACTGACATCAAATATAGTGAAAGCGGGGGTTATACTGTGGGGGAGGGACATACAAAGCAACAAAGAGATAATCTTATAAATGTGTTAGAAACACATGCATGAAAGAAAAAAAACATTAAAATACACACCTAAGGGTTCATTTTCCTGACATCACATTATCTGACCTTTTCCGCTTGACTCATACATATACTAGATATTACAAATAAGGGAAACCATGGGACCTACGTTTCTTTGGGCCTGGCTTACTTCACTTAATATAATTTTTTCCAAGTTTTTCCATTTCCTAACAAATGGGGCAATGTCATTCTTTCTGATGGAGGCACAGAATTCCATTGTGTATATATACCACATCTTGATCCATTCATCTACTGAGGGGCATCTGGGTTGGTTCCATATCTTAGCTATGGTAAATAATGCTGCAATAAACATAGTTGTGCTGGTAGCTTTAGTGTGGTCTTGTTTGTAAACATTAGGGTAAATGCCCAAAAGTGGGATTGCTGGGTCATAGGGGAGCTCTATGTAAAGTCTTTTGAGGAACCTCCATACTGCTTTCCAAAGTGGTTGAACAAGTTTACATTCCCACCAACAATGAAGTAAGGTTCCCTTCTGTCCACATCCCCTCCAGCATCTGTTGTTGTTAGAGTTCTTGATTTTTGCCATTCTAACTGGAGTGAGGTGATATCTCAATGTTGTTTTGATTTGCATTTCTTTTATGGCTAGGGATGTTGAACATTTCTTCATGTGTCTATTGGACATCCTTCTTTCTTCTTCAGAGAAGTTTCTCTTTAAGTCTTTCGCCCACTTATTTATTGGGCAGTTGTTTCTTTGAGGATTTGTTGTTGGGGGGTTTAATTTTTTGAGTTCCAAGTATATTTTAGATATGAGACCCTTGTCCGTTGTATGGCTAGTAAAGATCTTCTCCCAATCCGTGGGCTTTCTATTGATCTTGCTAGCTATGTCATTTGCCCTGCAGAAGCTCTGCAACTTTATGCAATCCCATTTGTCCAACCTTTCTTTGATTTGTTGTGTTTCCGGGTCTCTATTCAGAAAATTTAGCATTAGAGGATGAGATTTGGTGTCTTTGTATCCACTTTTGAGTTTTCAAGATATTTCTTCTAGAATGCAGAGTTTATTTGGTCACAGAACATAACCAAATTTTACCAGTGACTGTTCTGGATGACCCTTGGGTTTATTTCTACAAGTCTTTAGACGTGATGACTATAGTTAATATTGACATGGTATATATTTGAAATCTGCTGACTGGATTAAAATTGTTTCGAACATACACACATACATACATAAACACAAAGCATTTCCATATACATAAATACAAGACTACCTTGTACAAGGTAGTCTATGTTAGCAAACTTGATTGTAGTTATCTCACAATGTATAATTAGGTTGTGCATGATTAATACACACAATTTTTCATGCATGCCTCAATAAAGCAAGGCAAAACTGCATGGCAAATAAATGTTTGATAAAGAAAAGAAGGAAAAGAAAAGAAAGGGAGAGAGAATGAAAGGAAAAGGAAAGAAGAGAGAGAAAGGAAGAAAGAAGAGGTAATGAATGTTTTACAGGAGAGACAATTTTCTTTACTGAAAAAGGACCTACTCCAGCTCTGTGTGAGTGGCTCCCACCTGTAATACTAGCTACTCATGAGGCTGAGATCTGAGGATCATGGTTTGAAGCCAGCCAGGCAGGAAAGTCAATGAGACTCATCTCCAATAAACTACTCAGAGAAAGCCTCAAGTGGCACTGTGGTGCAAGTGGTTAGAACACTAGCCGTGAGCCAAAGCAGCTCAGTGACAGTCCCCAGGCCCTGAGTTCAAGCCCCAGGACTGGCAAAAGATTTTTTAAAAAAAGAAAACTGAAAGGACCCATTTGCTAGATGATTCTCTTGGTAGTCGTATTTATAACTGAATGCAATTCATTACTTTAGGTATCATATTTTGGAATAATATAAGGGATAATAGACATATATTTGGAAAGTGACATAGATACTTAAGATCAGACATTTGAACATTCTTTCTTGATTATTAACACCTCAAACAATCACAGTTTCAAGAGCTACTAATAGCTATATTTACTATCTACAATGGAAGTCCATTGGGAATCTAAGGCATACAGTTGGTGGGCTATTGCCAAGCAAAGAGCAGTAGTTAATTATCAGTGGTCACTTGAAAGTCTTCAAAAGTTCAGTCCTGGGAGAGAGACGGTCATTATAAATCCTTGCACACCACACCTCATTATGGGTAAGCAAGAAGCAACTTCACAAAATGCTTCCTCCTCCTTGAGGCAACAAATCTCCAACTTTAATCATGGACAAGCTCACTCTCACTGCGTTTTCTTATTTCCCAAGCTGTTTTAAATGTTCACAACATACTAAATATTGATGCAGCTTCATATCATGATCTGCTATGTTATAGCACACACTCTGGTGACCTTTGTCCTTGCTCTTACGATTATCTCATAGCGGTTACACAGAGATCTAAGTTCTACCCTTTGGTCAGCCCCTTGGTCACATTCAGAGAAAATTTACCTATCATCCTCTCTTTGAGATCTTGATACCACAAGGAAAAACTAGAGTATAATGATATGCTTAGAAAATTTCCTTTCTTTATATGTTTGCAGATAAAATAGAACTGCTCGGAGGAGTAGGAAGATTACAGTGTCCTTGTAGGCATCACTACCTTTCTGGTTGTATAGATTTCTAGATCTCCATATTTCATAGGATTCTTACAACATTTTTGAAAGTTAATGGGGATCCTCAATTGTATTTTTTAGGTAGGCAACAGACCTCAAAAGAGAACATGACAGTAAAAGTTACTAGGACACTTGGTAATGAGAGTCAGACCAGAGAACATACTGATGTTTTCACCTAGAAAATCTCCCCAAAGCTTCCTGAATCTACACATTTTTACCTATATACTCATAATCTGTTTCTGTATAAGCATCTATGTATTCAGAGCCCCTGAGCCAAAACGATAGATGATATATTCCTGATATATGTGAGGTTGTTAAACATTCCTGCCAGTAAATCTGGTAGTGATCGCTACTGGAAAGGTAGGAAATTGAGAGAAATCCAGAACAACCCTGGGCAATGTGAATGTTTTTCATTGAAGAGCTGAGTTTGTGGAAGAGAATGAATATTTATTCGATGGAAGGCTGTCTGGTGCTATACTGGTGAGCATAGCAGTCCTGTGGGGCATCTGAGGTGTTTTCTTCATTTTCAGAATGAGGAATGTGAAGTTTTGAGAGGATGAGAAGTATGAAGATTATGCCATTGGACAGTAGGATGGTTAGGTCGATGTATTGCAGCAGACTGTGAACTCTTTACTTAAGTAGAATTGGACTTCTTTATCAGGGCGAATATATTCACTCCATTACTAAAAAAAAAAAGAACTGGACGCGCTCCTGTGCTATAGCAAAATTGGAGTAGTAACTTAACAAAGCATGGTATAATACAGAGAGACAGACCCAGATTGGAATTTTAATTAGATAAATTGTGCTATATTATTATCATTGTCAGCCTCAATAAATCTCTCTGCTTTTGGTCTTCTTTATCCATTTTCTAAGGAAAAGAATACATTTCCTTTTATTTAAACTAGTGTTCTCTTTTAGTAATGAAATCTTTAACCATGTATTCATGCAGTGTTATGTTCATACATTTGCATATTCTAGTACCCAAAGGAGTCCTGGGAATTTCAAGTTTAATGTAAAATGAATTTTGAACTAGAGTCTATCTACTACTTATGCCTCTAGACATCCTCTAGAGAGTTTCAAGTGGAAAAAAAACTTTTTCAGTGCTTCCAAACACATCTCAGAAGTGAAATCCTGTTGACAAATACTTCGGCTGAATGCTATCAACTAAAATTTCTGCTAGGAAATTCTGTGGAAGTTTTATTGGGAAATAAAAAGCAGTTTCATTAAAATAACAACAACAACAACTGAATTGACTCCAGGTAGATGCTAAAGACTGTGCTTAGGAGAGATGTGTTCTTACCATTTAATTTTTTATGGCAGTGTGTGCATAATGAAGTTTCCTTAAATCAAATCTCTCATCTTGGCAATGAGATATCTCCACAGATACACTTTTCAACAGAACAATTGGCAGACTTTTTTCTTTTATCTAAGAGGTAAAATTTGCAGTTACTGGTGGGATCTGGATAGATCTAGATGGATGGAAAGCCAAATAAGGTCCTAAGTGTGATCATTTTTTTCCCCCTGGATATGTTAGTTGCAACACTTTAACCAAACGTTGATTGATTCAGTCCTTCCATGAATTAGTAAACTTGGGTGCAGTGATTTAATGGTAAATATTCATTCAAAGTGTTTTTGCAATGCCAAAGCTTTGTCTGATTGAAGAGCTCATAATCACTCATAATCACTTTTCTGTTCTTTTTTTTCCTTGTCACATAAGGCTGTGCTTGATAAGGCATTCTTTTTAGGGTCAGGTTAAAGGACAGATTTTGAAACTATGATAGTGAAGTTTGGTTCCTTTTTGTAGGAATCAACCAAGTTACAGGCTATTGAACTCTAAGAATCTTTTGGTACAAACTGTATGCTTTGGAAGATATGCTATGGGTTTGATTGTCATCTGAGTGTCTCTCCAGGCTACTTGTGAGGAAGATAATGAAAGGATAGAAATATAATCTGATTAATGCTCAGGGTTGAAGTCTTTAGGAGATGATAAATACTAGATAAGGTCTATAGGATGAAGGCCCCATGATATTTGATGAGAAAGAGCAGACAGGCACACATGTACAAACTCCTTGCTTTTCTCAGTATGATGCCTTGGGCCACCTTGCATTTCTACCACTGGAAGGTCATGATCAGATGCAGCATCTAGCCTTTGTGCCTGTAAGATCAGGGGACAAAAATGTTTCTTTTTAACCTAAAGATAATGCTTAAAAAGTAAGCCTGCCTCGGGCATTCTACAAAAGTGAACTTACTAGGTATCTATCAACTACTTAATTTTTTTTATTATCTTGGAGTAGTTGCCATTCAACAAAGCAGTTTATGAGGACAGTGCATCTGGATCGGTGTCACCCCTTTTGTTATTCCCAACCTCCCCACTTCTCTCAGTGTTCTGTTTATTATTTTTTTTTATTAAATTGCCTTTAAGCAGTTGTACAAAGGATTTGTCCTCTGACAAAGCAGCTTATGAATAAAATGCAGCTTGATCAGTGTAACTCCTTTCCACATTCTCACCCACCCCTCACAACCCAACCCTTCTCTTACTTTTCTTGGCTCTACTTCTTGCAAGTACCCAATTCCTGGTGCTTATTTTGTTGGGCTTTGACTTTTCCTTTCTAAGGAATTACACTATTTCAGTTTTCCCCGTGAATCTACCGTATTTCAGTTCATACCTTTATAACCACTTGCATACTACTGAAAATGTTTACTTATAGGTTTATAGACTGATTCTAGCTTCAGTATGAGGGAAACCATGGAACCTCCATGCCCCTGGATTGGCAAGATTGTCATTGTGAATACAACAATTCTTCCCAAAGAAATCTACAAATCCAATGCAGTACCCATCAAAATCCCAACATCACTCTTCAATGAGATAGAGAAAGCAATCCAAAAATTCATATGGAACCACAAAAGACGCTGAGTAGCAAAAGCAATACTTGAAGAGAGAAAACAGTACTGGAGGTATAATAATATCAAACTTCAAACTTACTACAGAGCTATAGTAATGAAAACAGCTTGATACTGGCGTAAAAACAAGGCCTGAAGACCAATGATACCAAATACAAGACTTGGAAATAAACCCACAGACCTATATCCATCCAATATTCTCTAAAGGAACCAATACATAGGCTGGAAGAAAGACAGCCTCTTCAACAAATGGTGCTGGGAAAATTGGATATCCACTTGCAGAAAACTGAAGCTATATCCATAGTATATCGCCTTGAACAGGCATCAATTCAAAACGGATCAAAGGCCTCAGTGGAAGACCTGAAGTCATAAACGATTGCAGGAATGAGGAGGGGGAACATTTGGGCTCCTGGGCACACAAGAGCTTTCTGAGTGAAGACCAACCCTTTTTAATGGTCTTAGAGTGGTTTTAACTGCCCTACTTAATTTCAAAGCTGGAATCAGTCTTGAGCATCAAAACTGCTACTGTTTTGATTGAACATTTTGGTGCAGATCATAACAAAATGGTTATTCCTTAGTATGTTTGTTAGGTTTCCATCACCATAACATAGTACCAGAGGTAATTAATTTATAAAGAAAAAAGACTGATTTGGGCTCACCATTCAGGAACTTCCAGTCTAGGGTTGAATGGCACTATTATTTTGGATGTCTACTGAAGGCTGGACAATTTATATATATTCTGATGGCAGAATAAGCTTCTTCATTCACGAGCAAGGGAGCAGAGAGGAACAAGACTGACGAATTCTTTTCAAGATCATTCTGCCAATGGCCTATTAACCTCTTGGAGGGCCCCATCTCTTAAAAGTCCATAGCATCACCTAAGACAGACACGTTGGGAACCAATCCTGAAAATATAGACCTTTTGAGGGATACTCAGCATCCAAACTGCAGAATATAGCTCATGAAAGTACAAAGTCTGAGTTCTGCAGCATTTCTAAAAACGTTTCTAAGAGATTCTAAGACATTCTAAGAGGTTTCTTTTAGGAAGCTTGGTCAAGGAGATACATGAACTGTGAGGTTCTACAATACCCAAGTATCTGGTCCTTCTATCTACAAGATGCTGATTATGTACGTTATTCATCTGCATTTTCAGCTCAATGAGAAGAGTTGTGAAAAAACAATGACTTTCTATGTATATTCTTGGCAGTGTCTTTGCATACTGCTTAGAAAATGTAAATCAGGACACATAAAAATTTCAAATATTTGTTTGGGAAAACAACAATTCATGAGTTGGGCAGCTCCAAACAGGAAGTGGTTTAGAGGATCCAGTAGGGGAATCCAATGGGGAGGCTTTTATAGGTCCAGTGCAGAAAGGAAGACAGTGAAATATTTGGTTACTTCTAGTAAAAGGTACATCCAGTTGGAAAACCCTAGTTACAGAATTTTAAGTTTGTTGGTTAATATCAAGTTCTGGATTTGTGTGTGTGTGTGTGTGTGTGTGTGTGTGTGTGTGTGTGTGTGTGTGTGTGTGTGTGTGTGTGTGTGTGTGTGTGTGTTTAAGTGTTAGGCCTTTGTAAGAAATAACTCAAACAATTTCATTTGTGTTTTTAAATCAAGCAAGTATTAGTTCACTTAAAAAGCTTAATTGGACTTGTCTGGTGGTTTATTGGAGATAAGAGTTTCATGGACTTTCCTGCCCAGGCTGGCTTTGAACTGTGATCCTCAGATCTCAGCCTCCTGAGTAGCTAGGATTACAGGCGTGAGCCACCGGTGCCTGGCTGTACAGCGAGATTTTTACCATGGTATTTTAACATGCACATGTTATGTTTTTATTATATTAACTCCCTGTTTTACTCTTTGCTTTCCCATCCTCTACACCTTTTCACTATTCAACAGCTTTCAGCAAGTTAGCTTATGCCATTTTCATACATAGTGACAATGCATTTCATTATTATTTACCCTCCATCATTTTCTTCCACATAATATTGTTTCATCTTAGTAGAGCTAGTCCTTTAAAAATGCTTGATTTGATACTCTTGGTAAGGTACAACAGCTCTGGGATTTTGAAGGCCAGAACGATTATTTTTAACTGTATAGGTGGGAAGGGAATGATAGAAACCTTCATGCAATGAATGAAAGTTAATGAAATGTGAAAATAACATAGCTATCACTTAGAGTGTAGAGCTGCTATGGTAGCTCTACAAAGGAGTAGATAAATTTAGTAACATGGAACTTTAAAGTTGGAAATGAGGCTAGGCACTGATGGCTCATGCCTGTACTAGCTACTCAGGAAGCTGAGATCTGAGGATCGATGTTAAAGCCATCCCCCTGGGAAGAAAAATCCATAATATTCTTATCTCCAATTTACCATCAAAATAGCCTGAAGAATACATGTATGTGGCTCAAGTTGTAGAGCTCCAACCTTGAGTAAAAACACCAGTGGAGAGGTCCTGAGTCCAATCATTAATACCGATACATAACACACAGAGAACATACAGCATACACATACCACACATCACACACAGCACACTCGTAACCACACAACACACACAAATGGAAATCAGCACATACAATACATCCACATACATAGAAATGATTTTGGGACAAGAATGAGAGATTGAATGATGCAGAGCTTCTAAGGACCAGATCTCTCACTTTAAAATCTAGTTTCTGTTCTGAATTAGCTATATGTGCTCTCAGAAGCTACTTAAAATTTCTGTGATTCTTATAGCTTTTCGGAAATGAGTCTTGTCCACAAATTCAATGTTTATGTATGTGAAATCTTTAGAACAATGCCCCAAGATTCTTTGTTTCAACTCAGGCTTGCTACCAAAATGGACCACCTAATTCTTCATTGTAAGGGCTTGTCTCTACATCGTTGGCATGTACCTATTACATATCACTATAAGTCACCTACCACCTAAACTGTGACAATAAAAATGGCTTAAGATATTCCCAAAGTCCTCTGCTAATGAGAGTGGGACCAATTGCTTGTAGTTGAAACTGCTGCATCAGGATAGTAATAATAATATAAAGCATCTGGTACTAAATGCTATTACTTTCGTTTAGGGAATTATTGCATATTCTTTTTTTTCTCTGAGCTGGATGTAGTTTCTATTCATTTCTCCCCTTTTTTAGTTCATAGTCCTCTTCTTCATTAATTGGCTCTATTTCTGAATTGAGTAATTATAGATAGGATTTTCCATGTTTCCCGTTGTTTATTTTAATACACTTAAAATTTTTGTCTTAGTAAAAAAAAATATAAGGTGAGTGCTGGTAGCTCACACCTATCCCTAGATACTTGGGTGGCTGATATCTGGGGAATCACAGATTGAAGCCAACTTGGGCAGGATAGTCTGTGAGATTCATCCCCAGTTAAGCACCAAAGGTCAGGGACAGTGCCTTGGCCCTGAGTTCATGCTCCCAGACTGGCATAAAAATATTATTAGCATATATTAATTATACAAAGTGAGGTGTTTTGTTCCGTGTTTGGACACATGCATGTAACATACTTTGGTCACTGTTCTACAGCTTGCTTTTTACTCCTCTCAACCCAGATCCTCTGTTTGAAAACTTTCTTTCTTTGTTTCAATGGATCTCACGATGGCCTTTTCACACATGCAACAGAAACAACAACAACAACACCCAAATCGTATCTTGACTTTTGAAAAGTTTCTCAGAGACAGTACCTTAACCTTTTATTTCTGTGTTTTGGGAGAGAAAAGAACCTTTGTATAAAAAACAAAAAAAAAATATTTTGACATTGCCTACATAAATGATATAAGAAAAGGTAATTTGGGGAGGGGAAGGAAAAAAACAAAATGTTTAAATAGGGATACAGGTTGACCCATTGCAACAATGAGATGTACAAGACACTATGTTGAAAACGAACTTTACAATTTAGGCAGGGATGGGGGGGTGGTGGGTGTAGTTGAAGAGGTGGGAGGGAAGGGATGGTAGGGGAAAAACAGAGGAGGAGGTAGCAATGCTTGATAAGAATTGTACTCACTACCTTGCTCATGTAACTGTAACTCCTCTGTACAGTATTTTCACAATAAAAAACTTATTTAAAAAAGGTAGAAATTTAAGATTTGAATTCTACTGGAAATTCTGTTTTTGTTTCTATAAATTCCAGTGGTACAGACTCTGGACAGACTGGTTGATCATGGATGTATCTTTATCTATGAGTCTCAACATTCAGAAGGACAGTCTAAAGGAAGCCCTTTCTGATGCCCTGTGAATTCAGACACAGTGATCCTAAAGGGAAATCTTTGTTTATAGATCTGCCAAGGGACATGTCATTGTAAGATTTTCATCATTGTAACATAACTTGTAAAGTTGCAGATTGGGCAATGCATTTGTATAACACAAAGTAACGTATCTCCCCTTATTTATGCAAATCAAAGAAATGACAGTCAAAAACTTCTTTATGTTTTAATATGAAAAATAACTATAAAACTGTATTCAACTGGTTATCAGCCCATGGCTGGAGAGTTTTAATAGAGATATAGTCTTTTCTAAATGAATATAAGAAACAAACTATTTGATTTGATTACATTTTCTAAAATGCATGTTACATTTATTGATAATTAAATTTATTATGATCTATAATCTATAACAATGAATTATTCCCTGTATTTGTTTCACTACACTGTGTTTTTACTTGCTCAGAAAATCACATCATGGAAATGAATCTTAAGTAGATAGGAATTGGATTACAGATTTATCCTACATAAATCAAACCTGATATGATATTTTTAAAAGATACCCATGTGACATTATTCACTTTCCACAGTAATTTTTGGTAAATATATATTATTCTTGAAAGTTTACATTGAAGTAGTACTTAACACAATGTGCTTTCATTTACTTATAATGGAAACTAATTTATGCACAACTGCTAAAGTTTAATTTCTTGTTTAACTTATTTGGTTTAAGTAACTTTTAAAAAATTATATCACAAAACTTGTTTTCCAGAATAGAAATAGCATTGGAATTATATTTGGAAATAATGTTAAGTGAGGGTAAAATTGAGACTATGAACATAAGAAATGTTAACATAGAACAAAGAAAGAGCTAATGTTTCCATCCAAAGCTTCGAAATTCAATGGCTTATGGAATTTACGGACTAAGCAATTCTCCCTATCCACGTGCCTCTCCTCTTTCTTCCTCTTTCATTCTTTCCAACTGTGGGGAACACTAGATTAATGTAATTTATTTATTTATTTTTGTTTCCCATAAATAAGAAACTTGAGATTTGGAAAATTATTATCTTTTGAAGACTTTGCTGCCTGGAGATTTGTGTAGGATTGTTCAGTTGATTACAATGAGTTCCTAGTATGATCTTTATTATGACCCACATTTCCTTGCAAATGTATTTAAAGTATTCAACATTCTTGGTGTTAGGGCTAGGAGGGATCTAAAGATGTAGTGGAAAGAACTAATGAGTTTGCTACTTACTTTGAGCTAAACACTATTTGCCACTTTCTGTGTGAAGCTGATAATATTATCTGTGTTTCTCTGAATCAGAAATTAAGGCCTGATGAGACCTAGAAAGTGCAGCAGCTGGCTTGCATATGCAACCGTCAGATTTAATACATCATCTCTCATATTATACAAGCTCCCCCAAAGAACCTAGTCTCCAAGTTATTTATCAGTTGGTGATTTCTCAAGATAGTAGACAATGGCATATAATACTTATAGAGCATGATAAGTAACATCAGGGAAATAGGGAATGTTATAGACCGATGTGAGGAATGAATATGTTAATTGAATGGAGCAACAGCAAAGTCTTCAAGGAAAAAGGTAAGATTTGAAATTGATTCCCAAGAAACATGAGACATTTGACAGGAGAAGATGGAGGTAGGGATGTTTTTAGAAGCAAGAAAGGGTTCAGCTAAAACTTTTTATGGAAGGAAATATAAAGGTGATCTTGGAAAAGGAAATAAGGCAATTTTATAAAAGTTTTAAGTAAGAAGCCAATGTATCATCTTTTTAATGTTCTGGGATTTGTGCTCAGGACCTTATGCTAGGCAAGTTATTTGGCCCAAGTGTCATACAGAACTGATAAACATGCATATACATATATGTGTGTATGCATTTATCTATTCATATCTGAGTGAAAAACCATAGAGAAGTTGATACATTAGAAAGTTTGGAACACAAATGTGCAACTTTCAATATAGTACTTGGAATGATATAAGTGCAATGAATCAGGACAAGATTTGTTTGAATCCCACTTTGATTCCATCCATCTCAGCTACCCACTTCATGCATCATGGTGTAGACCTTGTCATCATGCAAACTTCACCGGTCCAGTGTTTCATTCTCAAATATTCTTTAACCCCATTGGACTTTCATTATTCACGATCTTAACATTAGTCTTCTATGTCCTAGTGTACTTAGTTTTCTTGCTCACTTAGCTTAGAATTCATTTCCATATCTCAAAAAGTTCTCTACTTTCTCTCTTAAATACATTCTCAACCCCTTCCATACTTTTCATCTGTCATACTTATTTTAAAGTATCTCTAAACTCGTGTAACTCAACTCTTCAGATATTTTACCTCTGCCCACATGCTCTAATGTGTAACAGAAGAAAAGAAAAATCAAACCACATAGCCAATGTCATATTCTCAAATACACCATTGATACATTATGGTAATACTCGTAAATTCACTTTATTATTTGAGATGTCTCTTTTACACCTTTTTATCCTCCAAACTCCATATCTGTCATGTAATCATTTTTCCAGTGAATACATTTATCATAATACATCTATCACTTTTCTTGACCCCAAATTTCAAAACATACCTGGAGGTATGTTTCTATAATTCTCTTTTGTTCTTTCATAGAGACTCATTCTAATCAATAGTTTCTTTTCTCTCTGTAATACTTTCCAGTTTCTCTTGTTTATTTAGGAACTTCTTTGCATCTCAATATGTTCCTTTTCTTATAGACAATTCCTAAAAATATAAGATCATGCCATAAAATATTTCATCATAAGAGAAAGGGATTAAGTAATCACCCATTTGTAAACGTGTCTTTATTCACTGTCTCTTCTTTATCTGTCTCTATCTTTAATGCTGTACAATTAGGCCTTTCTTTTCACTATTCTAAAAAATTCACTACTGTAAAGGATGCCTGAATTGTTCCAGGCTGTACAGTTTATTATTAGTATTCATCTTATATTTCTCAATAGCATTCAGTAATGCTGATCATTGTTTCTGCTTAAAAGTACCTCCTCCCTCACTTCCTGGGTCCTTTACTACTAACTTTTCTTCTAGCTCCTTAGTCATTATGGTCTATTTCCTCCACTGTCAAAGAATCTCCCTGTGGAGTGTTTTGTGTTACTTTATCCCTAGAACCCAGAGTAGACATATTGGTTCAGGTAGAAGTTCATGAAAGACAATGGGTAGGGTTGCATCCAGTATTTGATTTTGAAGGGTTGGAGGAACTAGAACAGAGGAAAAGGCAATAACAAAGATGTTAATGTAGAAATCATGGGTCCAGCGATGGAACATCATTTACTTCTCAGTCACAATGCAGGAATGTAGAATGGAGCGTGTCTTCAGGGCTCAAAGGTAGCTCCCTGGCATGTGGATGATACAAAATAATCAACATATTGATTAACTGATCCTTTTGCAGGCCAGATTTGAAAAGTGCTATTATTCATGTCAATCAGCAATTTATTGCCTTTCAGCCTCAAAGCCACCATTCTTTGCTTTACTTCACAATGCTGGAGGCCAACTGGAAAAATGATTATTTTTTTCCTCTGGGCCAGGCCTTGTCTATAGAGGGTGCTAGAAGACAACTGCAAGAAAAATTCCATCTCTTCTAGTTCTAACGCCCTTTTTGTCTGGCTCCTAGGACACCATGGACAGCTAGTCTTCCTAAGTCAGTTTCACCAGCCAGAGTTTCTGAGGGAATTCCTCAGGCACCCTTTTGTGGGAGCTTCCTCTGAGTCTTTAAGTCCTGTGCTATCTGGTCATTTTTTTGTTTGCTTGCTTCGCTTCTCAGGCCCAATACACAATCCACTCACCAATCCTGATCATCTGGTAGCTCATCGACCTTCCCTCCAATGAAGTTCTAATCTGTCTTCTCAGTTTGTTTCTTCTTGGTTCCTTCAGTCCTGTGGTTAGTTGGTCTTCTCATGTCTACTTTTCTTGTATTCCTTGGTGTACTTTTATTTCATAACTACTAAAAGGTTAATATTTTTTTGTCCTAGCTAATAGTTCTTTTGTTGTTGTTGCTTGTAGGGCTTGAACTCTGGGTGTAGGTGCTGTCTCTCAGCTCTTCAGCTCAAGGCTAGTGCTCTACAACACGAGTCACAGCACTACTTCTGGCTTTTTCTGTTTATGTGTTGCTGAGGAATTGAACCCAGGGCCTCATTCATACAAGGCAAGCGCTCTACCACTGAGCCACCTTCCCAGCTCTAGCTAATAGTTCTTTACATAAAAAAATCCTTCATCAAATTTTAATGTGGTTTTTGGCTGATTATTGCTGAATTATTGTATATTATGGTTCTATACATATTGAATATCTCACAGACATAATTCTAAGTAAATTCTGAGTGTGCCTTCTAAGTGTTTTGTATTTTTTTTTTCAACTAGCTAGCAATTGATCATTGTGTAGCAAACTCTACACTCAAACTTAGTCAAAGAACCCACTTAAGCAATTATAGGTAAAAATAAAAACAAAACTGAATACCCCAAAATGCCTCTAGTCAATTTGAGAAATGCATGAAAACGTTACTTTCCTTTCTATCTTGCAACAGGCATATAAATGAAACAAATATTTGAGTGAGAGCAAAATAGAATAAGATGAATTTGAGAGTTATCTGTGCTCTGTTGAATTTTAGTATCTAAGACAGATAAGCTCATCAAATGGGAAAATCAAATAGAAACAAATAGAATATCTGTTTTCAAATCTCTGTGTTTGCAGTGGTGAAGAGAAAAATACTGGACTAGTTGGGTGTTGGTGGATCATGCTTGTAATCCTAGCTACTAAGAGAGTTGAGATCTGAAGATTGCAGTTTGAAGCCAGCATAGGCAGGAAAGTCAGTAAGATTCTAATTAATCACAAAAATCCAGAAGTGGAGTTGTGGCTCAAGTGGTAGATCACCACCTTTGAATAAAAAACCTAATGTGTTTAAGTCCCAGTGGTGGTGTGTGTGTATGTATTCCCCTCCCACTGCAAAAAAAATGGACCAATGTTAGTTCTTAGAGAAATTTATAATTTTATTTTTCCTAGAATCATAGTCTAAAGATATTACAGGTTCTAGGCCATTGATGACAAACTCTGACATCAGAGTAATCTGCTTTGTAAATAAAATCTAAAAGACAGTTCACATAGTATCTATGGTGGTTTCTGCCTGTCATGTTATGTATAGCAGCATAAATGTAAAGCTTTGCCATATTTGCAGACAGGAGAGCTCTTGACTGCCTTTTCTGCTTGAAAGAAGTGGACATGGTTGCATGCCAATAAAACTTTATTTATAAAAATAGATTGTAGGCTAGCTGTGGCCTATGGGCTTTAGTTTGTTGTCACTTGATTTAGAGTCTAAGAGTTTGCAGAAATATTTGCTAACAAAACTTTGTGAATGACTTTTTCATATTTTATCTTTTTCTTTAACAAGTGGTGTCAAGATAGTGCTGGTGTGACAAGTGGAGATGAAGCACAATGAATGCCGAAGGCAACCGCTGGAGTGTGCTTCCACAGGAACTCTAAACCAGTATGCTCAAATGCAATGGGCTGCAGTCCTGAGACCCAGATAAACTCCAAGCTTGATTAAGGTTCTTATTCTAGTCTGCTGCAGTCCTCGTATTCTTCTGTTTTTCATTTTCACTGGAGGCTCAAAGCTGTCCTTAATCCATCATGTGCCTCCGGAGTGTGTGCTCCAGGTTTGCTGTCACGATGAAAAACTACCTTATGAACTTAGTGGAGGAACTCTGGATGGAGTCTGAGCTATTTACATGGCTTCTGGAAACAAATGTCACCAAGTGTGGAGGATACAATCCAAGAGGCGGCTCAACTATTTATTTTGCAATAGAAATATTGGCGGTGGTATCTGTTTTTTTTGTATAAGGTCCTTGTTAGTCCAGCAAATCCAAGTAGGCTGTAGTCATTCGTGAATTTCAGATTACTTCTGATCTCTTAGGAACATCTGTCCCTGCACTGCTTTTCTTTTGCCAGCAGCATAATTCAGTAATTCTTTAAATCACTACCTCCAGTTCTTCATGACTCTTAATTTGTTTTACCTTTCTCGGCCAGATTAATCTTCCTGAAGTACAAATCTAATCATACCAACATTTTTTTTCTTTGTAGCCCCAAATGATTTCTCTTTTGCCCAGAGAACAAATGTAATCTTAGTCAGTTACTTCAGCTCAGTCTCCATTTATCTCCACCTTTTCTTATATGTTCACATATCCAACTACTTCCTTTTGTAGAGCATTGCCAGGTTAAATTTGAGGTACTCAGCTAATTTGAGTATCAGATAATAGATAACTTTACTATTTTTTCTGTGTACATGCCTGTCCTGGGGCTTGAACTCAGGATCAGGACATTGTCCTTGAGCTTTTTTGCTCAAGGTTAGTGTTCTGCCACTTGAACCACAGCTCTACTTTGTTTTTTGGTGGTTAACTGGGGAAAAGAATCTCATGGACTTTCCTACCTGGGCTGGCTTTGAACCATGATCCTGGATCTCAGCTTCCTGAGTAGCTAGGATTATAGGCTTTAGCCAATGGTACCTGGCTTGGGTAACATTTTAATATGAATATATCTCAATATTGCACAGAAAGTTGTCTTACTAAAGCTATTCAAGGCTTACCTTAATTTTTTTTTTTGCCATCTCTGTCCCAAGTTACAGAGAGTTAAAATGTCACCATGTGTACTGAGGCCTACAGGAATATAAACTGCTAAGGTAAGCATCGCTCACTCAAGTCTCTGTAATTCTTCTGATATTGATGGCATTAGGTGACAAATATTGAAAATATAACTAGTAGAGTAATTCAAGGACAATCAATGGTCAAAGCAGTAGGATATTTTAGAGAGACAGACTCACTGTAATTGCACTGATTTTACTTTTCTTAGAGACATATGTAAAAGTAATTTTTTTCCAAATATGTCTTTATTGAGGTGACTGACTACATAAATTTCACAATACTGTGGCATAGTCATACTTAGCTAGAGTCTCAAACACCTTTTAATCTTCACAATGATAGTCATCATTATCTTAATCTATGTTGCTCATGAACTCTATGACCTTTAACAATAAACCTACTTTTTTTTTTCAAATCAGGTGATATGTACATTGCTTTCCTTATCAGAAATTTAAAGTTCATTTTATGCCCTGTATTTATTATTATTTGGCAAATATAGCGGTCCTAGTTTCATGCCCATTCATGCCATGCCTATTCAATTTAAATAAGTTTTGATCCTTATGTACATCTCAGGCTTTTCCACTTTCCTGAACTTTCCAGAATTTTCTTAGTTACCTAGATGTGATAAATAAAGGTGTGTAGAGTATACTGCTTATATATCTCCTTTTCTTAGTCCATGTGACACGGAAGAAGTGATCCAGGTGTGATAGGATGAGCTGGACTTGGTTTGTCATTATGGCTGCAAATTGGTCCAAGCTCTCTGACCTTGGACAGATGGCTCAGCCTTTATGAACTTCATTTCTCTTATCTACCTAATACATATAGGAACAGCAACTTCATGTAGTTATTATTAGAGTGTGACACTTTATCAAAACTTGACAAAAATATATGTGCTTCTAGGGCAAGTTCCGTAAATGCTAACACCTTATCAGCTTTCTCCACATGTCAGTGCTTCTCAAATTGGAGAACCAGCAACCCCTCCCCCCCAACACATACCTATGCATCCTCACATAACACAAGTACCGCACAGGGTCCCTCAAGTGAAATAAAAATAAGTTGATCTCACAAATGCTGAGAGGAATGCTAGTTACTAGAGGCTGGGAAGATGGGTGATTACTCAGCGGGTAGTACCAAGGTGCAATAGTTAAATAATAGGAGAAATAAGTTCTAGTGTGCTATTGCATAGTAGTGTGACTCTAAGCAGTGACTATGTACTACAAATCTCAAAATGCTAGAAATTTAAAAGGATATTGAATTTTTTCACATAAAGAAAATACTGGCTGGGTGCCAGTGGCTCTCTGTAATCCTAGCTACTCAGGAGGCTGAGATCTGAGGATCACGGTTCAAAGCCAGCCCAGGCAGAAAGGTCATGAAACTCTTTATCTCCAACAACCATCAAAAAATTACCTCATGTGGTAGAGAGCTAGCCTAGAGTACAAAAGCTTAGGGTCAGTGTCCAGGCTCTGAGTTCAACCCTTCCCCTCTCTGAACTGGCACATGCATGTGCATGCAGGCATATGTGCATGCATATACACACAGAGAAATAAAAGTTTGATGAGATAGCTATATTTAACCCGACTAAAACATTATACTATATATGCATGTATATATATATATATATATATATATATATATATACTAGTGAGTGTCAAAGCATAAGGTTGTAACCTATTAATATATACAGTTTTGTGTTTTTATAAATGCACCAAATTAAATTTGTTTTAAGAAGAAAAATACAGCACTGGTTCATTCAAAATAAAAGAGATTATTTTAGGCCCTAATTTCACACCTTATAATCATAAACACATCAGATTTAAGCAGTAAAATTCTGTGACAGAACATGTCCTAGGTATTTAGATAATCTAGAATGAGATTTTAATAATAGACTTTCAGCCAAACACAGAGAAAATATTTCAATGCTGGTACAAAGGACTTGGTGAAATCATAAGACTATAGCTACAGATGTTTGGGATGTGGGAATTACCAGTCTTTGTTAAGTTCTAAAAATGGGAGTTGCATCTGGGCGCTAGGGGTGGCTCACACCTGTAATCCTAGCTACTTACTAGATTGAAATCTGAGGACTGAGGTGCAAAGACAGCCTGGGCAGGAAAGTCTGTGAAATTCATAGGTCCAATATACTACCCCCGCCAAAAAAGCTGGAAATGGAGCACTGGTTCAAGTGATAAGACTGCTAGTCCTGAACAAAAGAAGCTCAGGGATAGCACCCAGATCTTCCATTCAAGCTTGGTACACACACACATACACACACACACACACACACACAAACACACACACACATACACAAACATACACACACACACACACACACACACACACACACACACATACACCAATAAAGTTAAGAAATCCGGTGTTTGGATCTCACGAGGCATCTCACTTCTGCTTGAAGGAACAGAGAAAATTGTACTGTGCATGGAGACTGTCATGGGGGAAAAACTGAGTCTGAACTTGGAAATTGCAAAATAACCATGGGTCCCGCTTCCTCCTTCCTGATTCAGTTTTGAATTGAAAAGAGGTGATAATCACTCCTGACTTGATATAACAGTGTCTGAAGCTAACTTTTTCTCACAATCAAATTACATTAAACCAAGGCAGCTGAGTCAAAATGGGAAACCAACTAGCACTGCAGGATCAGTGCATGGTACAGCTAGGGTCACCTGGGAAGTCTGGGTTTTAGAGGAGGCCATGTGTGTAGTGTTGCATCAAAGCATAGGAAAGAAAAGGAGAGCAGGAACAAATGTCAAGAGGTGACAGAAAGGACTACTGGCTGGCTAAGTGGCTATCCAAACTCTTGTGGAATTGTCTAATCACATCTTCATTATTATTATGTTTTACTAAATCAAACAATATGATATGGCCCTTCTCTGTTATTTTCTTATGAAATGTCTCAGGTACTTAAATAATGGATACATTTCAAATTATAAGTGTGCAGGATGAATAGTCCGAGTGGTCAGTTTGGTTTATATTTGGACGGAAAACATCCCTGGGTCCCCAGACTTTGATCTCAAATATGTGAGGTGTTGCTTCAATTTTCCCTTTAGAAAGAGCTTCTGCTGATTTTTTTTTTTAAATCATAAAACAAGTAGAACAGAGAGAGGAGGGGGCGGGAGGGGGGGAGAGTGCACACACCTTAGAGGAGGAATTGAAAGACATATTCTAACATGCAAGATGCTTTCCCTCTTTGTTGGACCTCGGGTGATAATTGTGGAGGATACATTAATCCTGAAAATTATCAGAAGGATGGGAAATGTTGTCGTTTTTGCTTTGGAAGACGGCGTCTCACTAAGTAGCCACAGGTGTCCTCAAGTTCACAATCCTGCCTCAGCCCCCACAGTGTTGTGCTGACAGATAGTAGAAAGTTTTTAGACCATCTGAATGATAACAAAAGGATGAACACAGCTTTTAAGCCATAGAGAGCTACAAAGGTACAAGATGGCGCTATTTAGGTTTACAATTTGCATTTGGATTCTTTCATTTCTTTCTAGTTTTACAGTGAAGAGATTCTCATAAATGGTTGAGTTGATGAATCCAGGCTTCCATAGTTACTTACAGATGCATAAATCAATCAATAGAAAGCATTCATTGATGGGGAGGGGGAGGGAAAATGCACACTGTGCTTGTTTGCTGGGGAAAAAATGAGCAGGAAATAGCCACAGAAGTGATTCAGGTGAGACTCACATCCAAGAATTCAGGGGGGACCCATCAGTGAGCACAGTAGCAGAGGGAGCTGAATAT
This sequence comes from Dipodomys spectabilis, assembly GCF_019054845.1. Classification (NCBI taxonomy): domain Eukaryota; kingdom Metazoa; phylum Chordata; class Mammalia; order Rodentia; family Heteromyidae; genus Dipodomys; species Dipodomys spectabilis. Next base: position 15,196,849 of record NW_024870703.1, on the reverse strand, counting down.
CCCTTCCATCAGAGAGTTTAAAGAGATTGGATTCTATTCTCCTTGGAGCAATCTAAGTCTAATCTTGATGAACTTGAAGATTTCTCCGCATCTTTTCTACCCCTTTCAATGGGAGGATTAAAATGAACCTGAAATCTTCTTGACTGCCAGGCAGCAATGGATGTCTTCTGTATGGGTTTAGATAACACTGATTTGGTAGGAAGCATCCAACAAATGCACTGGTTTTTCAGTTGGCTACTTTAGGTATATTTATGGTAAGCATTTCTCATGTATCAGTCTGTAAAAACTTAACCATTTTGCTTGCAGTGACTCATGTGGAGGGGCCCATCTGACATGAATAATATAGGGGTGTATGTGACAGAGTGTTCTTGTGACTAATCTCATGTAGGTTCCTTCTATTTATGGGACAGTGGGAGTGAATCACTCCAGGTGTTTCAAAAGGGTTTACATAAGTATATAAATAATACATCCCAGCTTCTAACTGTGGCAGTTTCTTTTTAAAGATATAGTAACATACTGACCAGAAGGCAAGGCATCCATATAGGGTTCCTTCATGCTCTTCCTGCATAGATGGTTCTTTCTCTTAGGGATTGCCTATAAACTAGGGTAAAATGGATCCTTAACCTAGGTCTGGAACTTTAGTGAGAACCTTGTGTGTCATACAGAATATGTTGGTTTTAAGAGCATATAAGGAGATATTACCTCGTACTAGTTAGTATGGGCTGTTGCGGAGAGAGCAATATCAAAGCTTACAAAGGGTTGGTGAGGACCTGGAGAAACGAAACCTTGGAATACTGTTTTGGAGGAAATGTGTATTAGTATAGCCATCATGAAAACTGTATGGCCGTTCCTCATCAAATGATAAAAAAAGTCATACCTTGTAATCCAGCAACTCCAGTACATTGTGTGTCTCCAAAGGCAATGAAGTCAGTGTGTTGAGGGGTGATGATCCATACTCCCATCTCGAGTGTGGCATTATTGGCAATAACCAATATGTGGAATTAACCAGTGTTGAATGATCCTTGAGAAAAGTATGACATCGAACACCACGCCCCTGATTCTTCCCTTCCCTTTCCATTTCTAAGGCTCAAATCAAAGAACAAAGAAGTGGGCCAGAACTGTAATGTCCTGATATATGTTATCTGAAAGAACACGGACTGCTCCCAAGTTCCCTGGGTGAGGAACGTGGTACTGCTATCAATGGAGAATGGAGAACCTGCCTCTCTGCACATGTGCTGAAGACGGCGGTTCACGTAATGGGAGAGTAACCAAGCTAATGATGTCATTGCTTACATAGTCTAGTCCATAAAGCTCCTCTCTCTGCGGTGACCAGGTGCAGAGAGCCGTGGACAGAATAAAGGGCCTACTCTTCCAGCTGGCCACCTCTGGCCCCATATGTTGAGCATGCTGACTCTGGGGATATTCTCCCTCATTGGTCTTTTGGCAATCTGTCTCACTGCCCTAGTACAGATGGTCTGAGGACAGAACCTGTGTGCATATCATTGGAGGAACAGATGAAGAAACTGTGACCTATATATAAAATATGACTCAGACTTTAAGGAGGAAATCCTGTCATGAATGAAACTGTAAGCCATGAAGTAAGTCAGACACAAATACCACATGACCTCACTTATGTGTGGAATATAAAAAATGTTGATCTCCAGGAAGTGGAGAGTAGAATAGTGGACACCAAAAGCTAAGGTAGCAGGTTGGAAAAATGATGGTTAAAGGATACAGAACTTCAGTGATAAAGGGTGACTGTGATTAATAACAATATGTTTTTGAAAATTTCTAAGAGAATAGATTATAAATGTTCTAACAAGAATATACTAAATAGCCTTGTTTATATATGTATATACACAATTGATAAATGTATATATCATATATATGTATGTAATCTATTATATATGGACATATATATTATACATATACATATATTAATTGCATACCTACAGATTTATTCATTTAGCTAATAGAATACACACATATTTCCAAATAACATGCTGTAGATGATAGATACTGCCCAATTCTTATTTGTCAGTTAGAGTAAAAAGAACATATGGCTATCTCTGTCAGTTAAGAGGCAGGGCTTGGCACTGGCCTGGTGGAGTCTGTCATCACCAACATGACTTTTCAGGACTAATGGCATTCAGGCATCAGTGAAGTTATTCCCCACATCCTTTCTGTATTTTCAAAACACCATGTCCAAAGGCATAAAAGATTGTGAGCTGTGCTGCCACCAACACCACACATGACCAGTGCTTTCAACTCCACCTGAGTGCAAATACATCCTTATTAAACAAAAGGCAAGTGATTTGTAGCATTGTGGCTTAGATTAGGAGAATGGAACCAGTTCAGGTGTTAGCCCATCGTAAGGGTGTTTACTAAATGAGGTAAGTGTTGATCTCATTGTGGGAAAAGCTGAGACAGTAAACAGTGAGGTGTTCACCTGGATTTCAAGGAAATACTTACCAATAGTCATCCGAAAGCGGAAAAGCTTCTGTATCCTTTTCCACACAGTTGCTAGGAAACTGTTGCAATGTCAGAATATCTGGGAAAGGCCTCACCACAGGGAGACAAGCCCAGAAACTTAGGTACACTTGGGTGAAAAGGAACATCAGGGAGTGGCCTCATATATCTATGGATCACGCCACCTAACATACATTCTTTACAAAAGTCAATGAGACCCGAGGGGCATAGTGCTTCTTGTTGGATGGCAGGAGGTGCCAGTGTGTTCTTCATCTTAGAGCTGTTATATGAACATGCTGGAAGAACATTCCCAAAGTTCCAGTGTCCTGAATTTTTATTACTCATGCTTTGTCACCCATGTGGACCCAGTGTCTGGGGGAATGGGTTGGATGAGTTTTCTTATAGTAAATAGGTCAGGAAATCTTGGTGTCATCTTCTTCTTTCAACCTTCTAAAATTGTAAGAGTGATTCGCAGCTTATGAACTGTGGCAAAGCAAGCTTGTGGGTTCCGTCTTGCTGGTGAGAAATGCTTTCCAAGCTGTCTGTAGTTTGTAATTTTTTTTAAGAAAAGCTTTTTTTTCCCAAACTTTTTTATTATTATAAAAATGTTGTACAGAGGGGTTACAGTTACATGAGTAGGGTAATGAGTACATTTCATAACGAGCATTGTTACCTCCTCCTTTATTTTCCCCCTACTATTACCTCCCTCCCCACCTTCCCACCTTCCCCCCACATTGTAATAATGTTTGTTTTCAATATAGTGTCCTGTACATCTCGTCATCACAATGGATCAGCCTGTATCCTCATTTAAGCGTTCTGCAATATCCCTTCCCCTCCCCAAATTACAAACATATATATACAAGGTGCAGAGCAGCATCATCAAATCCATTGAAAACAGGGTTATACAATGGGGGAAGAACACACAATAGAACCAAAAGAATCACATCGTGTATTGTATGTACATTAAAAACACTAACAAGCAAGAATAAAAAAAACCTCTTGTGTCCCTGTCTTGGGGTACATTTTGCTTAACATTATCTGATGTGGTTGTATGTGCATAGCCTTTGACCTGCTTTGTTGTCCTAGACATGTACTAGTCACTGCAAACAAGGGAAACCATGGGACCTATGTTTCTTTGGGCCTGGTTTACGTCACTTAATATGATTTTTTTCCAAGTCTTTCCATTTCCTAATGAAAGAGGTAATGTCATTCTTTCTGATGATGGAGGCATAGAATTCCATTGTGTATATATACCACATTTTCTTGATCCATTCATCTACTGAGGGGCACCTGGGTTGGTTTCATATCTTAGCTATAGTAAATAAACAATGCTGCGATAAACTTGGTGGTGCTGGTAGCTTTAGTATGACCTTGTCTGTGATCGTTTGGGTAAATATCCAAAAGTGGGATTGCTGGGTCATAGGGGAGCTCTATGTGGAGTCTTTTGAGGAACCTCCATACTGCTTTCCAGAGTGGTTGAGCAAGTTTACACTCCCACCAACAATGCAGTGGGGTTCCCTTTTGGCTACATCCCCTCCAGCATCTGTTGTTATTAGAGTTCTTTTTTTTTTTAATTTAATTTAATTTTATTTGTGAACATACTGTACAGAGGGGTTACAATTACATGGGCAGGATAATGCGTACATTTCTTACCAAGCATTGCAGCCTCCTCCTTTGGTTTACCCTTCACATCCCTTCCCAGCCTCCCCCCTCCCCCCCAATCCCAATCCTTCTCCTCTCCCCTTCCTCCCCCCCCCCCCCCCGTTATTAGAGTTCTTGATTATAGCCATTCTAACTAGGGTGAAGTGGAATCTCAATGTTGTTTTGATTTGCATTTCTTTTAAGTGTAGGGAAGTTGAGCATTTCTTCATGTGTCTATTGGCCATCCTTCTTTCCTCTTCAGAGAAGTTTCTAAGTCTTTAGCCCACTTATTTATTGGGCAGTTGTTTCTTTGAGGATTTGTTGTTGAGGGTCTTAATTTTTTGAGTTCCAGGTATATTTTAGATATGAGGCCCTTGTCCATTGTATGGCTAATGAAGATCTTCTCCCAATCTGTTGATCTGTTTCTATTGATCTTGCTAGCTATGTCCTTTGCCTTGCAGAAGCTCTGCAGCTTCATGCAATCCCATTTGTCCAACATTAATTTGATTTGTTGTGCTTCTGGGTCTCTATTAAGAAAATTTCAGCCTGTGCCAAGGAACCCTAGGGTTTCTATTATTCCTTCCTGTAATGTTTTCATGGAGTCTGCTTTTATTTGAGGTCTTTGATCCCTTTGGAGTTGATTCTGGTGCAGGGTGATATATAAGGATCTAGTTTTAGTTTTCTACAAGTTTAGCCAGTTTTGTCAGCACCATTTACTGAAAAAGCTGTCTTTCTTCCATTCTATTTCTTTAGCTCCCTTGTCAAAGATTATTTGGCTATAAGTCTATGAGTACCTTTTGGATCTTCAGTCCCATTCCATTGGTCCTCAGGTCTGTTCTTGTGCCAGCACCAAGCTGTTTTGCTTACTATGGCTTTGTAGTAGAGTTTGAAGCTTGGAATTGATATTCCTCCAGCACTGTTCTTTCTACTAAGGATTGTTTTTGCTATTCGGGGTCTTTTATTGTTCCATTCTTTTATTTCATTGAAGAATGAGGTTGGAATGTTGATAGATATCACATTGAATTTGTAGATAGCCTTTGGTAGTGTTGCCATTTTCACGATGTTAATCTCAAAATCCAGCAGCATGGGAGGTTTTTCCACTTTCTTAATTTTGCTTTAATTTACTTTTTCTGATTTTTAAGGTTTTCATCATAGAGGTCCTTCACTTCTTTAGTTATCTAGTAGGTATTTTATTTTTTGTGGGGCTATTACAAAAGGAGTTGCTTTCCTAATTTCAGCCACGCTCTTTCATTATTGGCATACAGGAAAGCCATTGATTTCTGAGAGTTAATTTTGTACCCTGCTACTTTGCCAAAGTTTTCGATCAACTCACGTAACTGGGAGTGGAGTCCATGGGGTTCTTTAAATATAAGATCATGTCATCTGCAAAGAGAAGAATTTTACTTCATCTTTCCCTATTTGGATCCCATTTATGTCTGCATCTTGTCTTATTGCTGTAGCTAAACATTCTAGTACTAGGAGTGGGGAGAGTGGACACCCTTGTCTCATTCCTGAATTTAGAGGAAATGGCTTTAACTTTTTACCATCAAGTATAATGCTGGCTGTAGGTTTTTCTTTTTTTCTTATTTTTTTATTGTGCAAATACTGTACAGAGGGGTTACAATTACATGGGCAAGATAATGAGTACATTTCTTATCAAGCACTGTAGCCTCCTCTTTTGTTTCCCCTTCCCATCCCTTCCCATCCTCCCTCCACCCCCACATCAAAGTTGTAAAGTTCGTTTTCGACATAACGACTTGTACTTCTCATTGTTGCAATGGGTCCATTTCTTTTTTTTTTTTTTTTTTTTAATTTAATTTAATTTTATTTGTGAACATACTGTACAGAGGAGTTACAGTTACATGGGCAGGATAATGTGTACATTTCTTACCAAGCATTGCAGCCTCCTCCTTTGTTTACCCTTCACATCCCTTCCCAGCCTCCCCCCTCCCCCCCTAATCCCAATCCTTCTCCTTCCTCCCCCCCCCCCCGAGCCCCCCCCCCCCACCAACGTTGTAAAGTTCGTTTTGGACATGACAACTTGTACTTCTCATTGTTGCAACAGGTCCACCTGTATCCTTAAACAACTGGTTTTTCCCCATCTCCTCCACAAGTTATACTGACATCAAATATAGTGAAAGCAAGGGTTATACTGTGGGGGAGGGACATACAAAGCAACAAAGATGGCTGTAGGTTTTTCATATATAGCCTTTATTATATTGATAACCTATCTAGACTTCCATTTTTGTAAAATAAGAATAAATATAGCCAGGTGGTGGTGGCTCATGCCTGGAATCATAGCTACTCAGGAGACTGAGATCTGAGGATGACAGTTTGAAGTCAACTGAGCAGAAAAGTCCCCATGAGAGTCTTATCTCCAATTAACCACTCAAAAAGAAGTGCATCTCATTGTTACAATGGGTCAACCTCTATCCTTATTTCAGTATTTTGTTATTTCCCTTCCTCCTCGAATTATAAAAATGTATATACAAGATGCAGGGCACCGACATCAAATATAGTGAAAACAGGGTTTATACTATGGGGGAAGAACATATAAAAGAAACACAAAAAAAGCACATGGTACATTATAAATACATTGAAAACACTTGTGTCTCTATCTTAGGGTTCATTTCACTTAGCATCATCTTATATGGTCATAAGTACATAGCTTTTAGAATCTATGTTGAAAACAAACTTTACAACTTCAGTGGGGGGCATGGGGAGGGAGGAGTTGGGGAGGTTGGGAGGGAAGGGCTGGTAGGGGAAAAATAAAGGAGGAGGTAACAATGCTCCATAGGAAATGTACTCATTACCTTACTCATGTAACTGTAACCCCTTTGTACAGCATTTTTACAATAAAAATATAAGATAAAAATGTATTACTTCTTGTCAAATTATAAAAGAAGAAGTGGTGCTGTAGCTCAAGTGGTAGAGTGCTAGCACTGAGCACAAAGAGGCTTGGGGACAGTGCCCAGGTTTTGAATTCAAGCTCCACAACTGACAAAAAAAAGAATAAATATTAAGCAGGGCACCGCTGGCTCATGGAATCCTAGATATTCAAGGGAACTGAGCAGTCAGCCCTTGCAGATTCCAGAAACTGTATCTCCAATTAACCAACAAAATGCTAGACTAGAGGAGTGGTTCAAGTGGCATAGCACCAGACATGAGTTTCAAGGCTGAGTGAGAAGGCAAAGCTCCATGTGTAACCACAATACTGGCACAAAGAGTAAAAATAAATAAAGTTATAAAGACATACAAAATACAAGTGTGGCTTTAAGAAATGTTGAGTTCAATATATATATAAAATTGTGATGTCAAATAACTATAAATTATCTAAGTAGTTGGTCTAAATTTATGTACTTCATTTGTTAAAATTAGTAAGAAATAATATTCTTCACTGGTGAGCAGACTACACATTGAATGATACTCATTTCAGGTGTTTGTTTTCTTCTTCACCATCTCAAAGAAATTTATTTTCTTTTTCTATATTTATTTTTATTGTAAAAAATACTGTACAAAGGGGTTACAGTTACAAGAGTAGGCTAATAAGTACATTTCCTATGGAGCATTATTATCTCCTCCTTTGTTTTACTCCTACCATCCCTTCCACCGCCCCCCCCCACTCCCACTGAAGTTGTAAAATTTGTTTTCAGCATAGTGTCTTGTACATCTCATTGTTATAATGGGTCAACCTGTATCCTTGCTTTAGCATTTTGTTATTTCGCTTCCCCTCCCCAAATTAGAAAAATGTATATACAAGATGCAGAGCACCGACATCGAATACAGTGAAAATAGAAGTAAGCCAGGCCCAAAGAAACATAGGTCCCATGGTTTCTCTTATTTGCAATAACTAGTATATGTCTGAGACAAGCAGAAAAGGTCAGATAAGTTGATGTTAGGGGAATGAACCCCAAGATAAGTATTCAAATGTTTTTTTTTTCTTTCATGCAATTGTTTCTAACATATTTATAAGATGATTTCTATGTTGTTTTATATGTCCCTCCCCCACGGTATAACCCCTGCTTTCACTGTATTTGATGTTGGTATAATTTGTGGAGGAGAAGGGCAAAAAAAAATCATTTAACTGGGATATAGGTGAACCCATTGCAACAATGAGATGTACAAGTCGTTATGTTGAAAAACGAACTTAACAACTTTGTTGGGGGTGGGAAGAACAGGTGGAGGGAGGGGGGAGTATGGGAAGGGATAGGAAGGGGAAACAAAGAGGAGGCAACAATGCTTGATAAGAAATGTACTTATTATCTTGCCCATGTAATTGTAACTCCTCTGTATGGTATTCTCACAATAAAAAAAGAAGATATACAGGGGGGAAGAATATATGAAAGAAACAAAAAAAATCACATGGTACATTGTAAATACATAAAAAAAAAACAGCAAGAAGAATAAAACCACTTGTGTCCCTCTCTTAGGGTTCATTTTGTTTAGCACCTTCTTATATGATTACATGTACATAGCTTTTGAGCTTTTTTGCTTTCCCAGACATATACTAGTTATTGAAAAAGGGAAACCATGGGACCTATGTTTCTTAGGGGCTTACTTAACTTAATATTATTATTTCCAAGTCTTTCCATTTCCTAACAAATGGGGCAATGTCATTCTTTCTGATGGAGGCATAGAATTCCATTGTATAAATATACCACATTTTCTTGATCCATTCATCTACTGTGGGGGGCACCTGGGTTGGTTCCATATCTTTGTTGAATAATGTTGTGATAAAATAGTTATGCTGGTAGCTTTGGTAGGACCTTGTTTGTGATCATTTGGGTAAATGCTCAAAAGTGGGATTGCTGGGTCATAGGGGAGCTCTATGTGGAGTCTTTTGAGGAACCTCCATCCTGCTTTCTTGTGGAGAGCTGCGGGAGCTGGCCAAAGATGGCGCGGCCACATGGCACGGCCAAGCCAAAGATGGCGCTGGCTTCCACCTTCCGCCTTCCCGATGGCGAGTGCTCTCTGTGAAAAACAACTCCTTATATGGCTATGACTTGGCTCCTAGTTTGCTTCCGTGTTTGCGACCCTATTGGTATATGCCACGTGGCACCTCGGGATTGGCCATCCAGGAGGCTTATAACTGGAGTGTGGGTGCGGGGCGGTAGAGAAGCTAATAATCAAGGTTCCTGAATAAACTGCTTTGAGAAGAATCCCGGGTCGTGTCTTCCTTGCTGGTCGAGGTAGATGCGACAAGTGGTGGCCCGTACGGGGAACTAACTCCACAAGGGATCCAGAACTCTTGGCAGTCAGGGTGGTGCACCGGTAAGTTCCCAGGTAAGTGGGAATCCGCGATTAAAGCGGGCATAATACAGGGCTCTTCTCTGTAGATAAAGAGAGAGCGGAAACCCGGGAAAAAATAAAGGCCTAAAGTGAAAGTAAGAAAATAAATACAAAAAATAAAAAAGGGAGTAAAAGAAGATAAAATTTTTATAACTAAGATGGGCGCCGCGACGTCTCATCCAATTTTTCTGGCCCTGAATGAGCTCCTACGCTCAAAAGGACTAAAGTTTAAGAAGGGTGTTTTACAGAGTTTCCTTGAAGAATGCAACATTGTAGCTCCTTGGTTCATAGTGTCCGGGAACCTTACAGTAGCCTCATGGGAAAAATTAGGGAGGGATTTGGACTTTGCCTATGAACAGGGCACATTAAAGGCAGGAGTCCGCACCATTTGGAAACTGATAAGGGGCTGCCTGGAGGACCAGCGCTGCTGTGAGGTTATAGAAAACGGACAGTCAGCACTGGAGCAGTTACAGGAGGAGAGGTCAGAGAAGGCGATCAGTGAAAAGGGAGACAGTAAACAGGACAAAAGGGGGCAACTATACCCAGATCTGTCCGAGCTGAAATCGAAAAGAGAAAGTTCCAGCGAGCTAGAGGAGGAAGAAGTGAGAGCACTTATTCAACAGATGAAAAGGAGCCCTATAAAAAAGGGAAAACATAAGCTAAGCCAACCTGTGCTTAATGAGGATGTGGAAAGAACTTTTGGTCAGGCCCCTTTAGATGACGTAAAAGGAACTTCCGGTCAAGTCCCCTTAGGTCCTCCTCCATATCAACATGGAGCCAATGGGCATACGTTTTGCCCGGATACTTGGCGGACTGCCCGAGCAGAACTCGCCTTCCCAGTTTTTCAAGATGGTAATCAACAAAGATTTCATGAGCCTCTAGAATTTAAAGCAATTAAGTCCCTGGCTGAGTTTGTTCGGACGTATGGGATTACAGCCTCTTTTACTGTAGCTCAAGTGGAGGCTATAAAGAGATACTGCATGACTCCCTCTGATTGGGCAAGCCTAGCACGGGGATGTTTGAGTCCAGGCCAATACTTGGATTGGAGGGCATTTATGCTGGAATTTTGCAGCCATCAATCAAGCGAACGGACACCAGGCTTGGGATGGAGATATACTCTTAGGACAAGGCCGCTTTGCTAATGTGTGTGGTTTCCCCTTTTGTGTTTTTGGTAATTAACAACATCTCTATATGCTCAGATGATGTGTGTGCTTGCACTAATAAAACCTGCTATTATGCTACCTGTTGGAGTTCTCAGTATCCGTTAGCCATAGTTACACGCATTCCGCGTTGGGTGCCTGTGCCAGTAGATGCTTCTCAAGCTGTAACCTTGTTTAGACATAAGAGAGATTTTGGCATCACTGTGGCCATTGTAACTGCTATAGCTGTGGCTGCTGCGGGTGCGACGGCTGCCGCTGTCGCCATGTCGCATACTGTGCAGACGGCTCAGACTCTAAATAACCTGTCCGCTACTACAGCCAGAGCTCTGGATTTACAACAAGTGGCCAATGCACAATTAAAAGAAGGACTGATGCTGTTAAATCAAAGGATTGGTCTTGTGCAGGAACAGGTTGATATCATGTGGCACTTGGCTCAGCTGGGATGTATTCAAAAATATGAAGGGCTTTGTATTACTGCTATTCAGTACTATAACTATACTCAGGCAGCAAATTTGTCTAAACAACTGTCAAGTTATCTTTTAGGTAACTGGACGGGAGAATTCGACCAATTGATGTTACAGCTATGATTGGCCATTGTTGCGGTAAACTCCACCCGGATGGATGATGCCCTATTACAAGATGTTTCCTCCTGGATTTTGACAGCTGTGGATTATTTGAAGGAGTGGGCGGGAATAGGCTCCCTTATCGGTATCCTGGCATTGGTGATCTTGCTGTGCCTGTGGTGCATATGCCGGATTAGGAGCTCGCAGCGCAGGAGTATGGCTATGGTGGTCCAGGCCTTCACTGCCATTGAGGCCGGACAGTCCCCCCACGCGTGGCTTGCCACGTTAACGGAATAGCACAGGGTGTAAGGCAAACGCACTGCACTTGGGCAAACGCACTGCACATGGGAATCACTTCCTGGCGTGAGCCCAAGAAGAGCATGTTGGGTTGCAAGTGGGTTGATGCCCAAGATCCCACCTCTGCAAAAAAGGCATCAGACGGGCCTGGTCGTCACTGGGGGAAGCGCGCCCCTCAGGCAAAGACCAGTGCAAGGTCCTCTCATTAATGTTTTAGACAGAGGCCCAACCTCTACTCTTGCCTGTCGCTTAATAAAACAAAAAGGGGGAGCTGTGGAGAGCTGCGGGAGCTAGCCAAAGATGGCGCGGCCACATGGCACGGCCAAGCCAAAGATGGCGCTGGCTTCCGCCTTCCGCCTTCCCGATGGCGAGTTCTCTCTGTGAAAAACAACTCCTTATATGGCTATGGCTTGGCTCCTAGTTTGCTTCCGTGTTTGCGACCCTATTGGTATATGCCACGTGGCACCTCGGGATTGGCCATCCAGGAGGCTTATAACCGGAGTGCGAGTGCGGGGCGGGAGAGAAGCTAATAATCAAGGTTCCTGAATAAACTGCTTTGAGAAGAATCCCGGGTCGTGTCTTCCTTGCTGGTCGAGGTAGATGCGACACTTTCTAAAGTGGTTGAACAAGTTACACTCACCAACAATGCAGTAGGGATCCCTTTTGGACATATCCCCTCCAGCATCTAGATTTCTTTATTTATTTTTATTTTTTTGGGTCCAGTTGTGGGGCCTGAACTCTGGGCCTGGGCACTGTCCCTCAGCTCTTCAGCTCAAGGCTAGCTCTCTACCACTTGAGCCACAGGGCCACTTCCGGCTTTCTTTTTCTTTTTGCTTATGTGGTGCTGAGGAATTGAACCCAGGGCCTCATGCATGCAAGGCAAGCGCTCTACCACTGAGCCACCTTCCCAGCCCTGTTACTAGATTTCTTGATTATAGCCATTCTAAATGGTGTGAGGTGGAATCTCAATGTGTTGATTTGCATTTCTTTTATGGCTCGAGCCATAAAAGAGCATTTCTTCATGTGTCTATTGGCCATTTCCTCTTCAGAGAAGTCTCTCTTTAATTATTTAGCCCACTTATTAATTGGGCAGTTGTTTATTTGAGGTTTTGTTGTTGGGGGAGTTAATTTTTTGAGTTCCAGGTATATTTTAGCTATGAGACCCTTGTCTGTTATATAGAAAGTGAAGATCTTCTCCTAATCGGTGGGCTTTCTATTGATCTATCTAGCTATGTCTTTTGCCATGCAGAAGCTCTGCAGTTTCATGCAATCCCATTTGTCCAACCTTTCTCAAAGAAAATTTAATGTAGTAGATCTTTGTCATGATCTAGGTGTGTCCAGGTTATTCAGTTCTTTATAGCCTTGATGATCACAGTGGTCTGCACACATGTAGTGCTGCAGATGTAGGTCTGCAAGTACTGAATGATGGGAAATGAGCTGTATTGCTATCTTTTCATTAAAAGAAGAAAGAAGGGCCTGGTGCTAGTGGTTCACGCTTATAATCCTAACTATGCAGGAGACAGAAATCTGAAGATCTCAGTTCGAAGGCAGCGTGAGCAAAAAAGTCCCCATGAGACTCTTATCTCCAATAAACACTCAAAAGCTGGAAGTGGTACTATGGCTCCAGTGGTAGAGCACTAGCCTTGAGCACAGAGAAGCTCAGGGACAGCACCCAGGGCATAAGTTCAAGCCCCACAATGACCAAAAAAGACAGAAGGAGGAGGAGGAGGAGGTGGGGGAGAGAAGGGGCAGAGGAGGGGGAAGAATGAAGGAGAGGAAGAAGCTGAAGGAGAAAGAGATGAGGATAAAAAGACAGAGGAGAGAGATTCAGTGCCTAACAAAGACTAGTATCAGTGACTAAGGATATTCTTCATTTGTTGTACCAATTGCTACCATTAGAATCATTTCTTTTTTTATTTTATTGTAAAAGTGCTATTCAGAGGGGTTACAGGTACATGAGTAAGGCAATGAACACATTACTTGTCGATCATTGTTACCCCTTGTTGTGATTGACTTAAAGATAACTTCCCATTCTCTGAGATTCAAATGGCGTCTGTAGTAATAGGTGAGTTTGGATGGGATAGAAATAATTTCCCTTGTTCCTTTTAAATCCCTGGTTGTGGCCTTCATTGCTTGAGCGATTTTGGCAGTGTTCTCCGTGGACCAACAGTGTCTTATTTTCCATTTCCAGTGGAGTCTCCACCGCTTAACTTGGAAATATAAGAGTGTGGTATTGACAGTTAGGGAAGATAAGGATAAAGTAGATGGGATAGTGGTATTTACTGGGCTGTTAAAACTTCAAAATTGCCTTGGTGGAGGCCAGGACCAACATCTTTATGTTTTTTTTTAAGGGCATGTGGATCAATGTGTTATAAACTGGCTTAGTGAGATTCACCTCCTGGCTTTAGTTATGGGAAAAGAGGGACAGAAAAAACTGACATAAGAGAGTTCTCCTGCCCGTCTTGGGTGATTCAGATCTTGGGCTTCATACATGCAGAGATTTCTGTGAGAATATGATGGAGTAGTTCTGTGGCAGCATGTGACAGGCACAAGTAGGCACTCATGGGAGTGACATCTGCTGAGAACATTTGCATCTGAGAGGAACAAGGTGGCAATAGTTTTGATTTATCCTGGTAGTCATTAACTGTAAAATATTCAGCTATCATCTGGTATGTCCTTTAACCTGGGGACTACATTGTTGGGGGGCAAAGTTACATTATGTTACCTATGGCTTTTCCTTGTCAAGGACTTTGCCTTGCCCAAACTGTGGGTTCATTAATTACTGATCTGCTGCTCAAAACATTTGACCAATTTAATGCCAATCGATTTCCATGCTCTTAGGAAATTGTTTTTCAGCCTGATACCGAGTCTTGAAATCAATGCAATTAATGTTTTTTAATGCTTTTAGTTAATGTTTGTATTAACTGAATAGTCAAAGTGTCTATCACAAAGTGTTTCCTTAAAGTATATTTATGTTTAATGGTATAATTTCTTGGTAATGCTTAAAAAGCTCTTAGAATTTATTTAGCCATATGGTTAAAATGAATAAGTGAAGTTCTCTAGGAAAGAAATTGAACATTACTAAGAAAGAGTTTGGAAATCATTTGGAGCTCCTTCTCTTTCTCTCCACTGTTCAATGTTGTTTTGCTTTTATTTGATTTCTTTGTGTTTCTTGGTAGGATTTTGTTTTATGGCATTTTTCTTCAATTAAAATGATGCTTGGTTATCATTGTTGCAATGAGTCATCTTGCGTCCTTGTTTCAGCATTTTGTAATTGCCTTTCCCTTCCCCAAATTTGATAAATGTATATACACCATGCAAGGTACCAAAATCAAATACAGTGATAACAGGGATATACCATAGGGGGAAGAATGTACAAAAGAAACAAAGGAAAAATCACATAGTACATTAAAAACAACAACAATAAAGAAAAAATTCTTGAGTCCATATCTTGTGGGTTTATTTTGCTTAGCATCATCTTATATGGTCATAGATACAGAGCTTTTGAGCTTTTCTGTCCATCTGATAAGATTATCCTAGACATATACTAATTATTGCAAATAAGGAAAACCATGGGACCCATCACAAGACACTATTCTGGAAATGAACATTACAACTTTGGAGGTGGAGGGAGTTGGAGAGGTAGGGGAGGGAAGGGATAGTTGGAGAAAAACAGGAGGGGGTAAAAATGTTTGACAAGAACTGTACTCATTACCTTACTGATGTAACTGTAACCTCTCTGTACAGCATCTTTATAAGAAAATAAAAAAATTTAAAAAGCTGAATAGTAAAAGATCTCAAAGCATCATAACAAGGATGTTTGACATATAGTGATCTAACACCCGTTCTTGTTTCATTTTCCTTGAAAATCTTTGTATTTAAGCAGTTGTCAAAGGGATATCAACTCAACCTATCAGTTTATGAGTAAAATACATCTTGATCAGTACCCTTCCTTTCATAATTCTTCCTCCATTTGTCCCAACCCCACCCATCCTCAATTTTCCTAGTTCCATTGGCAGGGCACTGACATCAAATACAGTGAAAACAGGGGTTATACCGTGGGGGAAGAACATATAAGAGAAACAAAAAAAACCACATAGTACATTTTAAATACATTAAAAATAATAGCAAGAAAGAAAAAAAAAACCACTTGTGTTCCTATCTTGGGGTTCATTTCACTTAATATCATCTTATATGGTCATATGTACATAGCTTTTGACCTTTTCTGCTTGTCCTAGTCTTATACTAGTTATTGCAAATAAGAGAAACCCTGGGACCTATGTTTCTTTGGGTCTGGCTTACTTCACTTAATATAAATTTTTCCAAGTCTTTTCATTTCCTAACAAATGGGACGGTGTCATTCTTTCTGATGGAGGGATAGAATTCCATTTTGTGTGTGTGTGTGTGTGTGTGTGTGTGTGAATCACATTTTCTTGATCCATTCATCTACTGAGGGACGTCTGGGTTAGCTCCATATCTTAGCTATGGTAAATATGCATTCTCATTTTATATTGGAAGAAACTGAGAACCAACAAGGTAGATGACCTTGTTGAAGGTTCTGTGATGCCATAATGACAGACGAGGAGTCAAACCCACCCCCTAGTCATTGTCCACACATATCCTGTTTGCGGATAATGGCTCAGTTTACAAAGACTGCAGAACTCTTGGATCCTATCACGGAAAAACACAAAATGCTGCAATAGCTTATTTTACTTAAATGTGATTTCATGCTAGTTAAATATCTATGTAATATCCTAGTATTTGTGAACAGCAGCTAATTCCAGATACATATACACTCTCTTATGTACACATCACTTGAAATTAAAAACACTTAGTTTCTTTCTACATGACTGTTTCCCTTGAATCAGGAAGAAAATCTAATTTCAATGGCAGGATACCAAAACCTAGCTGCAGACACACCTCTATTCAGATGCAGACTGTGAGAACCTGGTGCCGCTTCATGCCACCTGCCACCAACATTTCCCAAGGCTCTGATTACATAAAGCTTTAGCTAATGTTTTATCCATTTAAAATTGCCATTTAATTTATGCAATTAAAGAACATTTATTCTCTTCCTTCTCAGGAAGCTTGAGAGTGGAACTTAGTATATTTAGAGCTTAAAAGTGCATCCTAAAAAATGTATTCTTCATTGCCTCTGAATTCGTGTTTCATTGAAAAGTATGAAGTTCACAGAACAGTATGAAGTTTTTAGAGCCTGCTCTGCTCTGAGTCACGTTTTTTTTTCTAGTTGATGAATCAGCACTTTCTGCCAATCTAAAAGAAGATTAATGTATCATGAATAGTTCAATTATATGTTATGAGTTGAGTGTCATAAACATTAATAGACATTTATCAGAGGTATCAAGATAAAAATGAACCTTTAAGTAGGTTGAATCATTTGATCTCAGACCAAATTTGACTCATTAAAAACTCTTCTCATTATTTAACCTCTTAAGGGTGATTCTACTGGATATTCCATTCACAATTAGTTTGTTTCATGACAAGTACACACAGTAGGGAGATAACGTATGTGGTGATTTGCGTTTCAGTGTGCCTTCTCATTCTGCATCTGTGGTTTCTGACACTTACCTATTGAATGTTTTTCCTGTGGGGTTAAATGCAGTTGTACATGTACTCATTATCTTGCCCATGTAATTGAAACCCCTCTGTACAGTATTTTCACAATAAAAAAAATGCAGTTATACAATATGCCCGACTTATTATGGGATGGTGGAAATGGGTGGACATCTTGAAATATGATGAGTTTGAGAACGCATAATCATCAAATATTGAAGATAGTCATTCTATATGCCTGATATCCAGGCGGCCACTCTGGAGGTGGAGATGAGAAATGATTTCAGGACAAGCAATGGATGAGGACTCAGGAGAGAAGACTCATGAGTATCAAGATGCCTTGGAGCAGTCAACTTAGCCAGCTTAAGTATTATTAATTGACATGAATCAAATTGATGACTAAGGAAAAAGAGTGGCCAGCAACCAAGAAAGGAGCCAAACAACGTATTAAAAATACTGTCGCTGGACACTGGTAGCTCACACTTGTAATCCTAGCTAGTCAGTAGGCTGAGATCTGAAGATCCCAGATTTTAGCCAGGCAGGGTAGGAAAGTCCATGAGACTTTTATCTTCAATAAACTACTCAGAAAACTGGAAGAGGCACTGTGGCTCAAAGTGGTAGAATACTAGCCTTGAGCAAAAGAGCTCAGAGATAGTACTGGCCTTGAGTTCAAGCTCCCTGACCAACAAGAGGATACTGCTGACAGGCATGGGGGCAGATGCCCATAATACTAAATAATACTGTCACTAGAGCCAGGAAGAAAGTAAGGAGTTTCAGGTTACATGGTGAGACCCTGATTCAAATAAACTAAAAACAAACAAACAACAACAATAGAAGTAACTCAAGAAGGCTATTAAATCAAGGACTGAGATAATATACAACTAAGGATACAGGTTGACCCATTGTAACAATGAGATGTAGAAGACACTATATTGACACTATATTGAAAATGAACTTTATAACTTTGTGGGGGGAAGGGAAGAGTTGGAGATGTGGGGAAGGAAGGGATGGTAGGGGAAAAACAAAGGAGGGGTAATAATGCTCCAAGGAAATCGATGAATTACCTTACTCATGTAACTGTAACCCCTCTGTACAGTATCTTGACAATTATATATAATATATATATATATATATATATATATATATATATATATAATACCAAAAAAAAGAACTGCTGGGATCTGGGATGGAAACATAAAGGATTTTATTTTCTTAGGATGCTTAGAGAGAAAATTCTGCCTACAACAGTGAGGAGAATTAAGTATGAATAACCATTCCATCCCAAGTTGATCATTATGCCTTTTCTTACCAGGCGGTGACATTTCCTTCCATTCTTACCATGTCTCCCTTCCTTTCTTATACCTTTATTAGGGGTAAAGTTTTATAAACTAGCTTTACCAAGTGTGAATAGGTTATTAAAAGGTGGTTTCCATTAAAATAATTGTCTGACTAAACAAGTAAGCATACTGCAAAAAGTGAAACTTGAATTTCAGATAAACATATTTTTTGTGGCAGTCCTGGGATTTGAACTTTGGGCCTAACAATTGTTAGGCATTCTATTACTTTAGCCATATCTCTGGCCTTATTTTCTGCTAGTTATTTCTTGAGGTAAGAGCAGAAACCAGGCTTGTCTAAGTATAAATTGAGAGACCTAGAAAATAACCCACATCAAAAGGGGTAAGAGGTATAGCTGAAATGGTAGAACATGGCAGTTTACCTGCTAAATACACGTGAGACCCTGAGTTCAATCCCTAGTATTGCTGAAAATAAAAAAGCAAAAAAAAAAAAACCCAATAATCCCTCAACCTTAAGTACTGCCAAAAAAATGAAAAATAATGATTTAATGAAAACTTGGGTTCAGATACTCTA
Source organism: Dipodomys spectabilis (assembly GCF_019054845.1). NCBI lineage: Eukaryota > Metazoa > Chordata > Mammalia > Rodentia > Heteromyidae > Dipodomys > Dipodomys spectabilis. The sequence goes on along the minus strand of NW_024870703.1, from coordinate 15,177,987 downwards.
AGTATTTATATTTTTAGCTCATTTAATACTTAAAATGACCAGATACAATTTTATACTGAATCTCAGATAAAATAAATAAGGTTTGGTAGGGTTTTTTTTTAAATGATACTTGCTCACAATTACTTAATTATGAGAGACAGAGCAGGCATCTGAGTCAAAAGATTTTTCTCGGGGCTGGGAAGGTGGCTCAGTGGTAGAGCACTTGCCTTGCATGCATGAGGCCCTGGGTTTGATTCCTCAGCACCACATAAGCAAAAAGAAAAAGAAAGCCGGAAGTGGCGCTGTGGCTCAAGTGGTAGAACGCTAGCCTTGAGCTGAAGAGCTGAGGGACAGCGCCCAGGCCCAGAGTTCAGGCCCCACGACTGGACCCCCCCCACCAAAAAAGGAGAGAAAAAGATTTTTCTCTAACACCTGTAGGACAAGTTCATGTATAACTAACATGTAAACAATTTGAATAAACAAATACCTGTCTAGTTTCTAATGCTAGTTTCAGTTAGCTCTTGAAATCTTTTTTCTACCATTAGTTTGATTAATACTTACTTTGTTATTAATTGGATGCAAAAAGAATGTTTAATTTTTTAAATGGATGGCTTGGGGAAAGGCAGTTTGGATCAATGAAGACTAAAATTTCCATGTGATTCATTTTCCAGATGATATTTTTAATTGCTTGATAGTATAATAATAACTTGGCTACTGCAAACATTTGAGTCTCCTTTAATTAATCAAGTTTCTGATATACCCAGAAATTTACTATACCTCCGGCAGCCATGTGATGGTAATGGATGTTGGAAATGTGGATCCTGGTAGACTCCTTAGTGTATTGTATATAGTATTTTCATTTGAAATTTAGTTTATGACTTCACAGTCTTTTGCTCTGCCACAGCAACAAACAGTTGTTTAGTATTTGCTTGTGCATAGCCTATTTGGGCTTATAGTTAATATAGCAGTAGCAAAGTTCCTAACTTTATTGAAGCATTGGGGGGAAAATGAAACCTCATCACAGGACGGTGAACATGGGATTCTGAAACAGGATGGTAAAATGGGGCTGTAATGAGGGAAACCAAATGAGAGGTATTCTTAAATATTGGTGAGTGATGGTCAAGAGACACATAAATTGTATTTACACATCTACAGTATTTGAAAAGGAAAAAAAAAGGCTAACTAAAAGAATAAAATGACACCATTGATGTCAAGAAAAGTTAGAGCAAGCAACAAATGACTAAATACAAATATTTCCTTGGATCATTTCAATTTTAAAGGCATTTCCCCTTACCCATAAAAAATTAAAATGGAATAGATCCTCTTTAATCATCCTCTTAGTCCAGTTTCCTATCATTCTGATTCTTGGTAACTATTCCCACACTAGTTTGATGATAAAAGAAAAGTGTTCAACATTGGTGTGGTAATTAAGGAATTTAGGTAGGATATTCTTACTGTCTTTTGCCCTCTTTTTTATTGCTTATTTTGAAAGGCGTTTTATTGTGTGTTTTTTTCTTGGGGGGGGGTCAGTCGTGGAGCTGGGGCGCTGTCCCTCAACTCTTCAGCTCAAGGCAAGTGCTCTACCACTTGAGTCACAGCACCACTTCCGGTTTTCTGGGGTTAATTGGAGATAAGAGTCTCATGGACTTTCCTGCCCAGCCTGGCTTTGAACCGTGATCCTCAGATCTCAACCTCCTTAGTAGCTAGGATTCCAGGCATGAGCTATTGGTGTCCAGCATTTTTCCCTTTTAATTACTTACTCTACCACTAACTCACATTCCCAGGCCATTATTGTGATATTCTTTTTTTTTTTTTTTGATCCAGTCGTGGGGCCTGAACTCTGGGCCTGGGCGCTGTCCCTCAGCTCTTCAGCTCAAGGCTAGCACTCTACCACTTGAGCCACAGGGCCACTTCTGGCTTTTTTCTTTTTGCTTATGTGGTACTGAGGAATTGAACCCAGGGCCTCAGGCATGCAAGGCAAGTGCTCTACCACTGAGCCACCTTCCCAGCCCCTGTGATATTCTTATACATACAAACAATATACTTTGATCAAATTCATACCCCATTATTTTTTCTTATTCCTCCTCACCCTTTATCTCATTCTTATTCATTTACTTATTTAGTTTTGCCTTTACTGGAGTACAGGCTCAAAGCCTCATGCACATGACCATCACACTTCTGTTTGAGTCATACTTACAGCCAAATCTTTTTTTGCTGGTAAGTTGGAGGTGGAGTCACACAGATTTTTCTCCTTGGGCTGGCTTGCGCTATGATCCTTAGATCTCAGTATCTTCCTGTAGCTCAGATTATAGGTGTGAACTACTTGTGTCTAGATTCCTCCTGTATTTTAAAATGAATGTAAAGTTTTCCTATCGTTAAAATAAACTCATGAACAGATTTAAGAAGAAAAAATAGAGGTTTTACTTGCATCAATGAGGTTAGGCTTTTAAAAGCAAGGGGCCCAGAAAAAGGAAAATATGTTATTTAGACCTCTAACTAGTACCTGCTACTTCCAGTTCCAATAGCATAATGTTTGTCCAGTGTGGCAGAAGCTACTGTCTTTTTTACTATTTTAAAAAATATACAGCTTTACTTTGTTTTTAATTAGTTTTATAATCTCTTTCATTTTCCAGTTGAGCAAATAACTTATGAAGTACCTTCCATATTCATAGCCTAATTGGTCCTATGGCAGAAAAAACAAACAGTAATTAGCCATCCTAATGCTTTCTGTTCTTTTGGGTGCCTTTGTAATACATAGGGAGTATTAGCAAGGTCTTTCTACTCATGCCTGTCCTAGCAAGCAATTTTTTTTAAAAAATTGAGAATGTAAAGCTTTTCCAGGCAGAGAATACAGAGGACATAATTTGTGTCTGTTTTCCCACTAAGTCTTTCTTGTGATCAATCATATAAGTTTGCTTGGTTATTTTCCCATTGAGCATCATCAATTTGAGGGGTTAGAGATATGTGTGATTTGCTCATGTTTAGGCTCTGATGTGGAGGCCTCGATATTGGACTCATGCAAATCTTGTAATCAGCTTCATTATTCTCTACACAGTCAATATATTTCAACTTAATTAACTTGTAAACGGAGTGCGGGGATTCCAGGGAATGTCTGATTATCTTGTGGTTGTGTTAATGGTAATTTGTTCACTGTAAGGTACTGCCAACACAGTGGGCTTACCAGCAGTGATATTATTAGATCTCTCTACAAGGACAGCATGGGTATCTCCTTGAGAGAGCAGCCTATTTCTAGATATATGTATTTCCTTCTTTTCTTCTTCCAACAGCTTTACTGTGATGAAGTTCACATCCCATGCATATATTTCATTCATCTAAAATGCAAATTCAGTAATTTTACTATATTCCAAAGATGGTACAATTATCATCACCATCAATTTTAGAAGATTTTTATTTTTTGAAAAAGAAACCATATACCCCTGGTTATCAACTTATAATTCATTCATCAGTTCCAATCTCAGGCTACCACTAAACTACTCTTTGTATCAGTAAACTTTCCTATTCTGAAAATTTCATATAAACTGAATCCTGTAATGTGTGACCTTTTATTACCTGTCTTCTTCTTTCACTTGGTATAATGTTTGCAAGGTTCATTGTTCTTATAGCATGTATTAGTGTTTTATTGTTTTGAGCATAAATAATAATATTCCATTGAATGGATGCTTCATATTTTGTTTATCAGTTGACAGGCACTTACATTGTCTCCATTCTTTAGCTATTTTGTGTAATCCTATAAATATTCATGCACAAGTTTTTGCACGTACAATATGTTTTCATTTCTCCTTAGGTTCTAGAATTGCAAGGTCACACGACACCCCTTTACTGAATATTTAGGGCTTCCTAAATGTTTGATCAAGTGACAGCACCATGCTACTTTGCCGGCAGCAGCGTGTAAGGGCTTATTTTCTCTGAATCCTTGCTAAGTGCTGTTATCATCTCTTTCTTATTACAACCCACATAGTGGGTAGGAAGTGGTGTCTAATCATTTGCATTACTTTAATGAGTAATGATGCTGGGCAACTTTTCCTGTGATTATTGACAATTTTATATATTCTATGGAGATATCTCTTCAGATATTTTGCCTCTTTTAGAAAGGGTCATACTGATGTAGTTCATGCTGGTGTTGAAGTCCTGAGTGTAAGTGATCCTCCTGCTTCAGCTTTCCCAGTGCTGGGATTACTGGTGTAGGCCAGTGTGTGCTGTGCCCATTTTAAAGCAGAGTTGATGGTTTTTCTATTATTGAGTTTTTAAGCACATTTTTCTATATGCTACATGAAAGTCTCCTATTAGATATGTGATTCTAAAATATGTTCTCCCATCTTGAGGCCTATACTTTCTATTTGTTAATAGTGTCCTTTGAATCCCAATGGTTTTCTGTATTGTTGAAGTTCATTTTGTTTGTTTTTTTCCCCTCTTGTTATTTTTGCTTTGTGTATCATATCTAAGGAACCATTGTCAAATCCAAAGTTTTAAATATTTACCCCAGGGTTTTTCAAATAGTTTTTACAGTATTAGCCCTTACATTTTCTTCATTGATTCTTTTTGAACTATGTTTTACATATGTTTTAAGGTAAGAGCTTAATTCATTCATCTACATGTGGTTATCTGGTTATCTTGACATTACTTTTGGCATTGTGCAATTTTTATGCCCACTTCTTAGAATGTAACTAATTCCATTATTATTAATGCAATTTAGTTATCTGACAAGATTAGGTAATCTAGAATATATTTTAAAAGTGTTGTATAGTGGAGTCAATTTTTGTGGATCTGGGTAAGACAAAATTGGAGGACAACAATTCTTCACACTTTTCCTCAGTTATTAGATTTGAGCAATAGGAATGATATTGTTCATTCCTCCCTTAGGGCAAATCTCCTCTGGGGGTGATAACATATTTGGGCTTCTATCTTACAAAATATCTTAGACTCCGTGATTTATAAATGAGAGGATTCACTTATGGTGATGGTGGTTGAGAATTTCAAGATTAAAGGATGGTAATTCAGAACCCTAAAAGCTTAGTATCTGCTTTATAGATAGCGAGTTGTCTCACATTCTCACATGGAGGAAAGGAGAGAGGAACTCACTCAAGTCTTTTAATCAGGGTAGAGCCTTCATGAGCTACCAAGTTCTTTAATACTATCACATTAGGCAGTAGGCTGTAATGCATCAATTCTGGGGAGAGAGGGATACCAACATTCAGACCTGAACAATGAGGAGGAGCACTTTCTGGACACACTGAATGATTCCTTCTTACTGATTGTAAACAGCTTGGATAAACTGAGGTAATATAAATGAACAAGAATATATAGATAGTTTATGTTTGGCTCAATTTTATTATCCCTGAAATAAAGATTTATTTTGTTTTGTTTTTTTTTCCTGGTAGGGACCATCTGGTAGACTTAGTCTTCCAATTTATAGGTTAACCTCTTCTTGATGTATCATCATTTACATATTCAGAAATAACATTTTACTAGCTATCTGATCATGCCTTCGAATGCCAATTTTGCCCATCACAAATACCAAAGCATGATGAGAGTTAGAGCTAACACTTAAGAGAAAGGATCTTTAGGAATTCATGTGAGCAATGTATCAAATCAAACCATCATACAGTGAAAAACAAAGTAATTGGAAATATGATTAGAAGAATCTAATTGGTGGATGACTATCTATGTTCCTAGGCATGGAAGATGAAGAACCCTGAGAGGAGTTGCCCACATTGGAAGACTGTTTTCTTGATCTGCGTATAATGATATTCTGTCTATTTTTGCGAATGATCCAATTCTAGGGGCTTTGTAATTAGCCTTTGTGTGATCTTTGGGATTAGGAAAGATAAATTGAAAAGAGAGTTTTATATTATTCATATTGGGCTCAATTTCCAGAAGTTGTGCAGTGGTCAGAGTAATTAAAAGTATTAAAACTATACTTCAAGCTAACTTTTAATGTGGATCTTTGCTAATGTATTTTCCAGCTGGCACAATCAGGTTAAAAAAATCATGGAAAAGTTATTGGTTTTTCTTTGGAAAGAAAACATGCTTAATATAAAGAATGGCATACATAGTTCTGTTAGATTATAATTACACTAATAACACTGGCATTCTCTCCTTGTAGGAAAAATAGGAGACAAACAAGAACATCGTATACAACAGAAAATTCAATGCCATTTCTGTAATAGGTTCTGGTTTTACTGGGTATTATGAAAGCTTATGGAGGTGGTGCAGTGCTAACCATCTCCATTTTGATTGTTTCTGTTTAGAATGTAGATACCAATAGAATATGGATTATAGACCAGATAGAATTTATCTCTCCAAGACTTGTTATGAAGAAGGAAATAGAAAGATATGGAAATTGTAACCTAGTTTTATACTGCAATTCTAACCTATTTTTTGCCTGGTTCACGAGTCTGAAGTGAAATGAATTTTGCAAGAGGAAACACTATCCAGTAATTCAAGCAGAATAAATTTGTAAAAGAAAATCAATTCCAATTTTTTTGTGGTTCTTTTATTAAATAGTTTAATAGAGATAGACAAAGGTTGGAGACAGTCAGGAAGATTCAGAAGGGTAGGAGAAATTCCCAATGACAATAATGGTCTCATTTGCTCTGGGGGAAATCACTTGTGAAATGCATGGGTTTAGCCGAGAACAAATGGAAATTGCAGTCAATAGAAATGTTAAAGTTTAGGTTAAGTAATTATGCTAAGTTCATTTTGTGGGACCAAATTAATCATTGGCAAAACTAGTTTACATGTTACACCTTGGGTAACATGTCCCTGGTTTTTAGCCTTTTTTAAAAACTATTTTTGCAGTCCTCATAGAACTTTCTCTATTCCAGTTTTTGTGTTGTTTCTAAGGATGATCATCTCAAGATCCATCATACACAGAACTGAACATATTAAACTGAAACCCTTTGTAGAATGATTTGAAGAAAACAATAAAACATAGGTAAAATGTAGTTAAATGTGGATTTGAGAATATAAATCAGATAAAGAGGTAACATTGATCAATGGACACTGTATTCATAAACTGCTCTGTTGAATGGAAACTCCTTTGTACAACTACCTAAAGAAAAAAATTAAAAATAATTAAAAATCAGATTAAGAATGAAAATATCTATGGTCAGGTCTAAAGTCTTCATTTGAGAGGTGTTTTTAATTTAAGTAAAATTCTTCTTGCTAAGTTACAGGTCTCACCTGTTGTTTTTCCAATGTCCCTGACATTTGTGAGAATAAAACATATATTACAGAATCACAGTGTACATTCAATTAAAAATAAAAAGAGCAAAGCCAAATTAATTCATTAACCCCATGAATTAAAATATGAGATGATCTACAAAGAAAAGAATTTAAAATAGCCACTAAGTATATACACAAAGATTCAATTTTATTAATAAAGAAATGCATAGACAGAATGCAATGTTTTTTCCATAAAATCAGTACAGTGTATGTATGCTGGCATTGGGGCTTGAAATCAGAGTCTAGGCATTGTCCCTTAGCTTTCGTAGTTCAAAGCTAGTGCTCTACCCCTTGAGCCCCAGCTCCACTTAATTGAAGATAAGAATCTCATGGATGAGTTCCGGGAAGATGGTGGAGGAGAAGCTGGAATCTGAACAAGCTCTCGCATAGAAAATAGTTTCAGAGTTCCAGTGAACAGTCCTAAGCCAGAGAATCACACCAAGTGTGCCATCACAGGACAGAGAGTTAGTCAAGAGAGGGGAAGCCAAGGCAAGGAGACACATCTGAGCGCTTGCCAGCAACCGCCACGGCGGCGGCAGGGTCGCTGCAGCCATTGCCGCCGCGGTCATACCTGAGACACAGGGAGTCCGGGACAAAGGAGCCAGACGCAGCGGATGAGCGGATTCTACTCAACACTAGCAAGAACCGACAAGGAGCGGACATCTTCATCCTGCAGTTTGCAGACGAGAGACGACCCAGGACCCAAGACTCAGCGTGAGTAGAAGCCTGACGTCCTCACTCCTTCTCAGGGAGCAGAGAAGGGAAGGCCACCCCTCCCCCCCAGCACCGCTGATCTCCATCTTGGATACCGACAAAGCTCGGAGGAGCTGCCAGCTCCAGCTCAGGCCTTGGAATAAAATGAGTGATTTAGCAGGTCATAAGAACTTAAAGGCGAAGTGATCTCACAGACTCAGTTCCATCCAGGGAAAAGTCACCCAGCTCAGGCGCCAGCCATTGGAGTGGCTCTCCTCACTAGGTAACCAGAGCCAGAGGCTGCCCCTCCCTCTAGCAGCCTCCACAATCAATTGAAAAACAGAAACCCTGAGAATGGCTCCAGGCTGGGTTCTGTGAGTTTTTTCACAAAATAGCCCCAGGGAAAAGCTACTGTTCTTTGAAAGGCCTCAACTCTACCCAGAACCTAGCCTCATCACTGCATCCCCCTCTTGTGTGATTCTCAAAACAGATCTGCCTCCCATTAAACTAACCTGGGTGGGGGATCTCAAAATCTTGGGTAAAGCAGAGCATTTTTCTGCCTGTTCGAACAAACTGACTTAAGAAACCAATCAAGCCACAGGACCTCAAGCTGACCAGAGATCCAACAAGAGGCTGGTTACAGACAAAAGGGAGATACAGGATTCTTCCCACTCCTCCCCCCCCCCCAAAAAAAATCAAAGAACTTTTTTTTTTCTTCTTCTTCTTTTTTTCTTTTTTTTTGGTACCTTATATATATAAATTTTTTTTCCTTTTCTAAAACTTTTATTAATCTTTAATTTTTCCCTCTTTTGAAAAAATAATTGTTTTCCAGTAACTTTTTTTTTCCCTCTTATAATTTTTATTTTAGGAATACGTGAATGTGCGTTTTCCTTTCTTTTCTTGTCTTCTTTCTCTTTTTCTTTCTTTCTTAATTATCTTTTTGTTTTTTGTCTAGCTCTACTGAACTTCTGATCTCTTCTTCTCCCTTTCCTATCCGTTTCACCTTTTCCTCTCATTTGTTCTTCTTTATGTGACTTAACTCTTGTCCTGCACATCCTCAGATAAACCCGTAGTTAACTAGTAGACCCTATCCCCCATTGTGTACACACTTAATCCACAAATTTATTACTCAATTCAAAACCTCTGAGACTTAAATTCCTTAATAGCAGTACTACCTCTTTATACCTAGATAATATTTTAAGCATTTTTTTAAAGTTTTTCACATCTCCTCTATGTCCCTCCCCTTCTCTCAATATATTCACATTCCTCTCTAAATAGATGGTCTTTTATTCTCTATAATAACATTAATTTTTACATTTCTATTTTTTTTTCTGGTCTCTTTTCATTCCCCTTTCCCTTTCTTCTTTTCCTCTCTCTCTCTACTTGCATCCTACCCAACCTATTTCCTGCATTGTGATTAGGACATAGTTAACTCTCCCTGTGCCTCCCCACACCAATCTATCCCTATTTTTTACCCACATCTCTCCATAACCCTAATAATTTCTGGTTTTCCAAATTCTTCTCTGCGGTTCGAAGTCCATTGATATATAGTTGTTTGATGCTGAATAGATGTATCTGTTGAACTAGATTGTATCTGTAGACTATTGACTGTACAAATGCAAACTTTGGTTGATGGTTGCCTTAAGATAGTGTTCTAGCACAAAATTGGTGCTATCTTCATCTCAAATGGGCAGGGTAAGCTGCAAAAACACAAGAAAAATGGCAAATTCGGGTATCTCAATTCCCAATCTTGATAATCAGGGGTCAGAACAGATAATGAATAATCCAGAGGAGAGTTCCCAAATAGCTCTACAAACACTACTGGCAAACATGATAAATGAAAAGTTTGACAACGTACAAAGGACTCTGTATGAGCGTGATAGGGAGAGAGAGGAGGCATCCCAGAAGTTTATACAGGAATATCATAAGCGTGAGGAAGCTACTCAAAAACTGATACAGGATTTGCGTGAACAACTTGAGAATACTCAAAGAGAAAGGGAGGAATGGCGTGAGCAGGCTGAGAACACTCAAAGAGAACTGCAGGAATCCCACGAACGGGAGGAAGCTAATCAAAGAGTAATACAGGAATTGAGAGACCAGGTAGAGAACACACAAAGATCACTAAAGGCATTCATGGAATCCATTAACAAAGAGCTGAAGGAAGTCAGGGAGACCACAAAGGGAATGCTGAATGGAACCCAACAGAAGGAATGGGAGTCCAAAGAAACCATAACCAATCAACTAAGTGATTTGAGGACAAACACTGAACACCAAATTAAGGAAGTAAAGAAATTCATACAAGACCTAAAACAGAGCTTCAACAAAGAACTTGAAGCCATCAAAGCTGACCAATTAGAAGGAAAAGATATAAAAAACAAAGTAGAGAGTCTTGACAGCAGGTTAGACCATGCAGAAGATCGAATCTCAGGGATTGAAGACAGCCTAGATATTATAGAGAAGGAACATACAACCATCCAAGACAAGTCCAAGAAATATGATAGATCTATCCAACACCTGGAAAACACCATCAGAAGGCCTAATCTAAGGATAATGGGTGTAGAAGAGCACCTAGAAACAGAAGTTAATGGTCTAGGAAATTTGTTTAACAGGATCCTAGCAGAGAACTTCCCAAACATGCAAAAAGATAGGCCTATTCAGATACAAGAAGCCTTTAGAACCCCAAATAGACCAGACCAGAATAGGACATCCCACCGTCACATTATAATCCACACAGGATCAACTCAGACCAAGGGAAAGATCCTTAAAGCTGTCAAGGAGAAAAGGTTAATCACCTATAAAGGGAAACCAATTAGAATCACCTCAGATTTCTCAGCAGAGACAATCAAAGCAAGAAGAGCCTGGAATGATGTATGCCATGCCCTAAAAACAAACAACTATCAACCAAGAATACTGTACCCAGCTAAACTCTCCTTCATAACTGAAGGCCAAATAAAAACCTTCCATAGCAAAGAAAAATTGAAACAATACATCTCCACCAAACCAGCCCTACAAAAGATTCTTAAAGATGTCCCACACATAGAAAACCAACAAGACCACAATAAAGGCCATGAAACTGCACTCAAACTGAGAATCCAAGAACCATAGAAAGAACCCAGTTTTCGCAGCCCCCAATAAGGTGGATAACATGGCAGGAACTCCCAAATACCTCTCAGTCCTATCTCTTAATATTAACGGACTGAACTCTCCAATTAAGCGACATAGACTGTCTAGTTGGATTAAAAAACAAGACCCTTCTATCTGCTGCCTGCAGGAGTCACATCTTGCCCGTAAAAACAAACACATTTTCAATGTTAAAGGCTGGAACAAAATCTACCAAGCAAACGGCCCCCATAAACAGGCGGGAGTTGCAATCTTAGTATCAGATAAAATAGACTTCAAATTAAAATTCGTGAGAAGAGATAAAGAAGGTCGCTACATACTAATTAAAGGATCTCTCCTTCAGGAGGATATTACAATTCTAAATATCTATTCGCCAAACAATGGAGCACCCAAATTTATCAAAGAAACACTACTTTCCCTCAAATCCCATATAGATCCAAAGACATTAATTGTTGGGGATTTTAACACACCACTCTCCCAACTAGATAGATCAACTCGGCAAAAACTCAACAGAGAAACCGCAGATCTAAACAGCTGCATAGATCAACTAGACTTAACAGACATTTACCGAACATTTCACCCAGCAGCATCAGAATACACGTTTTTCTCAGAAGCACATGGAACGTTTTCTAAAATAGACCACATTTTAGGCCACAAAGCAAACTTGTCTAAATTCAGAAACATTGAAGTTATACCTTGCATTCTCTCTGACCACAAGGGAATAAAATTAGAACTCAACACCAAAAGCCACCAAAGAAAGTCTGGTATCACATGGCGGCTGAACAACACACTGCTGAATCATGAGTGGGTCATGGAAGAGATTAGAAAGGAAAATCAAATGTTCATGCTATTCAACGAAAATGAACACACAAATTACCAGCTCCTCTGGGACACAGCAAAGGCAGTACTCAGAGGCAAGTTTATAGCTCTGAGCTCCTACATCAACAAATTGGAGAGATCTGAAACTACAATTTAATGACACATCTAAACCTCCTTGAAAAAGAGCAGCAAGATAAACCCCAATCCAGTAGACGGAAAGAAATAATCAAAATTAAATCAGAATTAAATGAATTAGAATCCAAAAAAACTATAGAAAGTATCAGCAAAACAAAGAGTTGGTTCTTCGAAAAACTTAACAAAATTGACAGACCCTTAGCAAACCTTATCAGAAAAAGAAGAGAACACACCCAAATTAATGAACTCAGAGATGAGAATGGAAACATCACCATGGAAACAACCAAGATTCAGAACATTATAAGGGAATACTTCTCAAAACTTTATGCTAATAAGTTTGAGAACTTGAAAGAAATGGACCTTTTCCTAGCAAATATTGACATGCCAAAACTAAACCAAGATGAGTTAAACCAGCTTAACAGGCCCATATCAAGCATTGAAATAGAAACAGCAATAAGAGACCTCCCAGCTAAGAAAAGTCCAGGACCAGATGGTTTTACAGCGGAATTTTACAAGGCCTTCAAAGCAGAGCTCACACCAATACTCCTCCAACTCTTCAATGAAATTGAAAGAGAAAGCTCACTACCGAACACATTCTATGAAGCCATCATAACACTCATCCCAAAACCAGGAAGGGACTCATCAAAGAAAGAGAACTATAGACCCATTTCTTTGATGAACATTGATGCAAAACTTCTCAACAAAATTTTGGCCAATCGACTTCAACAATTCATCCAAAAAATCATACACCACGATCGAACAGGATTCATTTCAGGGATGCAAAGCTGGTTCAATATACGCAAATCAATTAATATTATTCATCACATCAACAGGAGCAAGAATAAGAACCACATGGTTATCTCAATAGACGCAGAAAAAGCATTCGACAAGATCCAACACCCCTTTATGATGAAGGTTTTGGAAAAATTAGGAATCCATGGAACATTCCTCAATACAATAAAGGCTGTATATGACAAACCTACAGCCAGCATTATACTCAATGGTGAAAAACTAAAGCCATTTCCTCTTAACTCAGGAACAAGACAAGGATGTCCACTCTCTCCACTTCTCTTCAATCTAGTATTAGAATGCTTAGCTACAGCAATAAGACAAGATGCAGACATAAAGGGGATCCAAATAGGGAAAGAAGAAATAAAACTCTCCCTCTTTGCAGATGACATGATCTTGTATTTAAAGAATCCCATAGACTCCACTCCCAAATTACTCAAGCTGATTCAAAACTTTGAAAAGTAGAAGGTTATAAAATTAACCCCCCAAAATCAATGGCTTTTCTGTATGCCAACAATGAGAAAAGTGTGGCTGAAATTAGGAAAGCAACTCCATTTGTTATAGCCCCACAAAAAATAAAATACCTAGGAATCAACTAAAGAAGTGAAGAACCTCTATGATGAAAACTTTAAAATCTTGAAAAAGGAAATCAACACAGAACTTAAAAAATGGCAAAACCTCCCATGCTCCTGGATTGGAAAGATTAACATCGTGAAAATGGCAATACTTCCCAAGGCTATCTACAAATTTAACGCAATACCTATCAAAATTCCACCCTCATTCTTCAAGGAAATAGAAGAGGCAATCCAAAAATTCATATGGAACAATAAAAGACCCCGAATAGCAAAAACGCTCCTCAATGGAAAGAACACTGCTGGAGGAATATCAGTACCAAATTTCCAACTCTACTATAAAGCCATAGTAATCAAAACAGCTTGGTATTGGCATAAGAATAGACCTCAGGACCAATGGAATAGAATTGAAAACCCAGAAATGAACCTACAGACCTATAGCCATCTAATCTTCGATAAGGGAGCTAAAACAATAGAATGGAAGAAAGACAGCCTCTTCAGTAAATGGTGCTGGCAAAATTGGTTAACTACATGTAGAAAACTAAAGCTAGATCCTTATATATCACCCTGCACCAGAATCAACTCCAAATGGATCAAAGACCTTGAAGTCAAAGCAGACACTCTGAAAACATTACAGGATGGAATAGGAGAAACCCTAGGTCTCCTTGGCTCAGGCCGAAATTTTCTGAATAGAGACCCGGAAACACAACAAATCAAAGAAAGGTTGGACAAATGGGATTGCATAAAGTTGCAGAGCTTCTGCAGGGCAAATGACATAGCTAGCAAGATCAATAGAAAGCCCACGGATTGGGAGAAGATCTTTACTAGCCATACAACGGACAAGGGTCTCATATCTAAAATATACTTGGAACTCAAAAAATTAAGCCCCCCAACAACAAATCCTCAAAGAAACAACTGCCCAATAAATAAGTGGGCGAAAGACTTAAAGAGAAACTTCTCTGAAGAAGAAAGAAGGATGGCCAATAGACACATGAAGAAATGTTCAACATCCCTAGCCATAAAAGAAATGCAAATCAAAACAACATTGAGATATCGCCTCACTCCAGTTAGAACAGCAAAAATCAAGAACTCTAACAACAACAGATGCTGGAGGGGATGTGGACAGAAAGGAACCTTACTTCATTGTTGGTGGGAATGTATACTTGTTCAACCACTTTGGAAAGCAGTATGGAGGTTCCTCAAAAAGACTTCATATAGAACTCCCCTATGACCCAGCAATCCCACTTTTGGGCATTTACACAAATGTTTACAAACAAGACCACACTATAGCTACCAGCACAACTATGTTTATTGCAGCATTATTTACCATAGCTAAGATATGGAACCAACCCAGATGCCCCTCAGTAGATGAATGGATCAAGAAAATGTGGTATATATACACAATGGAATTCTATGCCTCCATCAGAAAGAATGGCATTTCCCCATTTGTTAGGAAATGGAAAGGCTTGGAAAAAATTATATTAAGTGAAGTAAGCCAGGCCCAAAGAAACATAGGTCCCATGGTTTCCCTTATTTGCAATAACTAGTATATGTATGAGTCAAGCGGAAAAGGTCAGATAATGTGATGTTAGGAAAACGAACCCTTAAATATGTATTTTAATGTTTTTTTCTTTCATGCATGTGTTTCTAACGCATTTATAAGATTATTTCTTTGTTGCTTTGTATGTCCCTCCCCCACAGTGTAGCCCCTGCTTTCACTATATTTGATGTCAGTATAACTTGTGGAGGAGATGGGGACAAACAAGTCGTTTAAGGATTCAGGTGGACCTGTTGCAACAATGAGAAGTACAAAATGTCATGTCAAAAAGGAGCTTTACAATGTCGGTGTGGGGGGGGGGGGAGGGGGGGAAGGATTGGTTGGGGGGGAGGGGGGAGGCTGGGAAGGGAGGTGAAGGGTAAACTAAGGAGGAGCCTGCAATGCTTGGTAAGAAATGTACGCATTATCCTGCCCATGTAATTGTAACCCCTCTGTACAGTATGTTCTCAAATAAAATAAAATTAAATTTAAAAAAAAAAAACGAATCTCCTGGATTTTTCTGAACTGAAATCTACAAATCTCAATCTCCCAAGTAGCTAGGATTACAGGAATGTGCCACCAGGACCCAGATAGTAGGTATTTTTACTTTTACACTTAAAAATATTTTTTATTATCTTTAAGTAGCTGTACAAAGGAATAGTCATTCAACAAAGCAGTTTATGAATACAATGTATCTTGATTAATGTCACCCCTTACAACATTCTCACCCACTCCACCCACCCCACCCCTTCCTTCATGTTTCTTAATTTTTTTTGGATATGTATTGATTTTATTTGCCATTTAACAAAGCAAATTATATATACAATGCATCTTGATCTATGTCATCCCTTCAAGATTTTCATTGCCTCTCTATACCTTCTTCCTCATTCATCTTAATTTTCTGAGTTCTAGTAGGTATTCTCAATGAATTCTAGTAGGTATTCTTAAAATGTTTTGTTTCTAGACAAATGTTTAGGCCTTTATAATGGGCTCAAAATTGTCCAAAGGGATAAGCTTTTTGTTGAGAGAAAATTTAAGAATAAAGAACAAAATTCTTAAAAATGTGTGTATAGTATGGATAGAGTGATTTGTTTTCTAGGATTTTTCCCTAAAAGGCCATCAGAAATACAGAAAGATAAACATATAACTATACTCATTTTAAGGTTATAAATAGGTGGAAAGCTTGAAGACAAATTATGTAACTAAAGTAAATTAGAATGTATAATACTTCCATTGGATACCCAGTCACATTCTTATTGTAAGGTTCTGCGCCTACATGGTTCATTCCTTGTGTTTTTACTCTTTCATCTCAGTAATCGTAATTTCCTTTATGGTCTTTATATTTCATTGTTCCTGTGGGTAATCCATGCAGTCCTGACATGTTGATTCCTGAGTTCTCCTTCAGGATAGTCTCTGTCATAGTAATTCAGCACCACACCACCATGGTCAGCACCTACAAATAGTGTTTGTCAGATTCCAGCATCTGACTTTGCAAAGATTTTCCAAAGGTATTCTTGGGTGATTTAAGGAAATAATTTACAAGCTGGGTGCCAGTGGCTCACAGGTGTAATCTTAGCTACTCAGGAGACAGAGATCAGTACTGGCATAACTAAATAACTATTCATGATTTCAAACATTTATAAATTCCCTTCCCTGAAATAGCCTTTTCTAAGTCTAGTTCCAAAGTTGTCCCTTTCCTACTTACAGTTGTGGAGCTCAGAAGCCCTAAGTGGGCCATGAAAGTCTTCACAGAACTGCACTTGTCCTAGAGGCTCTACAGGAGAACTGCAGCCCTTCTAGAGGACTCTACAGGAAAATCCTGTTTTCTCACCACATTGCATTTGATAGTTCCTTCTCCCAACTCTAGTACAATCAATGTAACATCTTCCCTTTTCCTTCTCCAGCTTGAAGACCCTAAGGTCCCTCTCTGAAGGAAACTTGCGGTTGAGTTGTCCTGCCCAGCATATTCCAGGGTAATCTCTCATTTCAGGATTTATATTCGATCACATCTTATTTATTTATTTATTTATTTATTGTCAGTCATGGGGCCTGAACTCTGGGCCTGGGCACTGTCCCTCAGCTATTCAACTCAAGGCTAACACTCTACCACTTGAGCCACAGCACCACTTCTGGCTTTTTCTGCTTATGTGTGCTGAGGAATTGAACCCAGGGCCTCATGCATCCAAGACAAACACTCTACCACTGAGCCACCTTCCCAGCCCTTTGATCACATCTAGAAGTGCTCATTGCACATGATATAACATTCACTGCTTCCAAAGATTTAGGATGTGAACTTTTTTTTTTTGGAGAGGCCATTATAATTTTCTACTAATTTAAGAAAGTACGTCTCGAAGCTTATAATATGTAATATGTCTTTATGTCTGAGAGTATGTCTTATTTATTATTCTACACACATTTCTGCAGCATTTTCAATAGAATGTGATAAATCTTGATAATTATGAAATACAAAATGCAAAACTTTATTGGCAAAACATCATTGGTAATGATGGATAGGTCTCAATAAGATAGATTTCATTTTATTAAAAACATAAGGTGGTCAGGACTGTTGGTGTGTGTGTGTGTGTGTGTGTGTGTGTGTGTGTGTGTGTGTGTGTGTGTGTGCATGCATGCGTGCCCATACTGAGGCTTGAACTCAGTGACAGAACACTGCCCCTTAGCTTTTTTCACACAAAGCTAGCTCTCTACCTCTTGACCCACAGCTGCACTTCCAGGTATTTGGTATTTAACTGAAAATAAGAGTATCACAGACTTTCCTGCCTGGGTTGGATTTGAATTGCAATCCTCATCTTCTGAGTAGTTCTAGAATTATAGGCTTGAGCCACCAGTGCCTGGCTACAGGGAATTAAAAGTATAGACATTTCCATGGGCAAGCATTGTTTATTACTAGAATTGGAGGAGGTTTAGTTTCAAATTATTGATACTTTTTTGTTTTCAGTTTTAGGATAAGAAAATTTGCTTATGTAAACAAATGGGAATAGACAGAAGGAGGTCATATTAATTTTGCTTGGTTATATTAACATTTTCTGAATTGTACATCTGAAATTAAATAGAACTCTACAGTTTTAAATAAATAATTTAAAATAATTTTAGTACTTTTTGACAGCTGAAAACTGGAAGGAACCTAACCTGACAAAAGTTCTGATTAATTGGTTGCTACCAAGAATTGCATAATAACTAAATCCAGAAAAACTGTAGCAAAAACTTTAGAAAAAAATCAAATGAGATGAATGTAAGTATAAAAAATTATATTTTTGGTGGAGTAATGTAAATAACAAGATAAATAAAAGACTTCACACCATAAAAACCTAATATCATGGTGATAAAGTCTATGGGAAATGTGAAATGAAAATATAAATTAAAGATGAAAAGCAGTGATATAAAGTGTTAATCTCTTAGAGAGGGACTTGTTCACATACTTTAAAAATGTATGGCATATGTTAATTGGTATAGAAAATATATTCCATATATCATGCTTCTAAAGTAATACAACAGACTCATCTTAAAATACAATATTTACGGCATAGTAAAAATTGCATTCTTCACACTATTAGAACTTTCAGTGAGGACTTATATATCAAGCTCAAACTTTGTTCACTAATCACTTCAATCTTTCCAAAACCTTGCACCATTATTTTTAATGTTGTAGCATACTTCCTCAGGGCACTGGGTTCCAGTAATATTTTTCACATTATCAGATCTCATAATCAACAACCTTATGATTACCTTTGATTCTGTCTCCTGTGATTTTCTGCCATATATATTTTTGGTATATGTCCTTGGTGTTTTTCTCTACTATCATACTTCTTGACAAGGCTTCCTTCTCAAAACTATGGATAAAATTATATTTCTGAGTAAATCTTCATCATCTAGTTGATGACAGATGTGAAGGAAACAAATACTGATTAATATCACATTAAAGTGAATATTTATGGACTAATTTTTTGAACACCCTCAGCCTTCATGGATTCATTTTAGCCCTCATTCATCTTCTGAAAAATATGTGATAATAAAAAATAGAACTATTTATTCTGTTCAAAAATGATAATGTCAGCATTGTCTTCTTTTTATCTATAAACTTTTTTATAAATGTCTATATTCAAACGGTCTTTCAGAGATACCCTAATTTAATAATTTTGAAGATGTTATTTTCATTTGCTTTGTTTTGGATTCTTGAGTGATATCCCTCTGATGGTATATCTATCTATCTATCTATCTATGAACTTCATATCATTCATTCCTCAAATATAATTCTTCCTGTTTACATCAAGGCTCCAAACAAATCAAAGTTTTAATACCAGGTATAGATGGCTTTTACTTCTCAATATATCTATGACAACTAGGTGTTACCAGCTAATTATAGTGCCACCTGATTAACATACACGAGAAAAAGTTTGAACAGTCTAACCAGCCTTGGCTACGATTTTTTTCTTTGTCTTTTGTGAAGAGTCAGTGAACATTCTCCTTAGAGATATTCAGAATTGGAACAAAATGTATGCCCTTAAAAAGTACATTTTTATTAGAGTGAGTTTCATTCAAAGGAGTATACCTTTGAGATGAAATAAATGGATGTGTAAAATTTTAAACTGCCTTGACCACTATAACGGTCATTAGACTTCATTGTTCAGACTGCATATAATCCCTGTAGTTTCTTAGACCTATTATTCATTTGATTCTAATATGAAAACGTATCACCCATTCATGTTTGGATCAGTGTTTATTTACTGCAATAGCAGCTGACTTTAACCAAGGTTCTAGGAAATGGAATTTGCATGATGTAGGTGGGGAAGACTCTTTCTTGGTCTGATTTTCCCAGACACTTACTTTTCCTTGAAAGTTTTCTGGCCATTGAATCTAACAAACTGCTCTCTGCTGTGTAACCACTGTGTTTTCATGGAGTCTAGCCTCCATAACTCATGATGTTGTGTTGTCTCCAAATTCACATACCTTCTGTCCTTCTGCAACAAGTTCTTTCCTCCCATTGAGGTTTTTTGTTGTGACTAAAAGTATAAAATTAGTCCATTGTTAGAAGTAATGAAAATAAATAGAATGCATTCTTGTCCAATGTCAACTAGAAACCTAATGAAGCTGTGGAAACCCATAGGAAATAAAGACTAAGCAGTTCTCCAACAGATTTGGAAAGGAGATGTAACTTCCAACGTTGGTTGGAGCAGATGGCTTCTTAAGCATGACAGATTTCACACCACTCCAAGTAGAATCAATACCCAGTAGCATGAAGTAAATTAGCTGGCAGGGAGAAGCCTGCCTGTTATTTTGAGTTAGGTATGGGCTCATTTGCATTTTTTGGTCATGATAGCTTGTTTCAGTTCATTGCTTGGGATCAGATTCAATAACCACCATCACAAGGATTGTGTGAAGACCAGCTCCCAGTTTGAATCTGGAAGAATTTAAAATGATTTAAAAAGAAAGAGGCAATGAGGGCAAACTACATTTTCATATGGGTTTTCCTTTTCTGTAGATATTCAAATAAGACAATTTTGTGGGTAGTTTCTTAACCATAGTAGCAAAGTAGGTGGGAAATGATGGAAAAGCATAGGGGAAAGAGAATGAGATTCACAGAAACTTTATTTTTGCCTACTGTTTCTCAGTTGAATTCTTTTTGTTGGATTATAAAACACACAGTTAATAAATGATATGGTCTAGCCTAAATCTATGTTTGACTGAGTTCAAAAGCCAACTTTTAACCTTTGAACTACATTCGGTTGGTGGCTGGTCTTCTATTACCATTCAGTTCTTTCTCTCACCAGACCTTTTTGTTGAAAAATTTCCCATACTTAAGCCTCTTAAATTATTTTCTATTCCAGGTGATATTATGTTATTGACCTAGGATACTGACATAGTAAACCCAATGAATCTAAGGATTAATTTCATTTTGACTAACATAATAACATAATCAAAAGATGTGACTTTCTAATGGTGAAGACACTGTCTGGTAAGATGCCAATCAATTTATCTATTTATGCAACAACTAGGTATTCACTGAGAACCTATTATGTGCCAAATACACTATACTAAGTACTAAGAAAACAATAGTGAGCAAGAAAATGACACAGTTCTTATATCATGGAGTTTTAAGGGAAACATAAAATAATTCTATCAATTTATATAATAATTGGTTGTTAAGAGTGATATAAGAAAGACATTAAGGATATTAACTTAGGCTTAGATCAAAAGTTGGGTTCCCCCAGAAGCAGTTTTAAAAGACAGAGGTTAATGTATATGGTGTGGTTAGCAACAAGGATTCTTGGAAGCCACAGTAGTAGAAGGAAAATATGGAAACAGGATTTGGTAGAGGGAGGCTTTGCTTGTGATGTAGGGTCAGAGAAGTTTTTAGGATTGACTTGCAAAAAGCCTTAGGATTTCTTATGGTCCTTTGGAATTATTTCAAGCTGAGAAGTATGACCAAGTCCTTTCATTCTATCTTAGTTAGCCATTGGATTTGGGTACATTCATAAATTGGAAATTTGGAGAACAAAAAAGATACATAAAAATAGGCATTATTTTTTGCCAACAGATGAATTAGAAAGAAAGAAAGAGAGCATAGGATGGTAGCTAGACGACAATGAGAGCCATCATGAGAATTTTATTTTAAGAAGAAGAAGCAGAGGTATTATTCTGTTGAGAAGAGACTTCATGGAATAATTTGAGGGGAGATACTTTTCTGAGTAGGAGGATGAGGCACCAATCTCTTTCTCCCTTCTCTGCAAACAATCTTCTTTGCAGAAATCTCATCTTGTTCCTCACTTTGTATATAAATAAGTATGATATATATATATATATATATATATATATATACATACACACACACACACACACACACACACACACACACACACATATATACTTTAAAACTTTCTGTTTTGGAAACTGTATACTCTTACTTTGATCTTTTTAAAAAAGATATTTGCTAAGAGATCTACCCCAGCAAAGCAGGAAGATGGAGATAAAGCATAGGAAACTTGATTCATAGTCTGAGGATGAGTTAAAGAGGTTTGTGAGTTCAGAAGAAAATATATTGGGAACAACCATCTTAGGGTCTAGAATGGTATTTAACAAAACACCAAAAATATAGTTGTTTATTGATCCAGAAGTAGATTTTGTTTTTTTTTTGCTGTTGTTTTAAGTATTGAAAATATATTTGGAGAAATGAACCCACAGAAAACTTATAACCCCTTAATCTTTGATAAGGGAGCCAAAAACACAGGATGGAAGTAAAACAGCCTCTTCAATAAATGGTGCTGGCAGAATTGGCTATACATGTGCAGAAAATTGAAGTTAGATTGTTATATACCATCCTGCAGCAGAATCAATTCCAAATGGATCAAAGACCTCAATGTAAGACTAGATACCCTGAAGATATTACAGGAAGGTATAGGGGAAACGCTAGGGCTCCTTGGCACAGGTCAAAAATTCCTAAGACTGAGAAACACAAATCAAAGAAAGGCTGGATAAATGGGATTGCATCAAACTGAAGAGTTTCTGCATGGCAAAGGACAGATGTAGTAAGATAAACAGCACACAAAATGGAAAAAAAGATCTTTACTAGCTATGCAGCAGACAAGGGCCTCATACCTAAAATATACTTAGAGTTCAAAAAATTAAACCCCCCTCAAAAAACCAAATCCTCAAAGAAGTAACAACCCCATTAATAAGTGGGTTAAAGACTTAAAGAGAGACTTCTCAGAACAAGAAATAAGAATGTCCAACAGACACATGAAGAAATGTTCAACATCTCTGGCCTTAAAAGAAATGCAAATCAAAACCACATTGAGATTCCATCTCATCCCATTTAGAATGGCCATTATGAAGAAAACTAATAATAACAGATGCTGGGGAGATATATCAAAAAGGGAACCCTAGTACACTGTTGGTGGGAGTGTAAACTGGTTCAACCACTCTGGAAAACAGTATGGAGGTTCCTCAAAAAGACTATACACAGTTTCCCTATGATCTGGCAATCCCACTCCTGAGTATTTACCCTAATGACCATAAACCAGCTGACACTAAAGCCATAGCACAACCATGTTCACTGCAGCATTATTTATCATAGCTAAGATATGAAACAAAGCCAGATGCCCCTCAGTAGATGAATGGATCAAGACAATGTGGTATATATACACAAAGGAATTCTGTCATCCCATTAGAAAAAATGACATTGCTCCATTCATAGGAAATGGAAAGACCTATAAAAATTATATTAAGTGAAGTGATCCAGATCCAAAGAAATTTAGTTGCATCCTTCCCCTCTCTCTCTCTCTTTTTTTTTTTTTGTCAGTCATGGGGCCTGAGCTCTGGGCCTGGCTGCTGTTCTTCAGCTCTTCAGCTCAAGCCTAGCACTCTACCACTTGAGCCACAGCACCACTTTGCCTTTTCTACTTGTGTGGTGCTGAGGAGAAGAAACCAGAACCTCATGCATGCAAGGCAAGCACTCTACCACTGAGCCACCTTTCCAGGCCCTCTCCCATTTGTAATAACTAGAATATGTCTAGGATATTCTTAGGAGAAGACCACAATAGCTCAATAGTTATGTTCATATTGACCAGTTAAAATGATGCTTATTGAAATGAACTCCAAGAAATGGTAAGGAGAGTTTTTTTTTAAAATAGTACTGTTTGCAGTTATTTCTTTTTATTTATTTCTTTTTCCCCTTTGGTTTATTTACTGTTTTTGATTTCTGTACCCTTTGTCTTGTATATAAGAAAAAGGAAATCTGATTTGGAGAAATGAAACCTAATCACAGAAATTGTGGGACAAAAGGTGACCCAATTCAACAGTGGTAGTTATTAGATACTCTGTTGGAAATAAACTTGGAGGGATAGGAAGGGGAAAAAGTGGGAAGAGAAAGCTGTAATACTTTTCAGAATGAAATGTACTCATTATTTGACTTATGTAACCAGAGTTCCTCTGTACATCACCTTTAAGTTTTTAAAAAATTGTAAAAGGATATATATTTGGTATAATTTGAACCAGCAGGAAAAGAGAGGCTCAAGACCTAAAAGCTACTGCTGATGGCAAGACATCACAGCATCAGATAGGATGTACTGGATTTCTGCTTATCTAGACATACCTGGAGCTCAATGGTTGAGAAACATAAATTATAAACAGTCTAATGATGGTAATAGTCTAAAGATGATACTGTAACACTTGCATTGCCATGAGTTTTACTATATCTGTGTTGCATTTTGGGTAGTTATTTCTGTTGTGTTTTATTTTAAAACCCAAACCCACTGAAGCAGAAGGCATGTACACATGATATATTCACTTATTCATTTAAAAGATGCTTTTTCATTATCTAGTGTAGGATTGGCATTAAATTACCAGAAGAGTATGAAGTAGTAGGGACACAAGGAGGATGATTAGTTTTGTGTGAGAAAAACAATGTGGTATAAAAGTAACAATTAAATGAAAAGGAATGAGAGTTCTGGTAGAGGCTAACAAAGCAAATGTGAGATAGTTGCCAAAAAGAAACCCACTTTACTTGAGAAGATCTTTCTAAGCAGGTGATATTTAGGCTAAGACCTCAGACTAAAAGAAACCAATTAGAACAAGCTAGAAGCTGATCCCAATAGAGAACAGCATGAATGAGGGTCCCGGGACAGGAAAGAGCTTAATAGGCTCACGGCCTGACTGATATCACCACTTGCAGAAGGAGGAATCATACTGCAAGAATCTATTGTTGGTTGTATGGCTTTTATTTGCTGTACCATTTGGAGCTACCATAGTGTCCAAGAACAACAGACATAATGACATAATTCACAATTATAAATTTTTTTCTAACTTGTGCAAGGAGAACTATGGGATGGAAATAGTAGAAACAGTAATTTGGGTAAGAACTGAGTTTTTGGTGTGAAGAGAAAGGCATAGATTATAGAATAATTTGGAAGAAAAACAATAATGCAATGCATGTGGGATGTTAGTAGAGAAAATACAAGGCCTGGATGAGTCAGATTTCTTGATAAAATACTTGAATAGAATGTGGCACAATTTTCCAAGAAGAAAAAGACTTGGGAGGAAAAGATTAGAGTACAGCTGAGCTACTGAAGATTCAGTTGTGGTCAGGAGATGTTTGAGAGGCCTATGAGCCATCAAAGTGTATATTTCAGGAAGGTAATGGATATGAGTATGTTTAAAGATAAAAGCAATGATCTGTGTGCGTCAGAGATAAATTTTGAGTTGATGATACATAAATGATGTATAGCCATAGTAAAAGATGAGTTCATTCAGGCAAGAAAATCACCTGGAAAAGAAAACCAACACATTACAATAAGGGAGACCACCAACACTTAGAAATTTCAGATGGATGAGATAGAAATCCTGGTGCTGAATTACTTTGGTGTCATGACATGGCTAATCTGGTTTGCTTTCACGATGACACTGTTGAGTACAACAGTGTCAGTCCATAAAGCGTGTCTTGTGGCAATCTTCCAAGAACTTTACTTTTGAATTTGATTAACATAGTTGATTCTTAGTTACAGACTGAGATCATCCTAAGTTAGAGATTGTTACTATCACCTCCATTTTAGAGTTGCAGAATTCAAAGTCCAGAGACAATAACTAATGGTAGAAATGTTCATGCCCTTCCCTACATGGACATACTGGATCCCAGAGTTCAAGGCGGAGGTGTTAGAAGGTAGAGTGTTCAGAAGTTGATCAGGTCCTATGGGTAGAGCCCTGATAAACTTGATTAGTGTCCTGATAAAGAGACTTAATAGAAACCTTTTCCCCGTTCTATCCTGTTGAGATTCACTGAGAAGTCACAAAATAGAAACCAAGAAGAGAAACTTCATCAGTCTGAGAATATCCTGCTCTTTGATCTTGGGGTCTCTAGATTCCAGAACTGTGAGAAATACATTTCCATTGTTTATAAGCCACTCAGTCTGTAAGTATTTTGTGATAGCAGCCTGAATAGACTAAGACAGTAAATCTCTTGCCCAAGATCACACCTGGAGCCAAACTTCATATCCAAGCAGTTCAATTCTAGAGTATGCTCATAATGATGAAACTAATTAGCCTCTTAAAATGCTCTTAACCTGTTAGCTGATAGACTGTCCTCCAGGGCAGAGTTTGTAGTTTCAGGATAACTTCAAGGGTATTCACAACGTACCCACAAATTCATCTTGGCACGCTTTGTATTGAAGAGCCAGATAAAATTCATCCTAAGGAGAAACAGAAGTGATATGTAGAAGTAAGGTTCGGTAATGAAGTCTTCTAGTTGG
The DNA here is from genome assembly GCF_019054845.1 of Dipodomys spectabilis. Taxonomy (NCBI): domain Eukaryota; kingdom Metazoa; phylum Chordata; class Mammalia; order Rodentia; family Heteromyidae; genus Dipodomys; species Dipodomys spectabilis. Next base: position 15,151,843 of record NW_024870703.1, on the reverse strand, counting down.
AGCTGTTCCTTCGATAAGTTTCTGGTAAGTAGCATGCATTCTGATCCTGTGGAAGAGGAAAAGATGGTACAGATGAAGAAATGAGAGAAAGATGGAGACCGAGAGGTAGATAGAGACACACACACAGAGGGATTTCTGTTGCCAACAGAAATGGGTCAGCTTCTTGGCATTCTATGTGCAAACTTGCAACTAAGGGTAACATAGGAGAGGAGAGAGCCCGGGCCTCCTCATTTTGTTCACACCATGTTTTCTGGCTCGGGAAGGCTCACACAGAATGGTTGGAGCAGAGGTGAAGATTTTCAGTTCTGTGAAGGTTTTGTGCGATTTAGCAGCTACAGATGGGGAAAAGAGTGGATTTCATCATGGAGTGTGTGCTTGTACCAGCTTCACTGTACTCTGTGTGAGCTTTTTGTCATTTAGGGGAGGCTTCCTTGTGGATCTCAACTCATGAGACAGTTTGGCATACATCCTGGTGGACGGGATAAAGCAGAGGAAAAACACAGTAACCATGAGTGTCAGTAAGTTATTTTCTCTCAGCTGTAAACTCACCCTTCCCTATTCATCTCATGATGTTGGAGAGACGCTCTGAAACAATCCTGTAAGCTCCATGTTGTGCTTGGCTAGCAGGAGACACTAAAGGGATCATGTAGAGCTAGCTCCCTCATGTCCGTTTCCTATAAACTTCCTGTCTTTTGCTGTTTGAGGATGTCCCTGCAGTTGAACCTTTCTACATACCCAGAGTAGCACTTTCTTTTAGAGGCAGCGGAAACCAGCATGAACTTTTCCAATTTTTGAAGAATAAACTCCTTTGCACTTGCAGAGACACTCATTGGTCACTATCCTTGCTCAGATGCTTGACTTTCAGTGTCAAGGGGTCCCCTGTACAGTTTATTACTTAGAGGCCCTTCCCTTTGATTCTTGGCTGGTGTAGTGACAGTTGTCTCTTGTAGGCCCTAGCTCTATCATAACTTAGTGATTTCCACTGACCTTCTTTACTCAGTCAGCCACTATTTATCTAGTTAATGTGTCTTTGTATTAAATTTCTCCTAGCCAAATAATGGATGTGGTTTTCTTTTCTTTCCTAGACCCTGGTGGGTGCCTTGTGTGGGTGGGTGACAGTACCTGAAACCCTGGGACAGGAAGGTTGGTGCCCAAGGTGACTGTGAATGTAATTTCCCTATTACAAAGCTCTCTCTATACATGGCAGTGTGCATGTCTAAGGCTGTCAGGAAATCTCTCTGGCTTCCATTTAATTCCTCCCAGAAGAGTATATCTCTTCTATGGGCTCACCTGGCTAGGTTAGGGCTGCTTAAACTAGCTTCTCTTTTGATTAATTTAATGTTGATTCATTTGAGATCTTAATTATATATGTAAAATTCTTTCATCATTGTTAAGTTATAACTCAATCATGAAAGTTAAATCGTCTGTATGCACAGAGCCATCTTTATTCAAGAAAAGTAAGTTATACAAGGAGAGTACACTCAGGGGAGTGGAGGATGGGAAGGGAAAGGGGAGAATCTTAAGGCCCACCTTAGAACTCAAGGAAGTCAAGGAGGTCATATTCACATAACACAGTGGGTGACTTAAGCATCCAGACTCCTGATCTGGGCATGGTGTAATTCACATGTCTCTCATTTGACTACGTAGATTGGAATCCAGTTCAATCCAAATGACATTGTTTTCTATCTTCCCCAGAGTAGATCATATCTGCTTTGGAATTGAAATGTAGGACCACCTATTGATCAGTTTCCTTGGAAACTGGTATATACTACATCCCATTTCAGCACTAGTTGAATTTTCCAATGGTATTGCTAAGCAGAGTTGCAAAAAAAATAAAATAAAAATAAAGAAAAGTTACAGGATGTCAGAATCTTAGGTGGGGCCAGAGAATCAAGTAATGATTACCACAGCATGCTTTTGTACCATATGTAAACTCATCCCATAGATTGATTACAAGTTATCATCCAAAAGGATGTACACCTTCCATACTGATTTCTGGTTTCCTAGCCTGTATATTATATATGTAGGAAATACTTGTTAAAGCAAACCAAATTACAGTTTCAAATGCTTATTTATACATATGTCTGAACCAGCATTTACAATTTGAATTTCCATGGATCTGAGTTCTCCTAGACCTGCTTTTTAATGGTCTATAAACAAGTATAAAAACAGCAAATTCCTTTTGTTCAGCTATTTTATATTTTTCTGAATAAAGTGACCCCAGTACCTTTAGAAATCATGTTCATTTGTGAAGCAGAAAGTGTTCATTATATTTAGTTCACAGAAGAGGCAACTTGCTTTTTGTCATCTGGATGGCGATTTTTTAAAAAAAATTGTCATCACTATCTCTGCAGTAAATTGTCAAAGATATTTCATTCCCAAGATGCATATGAAAAAGATATTTTTAAGAAATCTCCCTCAAACAATTTTTATCCTTAAAGGTAACATCGATTACCTACTTCCTCTATCAGCCTCATTTTCAAGACAAAGATTAGCCATAGTGTATTTCCCCATGGGCATGAGCTCCTCTGGGCGCTAACTGGGAATTGTCAAGAAGGTTTTCTATTGTTGACAATGTAGGACCCTCTGTCCTGCCATTCAAAGAATCAATATGTACATATAGCAGCAGAGAAATTCTAAACATTTGTAAACATTGGTGAGTATCGAATCCAGCAATTTCTAGCTTAATTTGAACATAAACACTTACTTCCCGCTGCCCTCAGCAGTGGCTCTGTGCATCATCTCATGTATCCCAAGAAAATGATGTTTCTGAAATCTTATTTGAGGAAAGCGGATAGCAACCTCAAGATGGTTGATTACAAAGCATTTGCACCTTTGCAGAAGGCATAGTTCTGCTAACTTGCACTGGTAAATTGAGGGAAAACATATTGATTGATACTGTACGTCTTATGTGCAAAATGCTTTATAATCTCTACTCATATAAGAGAGAAATTCTAACTGCTATTTCAGATATACAGACACCAAAGCTCAAGGAAGTAAAAAAACTCCAAAAGTTCCCAAACACTGTTTGCCTTATTGGCATGCGTTTTGTGCTCAGTACCCTGAAAAGTAAAATTGCATATATATATATATATATATGCATATATATATGTGCATATCCATAACCATATATATATATATATATTGTACTTTTTATTTAGAAAGTTTAGCTTTTATAAAAGCATTCTGGATAATCCCACAGAGACAAATTAATAGCCTGTCCACCTCTCCAGGAGCAGTTTTGAATATTGTATGTTGGAAAGACATACCTCCTGCTCACACTTAGTGGCAGTCAGGGACATTGAGGTTCAGAAAGATTAGGTTCCCTTAGTTTTCTGGAATGACATGATCACCTCTAGCTCTTGAAGATAAATGGCTTCTAGGTTTTTCAGACTCTTCTCATTTAGTTCTGCTCTGTGCTACCTTTTAGATTTGGATTGAAATTGTACCTTCTTCAATTTTCTCTTTAAAGAAAAAGCAATCCTGGAAGCATACATCTTCAATAGTTGATAAATACTTTCAAGATTTCATTTCCCCAAGATGTGCTGTATGCAAAACCACTTACAGCAATCATTTTGTTTTGGGGAAAATACCCTTGTAGCTAGCCTATTGAGGACACCAAGATGTGCTGGTATTCTATATTTTGAGAACTGCCTTTTCTGCATTATATTTTAGACTGTTTTCTGGAAAAGAAAAACCTCTTGTGCTAGAACTTGCTGGAGTGATTTTGAATAATAACATTAATAGAAAGGTTGTTTGTCGAGATTCAGGGTTTTGTTTCAGTTAGCAGGGAGAATAATATTAATATGTGTTAAAATTGCACAGTATGAAAACCAGTATGTGTTTACTTCTTCTGTGAGATGACGTATGAAGTGATTCTGGAGCTCAAGTGTGGCTCTTTACTTTTTAACCATCTTGCAAAATATTTAACCAGGTTGGACATTAACACAGCCCAGTGTGATATTCTCCAGTCCTGTTTACCATGGAAAACAATAAAGAGTACGTTAGTTAAATTATTTGTAGCTAGAAATGCTCCAGATGTTGGCTGGTTACATACTTTGACTACCTCGTTATCTGGTCATTGAATGACCTGAGCCTTGACTGCCCTCTAATCCCTTCAGCTTTGCGAACAGCCAAGCACAAAGGGAATCCATTTCACTGCACTTCGGCCAGGCTTTTCATTGTTCAGGAAAAGTTGCCATGTTTACATTTGTGTATATAATGTTTGTGCTTCTATACATGCAAGCTCTACCATTTTCTGTTACAATTTATTGCTTCTGAAATGAGTCGCTTGGGTAACAGGCTATATGGCTTTCTCTTAGGCTATGAAAAGTATCAGTCATTGGAATTACTTGGGAATCTTTAACAAAATGAAACAAAACATGGTTATTAAGAGAACAGTTAAATAAAAATATCTGTCAGCAAGATGAGGATGTGGTCATTCACCTCACTATTTATTCTTATGGATCACAGTTAACATGTGGGAAAGGAAAACAGAATGATACAATGAACCCATAGGGCAATGAAGCTGTAATTCAGGCTCCTAAATGACCAGTTCATTGCTAGAACTGTGTCACACTTAACCAAAATATGAAGCTTTCTACTACTTATTTCCTCTGGAATATTTGAGCATGCATAATAGATATCATATAATTTCATTTGAAAATATTTTAGTATGGATATATAAGAACTGATGACACCATTAGCACTAAAAGTTTAACCTAAATTTATTTGCACAATCAAATATCCTGTAGATGTTCATACTTCCTTACTTGTCCCATATCTTGCTTGTTGGTTGACTCAAATCAGAATTCAAATGAGGTACATTTATTGAGATCAGTCAGTATCCTTCTTATATCTCTTCCAGTCTATAGATGACTTACAGATTGCTTTTTTTCTACATCTTGCAATATTAAAAAGACACTGGGTCATTTGTATTCTGAATCATTCTAATGCTTAGGAATGACTAGATTTCTGTGATAGCATTTATCACGTTTCTCTGGCCCGTGTATTTCCTGTAAATTGGTAGTTAGAGCTAGACGCTTGATAGAATTTAGATTGGATCACTTTGGAAAGACTATTTCCTAGGGGTTGAGCCTATTCACCATTATGCCAAACATTGCTGGATGTTTCTTTCTCAGATGTTAACAACATCTGATGATCAATGACTAGTCCTATGTTTTATTAAGGTTTATAGAATTGTGCTATTTGAATTCAATTATTTTTTCTTTACTTTGCAGTTGAAATACTTCTGTACTGAAAAGTTCTCTACCATCAGCTATTTTACTACCCCAAAATAGTACAGTATATGCAGCAAAGAAAAACACTCTACCTAATTCTTTCCCTTTGGTTATGAGTTCTTGCATAATGAGGCAGTATACCAACTTATTTAATATACCAACTTATTTAAACCAACTTACTTAAACGTAGTTAATGGTGCAATTATGCATCTAAAAATATTTGTTTTTGTTACTAGGTATTGAACTCAAGGACCTTACACATTATAGATGAGTGCTCCTCTAGTTCTGAGTTACATCCTTCGCCCCATGCAATATGGTGTTATACTTTCAGATGTTTCCTTTATTTGTGCTTAAACTGTCCCAATAGGGGTCAGAGGAGCCTTTTTATTTTGAATCCAAAATGAAAGCCTTTGGACACCATTCTTGTAGCCTTTCTGGTAGCTGCATAATGTGTGTAATATAAACACACAGATGCACAGGTGTATTCAGATCCCTATATCCCCTTATTTTTGTTTATTACAATTTTAATGGACTTCATTATTATATTTTCATATTTGCATATAAGGTGCCCAGATTTATATTTAACTCCTCAGCACCCTTGCCTTTTGCCCATCTGGTCCCTCCCTTCAGTCTCCATTTTACTTAATGTATATATTGTATTTTCCTTCCTTTCTATGATTTGATGACACTAGGATTTGAATTTGTACTTGTGAGGTAGGTATTCTAATACTTGAGCCATGCCTCTAGATCTTTTTGCTTTAATTATTAATTATTTATACCCAACCCAGCATTGACTTTAATGCTTCCAATCTCTGCCTCCAAAGTAGCTAGGATTACAAGTGTGAGCCACAGCTCCCTGATCTATTTCTCTTTCTAATGTCTCCTTTGCTTGTCCCCCTTTTCCATTCTATATTGTTAAGAATCCCTCTTTATTTTCATGTCCTGCTTTTTAGCCTTCTTTGAAATACATTTTCCTGATATACAATGATGAACATATCCTCACGTGGTTGTCATTTTTATATTTTTCAGGGACCAACTTATTTGCGTATTTATTAAAATTGAGGGTTCATTTTCGTGTCATTAATTTTTAAGAATTGCTTTGACATCTTGCATCCATGTTGTTAAATTTTGGGGTAAGTTATTAAGGAATCATAGGAGCCATAATGTTTCTCATTATTTTAAGACGACAGTCTCATAAGTAACAGTGGTATCACTAGAGACACTAGATTGTGTTGTCATCCAGTAGCAATGAATGCTTTTCCTGTTTAAATTAATCTCACTTACATTGAAATTTATTGACCTATGGGCATGATCAATATGTTTGGCCTCTGGAACTATGATGTTACTTTTTATGATTGTGTAAATATATCCTTTCATGTGCTCAGGTTTCCCCCTCCCCTTTCCTGCTTGTTCATTCCTACCAGAAATCTAAACATTTGCTGGAAATGTCTTGTTTCTCTCCTGGATCACCTCCGCTATCCATGTAAACTAATCCTTTCATTTTCACCTTTGGTATCCAAAGGCTCATCCTTTTCATAAAACTGATTTCCTCTTTCACTGTCTTATCCTCTCAGAGTGCAGTCATCTAATACTTCACATCTTATACTACGCACATTACCTTTTGTTAGTCCTACCGGTAAATTATTTAATGCTCATCACCAGATCTTATCTCAGTGTTTCAAGTTCGTTTGGTTGTCTGTGGAGAAATACATTCTCTGGTTTGGGGGAGATGGTTGGTGGCTGTGGATGCTGTAGTCTGTTTACTTGCTTCAGTAGGTTAATACAACTATCCTTGTTTTATTGAAAAGGATGATTGCCTGGAGAAGAAACTGGTTCACATTTTTTTCCCTTAAGTACATTGATGCATTTTGGGAAAACAGAGGCTCTAGATACTTAGAAAACTTTTAATCCTTTCTTCAAAGTTCAACAATCCTATTAACAATCCTGTGTTTTGGCTATCTGATGTTGATTTTTTCCAGTGTATACCATATAATATTTCAATGTGAAATTTCAAGTATGTTTATTTTGTAAACCTCAGGGTATTTTTCCCTAAGGAGAGTGCTTAGGATCTTTTTTCTTCCTTTATCTTGATTTTCTATTGGGACTTCTAGAACATCAGGAGTAACCTTCTTTGCTTATCTTCTTTTTTTTTTTTTTTTTTGGTCCAGTTGTGGGGCCTGAACTCTGGGCCTGGACGCTGTCCCTCAGCTCTTTAGCTCAAGGCTAGCGCTCTACCACTTGAGCCACAGCGCCACTTCCGGCTTTCTTTTTCTTTTTGCTTATGTGGTGCTGAGGAATCGAACCCAGGGCCTCATGCATGCAAGGCAAGAGCTCTACCACTGAGCCACCTTCCCAGCCCCTTGCTTATCTTCTAAACTATCTTAATATCAAGAATAGATGAAATGCTTTTCTAAACATCACTTGATTTAAAAACTTTCTTTTTTTCTTCTGCCCTTTCTATATTTCTTTTTTTAATTTATTTTATTTTTTATTGTGAAAATACCATACAGAGGGGTTGCAATTACATGGGCAAGGTAATGAGTACATTTCTTATCAAACATTGTTGCCTCCTCCTTTGTTTCCCCTTCCCATCCCTTCCCATCTCTGCCCCTCCCCCCCACTCTCCCCTTCACACCCCTCACTACCTCCCCAGCCAAAATTGTAAAATTCGTTTTTCGACATAATGTCTTGTACATCTCATTGTTGCAATGAGTCCACCTGTATCTCTATTTAAACAATGTGTTTTTTCCCTTCCCCTCCACAAATTATACCAACATCAAAGACAGTGCAAACAGGGGTTATACTGTGGGGGAGGGACATACAAAGCAACAAAGAAATTATCTAATAAGTATGTTAGAAACAATCGCAAAAAAGAAAAAAAAACATTTGTGCCCTTTAGGTGGTATCCATGCTGTTCATTTACTTTGAATGATTCCAAACCTAGTCTTAATTTCTAAAATTAATTTTCATGAAAATTTATGTTCTTTTCTGTTTTGTCCCCTATCTTTCCATTGGTTGCATTTTATTTTTATGGTTTCTGAATACATTTTATACTTTTTTTTCATAGCTTCTATCATTTCTTATTTTTTTCACATTTTTTAGATGGGGGACTAGCTTGGTAAAAATTTTTGAACATATATTTCTGTAGAAACGTTCTATATTTAAGTCCTTAGTGACTTTTAAAAGCAATTTAATATGGGATTTTGCCATGCAAATTTTTGTCTCACTCTAGTTTATAAGAATAGTTTCTCTATATTTTAGACAAGAGGATGATCTAGGATAGATTTCCTAGATTTGGAGGTTTAGTACTACTTGAGTGTTTATATGAATGGATATGATGCTTATCGAAATGAACTCCAAGAAATGGAAACTAGAGGGTTTTTTTGGTACTGTTTGAAATTCTTTTTGGTATTCCCCTTTGTTACTTTTTTAAATCTCTCTACCCTTTGTCTTGTATGTAAGTTTATCTGATTTGTGGAGGGAAGGGAGGCCCTGAAATAGCAGGACAAAGGCTGAACTAATTCAGTAGTGATACTCACTAGACACTATGTCAGAAATGAGCTATATAATTGGGGGATCAGGAGGGGAAACTGGGAGAAAATGAGGGAGAAAGTGACATAGTTCAAAAATAAGTGTACTCAATACATGATTTATGTAACTGTAACCCCTCTGTACATTACCTTTACAATAAGAAAATAGCATTGACAGTTTCTGAGATCTGTTCTTTTGTATCCCTTTCCTATCTTTATCTGGATTTTCTTCTTTTCTCTGGTCTATTTGTACCTGTCTTGCTTCATTGGTATTTCTTTAGGGCAGGGATGCATCCTGAGAGAGAGCATGTACGAACTCATTTTGAAAATGTAATGGTTCCAATGGTACATGCCATGTATAATCTTACAATGGTCCCTGTTCACTGAACATGGCCGTATGATGGCCACAGTATCCACACACAGCTCCTGTAGCTGTTTTTGTGTGTGTCACTCTTCTCAGTGAACATTTGTTGGCACTTTGAGGTTCAAAGCATTTTTGACTGCTTTGCTTTCTCAGTGTGGATAAGTTGTAGGTTTTTTTACTGCTGATTTTCCCATTTCCTTGCTCATATTTTGAAATTGGCCTGTGCTACTTATTTTGGGGTAGCTTGTAGCTATCTGTCCTTAGGATACCCAGTTATTCTGTCAAGTCTAGTTGGACAGAGAGGCGAGGCTCTGGATATTTTAAAGTTAGGCTGTTAAGAGGCCTGCTGGTTCACCGTGCTAAAATCTGAAGTTTGTGGCTGGAAGTCAGCCCTGGTAGTAAAGTCTATGGAATTCTTCAGAAGGACAAAAGTAGAAGTGTGGCTCAAATGGTAGAGTACCAGTCCTTGAGTGAAAATGCCAAGTGAGAGTGTGAGGCCTTGAGTTCAAGTCCCAGGACTGGGGCACACACACACACACACACACACACACACACACACACACACACCCCATTACCACCACCACCACCACACTAAACCAGAAGCTGTAGTCATTCTAATACTTGACATTTCCTGTTTTACAAGTGTCCTTGGTGATTATGAGAACAGAGTCCTTGCTCCATTTCTATCACTTCCTGGCAATGTCACATTTTGGTTGTTTTCACAATCTGAACTTCAATTTCTCTATCAATAAAAGGAACACAGTAATAACTGAACTCTCTTCCTCATAGAGCTGATGAGTATACAAGATACATGCATGTCCACAGTTTCTAAAAACAAACAGTCTGTCATACTAGTGCCTCATTCTTTTTTATTGTGAAAATACTGTACAGAGGGGTTACAATCACATGAGCAAGGTCATGAGTACTTTTCTTATCAAGCATTGTTGCCTCCTCCTTTGTTTGCCCTTCCCAGCTCTAGGAACACCACAAACTATATCAGTTAACCGGCCTCTGGTCAACATGTCTGTATAGTCATTGTAGGGGTGAGAGGAAATCTAAGCTGGAGTCATATTTTTAGACACTGCACTCTTGGTGCAGAATAGAGAGTCTCAAGGCCTCCCCTTGGGAGTAGGATTGGGTTTGAGGGAGTTGACATAAAGCCTGCTGAGTTGTGATTTGTTTAGATCTGTTTTTCTCTTTTGCTGGCTTACCTATGATCGCCAACAGATGACTGTGTACGTGAAAGATTTCTTCAACAACAATGACAAGAATAATAGTTAAAAAATGTACTGGCTTAGAAACAGACTGGGTTATAGTCCATCCTTAATTTATACAGACACTATGAGGAAAATTTTATTTCTGGTAGGCCTTTTCTGTTGACCAATACAATTCATTTCAAGTCTTCCCTAAGCTACCCTCCAAAATATACTGAGCCACAGTATTCCCAGACTCCATTATTATTATCATGACCACCTGAGTGTACTTTGGAGTCTTCCCTAGTGGCAAGGAAAAAATGCAGTGCTGAGGAGAAAAGATTTATTTCTTATTAATAAGAAATACTTGTTTTTTGAACACTTAAGTTTTAATTTTAGATAAATCTACCTTTGTTTCTGTGCTTTTCTTTAATACCCTCCTGGCTCTGTTCTCCTGGCCTGTAAGGTTATAACTTTGTTGCATTTTTAGCCAATGGCAAGACAAAGGTTTGGTTCTTCAAAGTGATGGACTGACCTACTGTAGCCTGAAACTATAGTCTGCTTTCCATGAAACAACTTACCTCTGTCAGCCATTAGAACATTAGTGTAGTGAATGACTGGTAGCACATAACCAACCATTCTGCAGCTATTAATATTTTAGAAGGAGTATGCCTGAATTACTAATGGGGAAATTTTAAAGAGAAAAAAATATCACCTCAGGCCATTCAGGGATGAATCTGCCACAAATGATCCCTGGGTTAGAATCACTGCAAAGCTGACAGCTGTGTTCTGCATATTCTAGAAAGTACCCCAAATGCAAAAGATGCTCCATGGAGCCGAATAACTCAGTGACCTGATTAGAGTGAATCTATTCTTCTTCTTTCCTCTTACTCCTCCTACTTTTTCTCCTCTTCTTTCTCATCTTCCTTCTTTCTTTCTCCCCATAAAAAACTACGTTTCTCCAAAATACTAATTTTATACATGTGTCTTCAAAAAATGGAGGCAGGTCACTTGTAATATCGATGTCTAAGCAAGTTAGATCTTCTGTTTATTTTATTATTTAGTTTTTGGTTCTGAGAATGACTCTCACATATTAGGAAAATGCTTGACCACAGAGCTGCATCCCTAGCTCCACGGCAGGTATTTTTCATTAAGAGCTTCCTGAAGACCTGCTTAAACTCTCAAGTGTCACATTGTCAGTCATCTAACCCAGCATCCATTCTCTTATTCCTCCTTACTTCACTGAACTCTGATATAAAGTGTATTTGGAGGTAATATATCTAGTCAGAAACTTACATTTCCCGACATTATTTGTGGATAGATGATTGAAAGCTATCTAGGTTCTGGCCAATGGTATACAAAGTCGCTTTTTTTTTTTAAGGGATGGAATACCTTTTTATGTTCATTCCTTTTCTTTTCCCTACTGGTTAGGAACTCAGATTTGATAGCTGGAGACACAGAAACCATCCTGTTGAAGCATAAAGATAAGAGCCAATGGTCTTTGATAGCTGCTTGAAAGTATAATATCAACTCTTTTGTCTGAAAGTATAATATCAACTGTTTTGTTTGAGGAGGGTCTTCTTATTTCCCTATGTACAAGTATCAACTCTTTTTGTATGTGTGGAGATTTTTTTTCAATTTCCCATTGTGCAAGTATTAGTCTTCTTTCTATCTTTCCTGTTCTTTTACTTCCATGGTCAAGGAGAGGAGTGTGGTGATCTTGACTGGAGCTATAAAGACAATTTTTTAATTTAAGTGTTATTGTCAAGGAGATATAGAGAGGGGTTACAGTTATATAAGTAAGGTAATAAGTACATTTCTTTTTGAACAATGTTATTCAAAAAGAAGTTGTAAAGTTCATTTCCAACACATTGTCTAGTGAGTATCACTGATTCCTCTTACCCTCTCCAAGTCAGATAAACTTATACATAAAAGACAAATAAGAAATAGTGACAGCAAGGGATAAACCAAAGGGGGAAAAAGAAGTAAAAAGAAAGGGCTGCAACAATACAATTTAAAAAAGAAAAAAAAAACCTCTTGGTTAGGAATGTGGCTTAGTGATAGAGTGCTTGCCTATCATGCATGAAGCCCTGAGTTTGATTCTGTAGTAGTACTTAAACAGAAAAAGCTGGAAGTGGCACTGTGGCTCAAGTAGTAGAGTGCTAGCCTTGAGCAAAAGAAGCTCAGGGACAGTGGCCAGTTCTTATGTTCAAGCCCTAGAGCTGGAAAGCCAACCAAAACAACAACAGAAAACCTCGTTACCATTTCTTGGAGTTCCTTTCAATAAGCATTATTTTATATGGTCATATGCACATAACTATTGAGCCATTGTAATCCTCTGCTAAGCATATCCTAGACACATTCTAAGTTATTACATGAGGGAAACCATATAGCCTATGTTTCTTTGGGTCTGAATTACTTTGTTTAATACTAAACATAGACAATCCCTATAACCCAGCAATCCCCCTTCTGGGTATTTACACAAACGATCACAAACAAGGCCATAGTAAAGCTACCAGTACAACCTTGTTCATTACAGTATTACTAATCATAGTTAAGATGTGGAACCAACCCAGATATCTCTTGGTAGATGAATGGATCAAAAAAAGGTGGTACATGAACACAATGTAATTCTATACTTCCATCAGAAAGAATGACGTTGCCCCATTCATAAGGAAATGGAAAAACTTGTAAAGACAAGCTTCTCTGTTGGTTCTAGCAGGGGAGCCCAGCTACTCATATATCCTTGACTGAAGACCAAAAATGAGGGAAGAGGTAACACTGTTGAAAAAGAAATGTACTCATTACTTGACTTATGCAACTGCAACCCCTCTGTATTCACCTTTACAATAAAATTAAAAAAGACAATTTTGAATTCCCCTGCACAGGGAAGTGAGCAGATAAGATAGTATACAGGGAAAGCTAAGAAAAATAAGTCTTTTTAAAACTTGCATAAGCTGATCAGTAAACTGAGCCATTGGGCTGAAAGAACAGTTCAGGCATCTGCTCCTCTTCTAATTTATTGTCCAGTTAGAAACCCTGGGTGATTTAATACCAAGCATCCACTATGCCATGCAGAACAGTAGTCTCCATATCACTTGGAACTTGTTTGAAATGCAGCATCTTTGGAATTCAGCCCACATCTTCTGAAGTCAAACTGGAATTTTTTTTATCAAGATCCTCAGATGATTCATCCTATAGGATCATGGTCCATGTGGAGAGGATGATACAGATTCATAATATTTGAAATGTCTGGTGTTTCCTACATACAGTAAAGAAGTTATATACCAGAGTGATTATACTGCTTTCAAAATTCATTTTCATTAGAAAGCAAAGAAGACTGAAAGTACATTACATTTCTAATGAGTTTAATATATAATTCTTCACTGAATGATTACAGGACTGATAGTTCTTTTAATTATCCATTACAGATGTTTCTTTTAGTGGTTCTGAAGTTTTAAGTGTGTATGAAAGAATTACCTGGGGAGCTTGCTTAACTGACTCTGATTGGATCTGTTTGAGGTGAAGACTTAGAATCTTAATTTTAATTACGTAGCTCAGGTAATTTTATGCTGCCTGATACACAAAACACACATGTATCAGAGCTAGGTGCCCTGCCTCCACCTATTGCTCATTCTCCTGAAGAATACCTTCAAAAGCTGATGTATAAAGCCTATTGACTTGCTGGAAGGAGTATGTTCATCACATCGACATCACTGTCATATCAAGGGAACTTTGAGATGTAGACAGTGCCATCACGGAGTCACTGAGTCCAAAACGTGCACACTAACAAAATCTGAGGATGGAAGAGTTCACAACACAGTAAGGTCTGAGAAGTTCCTATCTCTTGGAAATTAATTCGCCTCCCTACTAAGGGTTCTCAATCATCTGTAGAGTGTCTCCAAATCTCTAAGCAACTCTGAGAAATGACAACGATCCACTTCAGGCTCACTGGCCCTGCAGCAATACAGGGGTAGAAAACAGGATCCACAAGTGACTCTGATACATACCTTTAGTTTAAAGCATTTGCTCTGTAGGGCTTACCTGGCACCAGAGAACTTTTAGAATGACAAAAAATCATAGCAGATCACTCTCAAGTCTCAGCTTTGCTTTTGTGGTATGACAGCCTAAAATTCAGAGCAGACATTTTTATTGCCGCATATTGCCTTTGTTCTTTGTAGTTTCCTTGTCCTAGTTGTCACGCGGAAGAGAACTCAAAGGACTCAGCCAGTTTTCATCTCTGTCCTGTGTCCTCGGGGGAAGGCTGATTTATTCCCAGGTTCTCTTGCCTTTTTAATTTTTTTTTTAAGTTGAAGGCTGTGCTAGCGTAGGTCAGACAATTCATAATTCACTCTGAGACTGGAGAAAGGACGCCGAGGTCCTCATTTTCTTCAGAACTTGAGTGGTAGTTTGTTAAAACTTTGGAACTGTCAGCCCTCACTGAAACCGTGGTCTCCATAAAGACAAGGGAATAATGACGCTTTATTAAAGGACAATGTAGGCATGGATTCTCAACTGTTTCATTTAATGGGTCTTTGAGTAACCTTTGGGATAGTCTGGTGTCATTTTCAACACAGCCCTGTGTGATGTCGTACCTTACCGGAAGCGTCTTACTTTCTACCTGAGAAGGACTATGAATTAGGATTCTTATTTAGAGAAGACATTATAGAAATATCAACCTATTCCTCATTTGCTGGGTGCTCTATGGACAAATTGTCAGTTGCAACTTTTTCTGAATCCAAGAAGAAAGGGCATGACTCACTATTTGAGGAGTCCCGGGTGGTGGCAGATTTTATGGGAATTTCTGTAGCTGGCTTTATGAATGTTGTATCAGCAAACTAGCAGTAACTCAAAGAGAAGCATTCCTTCTGACAAATCTAAAACATAAATATATAAGACCAGTCATAACTTACAGGGTGAAGTTTTCCTTTGCCGCTTGAATTCAGTGCCTTGACAAATGATTCTTCCTTTCTGCGGGCAAAATGCTGGCCCATTCTTCTCCCAGTCCAGGAGGTTTTGAAATGGGACCATACTTAACTGAAATTACTACTGTTGATGGCAGAACGTTTCTGGACAGAAAGCAATACACCTAAAATCCTCACTTTCTCAACTCCATTTTGCTTCTCACATTTTTCTTTTCAAAAGCCCCACTTCTGCTCATAGTTTAGAAAAGCATTTGTTTTAAGCTGGAGAGTCTTACAAGATAATACACCCTATAAATCTTTCCTGTCCAAGGAAGGCAACCTACTGATCAATGATTGAATATTTATTATTCTTTGGACCATCTTGCTACTAAAGGAAACTGGAACTATCTACGAAAAGAAGAAATCTCTCAGCAGGCTGTGCTTTGCATTAAGAGCTCTATAACAAAGATAAAAATTGTCGCTGACAAGTTGGCAAATAATTAACTTTCCTTGTTATATAGTAAGTGAAAGAATATGCAAAGTAGAACATAGTCAGGGGAGCAGTTCTCTGCCACCTTAAGTCCATCAGTGTGTGAGCACTAGCCCCAAACAGAACCTCTGTGTATGGCTGCTTACAATGAGGAGAGTTTAGAGAAGGAGCAGGCATGAAGATCCTAACTTTACAACTAACACTAGGGATGGAAGCCCCTCCTCCGTGAAGGATCAGATCAGGTTTCCCAGGGGTAAGTCTCAGACATGTTCTTTTCAAATAGGAAGAGGTACCTCATGAGGGGGTCACCTCGATTTTCTAAAGTGACTCAGCAAATGATATCTGCTGATCATGTTGTTTCAATCTTTTGGGCTACGATTATACCATCTTTTAATAATTTTTCTCAAGAGGTGGACTGATTTGGTGCAAAACTGTGTGTCAACTCCTTGCTGCTGTACATCTTTTATGGCTACTTTGGGGAGAGAATTTTAAAACATTTTTTTAAATGTTAGGAGAATTTTTCTATATTTCAATTTAGGATCAGACAAAGACTAAAACCTTTATGGACTAAAAAGCAAACAAACACAAATTATGCCTCTGGGGCATGTCAATTTCCATGGTTGAGGTTAACTAGTTGTTTCCATTTCGTGACAGTGAAACTTTGAAGCAGCTGATGACCCGTTTTCCTACCCATGCTTCTTTTCTTTTTCTTGCCCCTAATCTATTCTTTTTGATTTGCATTTCTGTTTTTTTTTGTGTGTGTGAAAATACTGTACAGAGGGGTTACAATTACATGAGCAAGGTAATGAGTACATTTCTTATCAAGCATTGTTGCCTCCTCCTTTGTTTCCCCTTCCCATCCCTTCCCATCTCCTCTCCACCCCGCCTCCCCCCCCCCCCCCCCAGCCAAAGTTCTAAAAGTTGTTTTTTGACATAACATCTCTTTGTTGCAATGGGTTCACCTTTATCCCTATTTAAATGATTTGTTTTTTCCCTTCCCCTCCACAAATTATAACAACATCAACTATAATGAAAGCAGGGGTTATACTGTGGGGGTGGGACATACAAAGCAACAAAGAAATCATCTTATAAATATGTTAGAAACAATGGCAGGAAAAAAAACATTTGAATCCTTATCTTGGGGTTCATTTCACCTAACATCAACTTATCTGACCTTTTCTGCTTGTCTCAGACATATACTAGTAATTGCATATAAGGGAAACCATGGGACCTATGTTTCTTTGGGCCTGGCTTACTTCACTTAATAGAATTTTTTCCAAGCCTTTCCATTTCCTAACAAATGGGGAAATGTCATTCTTTCTGATGGAGGCATAGAATTCCGTTGTGTATATATACCACATTTTCTTGATCCATTCATCTACTGAGGGGCATCTGGGTTGCTTCCATATCTTAGCTATGGTAAATAATGCTGCACTAAACATGGTTGTGCTGGTAGCTTTAGTATGGTCTTGTTTGTGATCATTTGGGTAAATGCCCAAAAGTGGGATTGCTGGGCCATAGGGGAGCTCTATGTGGAGTAGCGTAGCTTATGAAATACTATGCAACAGATTTAGAAAAAGAAGTCTCAAATCTCTCTTCTCAGAATGCCAGATTGGTTTGTCAGTCTAGGGCATATACTCATAAATTTCCTAGGGCCGTCTTGGAAAACTCTTTATCCATTGCTCATTGCATCATGGCAACTGTCAGCTGATCCATTTGAATAATTCTTCTTTTGTGTAACAAAATTCCTAAACATAAACATGACTAAAATTATGATTTCTATTTATGATCTTTATTTTTTCACCCTTATTTAGAGGTATCAACCTTTTCTGGTTGGGTCATCTAAAGTGATTAGAAATGCTCAGAAGGAAGATAAAAGCAGTGAGAACCAGACACAACTGGAATTTGATAAATTGCTTAACCATGCTTAAGAGCTAGAGGAAGCATGGCTGGCACACAGAAGAGAGCTCCTATTTTGGTCAGCCTATTATTCCTAGTGCTGAACAAGCCCCCGGCATATGGCATCTTGCAAAGATGTGTTGATCACTGACTACTCAGAGGATCTCACATAACTGAGACACAGGAGTGAAAGCACAGAGGGGAGGAACTCAGTGAATGTCAGTTACTTCCTTCTTCTCTGCCAATGTGTAGCCAGTGGAAGCCATCACCTTTTGCAAATGTGCATCTGCCATATGGTGCCTGTGCTCAAAAATGTCAAGGATCAATTCTTTTCAGAGCTAGGGCTCCAAGGACATGAAGTCCACCAGGAATAGTACATGAAATCACTTGGCCAGATTTTCTTTCCTTTCATGTTTTCTATTTATATGAAACTTTGTTTTTCTTAGATCAACTTTCTTTTGTAATGACAGTTTCTGGGAGGGGAGAATGCTAATCAACTCACAGATATAGAAATATGAAAAATAAGAACCAGCTATATCTATAGCTGATTCATTTGACTTTTCTTTCTCCCATTTTCATCATTTTTTCTTTTCTATTCTTTCCTATTTTGGTGCTGACAGGATTACAAACTTGCAAACTGAGATTGATCAAATGCAATATAAGGTGATTTTTTTTTGTTGCTTTGTATGTCCCTCTCCCATGGTATAACCCCTGTTTTCACTGTATTTGATGTTGGTATAATTTGGGGAGGGGAAGGGAAAAAATCAAATTGTTTAAATAGGGATACAGGTGGACCCATTACAACAATGAGATGTACAAGACTCTATGTTGAAAAATGAACTTTACAACTTTGGTGGGGGGGGGGTAGGGAGGAGGAAAGTTGTGGAGATGGGGGGGCAGAGATGGTAGGGGAAAAACAAAAGAGGAGGCAACAATGCTTGATAAGAAATGTACTCATTACCTTGCTCATGTAATTGTAACCCCTGTGTATGGTTTTTCACAATAAAAAACTTATTAAAATTAAAAAAAGAAAGAGAATCAAATAATAGCAATGGCTCTTTTTCTAAACAATATGATCTTTGAAAGTAAGGTCTCTGTTCTGTTTCTCATTATATCTCTTATATCTTAGCATGAAATACTCATTCAATAGATAGTTGTTAAATATTGCATCTTGGTTCACAGATAAACACTAACACATTATTTTCTCCAACTCCTTAATGGAAGTGTAAAATTATCTTTGTGTTTGACAAATGAAGCACTTGAATTTCAAGAATCTAAGAGATTACTCCAGGGCACCTTGATGGGCCTAAAAATGGAATTGTCTGCTTCTTCTTACTTTTCTATTTTTAAACCAGCCTTTCCTGGTATCTTTACTGAATTTGTATATTTCTTACATGCTACTTTGTCTACAGTGATGGGAAAATGCCTGTTCTCACATCCCAATAAAACAGAGAAGCGGCCAAACTGGTTTAAGGAGTTTAAGGAGTCTGGACTTCATCTTTTAGGCTGTTTTTAAAGCTTTGCTCCATGGAACCCCATACAGACTATGCCAACTATGAAAAAATCTGAAATTCCCACTACTATTTCAGTCAAGGAAGTTCTATGGTTTTTCATCTTCCTTGGCTTTGTAGAAAACCTTTTCATGAAGAAAGACATGTCTGGCTAAAATATATTTGAGAACTATTGCTCTAGGGAGTGCTATCATCATTTCATTCATTATCCAAACATCATCTTTTGTTGAGCCCTTAAGGTAAACTTGGTTTCCTTTTTCCTGTATCTGAATAGCTTCTCTTAATAAATTGGGGTAGGAGATTTTTAATCTTGTATCTGCATACATAAAATACTAAATGCTATGAGTTATAAAGAGAACAAAATATTGGGATTACAAGTTTCAGTTAGTTGGATTAAGAAAAATATATTATGCTTTAAAAATCTGTCTATTTTTGAGAATATATATGGTTGTGGAGAATTTGCAAATGTTCTTACATGTCTTCTTATATTTTGGGGGCTAGCTTAATGATGCATGCAATTTATGAGGATGAATAAAAAATTGCAGAAGCTTGATCAGTAATTGTGCATTGAATTTACTTGGAATTTACCTGGGAATGGATATTGATAGTCCTAATGATTTTTTGGAAAGCTTTATGAAAGCATTTGAAGAATCTTTTTAGTCCCTTATCTCTTTGTGCTAGTGTTTTTAAACTCACGGCTTTGCCCAGATGAGAACAATGCGTACTTTTTTGGATTTGTATGGTACTTTACAGGTTACCAAGTGCTTTTTTTGTGGTTTCCTCTTCTAAGAGAAATTAAGGCTCTTTAAGGTTCCAAAATTCATTCAGATTTTATGCATTCCTTTGAACATGCCTTAAAAGGTTTTAAGACTTGGAATGGAAATATTGAGCAATTTTAGTTTCATAGTGATTTGATGATCTAATACCTTTTCTGTTCTAGAGGAGACCTGAAATATGGCTCTAAACTTTATTAATTAATAATGGGCTGGTAATATTTAGAATATATCTAGAAATATCCAGATCATAGCTTTCATAAGAACTCATGGACAACCAAAACTTAACTGGATAAAGAATAGACAATGTTTGCACAAACTTCCATATATTTTCCAGTTTCTCTTTTCTTTGAATAATTTTACAAGACTAGGAAAATGAGTGGAAATGCAGAAATCTGCCATCAGAGTATCATTACCACAAGGAATCCAGAGTCTCACTTATTGGAGAAAAAAAGATAAAATAAAGCTAAAATCAGAAGATCAGCTAAATAGTCACTCAACATTTCTTTTATGCATCAACTTTATTTTGAGACTATTAATTAAAGTGAGTCCCAGAAGAGCTGAAATAATTTTTTTTTTTTTTGAGTTCAGTCATGGGGCCTGAACTCTAGGCCTGGGCGCTGTCCCTCAGCTCTTCAGCTCAAGGCCAGTGCTCTACCACTTGAACCACAGAGCCACTTCCGGCTTTTTTTTCTTTTTTCTTATGTGGTGCTGAGGAATCGAACCCAGGGCCTCAGGCATGCAAGGCAAGTGCTCTACCACTGAGCCACCTTCCCAGCCCAAGCTGAAATAATTTAATATGGGTTTTTATTTTTTTAATAAAGACAGAAACCAGCTGAGCATCAGTGGTTCATGCCCATAATCCTAGCTACTCAGTGGGCTGAGAATAGGAGGATAGCAATTCCAGGCTAGCCCATGCATAACAATTTGAGACTTCTTTTCAAACTCACTGCTGGGCACATTGACATGGGCCTGTAATCCCGTACTACATGAAAGGCTGAGTGAGACTGGATGGGTTGCAGCTGCTGGTCAGTTCGCTCTAAAAGTCTATGAGATGCCATCTCAATGGAGGGAAGCTGGAAAAGTTGGCATCCCAGCAAAGAAAGAAGGCCTAAAGAGGTGGATTGAGATCCAAGTGCATGCCCAATCAGAGTCTGGTTATCTCAAAAACAATCAGTGAAGAAACAAAAAATGGACTGAAAAATAACTCAGCAATAGAGCACCTGCCCAGCAAGTCTAAGGCCTTGAGTTTAAACCATCATGTAGCCAAAGGAGCAAAAGAAAAAAAAAAAAGAAACTATAGAGAAATTGGTTTATTTGTAGGGGAAGTGAGGTAGGGGACTGTTGAGGAGGGATTCCAATCACTAACAGGATGCTGACTACTAATCAGACTCCCTCCAGTAATCATAGGACATATTCAGATTTTCATGCCTTTATATCACAGAGGAAGAAATGAATGAGAAAGCATTTATCAAATATTTCTGCAGATGGAACAGAGTCTCTGTATCTACAAGGACTCAGGCAGAGACTAGATTTAAGTAACACCATATACAGTTCTATGTGGAGTTTGGATGGTATGAGGTGAATTTTGTAGCAGTATTTGTACCTCTTGTATTTCTACTCAGAAATTTACATAAGGATTGGTACTTCTTTTCTAGGGGATTCAAATTTGCTCAATCTATTCTTACGTACTAGAGTGTTTTTTATATGTCATCTTGAAGAAAAAGTCTCCCGTAAGGAATCTGTAATGAAGAGCAAATTGAATCTCACATTAGAAGCTCACAGCTGACTAAGACAGAAGACAAACTATGAAGAAGTACATACTGGATCCAATCTAGTAAAACCAACAGCCAACAGATGACCTAAGAAAGTATATGTGTGAGGACATGGGACTTGCTTCATACTCAAGTATAACTCTCAGACAGATAGGTGACAGAAAATAGAAAGGGAAATCAATTTAATTTGAAGAGACTTCCCCTCTATCAGTCAATCTCAAGAGCATACACCTCATAGTGAGATGGAAAACTTCCTCTTTTGTTTTCTCTTCTGGATTAGTTTGACTCATACAGGTTTGAACAATTCAACTCAAGGAGAGGAAATCTGCTACTTAAAGAATGACTCTACTGCCAGGCTCCAGTGGCTTACGCCTGCAATACAAGCTACTTATGAGTTGTTTGTATTGTAAAAGCAGGACAGCCAAAGGAGTGTTTGAGGACATCTAAGGCAGAAAGGTATGGGAGACCCTAGAGAAAAACAAAGACATAATTGAAACAATTTTGTACAGCTTCTTAAAGATAATAAATAGGACTATAACAATGCTATAGTATAAATTAAATTTAAAAAGCTGGGATCCTGAGTTCATACTGAGCACTGTCAAAAAATGTTGACTCTATAGGATTCACTTTTTGCTCTAATAGTCAATTCTAGTGAATTCTAATCATATATGGTTGTGACTTTACCAGTTTGATGATTTACTCTAGCCTGAGAAGGTTTGTAACAATGTGTAAAGGAAGGTGGAAAAACAGGAAAGGTAACAAATGCTTGGATTAAGGGAGTGTTCTGCTAAACATGGGCACATCTGACTCCAGCAGGAAGTGATGTCAAGACTCTGGTATCACTCAGGAACAGTATGAGCAGGTACTTCTGTGAGTGTGGACCCAGGACTATGTTGCTTCTTTAATTTACTCTACTGGGTGTCAGATAGACTTACCCCGACTAACTCTATTGGCTGAACCAATGATAATATCCCTGTGGAAAGGTGATACTCTTGGAACTTGTGGTGGAATTATCTCCATCTTGGTAATTGTAGGAAGCAAATCAAGAATCTATGATTTTAATCATTCACTTTTACCAAATAATACTCCAAAGACAGAAGCGAATTACACTTTTTAACAATATGAGTATGTGTGGCCCAAAGGAAATATCTTGTTTTCCCATCCCAGAGTTCTGGTGAAAAAAAAATACAGAATGATTGATTAAGATACATGTTTTGGTAATGTTATTTTTCTGGTGAAATGAAAAATGATCATATATGGAAATATAGAAGTCACATTAGTAAATATTTGCTAATCCTAAAGTTTCTACTTGGTCACATTTTATATAAGACTTCAAATACTTTTTATTCAGTAATTCTTAAAGTGTACAGTTTATTAAACGATGAAAATGACCCAGTTTTGATTATTTCCTTTTTTGATAACTTTTAGAAATGACACAGTGTGTACCAAGAAATCAATAACTATGCAGCATATAAAATATTAGAAGTAAAAGTCTTATTTTTAAAAAATTGTTTCTAACCTGTAAATCATAGCCATAGCCCAAAATATTTCATAAATGCAGGAGCAACAAGCTATCACTAAATAGTGGTTGACTTATCTTAGAATAAGTAGTGCATTATATTGTATATTCTATTTTGCTTTGTACAGCTCCAAAGTTGTTCAATAATGGGAATGTTAACCAATTTTGTAAATTATATATGAAGATCACCAAAACTTAGTTTTGGTATATATTTTCCACAGCCAGTTATTTTCTCAAACATGTTTTGAACTGTAATGATAACATTTCTTACTTGATTTTCTAAGGCTATTTGAGATTATTTGGGTAATAGTTCTAGAAAATTGGTACTAATCTTTTTGTAAAATTTTTTACTTTTATCATTTTTTCCTATAGTTAACAGAAGATCATAATTCACTTTGTTAAACTGTTTTCTGCCCCAATTCCAATGACAAAAAGAGTATGGTTGTATATAAAGTTGTGATAGCTCTATTAAGGGAATGTAGCACACTCAGAAGTAAGGATAAATAAAAATTGAAAAAAGTGTACACAGCTATAGCAATAAAAATATACTAAAATGTTGGCAGTTAAAATGGAAAGATATGGATAGTAAAAACTCATTAATTAAATCCATTACAAGAAAGGACATACCATACATATTTAAAATGATGGGGAGAAGAATATTTGTTATTAGAACATTACCATCATATATTATTTAGTGAAAAGACAGATTGTAAAACAATACAGTGTACAAACACATTCTGATATATGTAGCTATATAACAAGAGGACTATTGAGGAATGAAATTGTTAATAGCAGGTCTTTTTTCCTAATTTTTTGGTATTATTTTGGCATTCCTCTAGCCAGTCTGAGCTTTTAGGACTAAGATAACATTTAAATTTTGTTTTAGTAACTTAGAAGAGAGTGTTTGTCTTTGTTTTAAGGTAATCTGATCTCATTATAAAAAGTATAGAATCATATATATTAAAATACTTTTTCCTTATTTAAATTTTTCTGAGTTGTTACTTTCAAAACATCTTTAGGTTTTCTTCAATAAATCTTGGGTGAGTTTTAAATAGATTCTTAAAAATGTATTTAATGGATGCATGAAAACTGAATCAGTTCAGTTTCAAAAAAACATATTAGAGCTTTTCCCTCCCCATAACTTATATATTTTTGTAAATTATTCTTGAATTAATTATTTGAATATATACCATTCCTGAAACATAATTTTATGTGAGATAGATTCCTAGTAGTCAAATTGTTTGGACAAAAAGGTTTTAAATACAGTTTTTGAGATATGAACAAAATAATTGTAACATTAGATATTCTATAGGAAGAGGATTGTTAGAAACATTTGAAAAACTTCACTAATTATGCTCTTATTCTTTGTTGAAAAGAATATAAATTGGTACAATGATTTTTTTTTTAATTATAGAAATAGAGCTGACCTTTATCCTGTACACTCTTGGTTTCTTCAAAAGCATGATGGCTTTAATGTCGAACTTACTCAGGAGTCCTTTTCCTAAGTACAGAGCAAATACGTTTCCTTCACTTGCACAGCCATACCTCCTCAAAGCTTTCTTAATCCAACTCTGCAAGAATGCTCCATGGTGTATGCATTCTACCACAGTAGAATGCAATGTACCCTGTTACGTGCTTGTTGGGTAGTACCCTTACAATCGCTGGAACAACCTTTCCTTTTTCCTTCAGATATGAAGTCTTGATTTCAAGTTGTGCTTCAGGCTCTGTTTTGCTGTACATCTTTCTCATTTGTACTGGATCTCAGTAGTGGAAACGTATTGTTCTCATGGCCAGGGGTGGGAAGGCAAGAAGGAAAGCCACACTCAAGTGCACATATGATCCTGCTAACTTCATATTTGTTGACATTCCCTTGGTCAAAGCAAGAAGCAGGGCCAAGCATGGTCAGTAGGGAGGGGGAATTACCCCATCTACTTTGGTGAAAGATAGCACCAAGTCACACAACAAGGACACGGGATGTGTGTGTCTACACCACACGTATTCACCAATAACTTAAGTGGAAGATTGCAGTATGTCATGCTATAGAGAAGCAAAATGGTTAAAAATCATTTGTGGGTCTCCACATACA
Organism: Dipodomys spectabilis; assembly: GCF_019054845.1. NCBI lineage: Eukaryota > Metazoa > Chordata > Mammalia > Rodentia > Heteromyidae > Dipodomys > Dipodomys spectabilis. Next base: position 15,126,559 of record NW_024870703.1, on the reverse strand, counting down.
AATTAAGAGTGATGTTGGTCACAAACAAGAATATTTGCATTGTTGAAATGGTTATAATGATTTATCATGCAAAATTCTCATTTGTCAGTGGTCAAAATAACGAAGGTAACAAATCCTGGATATATAATATTGATATCTATATCATAGATATAGCATATATAAGCATTATATATAAGTACAAGCATATCTAGAGATAGATAAAAGCATCTATAGATAGATCCATATATCTATATAAATATAGATTCTGAGATAGATATAGATATCTATAGACTATAGATCTATCTGTGGATCTATAGATATCTATATATAGAGAAATAGAGCTATATATATATATCCGTATATACCGATGGATCTATATATCTAGATAGATATATATTTAGATATCTAGATATCTATATTTCTATATTTCTTAATTTCTTTCTCATCTATTCTTTGCAGATTTACTCCCACAGCCCCTCTGAGCATAATTATTTTGAGTATACCAAAGAATTAAATGATTTGGGTAGAGTTCAATTGTCAGGATCTTTACCAGTGCATAAAAGCACCACCAAATAATTTCAGTCAGGTGAATTTCCCATTTATCTTTTCCAAGGTCACAGACTTAGTATGTGGCAAAACAGTTTGGAATGCCTGTGTTCTGTCTCCTTCTAACTCTGCCAACGTCCTCTTTTACAATCATGGCCAATACCTGATCTAATGTTTCCCAAAGCCACCTCCATAACTGCATTAAAAAGAAATTAGCCTAAAGGTGTAATCAGGTTAACTACTGACCTTCTGGAGAAAGGAGCTTGTTCGGACAGGCAGGCCCACATGGCTTGGGGAGTTCAGGCACCAGCCACATTTTCTGTGAGAATAACAATGAATAAATATTTACCCCAAATTTGGCCTAGACCATTGCTTGACTGCTTCATTGACTTTCTCATTATCTTGCCACATTTTCATCTCTACTTACTTAATTTAGGAAACGTCAGGATTCAGAAACCTCAGCTGTAATTCCTCACTGGGGCAAATGGTTGCTCCATGTAGATTTCTTTATTACTTTTGGTCTATTCTAGCTAAGACTGCAGATTAGGCAAAGTTCATTTATCCATCCATAGAGCAAGTGACTGGATTTGTGAAATGACGCAGATCATAAAAGATCAGAGGTGGCTGTTTCTATTTAAATTGCCTTCGCAAGACATTAATTTGGAACAGCATAACTCAGCGTAACTCTTATAGCTGGAAAGAAATTTTTCATTGGTAAATTATCTTGGGACTTCATTCTTTATTTTTTAGAACGAAACTTAGACTCTGGACTAAAGAATAGAAAAATGATCTTTCCGATGTCAGTCCCACTATAGCATCTTACATAAGCAGTCATTCTCATCTCCAGATCAAACCTAACTTTTCCTCGTGTTTTGAATAAAGATCATTCTACTGGCAGCCAATTTGTTCTTTGTTTCACTTTATAATCTCTCTACTTTGGAAACTAGAGGAAATATAAAGGTCATTCTTTACACCAATATTCATTATTGGATAGGAATAGAGATAAAAGTAAGTCTTTTTTTGGTGCCACTCCTGGGGGCTTGAACTCAGGACCTGACCAATGTCCCTGAGCTTTAGTACTCAAAACTAGACATTACCACTTGAGCCACACCTTCATTTTCAGCTTTTTTTTTTTTTTGAGTAATTTAGATAAAAATCTCATGGACTTTCTTGCCGTGGCTATACTTTCAATTGAGATTCTCTGACCTCAACCTCCTGAGCAGCTAGGATTAAAGATGTGAGCCACAGGCACCCAGCATAAAAATCATTTTTGATTTTATTAATGAAAGAACATTGTTAAGTAACTGGAGATGCTAAGAAGCTGAACAGCTGGTTGGTTCCCTAAAACTTTTCCAAAAAAGAAAGAAAATGAAAAATTTTTTTTCAATTAGGTTAATTTTCTTCATAGAATCATTTCATAATTTCAAGAATTAGAAATAAAGTTATTAAAGTTCATTTTCATGTTAATTGCACATATTGTTCAGATGAAATCTAAAGTAACAGTGGTTCAAGATGTACCTAACTCTAAGTAACCTCCTATATGGAAAGGGACAAAAAGAACCTTATGAAAATAACTGATTTCTGTTTTTGAACTTGAACAAGAATAAAGAAAAAAATCTTGCCTTTAAAAGCAATTCTTATCCTTATGGAGAAAAAGAAATCTAATTAAGAGATCATTCTCAAATCCAGAGACCCTCAGACATGCATTTGGCTGTTAAAAATGCATTTTTTGTTTCTAAGTGGTTTTAAAAGCCCTATATAAGATGCATGGATTCATCCTTAGAAATGGCTGTGTGTTCAAGAAAATTAGAAGCATACATCACCCATAATAGATCGGGAAACTTTCTTTCTTGAAGGGAACAAAAGCTGCTCGGCAGGAAGTAGACACTTGAAAACAGCAATTTTGAGCTTAGAGGCATAGGCTGAGGCTTTTAAGGGGGCACTTCCACACTAGGTGTGCTGTTAATCCTTTATTAGGCCATGGAAATGAATTGCATTGGAGAAGCAATTTCCCCTGTTAAGCAAACGGTTTTTTCCCCCTCTTTGCATCTGTGAAATAGACAATTGTTTCTATGAAAATATTTGGGAGCAACTAACCAGCCTTTTATTAAAGACTTTTGGTAGCATTATCATTTCTTCTCTAACCACCCACAGATATATCAACTCATCACAAAAGAATGATTGGAAATGAAGAAGAGACATTTAGAGACATGCTATGAGAGAGCCAAGAAATGCAAGAAATGAGAAAGAAAAAAATAAGAGCTAGTAAATGGAATGGAGAAGCAGCTACCAGGAGGACAGGCAGCCATGAGAACTTGAATGCTGATGGAATTTCTGGCTGGTTAGCTGAGGAAAGGCTTCAAGTTAGCAGTATATGTCACCATTGTAGAATAAGAGCTTCATACAACCTGAGAGTGGCTAGATGACTCTTACTCCCCACTCTATACTGTGATTGGCTTTCTAATATCAATCTAGACATTTGTCAGAGGCTAGAAATGAGTATAGAGGATTCCCTTCTAGACCACAACATTCAGCTTTGGACCCTTCCTCCCCCAAACCCACTCTTTTCAGAATATACTATCTCTGTCTCCTAGTGCCCTGCCCCCAAGAGACACATTACAGTGGAAAGAATCCTCTAGCTTTCTCTGGCACTGTAGAAAATGGTGCACACGTGGGCAATACTTTTAATAAAGGTACCTATAAGACTATTGGCCCTTTTCCTCCCTTGGTTTACCTTTTAGATTTTTCTGAAGGTTGACAGCATTATTCCTTACTACTTTGCTCGAATGCTCCATTTTTCTTTGTCAAAAGCCAATTCCCCCGCCTTTTTTTTTTTTAAAATTCATCTCCAGTTCTACCATTTCCTTGTTCTTTCCATCAGAATCAATAGCTTCTTTCTCTGTATTCCTCTAAAATGTGGTGACTTTTGGAGGTGTGTGTGTGTGTGTGGTGTGTGTGTGTGTGTGTGTGTGTGTGTGTGTGTGTGTGTGTGTAAGACTTTGCACTCTGAATTAGATTTAGTTGTATAGATGCCATCCATGCCACAAACTTCCCGAAAGCAAAGTCAGTAACCTGTTCATTTCATAGATTCTGCACTGTCCACCACAATGATATATACAGTGTGTGTCCAGTACATTTTTCTTGCCTGATAGAGAATTTTAAAATATGACTCCTTCCCAGAGAAGATTTGCATTTTAATAGGTGGGTTTGCAAGAGTGCTTTGCCTTTGCCACCTAAAGGACTAATCTCCAATGAAATTTTTAGAAGGTAGAAAAGACCTACTGGCAGGAACTTTGCCTGGGGCTTTCTAAAGTCTACTACTTAGGATATTTTTTTTGCAAAAAATTCTGACCGTAGTGACTCATGGCACATTTTGAACACCCACATTATCCAGCAATGAATTCCTTTGATCTATTTAGTGCCACTAATCAGAACCATATGGCTTTGTCAGTGATACGGCTGTCTAAATGATTGATCAAATTAGGCCACCTAGTATTTCTAACTCAAACAGCAGGATGAAATACCTCTGGGTACATTGTTACAGTGCTAATTTATGATTCAATTTGTCTGCTGAGAAACAAACTAACACAAATTAAAATATATGCATGTGTGAAATACCACAGTGATAACCCTTTTAACAATTCATATTGTTTAAAAAAATGGACAGGAATGTAAAGCAGGATGCAGTCTAGATAAGGGTACCAGAGGGAGAGGCAGGTTGAACAGAGATGTAGAGGAGGTTGAATATGGTCAAAACACTTCGTGTGTTCTTCCCTCATGGTATAACCCCTGTTTTCACTGGATTTGATGCTGCTGCTCTGCACCTTGTATATATATTTTTGTAATTTGGGGAGGGGAAGGGATATTGCAGAAGACTTAAATGAGGATGCAGGCTGACCCATTGTGATGACGAGATGTACAGGACACTATATTGAAAATGAACTTTACAATGTCCAGGCTGGGGGGCGGGCTGGAGGAGTTGGGGAGGCGGGGAGGGAAGTGATGGTAGGGGGAAAATAAAGAAGGAGGTAACAATGCTCGCTATGAAATGTATTCATTACCCTACTCATGTAACTGTAACCCCTCTGTACAACATTTTTACAATTAATAATTATTAATTAAATAAAATTAATAAATAAAAAAACACTTTTGTGAAAATGAAACAAGGAAGCTTTCTGAGATAGTTTTGGGAAGGAGAGAAGAGGATTGCTGGGGACATTGCATGCATTTTAAGACATCTGAAAATGAAATCCCTTTGTACAATTAAGAAGAGCAACAAACATAAAATAAATCTCCTGAGGACAGTAGCCGAATCTGAGTAGCCACTTTCTGGATATGGCTCTGTCTCAATTAGCAGTGGCAGGTAGAAATTTGTCTTTTTCCATTTGTTTATTCATTTAGTATTTATTGAGTATCCACTGAATACTAGGCAATCTGTTAGGACCCCGAGATATCTCAGTAACTGAAGGATGCAGCTCCTTTCTTCTAGAGCTATTCTGGTAAAAGTTAGTGAATGTAAGAGCATTATTCAAGTTATATAAATATGTTAGTCTTAGAAAACCATAATCTTAGGCATTTACTGTTAGTGTCCTAGTGATTATTGTCTTTTCTCCTTATCTTTTTCAAACAGCCTATGAATAGTTATACTTTATGGTCGATTGGTTAGAAACTTCCCATTTATTGGGGATCTTTATGTTTTATGAGTTGTACTTGGTTAAATGCTTGTATCCCTCCCAAGTTTGGTCTTTGTTTGAGAACTTATGAATATCTACACTCTCTCAGGAATGCCAAATTCTAGATTCAAAAGAACAAAAGAAAGAGAGGAAAAACACAAATGGTGCTATAAACACTGCCATGCAGAATTAGCCTATAGTAGAAAAAAGTTGTTTCTATAAGAAAAAAATTAAACTATGAATTAGTTTCAACCCCAAACCAATTTATCCTATTACTAAGAAGGCATTTATAAGAAGACATTTAACAAAAAAGGCATGTATTGCATTTAAAGTAGCTGGTTGACATTGATCTCTGACTATGTACACAAAAGATTTCATCCCAGTTGGGAATTATTTATAGAATCTAAACTTGTGTGGTCTTTTCTTAATTTATCCAACGTTTAAAGCAATTCTATTAGCCCAGATCTTATTGACAGCATTCTTTACTTAGCACATCCTAAGGCCTGGATTCCTCTCTTTAGCTTTTCTCCGATTCATAAAGCTGCTTACCTAGCATAGAGATGTTTATTGAAGAGGTAACTTTTGATTAAGGTAAGTGAAGGAAAGGGGAAATTCTAACCTATTTATATTGCTTACAGAGGCATAATTAAGTTGTGATATAAGAGACTTCAGTGAGTGTTTCAGGAATCAATGAAAAAAGGAGATTCACTAAGCTTAGAGAAGACAGCTACCATGCCAAAAACATTTTAACGAGAGAAAGAAAAACAATTACGTTTTCTCAGAAATCAGGATGAATGTACTAGTGATGGCATTCTTTTCTATTAAACATTCTGCCTGTAGTTCATAATTCAAAGGAGTAAAAAGTCATCAGTTGTGAAATGAGGGACCATAAGAGCACTTAGAGAAGAGACCACTCACAGGCTTCAACCTGGGGTTGAAGGTAATGAAGTTTCATTTGTTGGCACAGGACTCAAACTGATCTAGGTAAATGGAAAGAGGTTTTATTTTGAATAGTATGGATTTATAGGTTTCATTCTTCAGGCAGTGAGAGAATGAATTCCTTTTCTCCTAATGAATATATATATATATATATATATATATATATATTCTTTATTTTGATTTTTCTGCTGCACCTAAACTAGAAGTTGAAGGCGTACAGTGAAGGGTATGGTAGCTTGCTTGGTAGAGTGCTTGTCCAGTAAGAACAAGTCCCTGAATTTAATACCTCAGTGTGTGGTTTACTGAAGGTGAGGCAGGAGATAGAGTGAAGCAGGAGAGTGAGGAGGGGAGAGGAATTGAAAGGAATTTGTGGATGAGATCTCTAATGACTGATCAAACCTCTGCCTCAATTAAAGCTCTCAGTTTGGCTGAATACCTGGCTATCCAGGTGACTTTTAAATTATCTGCCATCTGTAAATTGTTCTTTTCTTCTTCCGTCCCCCTTCCATTAAATGCCAAGTGAAGCCAATGCATAATGGTGACTTGGAATAGATTTATGTCCTGTGGCCGAAATAATTTTTCATGGAAACTTTCCCAGATCACCTGGCTGATGCCTTCTTTGGATCCCCTCCCCTGTAATTTCTGGCACTGGTGATCAGGGAGGTGGTAGGAGAATTCGTTGTAGTTTGGCAATGGCTTTAGGATCTTAGGAAAAGGCTATAAATCAGGTGAAAACCAGAAATATTGAAAACTGCTGGAGTCTTTATCAAAAAGTCATTGCCAATGCCTAAATCTTAAAGTGATCGTCCCAGATTTTCCTTTGGTAGTTAAAAAATTTCAGGTCTTCCATTAAGGTCTTCAATCCATTTTTATTTATTTTTTTGGTGGAGGGTAAGATTTATAAATCTATTTTCAATCTTCTACATGTGGGTACCCAATTTTCTGAGCCCTATTTGTTTTTTTATTTTTTATTGTGAAAATACTGTACAGAGGGGTTACAATTACATGGGCAAGATAATGAGTACATTTCTTATCAAGCATTGTAGCCTCCTCCTTTGTTTCCTATTCCTATTCCCATCCCATCCTCCCTTCCCCCTTACCGTACCCTCCTCCTCCCCCCCCCCCAAAGTAGTAAAGTTCTGAGCCCTATTTGTGAAAGAGCTGGTCTGGTCTTCTCTTCTACATTTGAGTCATATTAAAAAGATTAAAATTTCATGGTGGAGAAAGATGGTCAGAGCAGAGATTATTTAGTCTAAGATGAAGAAATATAAACAAACAATCCAACATATTCAAACTTCAACATTTATAAGTATTTGGTGATTTATTAGAATTTATGGTGAAGAAATTATGGAATAATTATCTTAGATGCTGTTGATTGTATATAAACAATATCTAAGGTTCATGAACCATACTTACTAAAGACTGCTCTCTTGTCAGATTGACAAACGGCATTTAATGACAGCAATAAGTTTAAGTCATAATGTAAGAGAATTTTCCTACTTAAATGGTCTCTATAATCAACGCATAGAGGATAATACAATTCATAAGAAAGTTGTATGATATACTGACATGCCATACTTGGCCACTAGAAATAGCCTTAGAAAGGTCTGTTCTTCCAGTTGACTACTTTCTTCTCTGGGGATATCTAAATAAGATCTTAGAGCATTTTGCAGTCTACATTGGCTCATTTCCCTCTCACTGGTAAAATGTAATCTAGGTGAATATATAATGACCAATACTTATTAGAGACTATGCAAAAAACTGTGATAGACATCACAAAGGTGACACATACCATTAAGGTCTGTAATGAATGTTTTAGCATCAGGAATTTGATATTAAAATTTTTTCTAGGGAGTGATAATGTTGTTTCTATTCCCCAGGTTTAAAATGGGTATGACATTTCTTAACAAGTTTTTTATTGTGAAAATACTGTACAGAGGGGTTACAGTTACATGAGCAAGGTCATGAGTACATTTCTTATCAAGCATTGTTGCCTCCTCCTTTGTTTTTCCCCTACCATCCCTTCCCTCCCACCTCCACAACTACCCTTCTCCTCCCCCCCTTTTTATTTTTTTTTTTATTTATTTTTTTTTTATTTTATTTTTTTATTGTAAAGCTACTATACAGAGGGTCACAGTTACATGAGTGAGGTTATGAGTACACTTCCTCTTGAACATTGTTACCCCCCTCCATTGTTTTCCCCCTACCATCCCCTCCCTCCCTCCCTTCCCCGAGGTTCTTTTTTTTTTTTTTGATTGTGATTAAATGATTACATAATTTCAAAGTCACAAGTTCATTCTAACTTCCCTGGAGCAAATTGTCTACCACAGTCTGTAATATATAGCAGTGTTCACATGTTATATACCATATTTGTGATCAGCAGCATGAGGATATTTAGTAGTGGTTCAACCAGATGAGCGGGAGTTCTTTGTTTCTTAAGTCCTGTTAGTTTTGTCGTATCACTAACCTTTTGGATTTAGCATCCACTTATGAGGGAGACCATGTACCGTTTGTCTCTTCGTTCTTGGCTTACCTCGCTCAACATGATTCCTTCTAGCTCCATCCATTTCCCTGCAAATGCCATTATTTTGTCATTTCTAATGGCTGCATAATATTCCATTGTGTATAGATACCACAATTTTTGGATCCATTCATCTGTGGTGGGGCACCTAGGTTGTTTCCATATCCTAGCTATTGCGAACAGTGCTGCAATAAACATGGAGGTGCACGTGTCCTTGTATATTGGTTCCTGTTGTTCAGGGTAGATGCCTAGAAGTGGTATGACTGGGTCGTAAGGGAGGTCAATCTTTAGCTTTCTAAGGACCCTCCAGACTGCTTTCCAAAGTGGTTGTATAAGTGTACATTCCCACCAGCAGTGCAATAGGGTTCCTCTTTCTCCACATCCCCTCCAGCATTTGTCGTTGGCTGATTTGTGGATGTGGGACATTCTGACTGGGGTAAGGTGGTATCTCAGGGTTGTCTTTATTTGCATTTCCTTCACCACCAGGGATGATGAACATTTCCTCATGTGTTTCTTTGCCATTTTTATTTCTTCATTTGAGAAGTCCCTCTTTAGTTCCCTTGCCCATTTAGTAATTGGTTTGTTAGGTTTGGGAGGGATTAGTTTCTTGAGTTCCCTGTATATACAGGATGTTAACCCCTTGTCTGATATATTGCTGGTAAATATTTTTTCCCAATTAGTTGGTTGTCTTTCTAGCTTAGTTGCGATAGATTTAGCTGTGCAGAAGCTTTTTATTTTAAGGTAGTCCCATTTGTCGAGTCTCTCTCCAACTTGTTGTGACCCTGGGACTCTGTTCAGGAAGTTCCTTCCTGTGCCTATTAGTTCAAGTGTCTCTCCTACTCTGTCCTGCAGTAGTTTCAGAGATTCAGGTTTAATGTTAAGGTCTTTAATCCATTTTGAGTTGATGTTGGTGCATGGTGATAGGCTGGGGTCCACTTTTAGTTTTCTGCATGTGGCTGCCCAGTTTTCCCAGCACCAGCGGTTGAAGAGGCTGTGTTTCTTCCATTGTATGTCTTTGGCTCCTTTGTCGAATATCAGCTGGCTGTAGGCCTGTGGATTTATATCTGGATCTTCTATTCTGTTCCATTGGTCTTCGGGTCTGTTTTTGTGCCAGTACCATGCTGTCTTTGTGATTATAGCTCTGTAGTAGAGTTTGAAGTTCGGCATGGATAGCCCTCCCATATTGTCTTTATCCCCTAGAATTGTTTTGGCTATTCTAGGTCTTTTGTTGTTCCATATAAATTTTTGGACTGTTTTCTGTATTTCAGTGATGTACGTCATTGGGATTTTAATAGGAATTGCATTGAATTTGTATATTAATTTTGGAAGTATCACCATCTTTACTATATTAAGTCGGCCTATCCAGGAGCATGGGAGGTCTTTCCATTTCCTAGTGTCTTCTGCAATTTCTTTCTTTAACTTTTTATAGTTCTCATTAAATAGTTCTTTTACATCTTTGGTTAGGTTAATTCCTAAATATTTTATTTTTTGGGAGGTTATTGTGAATGGGGTTGCTCCCTTTATTTCCCTCTCTTCCTGTGCGTTATCAGTGTATAGGAAGGCAACTGATTTTTGTGGGTTTATTTTGTATCCTGCTATTTTGCCGAAGTGACTTATGATTTCTAAAAGTTTGGGGATGGAGTTTTTGGGATCGTGGAGGTATAGTATCATGTCGTCTGCAAAAAGGGATAGTTTCACTTCTTCTTTCCCTATGCGGATCCCTTTAATGTCTTTTTCTTGCCTTATTGCCCTGGCTAAGGGTTCTAGGACTATGTTGAAGAGGAGTGGAGACAGTGGACATCCTTGCCTTGTTCCTGTTTTTAGGAGGATTGGTTGTAGCTTTTCCCCATTAAGTATAATATTGGCTATTGGTCTGTCATAAATGGCTTTTATTGTTTTTAGAAATGTTCCTTCTATTCCTATTTTCTCCAGAGCTTTTAGCATGAATGAATGTTGAATTTTATCAAAGGCCTTTTCTGCATCTGTGGCGATAATCATGTGATTCTTGACCTTGGCTCTGTTGATATGCTGGATTACATTTATTGACTTACGTATGTTAAACCATCCCTGTGTCTCTGGGATGAAGCCTACCTGATCATAGTGTATTATTTTTTTTATGTGTTTCTGGATTCTGTTAGCTAGAATCTTGTTAAGGATCTTTGCATCTGTGTTCATCAAGGAGATTGGCCTGTAATTCTCCTTTTTGGTTGGGTCTTTGCCTGGTTTGGGGATGAGTGTGATATTGGCTTCGTAGAATGAGTTTGGGATAGCTCCCTCCTTCTCTGTTTCTCTGAAGAGCTTGAGGAGTATGGGTATTAGTTCTTCTTTAAAGGTCTTATAGAATTCTGCTGTGAATCCATCTGGTCCTGGGCTTTTTTTTGTTGGAAGACTTTTGATAGCTTCCTGTATCTCATTATAGGATATTGGCTTATTTAATTGGTTAACTTCTTCTTTGCTCAGTTTGGGTAACTTGTATTTCTCTAAAAATGCATCCATTTCCGCCAGATTTTCTTCCTTTAGAGAGTATAGCTTTTGAAAGTAGTCTGTTAGAATTGTTTGGATATCTTGGGTACGTGTTGTGATGTTTCCCGTGGCATCCCTAATCCTATTAATATGGGTTTCCTCTCTTCTTTTTTTAATTAATCTTGCCAACGGGCCATCAATTTTGTTTATTTTTTCAAAGAACCAGCTTTTTGTTTGGTTTATTTTGGTTATGGTTTTCTGATTTTCTAATTGGTTAATCTCTGCTCTCAATTTGGTTATCTGGCTTCGTCTAGTAGCTTTAGGTCCCATTTTTTCTTGTTTTTCTAGCTGTTTTAGTTGCAACATGAGATTATTTACTTGGTCTGTCTCCATTCTCTTGATGTGGGCACTGAGGGCAATAAATTTGCCCCTCAGGACTGCTTTTGCTGTGTCCCACAAGTTTCTTTGTGAGGTGTTTTCATTTTCATTGAGTTCTAGGAAATGCTTTATTTCTTCTCTGATCTCTTCTGTTACCCAGGCCTTGTTAAGGAGTGTGCTGTTCAATTTCCATGTATTAGAGAAATTTCTGCGGTATGCTTTGTTATTGAGAGCTAGCTTGATTCCACTGTGGTCAGATAGGATACAGGGGATTATGTCGATCCCTTTGTATTTGCTTAAGTTCCTTGAATGAACTATGATATGGTCTATTTTGGAGAAAGTTCCATGAGCTGCTGAGAAGAATGTGTACTGTGTTGTTTTAGGGTGAAATACTCGGTAGATGTCAGTTAATTCCGCTTGAAGTATGGCCTCACTTAATTCGGTAGCTTCTTTGCCAATCCTCTGGTTGGTAGACCTGTCCTTTGGTGAGAGTGGCGTGTTAAAGTCTCCTAGTATTATCGTATTGGGATCTATTTTATTCTGTAAGTTTGAGAGCATTTGTTTAACATATCTGGGTGCACCGATATTTGGGGCATATAAGTTGATGATGGTTATATCCTCCTCTTGGATTGTTCCCTTTATTAATATGTAATGTCCGTCCTTGTCTTTCTGTACTGATTTTAATGAAAAGTTTATTTTGTCAGATATCAGGATAGCTACACCTGCTTTCTTATTGGGGGAATTTGATTGGTAGATCCTTTTCCACCCCTTCACTCTGAGTTTGTTTGTATGTTTGGCTGAGAGGTGGGTCTCCTGAAGGCAACAGATGGATGGGTCTTTTTTTCTGATCCAGTCCTCAGTTCGTTTTCTTTTAATTGGCGAATTCAGCCCATTTATATTAAGAGAAAGTATAGAGAGATGCATTGTTGTCCCTGCCATTCCGTTTTCCTAAGTTTTTCTTCTTTCCTTTCCTCCTGTGCTTGCTCAGTTAGACTTTGAGTAATGCCTGTTTGGGGCAGGTCCCAGTTCCTGGTTGCTTTCTTCAGGTTGTGTCCCCCCTCTTAGAATTCTTTGTAATGCTGGCTTAATGTTTATGTATTCATTTAGTTTTTCTTTGCTATTAAAAGTTTTCAGTTCTCCATCGAATGTGAATGCTAGCTTTGCCGGGTATATCAGTCTGGGTTGGCAGTTATTGGCTCTCAGGGCTCGTATGGTGCTTTCCCAGGCTTTTCTTGCATTCATTGTTTGTGTGGAGAGATCTGCAGTGATTCTAATTTTTTTCCCGTTGTAGTATAGCTCCTTCTTCATTTTTGCTGCATGCAGGATTGTTTCCTTATTATTCAGATCCATCATTGTTACTATTATGTGCCTAGAAGTGTTTCTCCTGGGATCTTGCTTGTTGGGTGTTCCATAAGCTTTTGTGATGTAGTTAAGATGGTCGTTTTTGAGGTGGGGAAAATTTTCATTGACTATCTTGTTAAATAGGTGTTGCATTCCCTTGCTCTGGAATTCCTCACCTTCGTCCACTCCGATTATGCGAAGGTTAAATTTTTTAGCATTATCTGCTTGCTCTTGAATTTCCCTTTGGTTTAATTTGAGTGATTTTTCCATATCTGTCACTTTTTGGTCCAGTTGGTGTATTCTGTCTTCTGTATCTGACACTCTACCTTCCATTTCATTCACTCTGTTGACCGTGGCTTCTATTGTGGTTTGCATGGTGGAAATGGATCCCTTTATGGATTCAATGTTGGTTCTCAGAGTACTGATCTCACCTCTCAATGAGGTGAGATCAGTATGCATTACCTCTAATTTGGCGTTTATCTCACTTCTTACTGAGGTTTGTGCAGCTTCTATTTTTGCATCCAATTTTTGTTTGATATCCTGTATATCTTTTGATAGTTCATCCTTGTGCTCTTTCAATTTCTGATCCATTTCTCGCTTTATTTCTTGAGTCATTGCCTCCAGCAACCCTTGGATGTAGTTTTTGTCTTCCATTCCTGCTTTGCTCCCACTGGGGCTCTCCCCTGCGTGGCTGCTGGCTTTTGAGGTGAGCTTGCTGTCCTGGGTAGTGGTAAACCTTGTGATTTTTCTCTGTGATTTTCGCATGGGGGTTCAGGAGACTGCTCTTCAATCTTGTTTTGGTGTGTCTGTCTTTGCTTGGTTGCTGATTCTCTATTGGTAGAGAGAGTCTGTGTCTGATCTGGATTCTGTTGGGAGCCTATTTCCAGCTGCTATTCACTTAGGATTCTCAGCTCTCTGCTGTAGCAATTCCCGCCTTTGGAAGGGTTGAGCAGCCTAGACTGCTTGTGTTTGCTCCTGCGGGTGCTCTTGGGAAGATCAGATGCTCTGGATGCACTCTCCCAAATACTGGAGTCTGCTATGGGCTCCTGATGTGTTTTTGTTTGTTTGTTTTGGGCTGGTTGTGGGCTTGAACTCTAGGTTTGGGTGCTGTCCCTCAGCTCTTCAGCTCAGGGCTGGCACCCTACCATTTGAGCCACAGCCCCACTTCTGACCCTTTTTGCTTTGTTCAGGCGCCGGTCCCCTGGCCTGGTTCCGGCCCCAGCCTGGAGCGCGCTCGTTAGGCCTGTGCTAATGTGTATACCACCTTGGTTATGCAGCCTGGAGGACACAGTTCAAATTTCTTCTACTGTTGGTAGTCTTGACCCAGGGGCACTGTTCCTGGCTTGAGCATTTAAGCTCCCTTCCCGGGGCGCTCTTGCTCTGGCCTGGCCAGCAGAGTGTGCTCCACCGGCTGGTGGGGCTCTCGAACAGTTCCCAGTTTTAGTGGGTCCTGTGGTCCGGGTGTTGGGGTAGGGAGTCTAGGTCAGGGTCTGGGGATTCCCTCCAGCTCTGGTCTCCCTTGATGGATTCCCTGTCCCCTGATGGGTACTCACCCTGTAGGTCGTCAGTTGTTGTTGCAGTCTGTCAGTTGTTGTTGCAGTCCGAGTTCAGTTGGGGTGGTTGCGGGCTGGGTTGGGCGGCCCCCCGCCGGGTCGTTGCGATCGCGATTGGGCGGGTGGTCTGCGGACAGGTCCCTTTGTGGCGCTGCTGGTGCCGGGCGGCTTTGGCGGGATGGAGCCTCTCCGCTCCGGTGGAGAGTGATGGGTGGGGTGGGATCCTCCTGGAGACTCCCGGCTGGTAGGTTTCTCTGTTCCTGGCGATCCGCTGTTCTGCAATCCGGTACCTGGTGATCTGCAAGCAGCCCCCTGTGTCTCTGTGGCTCTGGCAGCCCCAGCTCGTGATCTGCAAGCAGCCCCCTGTGTCTCTGTGGCTCCGGCAGCCCCTGCCGGGCCGGCTGGCCGGCGGCTTGGCGCACTGCCGCGCGGCCAGTAAAGGTTGGGGGAGGGGTCTTCGCTCTTCTCTGTTCTGAAATTCTTCTTTTCCTCTCTTTCTTTTTTTGTTATTTTCCACCTCTGGTTTTTCTCTGAGTGTTCGTCTTTTTGTTGTTGTCGGTCTCTTGGGGAGATTAAAGGTTGGAACTCGAACTCTCTTTTTGGTTGGAGAGAGCTGTGGCGTTTCCCTACTGCCCCGTCGCCATCTTGAGCCCTTTCTCCTCCCCCCCTTTTTAAACATTTTTTTCCTTCCCCTCCCCAAATTAGGCCCACATCAAATACAGTGAAAACAGGAGCTATACTGTCGGGGAGGAACATACAAAGCAACAAAAAAATCACATGGTACATTATAAATACCTTAAAAACAATAGCAAGAAAGAAAAGACCACTTGTGTCCCTATCTTGGGGTTCTTTTCACTGTTTAATCTTATATGGACATATGTACATAGCTGTTGACCTTTTCTGCTTGTCCCAGACATATACTAGTTATTGCAAGTAAGGGAAACCATGGGACCTATGTTTCTTTGGGCCTGGCTTACTTCACTTAATATAATTTTTTCTAAGTCTTTCCATTTCCTAACAAATGGGGCAATGTCATTCTTTCTGACATTACATATTATATATACATATTCTATATTATACATTATATATAATATGTTATATTATAATATAATGTATAATATATTTAATAATATATAATATATTATAACATGTACTATATATTATAATACATAATATATTATATTATATCTATATTATATATAATATATATTATATTATTATATATTATAATATATTTTATGTTATATTATATATTATGATATATTATATTATATCATATGTTATATATCTTATATTATATTATATATTATTATAATATATTATATTATATTATATATTATAATATATTATATATAATATATTATAATATATAATATATTATATTATATATACATTATATATAATATATAATGTATATATATACATTATATATTGTATATACACTATATATTATATATGATGTATTATATATTACATATTATAATATATTTTACATATTATATATTATAATATTATATATAATATATAATGTATAATATGATATAATATATTATAATATTATATAATATAATATATAATTCAACATATATATAATACAATATAATATATTCCAACATCATATAATATATTATATATACTATATTATATTATATATTAAATATAATATAATATACTAAATATAATATACTACATATAACATATAACATAATATATTATAATATTGTATATTATATAATATATATTATAAATATTCTATAATTATAACATATATAATATATACATATATATAAATATATAATATATATAAATATATATGAAATATAATATAATATAAGTATATATTATATAATATATATTACAATATATTATCATGATATATTACATTATAGTACATATTATATATTATATAGACTATGTATTATATATTAGTATATATTATATTATATATAATATATATTATTAGTATATATTATAATATATATAATATATTATGTATTACATATTATAGTATATATTATATTATAATATAATATATTATATAATATATGATATATTATATATTATATGTTTTGACCAAGTAACCAAAAGATGTTAATAAATTGTCATACCCTGCATATATAATATATTATATTATAATATATATTATATATTCATTATATATATTATATATACATTATGTATTATAATATAATATATTAGATATAATATAATATTATACATAATAGCATTATATATAATATTATATTATATATATTACATTATATATATCATATATATTATATATATTACATATATTATATATAATATACAATATAATATTATATACTATAATATTATATATAATATAATATTATATGTTATAATATTATATATAATATATAATGTATATATAATATATAATGTATATATAATATATATTACAATATACTATATTATATATGCAAGGTATGACAATTTATTAACATCTTTTGGTTACTTGATTTTGTTTATGTCCATTTAATTTCTTAACATGTTTATATATATATGAAAGATTGAATACATATATATATGGAAGATTTATATGTATATTGCATTCAATCTTTTTGTATTTAATCATTTGGGTATATTCACTATCTACCTGTTAAATCACAACTTTCTTTTGACACCTGGTAGCTCAAAGGAGACATTTTTTATTGTTTTTTTGGGGGGAGGTGATCTGGTCGTGGGGCCTGAACTCTGGGCCTGGGCGCTGTCCCTCAGCTATTCAGCTCAAGGCTAGCG
Organism: Dipodomys spectabilis; assembly: GCF_019054845.1. NCBI lineage: Eukaryota > Metazoa > Chordata > Mammalia > Rodentia > Heteromyidae > Dipodomys > Dipodomys spectabilis. The sequence continues at coordinate 15,109,406 of NW_024870703.1, read as the reverse complement.
CTCTACCACTTGAGCCACAGGGCCACTTCTAGCTTTTTTCTTTTTGCTTATGTTGTGCTGAGGAATCGAACCCAGGGCCTCATGCATGCAAGGCAAGCACTCTACCACTGAGCCACCTTCCCAGCCCCCTTTTTATTGTTTTTTAAATTGCTTTAAAAAATTATTTTAAAGGTGATGTACAGAGGGGTTACAGTTACATAAATCAGGAAATGAATATATTTTTACCACTGTTACCCCCCCTCTTTCTCCTGCTTCCCCTCCACACATCCCTCCCTGCAAGTTGTACAGTTCATTTCCAACATGGTGTCTAGTGAGTATTAGTTGCACTGGTTCACCCTTTGTCCCGCCTTTTCTGTGATTACCCTTCCCTTTCCTAAATTAGATAAACATATGTACAAGACAATGGGTACACAAATCACCAACAGTGTAATAGAGAATAAACCGAAGGGGGAAAAAGAAAGCAAAAAGAAATAATTGCAAATGGTACACTGAAAAACACCTTTTGTGTCCATGTCTTGGAGCTCATTCGCTTAGCATTATTTTATATGGTCATATAAACATAGGTACTGAGCCGTTGTGATCCTCTGCTGAGAATATCCTAGACATATTCTAGTTATTACAAATGAGAGAAACCATGCAGCCTATGTTTCGTTGGGTCTAACTCACTTTGCTTAATACAATTTTTCCCAAATCTTTCCATTTCCTTACAAATGGGGCAATGTTATTCTTTCTGGTGGAAGCCTAGAATTCCATTTTGTATATATACTGAGGGCCATCTGGATTGATTCCATACCTTAGCTTAACACTGCAAGGTCGTGCTGGTAGCTCTAGGGCTCCTTGACACAGGTCAAAACTTCCTGAGTAAAGATTCAGAAACACAACAAAACAAAGAAAGGCTGGATAAATGGGATTGTATTAAACAGCAATGCTTCTGCATGGCAAAGGACATAGCTAGCAGGATAAATAGAAAGCCCACAGATGGGAAGAAGATCTTCACACGCTATACAACAGACCAGGGCCTCATATCTAAAGTATACCCAGAGCCCAAAATATTAAACCTCCCAAAAACAAATTTGCAAAGAAACAACAACCTCATTAATATGTAAGTTAAAGTCTTAAAGAAAGACTTCTCCGAAGAAAAAACAAGAATGGCCAGTAAGACACATTAAGAATTTTTCAACATGTCTAGCCACAAAAGAAATGCAAATCAAAACAACAGTGATATTCTACCTCATCTCAGTTAGAATGGCCATTATAAAAAAAAAACTAATAATAACAGATGCTGGCAGGGATGTGGCCAAAAGGGAACACTACTACACTATTGTGGGGATGTAAACTTGTTCAACCACTCTGGAAAGCAGTATAGAGGCTCCCCAAAAGAGAAAAAAGAGGGCTTCACTAGGACCCAGTAATCCCACTCTTGGGCATTTACCCAGATGACCACAAACAAGGAGGAATGTTTAAGTTTGCTTTTATTTATATGGATACGTGTGTGTGTGTGTGTTTGTGTGTATAGGTGTAAACTTTGTCAATTGGTATCAAATGAGGGGTTGAAAGCAAGAAGGGAAATTGAGTTTAAGCTAAAAACAGTATAAATTGCTTTGGTTAAAGAATAGAGAAAATATTCCAATTCAATTAAATAAACCATCTGATGATGTAATAATAGTAGGATGGATAAACTGACTACATTATACAAAGGTTAAATGAATTTTTATTTCATAATTTAAAATATTGAAAGAAAGGAACTCATCGACATATATTGTACAGAAGGAACAAATTTATTCACTTGCATATGGCTTTGTATTTGACTCTGGGATTTTCAACATTTGTAGAAAATGAAGAAACTAGATATATCAGCAGCTGGTTCAAAGACAGTGAGAAAAGAACATGACAAACATAGCACCTGGATTTCAAATAATGTTGGTAGGCTCCTTGCCATCATTCTTATTTAGCCTTTTTTCTATTAAGAACATCACTGCCTTTAATTCAAACAATACCAGTCTCATACCTGTGTACTGTATTTCTGTATTATTCACTTTATTTTCTTTATCTTTGCATTAACTCCAAGTATTCCTTGTTTACTTATTTATATAATTTACAGCCCCAAATGAGGCCACCAATTTTAAAAAAAGAGTAATTTTGTCAAATTTGTTCCAAATAATTGAGAGTTTTTTTCATAAATATTTCTGGAGAGATAAATATGAATGCATACATGCATGAATGAATGAAAAGATGAAAAATGAGATTTGTAGAAATAATTTTAGGAGAACTTCTAACTAAATAAGATGCTGAATACAATGTAGAAGAAGATTGTTGATTTTTTTCACTTGAAAATAATATTTGAGAATGTTATAAGAACAAAATCAAAGAATGATTTGTTAATTTTATAGGAATTTATGAATACTAAAATGTAAATGCAATATTGAGCAGCTTGCATTAAAATAGTCTTTTTTATTGTTTTTTCCTGTAGAAGCTTCTTTAAGTATATTATTTCAATGTTTCAATGTTCAATATGCTTAATACATATAAACTACACTTTTCTCAGAATTTCACTCACAGAATGATATGCCTACAATCATACTATTTGGAAGATATTGAGGGAATGACAGAGTTTAACCTAAACCTCATTGTTGACAACTGAAAGAATTTGGAAAAGGGGATATTCAGAAAGGAGACACATATAAATTGTGCCCAAATCTCTTACTCATTCCTGAAATATTCATGCATAGGAGAGAATCCAAATAGCCTACCCGAAAACAAAATATCAGAACTGAAATATGAGATGTCTACCAAGAAACAGAGTGTGAAAAAAAGAAAACAGACCAACAGAAAGCAACTCTCTTCAGAGGACTATAACAGAATCTGAGGTCCTTTACCTATCTGAAAGTAAAAGACCGAATGATCTGGTTATGTCAACTAACAAAATAATTTAAAGCAGTGATGGTACATTAAGAAAAAATTGGCTCATAATAAATTAAAAACCAGGAAACCTCAGAAGAAAAATAAAAATACCATAGAAGAACTATGTATGAGTCTTCAGCTAAAGAATGTTACATGATTATAATGAACCAGTGGTCTACTGTCATAATCTAGTTGCCTTCTCCTCAGTGCTAGAGGTTTCAGTAGTGGCTCACTCTCCTAGGAATATCCTTGTCTTAGAATATCCAGTATTGCTCCATGTTGCACAAGTGATAATGCAAACAGAAATCCAGTGACTTTGTTCTTAATTTCAAATTCTTCCAAGTCTTGCAGTCATATTAAGTGATGATCATCTGTTTCACAGTTTCTGCTTACAGGAAGAAGAATTCCTAGCTATATCCTCAAAGGGTAGTTTTGACTGTTGGAAAATCCTGGTTTACAGAGTAAAGAAAGCAAAGTTTTAAAGACTGACTCTAGCAGGAGAGGTGGCTACATCGTAATTCGGAATCTGAACAAACTTTGCTGTATATTATTCTCTCTGTGGACTAAGAAGAAAGAAATGGATGTGAGGCATAATGGGGAATTATCTTCTAGTTGCGAATTGAATTCTACTTAATATTGTGACTTTTTCTTTCTGTGACATACGGTAACAATCCACCTAAACATTGAGAACCTTGTCTTCTCTACCAGGTAATATTAGGAGCATCTACTGGAACATTACTGATCTGGATTTCTTACTTTCTTAGAGATTACTTCAGTAGGCTGTAGATTTGTATTGAATCTTCTGATTTTATGGATAATTTCAAGGAAGAATTAATCATTGTTTTGTTTTATGCACTTACAGGATCCCAACCGTACTTGTTCAACTAATAGTTCTAAAAATTAAAAAGTCTCTTACACCACAGGAATGAATATGAGATTATCGTTCCATGATAGCTTCATTTGAGTTGTCTATTTTAAATGAAAAGAGGCTCTGAGCTGACTATGGCTGCATAGCAAATCCTATTAATTTAGGTCTATGTTCCCCTTTTTTTTCTTCTTCCACATTTGTTCATCACTGACTTCTTGAACGTATTTTATTTCTGTGTCTATGGTCTCTGTTGTGATTTTGTTGCTGTCTGGTTCAGATGCCACCGCCAAAACTCTGACCCTTATAAATCCATACCTGAGTTATTCCAGTGTATGACCTTTATATTTTCTGAGTTCTACCCAGTTGCTGCATCATGATTGCCTATGATTGCCAGTATTCTAACCCTTCTTGGTACTCCTTTATAATCAGAGTGACCTTTTCAAACAGAAACCTTGCCATGTGTTTATTTACAAAAGAAAATCATCCAGTTGATCCAGTTGTCTTCCAGGTAAAGTTCAAACTTATAATCACTACATGAAAGACTTCTCCTGAATCATTATCACTGTTTTAGATGCCATCTCCTCTTCTGTAGAATGTTAAATTCTAGTTCTGGATAGGGGCTTCTCATTATCCAGATGGGCCATAGTTTTTCATATTTTCATACATTTGTGCTTCAATATCCTTTATTGAAATAACATCTTCTTTTCTTTATATCTTATCAGATCTTTTATATGTGGCAAAAACTCAGCTCAGGCTTGGATTTCTTTCCCTTTCTCTTTTCCTTCCCCATCTTCTTGTATGAGGAAAATCAGTCTCTGAACAAATCCATCACTTTATCTTTAAAACATCGCTTTTACCTTTCTAAAATGTAGGCAAGTGTAATTCCATTCTACCTTTTTGCATTTTTGTCTACCACCCCACACATGCTAGGTTATACCTGCCTTTATGATATGTCCATGTTTTTTTAAAAATTTATCCCATCTCTAATACAACAGTGAATATCTACAGGGCATTCAGTTATTAACAGTAGAGAAAATAGACACATTGACAAAAAGTTTAACTGATACCTACTTTACTGAATTATAAATTTATTTAGGGAAATGTAGTTTACTTTTCTTTATAAATTTATTGTTTAACATTATGGTTATACCTAGCCTACAGTAAGCATTGTTGAATAAAATAATAATAAGATATGACTATAGAAGAAATAAAGAATGGTCAATTCAGGCTAATGTTTGAATTTCTAGCTACTTGGGAAGCTAGCATACACGATTCAAAAAGCCATTTTAGGCATAAGTGCTTGTGAGATTCCTTCTCAATCTATAGCTGGGAATAGTAGTACACATCTATCATCCTAAAATATATAGGTATGGTATTATGCTTGTTATTCCAGTTTATGATAGGAAGACTATAAAATAAAATATGATTGGGGAGTGCTTTCCCAACAAGCGTCGTTTTAAAGCACTAACTTCAAACACCAGTATGGGGGAAAAAAAATTAAGCAGAGGCTGCAATTACTTAAAGGTAGCTTTATATCTTTCTGCATTTCAAGAGAGAGAAATAAGGATTTAGGCTTGCTGATTGAGATGAATTCTCAGTTTTACTCATCATAATTATAGGAAATCTGTTTTAATATAAAATGTTTTGCATATTTTTTCTCATAGAAAGGTAGACATAATTACAGTCAAAATTATATGGCAATGAGTGCCCCCAACCTACAATTAACGAATATGGAGAGAAATGTAACTTGTAAATTGGAAGGAAGCGGAAGGTAGAGAGTGGTGGTGAGGTACGTAAGTGCTATTTTGGGAAGATCATTTCATTTCTGGGAAGGTGGCCAGATGGACTTTTGATTTTGCTTTTGTTAAATAGCTTTTTAAAAAACACTATTAAGGAATATTAAAACCATCACAAGTTCCCATAAAATTGATACGTAAAATAGCATATTTAAAATCAGAACATGAGCTATCAGTAAACAAAGGGACTTTATGAACATGGAAGAGAATTACCCAGAAGACAAGCTTTTAGAAATGGTCTTAAATAATATTCTAGGTGTTTGTACAATGGAGGAATCAAAATAAGTCGAAATATTATTTCTTCTTACTCACTGTGAATGGGAAAACTCTTAAAGGAAACTGTCTAGAAAATTCCAGGCCTTTTGGAAAAAATTATATTAAGTGAAGTAAGCCAGGCCCAAAGAAACATAGGTCCCATGGTTTCCCTTATTTGCAATATCTAGTATAGGTATGAGTCAAGCGGAAAAAGACAGATAATGTGATGTTAGGAAAACGAGCCCTCAAATATGTATTTTAATGTTTTTGTTTCTTTCATGCATGTGTTTCTAACGCATTTATAAGATTATTTCTTTGTTGCTTTGTATGTCCCTCCCCCACAGTGTAACCCCCGCTTTCACTATATTTGATGTCAGTATAACCTGTGGAGGAGACGGGGACAAACAAGTCGTTTAAGGATTCAGGTGGACCTGTTGTAACAATGAGAAGTACAAAATGTCATGTCAAAACCAGCTTTACAATGTCGGTGTGGGGAGGGGGAGGGGGGGTATGATTGGGTGGGGGGGAGGGGGGAGGCTGGGAAGGGAGGTGAAGGGTAAACAAAGGAGGAGGCTGCAATGCTTGGTAAGAAATGTATGCATTATCCTGCCCATGTAATTGTAACCCCTCTGTACAGTATGTTCTCAAATAAAATAAAATTAAATTAAAAAAAAAAAAAGAAAATTCCAGGCCTTGGATGCAGGTATCCTTCCGCTAATGAGGGCTGACTAGATGTCTGTCCTAGGAATCCTAGCCATAAGACCTCAGTGCTGCAGCTGTATCTGAGTGCAGCAGTATTTTTACCTTGAGTCAGATGGAGGCACTGATCTTTACTGTGCTCCCTATTTTTACTGTCCATCTGTGAATGTGGGAAATGGCCAAACCTCTTTTCCATTGTTGTCTGCTCTGCTCTAATGAAGGTAGGAGGTATATGTACCTAAGGATTTTTCAATCTAAAGGGGTTTGGGCTTTCCCTCTTCTTTGTAATTTCAATCTGATGCATTCCTGACATTCTATGTTTTCAAGTCAGGCAAAAAGCTCCTGGAACACTGGATTATGTAGGCTGTCTCATTCTAGATATAATATGCTAGCATGATACAATTTGAGATTAACTCAAATAAAAAAGCAGGCTGGGTATAGTTGTCTTATCTCTGGTAGTAAGCAACTTCCTTACTTCTGAGGTTGTCAATAAACATGAAGGCAGGAGAGGTCCTTCAGAAGCCTTACTTCTCCTGAAGAGATTTTGAAGACTGAACCTGTGTATGTGTGTGTGGGGGGGTTCTTTTTGGTGGTCTTGAGCCTTGAACTCGGAGCCTAGGTGCTTTTGCTGAGTTGTTGCTCAAGGCTGGTGGACCCCATGAGCCATAGATCCACCTCTGACTTTTTAGTGATTAATTGAAGACAAGTGTCTCACGGATGTTTCTGCCTAGACCGACTTCCAACCATGATCCTCAGATCTCAGCCTCCTGAGTAGCAAGGATGACAGGCATGAGTCACCAGCACCTGGCTGAACCTTTGCATCTTGAGAGTGCAGACTCTCTTCTGGTCCTAAATTCTTAGGATTGTCCAGTTGTTCTGATGAGCAAAGGGCCAAGAATGATGTATTCTTTGTGTGTGTTTGTATTTTTCATGGTATCTCTTACTACCTTTGACTCCAAAGGTCTCTGTTATAATCTTTCTATGGATAGACACATCCTTATCTCACGATTGTGTTTTCACATTATTCATTATCTCCTCTAAAGGTTCAGTAAGTAAGGATTTGGGCTTTTAATACTAGCCAAGCAGAGATTATTGCAAGAAACGTGTTATTTCTATCTAGATTTAATAACTAGTCATGTTAATCATGAACTTCACCCATGCTGTGTGCATGGTTGCAATGAGGAATTTTATGATGTAGTAAGGAGAGGAAGCAATGAGGAATTTTATGTCAGCGCTGTCCTGTGCTGACAACGGTGCTGCCACATTACACCTGCACATTGCTGTACAGTTTGGAAGGGTGGGAAATCATTGTTTTGAACACACCATGATCCTTAGTAGTTACTACATTTGGGCTTTCAACCTCTTTTCCAACTATATTAAACCCAATTTAAATAGGAAAAATATGTAGTTGATAGGAGGTGCATTTAGCTATGAGCTATGAGATCATGTGGATATTTTTGTTGTCTTTTGAAGTTACTTTGAAATAAATAGATGAGTAGCCAGTTAGGGACAGAACAGTGACTATAATATGAGGAGGAACTTTTTTTCCTATTTGGATTATTTTCTGGTGATACAAAGGGGAGAAATATCTAGCTATCTATCCTGGGAATCATATAGTTTAATGAACTTAGAAAAGTGCATTGTAGTATACAGCCAGAAACAAACAACAAGAAGCATAACTGTGTAGATGCAAAATGTTTCACTTTCAATGGCTTGTGAAAAAAAATTACCTAATAACTTCCCAGGGTTTTGAAAGGTCCCCTATTGAATACATGCTCCATGTATAGCATAGTTATTTAAAGCAGCAAGTATGGCCAGCAAGTATGGCATAGAGATTAAGAAAAGCCTGGTGGCTGGATTATAGATATGAAGACTTTAAAAAGTTGGAACCACCTGTTATGGCCCCCTAGAAATCATATGTAGAAGTCCTTACTCCAGGGTAATGATGCTAGGGTGGTTGCTGGGGGAAATGGCCAATTCTGGGGACAGAGTTCTCATGAATGGGGTTGATGTCATTATGAATGAGGCCTGAAGAAACTGTCTTACATCAATCATCAATTAAAGACCCAATTAGAAGGGTTCTACCTATCCTAAAATAGTTAGAATGCATCATCTATGAACTAGGAAGCAGGTTCTTACCAGACACCCAATCTTCTGATGCCTTGATGTTGGTCTTGGTAACTTCCTGAACTGTGAAAGACAGATGTCTGTTGTTTGCAAGCCACATGTTTCTGATACTTTGTTATAGCAGCCTGGACTAAGACTCCCTCTTTCTTTCTATATCAGTAAAACTGTGGGCTTCATATATATTTCCCTGATTATGTTCCCTATAGTTAGGCTAAATTTAATCACTAAAAATTCTTTTTGAAAATAGTTGTTTCTTGTTGGGTTTAAAGCACTTATGACTTGGATGTTACTCTAGCTACAAATTATCAGATAATAAATAGAGGAAAAGATGGAAAAGGAGAAGAAACACTTGCTTAGACATGGAATAAGGGTTTTCACACATGACAGCTCATGTAATTCTCATAGCAGTCACACTAGATGGAAGCTTTGTTTCAATTTTATAACTGGACATTGACTTAGAGAGCGGAAATGACTTGTGTAAGGGTCACAGAATGGTGAGTTGTAGAACTGGAACTTGAGTTTAGGTCCTTCTACCATGAAAATCCTTGTATGATTCTCCTCTGATGGGGTGATGTAACTGTTTCAATATGAAGTTACTTGAGGAACTGTTGTAATGCAACAGATCTTTTATACAAGTATTAAGTCTTTCTGATTTTTGCTTTTCTCCGTGATTCTCTCCTGACCTGCTGACAGTTCTGGTCTGACAATATACATGTTTTACATGTTAAGAGGTAGTCCATTTCTTTTGGGCTTGCGTATCCTGTAAGTTCCTTGTGAGTTTTTAAATAATACAAAACATATAGGCATTGGTCCTTTTTCCTCACTTTCCACTGACTCAATAATTACTTGAGCAGATGTTATATCTCATTTCTAAACCCTGAATATTAGGCTATTTTCTCTTTTGTCCTGTTTATACACATTCATTAGTTCTAGTTTCATCCTTGCTCAGGAGGGTCTACCAAATAATTGGGTATCACCTAGGCTGCAGTAGGAAAACATCGACTTCCACCATAAGTAATCCAAGAGAGAGAGGCATGTTATCTCAGTCTGCAAAATAAAGTAAAATACATCAATAACCCTGTTTTTTTTATGGTACCCAAAGGAATGTATTGTGGATGGGAAAATTTAAGACATCAGAATTTCTCCATTATCTGTTTTCTTACTCTGCACTTTTAACTTGATACATTGATTTTTGTGGTTTAAAACACTATAATTGTTTTCCACGCAGTCTTTGTCTGTTCATCCTTCAGGTCTTAAGTGTTTGACTAGCATTTTCCAGCCATGGAGAACACATGATTGTGTTGGATGATGGTCAGAATATTTTTCTAATCCAAGTTTACAGTGTTGAGAATGTACAGAATTGTATTCATCTGTGTATTCACGGGGTGTATTGATTTCTTGTCATATTTTTGACCTGCAAAACACAAAGAGAGAGACTCATTTAGAATTCCGTACAGCAGACTTAGGCTTCCATTTTATGGAGAATTTAATGATGTTTTCTCCTCTGAGGTCAGAGATGGAGGGATTTGGAAGCAAGAGCAAGTGAAATTTAAAGATACTACAAAACAGGAAGTATCTGTCTCTGGACTTCTGTTTCCAATTCAGTGTTTTTGGCTCTTGTGGTAGGAGTCTCAGGTCCTTTCTCTTCTTTTATGGTGGTCTCAGCCTGAGATCTGGACCACAGATGGAACCAACTGGGCTAGAGTGTGGGTTATATTCTGTGTGGCAAAAGTAGTCCTTTCCTATTATTTCCTGTTCTTTGTTAATCTAACTGTGTGCTTATTGGTTTAATGAATGAAGCAATGAAGAGTGAGGTATTGGAATTTCCATGGAGACACCCTGAAGAAAAGCCATCTTGCCAGGATACTTGTTTCTTGTACATGGCTCCCTTTTCTGAGTTTTCACAATAGGATTGTGAGAGTTGAGTTCACGCTTGAATTACTTTTCATCTTAGATTTTAATTTCAAGCCAGGCAACAATCACATTTTAAATCATATCTATATATATGTGTGTGTGTGTTTATAAATAGTGGGTCAATATGAAGACTCAATTAATATGTTAATTGATTCATGTAATCATTGATTGAGACACTATTTGATACAAAATAACCAACAGAAGTCCTTCGATCAGAGATTGAACTCTTTTTGTTTTTGTGGATTAATTCTTTTTGGATGCCAAGTTGCCCATGAGCTAATTAAAAAATAACAAAATTGCTCACAGGTCCTGTCCTGAAAGACTCCATCAAGTGTGTTGGAGTCATTGCACTGAAAGTGCTCACTGGTAACTGTTTTTCAAGGCCAGCAGCATTTACAAGGTTAATATGCCCTGGCAAACCATAAGACTTTTTGGTGAGAGAGCAGGAAGGCCTTATTCAAACTTCTTCCAGACAGACTTGGAGTACCTGAAATACAGACTCACTGCAGTGATTGATTGTTTTTCCCACCTCAGCAGCACATAAGGTGATACAATGTTAGGCAAGGACATAAACCATATTCTGGAAGGAATCTCATCGTCTGGTTGTCTGTCAGTCAAAGATCCATCAAACCTCAGGCTGAATTGAAAGTCTACTGTGCAGGAGCAGTGCTGTCCAATTTTCTTTATGGATGTGAGACTGGATCTGTTAGTGGTGCATAACTTCCTACACACCTCTGTCTTGTCATGTTTCATATCACATGGCAGGTGGCTTCCGAGTGCAAGGATCCAGGAAACCATTGCTTATCAAATGCTGACAACAGTACCATTGAAAATCAGTTCAGGAGGCTGGACATATGTAGAGAGTGACTAACAAAATACCTAAAATCCTGGATAGGGAGGGCAGTTACCATGGTGACTGACGGGGAGTATTACTTGTGTATGAAGGCATCCCAGGCCATTGATTTATGTTGTCAGAGGTTATTTGTCATTATTTAATGTACACTTAAGATGTGTGTGGAACATTGACCTGTAATGGGGATATTGAGATGAACAAAGATGTGTTCAGTAAGTTTGTTAGTGAATCAAATACTTGAAATACAATACGTCAAGTACTGAAATAGTATATTCAGGCCATAGCAAAATAGGAATCTATTTAGGTGGTCAAACCAGCCATTTCCCAGAAAGATATTCCAATACGTGTCTTTACAAGTCCCTGCTTTCTATATATTGTAAACTCAACTATTTCAGTCTAAAACTTACTGAGTTCAATGGTCTTGCTCATTTTGCTGTTCATACTATAAAGCATTACTTTTTGTGGTAACTCTTTCATTTAAGGACCTATCTTCCTGGTGAGTTTAGACAGGCATTGCCCTATAGAAATACAGTGTGAAGGTAGTTCTGTATTACTTTTTCAGGCATCTCCAAACTGCCTTCCACAGTGATTGCATCACTTTACACTCCCACCAACAGTGTATTAGGATTCCCATTCCTCCACATCTGTGCCAGCATGTGTTGCTTGGATTCTTGATGACAGGTGTTCTTACAGGGGTGAGATGTGGAAGTGAAATCTAAATTACATACACACACATACACATATGATTATATGCATACATTCACAAATGTATTAATTGGAGTATAGTACAATGGTGTAACTCCTTTGGACAACTAACATCACTTAACAAAATGAATACCAGGAATCTGGAACTTGTATTATCCAGCAGGTAGGTGGGGAGGCCAAGGGAGAGGAAGAGTGAGTGAGTTCAACAATAATTTTCAACATGTATATGTGAAAGTGGAGCTAGGTAAATTGAGGGATGGGTGGTTTTGTGGAAGTTGGGGGGAACAATGATAGGGGTGACATTGATCAGGATTCATGGTGCTCACAAACTGGCCTATGGAAAGGAAACCCCTTTGTACGACTGTTTAAAGATAATAAATAAACAAATAAGAAGAAAAACACTGGGGACAAATGCTAGCCACTTAATTAAATTTGAATCATCCAAGAGCTGCAGTTTAAAAAAAACAAAGATTATTGGTAATATTAATTTTAGTGGCATATTTTATTTAACATAACCTATCCAAAAGTTTTAACATGTGATAAGCTTAATATTGATAGACTCCATGTTATTTTTCATAGTTTTCAAAGTCACAGCACATCTCAGGTTGAAGAGCCACCTTTCAAATATCTGATAGTCACATGTTGTCAGTGGCTGCCATCTTGGAAAAGTCAGCTTTGAAGGAGTTCTCTGAAGGCCCATTGGAGACTATGTATCTCTTAGTTACATTTTGTCCCAAGGGCCTAGTACAGTGCCTGGGGTTCAAAAATATTTGATGAATAAATTCATTTTCAAAGGCATTTGGCAACATTTGTACTAAAGAAGGAATTGGGTGATTAAGAAAGACTGATCTAAGCAATGGATTTGGACCTGGGTTCTTTAAGTTGAAGCAGCACCCTTCATTAGTGGCACAACTAAAATTTTTAAAAAGTGTTTCTGAGAATTGGCAACACCCCCCTGAATCTCATTAGTGAATGAACTTATAAAGAGACCTTCAACTATGAAATGCAGGAGTATATTTCTACAAAGGACTCATGTGGCCTAATGAATGGGAAATGGTGGTAGTGTCTAGGAGTGTTGTAATTCCATTTAGAGATTGTCAGTCATGATTGCCTACTACAATCCCTTAGATATCCTGTGACTAATGATGTACTATGCAAATTATTTGAAATCTTTTATTCTTGTACTTTCTTCCTTTGCTATTTTATCATCTATCTATGTAATTACTTATAAACCTAGAAGATGAAATAGATTCCAGACTAGGAAAGTAAAAGCTAGGTCAGTGGGATTTAATTACTGAGAAACCTTCATTGGAAAGCATTTAAAATGAATGAAGTAAGGCTATAATAATTGCCGAACATTGTTATAAGAGATGGCTGGGAAGAAAATTCTTTTAGAGTACAGAAAAATACCAATTATGTTCAACATAACTTTGGGGGGGAAAGTGATGAATGCAATGGAAATAAACCACCTCTGCTATCTACATTGCCATCTTAACATCGCTCCTAAGGCTGAACAGCCATTTAGATGTTTTATATGTCAATATTCTTAAAGTTTGTCTGACAATAGGTAATTGCAAAAAATTTGAACTCATTTCGTCAAGCAAATGCAGGGAAATGACAAATCACTGGTCTAATATCCAAGAATTCAGTTCAAAGGTTTTGAAAAACCACCATTTTATGGTCCTATTCTTTTATCAAAAATAACTCTCCCTTCACAAAGAGTAGTTTTAAATTCACAGAGATATTGAGCCAAAGGCACACAGACTTCCTATCCCTTGTTCAGTTCTTTGCATCATGAACAAATAACATATTTCTCAGCCGAGTCTCCTGCTAGAGGACTCCAGGGTCTTGAAGAATTTCTATGACAAAATAGAGACTGACATGTTCCTAGTTACAATATTTCCTAGAAAGAAACTCACTTTCATTTGAGTCTATTGATTGGTTTTAACAGATAGCAAATGTTGAGTTCTTTCTGAAAGCCTGTATTAAAAACAGTAGGAAGCATACAGACTCTCTTTGAACCATCAGTGGTGATACCAGAAAGACAATTAGAGAAGTAGCAGTGAGACTTGTGTCTCTTCCATGTGACTCTGCTTCGTGGAAGAAGAGTCTCAAGGAAAGGTAAATTAATGAGGCTGGGGAAATGAGGAAAGCCTATATAGACAGGTGTGGGGAGTTGGATTATGATTTGAAAGCTGAGAAGGTGGAGAAAATGGCCAGAACAGATACCTGGAGGCATAATTAGAGCAATACTTCAGAGCCTCCTGAATGAAGGCAAGAATGTATCAAGGAGGAGTACCAGGGAAAGTAGAGTTAAATACCTTGAAAGTCAGGCAGAGGGATGATTGTGTAGGGCTAAATAAATGAATAAATCCTATGAAATATATGATTCTTTTTATTATAAAAGTGATGTACAGAGGGGTTACAGTTACGAAAGTGAGGAAATGAGTACAATTCTTGCCAAACATGGTTACCCCCTCCCTCGTTTTCTGCCACTATCCCTCTCCCCCAACTCCTCTCCCACCCAAGTTGTAAAGTTAATTTCTAGTATACTGTCTTGTGAGTATCCCTGTTGCTTTGTCCAAAATCGAAGTATCTCTCATCCAGAGGCAGAAAACAAGATTCAATTCTTTCCCTAGTAGATCTAGGAATATATGAAAATAGAAATTTCCAGGGTATAAGTTTAAAGAATGGAGCCAAACCAGGAGGGCTTAGGGGCTCAAGGAGAAGAATGAAGAGTGACTAAAAACTTGCTTTTTAGTGTGATTAATGGAAGCCTTGATGCTAGAAACAGGTACTGTGCTTAAGGTTGAAAAGTTATGGTTGTTTGGGGACACTGTATTAATCAAGTACATTAAAGCTTAGCCTGTATAATAAATGACACCCAATTTTCAGTGCTCTACTGTGGCAAAAATGCATTTCCTGTGAAAACAGTTTCCTCTGTTCTTAGTGCCTCAGCACACAACTGCATTGCATGCCATATGGTGACTCACACATGCAAGCTTCTTTGGTCTTAAGGTTCTGATTCTAAAATCAGTGTCCTACTGATTCCATTGGTAGGAAAAGAGAGGTTGGCAGGTATTTTTTTTCCATCATTTTTCTCAAACATCCATTAGTTAAAACTGTCTTTCCAGGAAACTGGTGGCTCACACCTATAACACTAGTTCCTTAGGAGCCTGAGATATGAGGATCATGGTTCCAAGCCAGCCCAGACAGAAAACTCCATGAGACTCTAATAAACTACCAAAAATATCAGAGTGGAGATGTGGCCTAACTGGTAGAGTGCTAGCTATAGCAGGGTCCCGAATTTGAGCCCCACGTATGGCATAAACAAAACAAAACAAAGACAGAAAACCTGTCCTGCTTTTGTAATTGTCTACAAAGTACTTGACAAGTATAGTTTCTGATCTATCGAGAAATGAAACAGAAATCAGGTACTGGTGATTAATCAAAAAGTCAACAGTTGACACCCAGAGAAAATAGCCACAATTAGTGGTAGAGCATTCAGGTACAGTTTGTAGGTAAAAATCGGCATCACAGATGTTGATACTATTCTGTTAGAGAAGTTCCCATTTAGGGACAGTAGCATCAATGAATAAAGTGGGCATTTTTGCATCTCTTAGGAAAGTTAGGAGATTTCAGATTTGAACTCAGCACAATGGATTTAGCAATTTACATGGAACAACTCCAGTACAAAGTGGTTTCCAGCAAACCTTTTAAGTGAATGAGGAAATGAGGAAATGAATTTAAAAATAAATTACCACCTGGAAGAACTGGTTACATTAACTACGGCACTTTTGTTGTCTATTCTCTAGAGAACAATATAGGTACTCACTTTTGAAGTTTCATAGTGGGATGTAGTAGTGGGGGGCACAGGTATTGCAAGCAGAGACATTGGGCTGAGTCTTGATTCTGCCAGATAACAGCTTGTATCCATTGTGTCTGTTCGACTGGTATGAAACATGTCGCTGAACTCCAAGTCTGTTTGGGCCAATGCCTTAGCAAATGTCAACAGACATTCATTGAGCTACCTTCTCCAACATTTTTTATTGGTAAAATGGGAGTGAGAATCAATAATTCTTATTCTGGGGTGGACACAGGAAGTTGTAAGTCAATATTAAGATTATTATCATTTTTTAAATTGAGAACTTATCTTACCATTCAAGACCTTCAATTTACTGTATTGACTCAGACCGTCTCCAGAAAAACCAGAATCTTATCAGATCTCCTGTGTCAATTATAGTACATGTAAAATAGCCCCTCTTGTTAAATCCACTTAACCTAATGACAAGAAAGATCACATAGTTGAAAATTGGTAGTATCCAGGGATAAGTATTGTGTAGAAACATTTGTGAGAAATCTGTGATGATTTGCTGTTTTGTAAGTTAGTATATATTGAAACAAACCATAGCAAACTCAGTCAAAATGAGCACCATCCTGCTCAGTATAGTAGATTGTGTAGTACTATTATAGGATATATCGCCCCTACTTTAGAAGACCTAATGCTACACTGGTTTTCAAGCTTTAGTATACTCGAGAAGGATCTGTAAAAGCACAAATTCCTGGGTCCTAACTCATGACAGTTTCTGATTCCAAAAGAATTTCTGTTTGTGGTAAGTCCCAGGTGATGCTGATATTCAGTCTGGGAACCACATTTAGAGAACCATTGCTGTTTGCAGATTTAATAATCATAAACTCTGAAGATAGACAAGTAGTCTATGCATTATTTGGCCATTCATGTAAGCTGTGATGCATGATAGA
This sequence comes from Dipodomys spectabilis, assembly GCF_019054845.1. Classification (NCBI taxonomy): domain Eukaryota; kingdom Metazoa; phylum Chordata; class Mammalia; order Rodentia; family Heteromyidae; genus Dipodomys; species Dipodomys spectabilis. Next base: position 15,092,527 of record NW_024870703.1, on the reverse strand, counting down.
GTTTGAGGGTCATCGATCCAAATACATTGAAGAAACTCTGCATCTGGGAAAATTTGCCTTCACCCAGCAGATGTCAAAGTGTAAAGGAAGATTGCAATTTCATTGATCTGCCATTTAGTGAAGATCTATTATGTGAATACGGATTGATATACTGCTAGAAGCCAGGAAATACCACTCCTTACTCCCTAAACTAATATCTCAGTAATGGAGGAAAACATGAAACATGTCATCCAGAAAGTACCACAAAGCCTTTATAATGTAAGATCTGAGCATGAATGTTTATGTGTGTGTGCAAATGTGTGTGTGTGTGTATGTGTGTGTGTGTGTGTGTGTGTGTATTACCATTATAGAAGTTTAAGAAAGGGTGAGAGAAAGAACCAGAAATGACCAGACAGGCAATTGCAGGCCAGGAGTTTAAGTGTTACATTCTCTTGTAAGTCTGACCAGGGTGTTGAAAACTTCTTCATCCAGATGGTGAGGGAAGAGGAGAGGCATTTCAGGTGAAAGGAACTATATGCATTGCAGTAAAACATTTCTGTAATGTTAGCTAATGGTATGCAACATTTAAGTAATGTTAACTAGCTCAGTAAGAAACATTTGGGGAATATTAGCTAGGTATGATACATTTCAGGAATACTAACTAGTTTGATTTGGCAGGCATGAAGTATGCACCAGGAGGAGCAGCTGTAGCAGATCTGATAAGTGGCCAACAAATGTCTTTGCCATTTGTTACATTGTTTCAGCACTTCCTTCTGGGAAAAGCACCCACTTCTGCCTTCTCCTGAGCCTCCTACCTGCTCCTTTCCCTTAGATATCTCCCAATCTGACAACTAGAAAATATGGATTCCACATTAAAGGAAGACTACTGCTTTTTGTTTCTGGGTCACTGGTGTACAGGCCTTGCTGGGTTTCAATATAGATGCAAGCCAATACTCCAAGCCTACTCAGTTACAGTATTTTAATGTCAGACACATGTGGGAGAAAGAATTTCATTGTTTGAAAAATAGATACCTTTGCATGCTACACATTTATTCACATTCTTAACATTCTAGGTACAGCATTTATGATTATACCAGCTTTCACTGTAGAGTTAAGAGAGAGAGAGATCTTTGCTATTAAACATTGAGAGAATAGCAATTCGACCTCATTACTAATGGCTATCTCACCATCATTAGGTAATATTAGGAATCCAATCTACATGAACAGATGGGCTGATGAAATAAAGTAGGTCAGCAGTGGGAGATCATCTCCTTTCCATGTGCCTGTAAATGTTCTATTTAAGCAATATAAGGGAGAGGAGATCTGAATGCACAGTTTAAGAAACTATGCCTGTTGGTGACATGAAAAGATATGGACAAACACAGAAGTAATCATTTTGGATGTCAGAAAACTGGTTGTAATTTCACTGAATTTCTGGCAGAGGATAATCTGTAGAGGATCCATTGTAATAGAAATTTTATGAATGGTAATTGTATAATATGAAATTCTGTGGCTAAGCCACTATTCTTTGATTAGCTTCAGTTCTTATTTGAGAGATTTGGACCCCTCCGAGCTTCGATTGCAGCCAATTTGGCCATGGGAAGGTCTCTAGAGAGTAGAAAGTTATGTAGGATTTCATTCCCCAGGACTGAGAGAGATAGGGCAATGCGTTCTCAAATATTTTATTGGCAGACAAACTTCATCTTGTGAATGGGATACCCTGAGTTTCTTCAAGAGGACCATGGAGGATTTCCCAAAGATTTATAGAGACTACAAAACAAACAAGGAAATGTTCCTGCTAAGTATTGGAGGGCATGTGGCTTAATGATAGTAGTTGAAAGGCCACAATAAGAAATACTCTGTAGTAGGGAGTTAACCCTAAGAGGGGGAAAAAAAACCTCTTGGATAATAGAATTAATCAAGAGAGCTCTTAGAAAGGACATTGAGACTTTGTGGACTATCTCAAGGTTGAATATATTTGTAAGATGTCCTTGGAGGCAGTTTTATGTCTAACTCAGCATCTTTCTTCTGGGAGATCAGTGATCAATGGATTGATGGCTGGCTGTGATTTACAGTTAATCTTCCTTTAAACTGCAAAATTTCAGGGATCAGACTGCACATTCATTTATTTTTCAAGGATTGCAGTTTGTGAGTCAGTCAGCTTTTCAACACAGGACCCGTTACTTATGCACAGAGACAGAATAATTCCTAGCGTGTCCTCCTCCTGGGATCACCCTACACAGACTGGAAGACCTAACCCAAGCTAAGAAGACAGAAGAAGAACCCTCTCATGGGCCAATGAAGACCACTGACAAAGACAGTCATATAGGACACAAACTAATTGTAAGAGAGAATATGATCAGCACAATACACTGATCTTCTTAAGATTATAATCTAGAAAACTCCAAAGAGACATTAGTAGTCCAATGATATATACCCTGTTTAGTGCTCGAGTAACACAGGGAACATAATTTACTTCTCTGTTTGCTTTTTCATGGCATGAATTTTCTTTCACAGCATAATTCCACATTACAGCTTCTAAGATGAAATGTTTTCACTCCATCAATGCATTTTATATTTTATATGCTTTTTCTGACCTTACCCTCAGATGCCAGGTTAATTTTGATGTACCCATTAAATAGATCCACAAATAGTAATGTGGCCCCCAAACTGTGGCATTTGAAAAAAATGACAAGAACATGCTCTGAAAGTTTGCAAAGGGAAGGCATTTTGTTTAGAGGAAAAGAAGTAACATATACCAGGGAATTTGAATCCAACTTCTAGGGCTGACTAGTTACATGATCCTGAATCAAAATAATTTCTTGGTACTCTAAGTGTTAATACAGTCCTCCATAAGTGTAAAATATTGTATTTTAGGATTTTATGAAGATAAGAAATACTGTACAATATATATAGTAGAAATCCAGTAAAAGATAGATCTAATATTAATTTAATGGTAATGATGATGATTTAACTATAGATCTCTAGATTGATCAAGGCTTGTGTGTGTGCACATGCACATGTGTGCGCATGTGTGCATACAAGTGCATCCATCCTGGTGCTTGAATTCAGAGTCTGGGTGCTGTCCCTGAGCTTCTTTTCCTTAAGGCTAGTGCTCTACCACCTGAGCTACAGCTCTACATCCACTTTTTTTTCTGAGTAGTTTATTGGAGATGAGAACTTCACAGAGGACTTTTCTGTCCAGGCTGGCTTCACGCCTCAATCCTCAGATCTCAGCCTCCTGAATAGGTAGGAGCATAAGGTGTGAGCTAACCAAGGCTTTAAATTTTTGTTTTATTATTGTCATTGTTCAAAGAGGTCACGATTCTGTAAATCAAGCTATGAGCATCTTGATCAGTGTCATCCCTTTCCTCATTCTCCTTCATTTCCCCCACTCCCATTCCTACCCTCTAGTAATGCAGTTCATTTTTTATGTCATACACATTGAATACAGGACTGTATTTGCCCACCTTCCCTCCTCCATCCATGGGCCCACCCTCTGTTTTCCCCCCACACCCATGAATAAGTTTCTACTTCCTGGTATTTTGTTAAACAGAGTACTAGCTGTTCAAAAGAGTTACATCTTTGGACTCCTCTGCTAAGTGTATCATCCTTTAGCCAGTGTGTTTGTGTCTATATGCATGAAGACCTGTATATATATTTTTTTTTTTACATTTTTCAATATTACTTTTATTTTCTACAAATAGATATTGATTTTGTACCATACAGACTTGCTGGACAAATGTCAATTTACCTGTTTATTTCTTGTGGATTTTCTTTTCTCAGCATCAGTTAACACAGGAAAATCATAGCTCAAAGGAAATTTCAGAACTGCTAATTTATCACCTTGTACAACTAATAAAAAGAGCTTGTGCTTTATGAATAATAGGACAATATTTGTATATGTATAGCATGTATAGATAAGGCTTTTTTTTTTACTCTATATCACAAAACATCGTTTCAACGAAACTATTCCTGTGAAACCAATGTTCACAAACTCGTCCACATAGACTTAGAAGGGTATCTATCAGTAACTTTGCAGTAATTTTAGGGAAATTAAAAATACAGTTGTGGGCTGGGAAGGTGGCTCAGTGGTAGAGCACGTGCCTTGCATGCATAAGGCCCCCTGGGTTTGATTCCTCAGCACCACATAAGCAGAAAAAAAAAAAGCCAGAAATGGTGCTGTGGCTCAAGTGGTAGAGTGCTAGCCTTGAGCTGAAGAGCTAAGGGATAGCACCCAGGCCCAGAGTTCAGGCTCCATGACCAGACGCCCCCCCCAAAAAAAAAATACAGTTGTAATTTTTAGTAAATGATTTAAAGAAATGCTAGATTTTCTCCTGGCTCTGGATTTCCATATTTAAAGAAATATTATGTAAAACTATACTGTAGCCTTGTTTATGCATTACTAAGTAGTTAATGCTACCACTGTTGATCATTGATTTGTAATTTTATTTATACATTCCACAGGACTTAGCTGGAAACTATGAGGCTATGATGAATTGTAGAAAGTTGATTCATATGCAAAGCCTCATAGGATTTCATTCTAATCATATGTGTACGTGTTTACAGACATTCTTATTCCTATCTAGGTACATTATATAGGTCTGTGATTCCATGATCTAATTGTTTATAAAAATTTCCAGGGGAAGAGGGTAATTTAATAAATCAGAACTCCTAACAAGTTGGATGTAGACCTTGTAGCTCTAAGGAAGTACCCTTGGAGTTGCAGATAATTTCCAGCATCTTCTCAAGAAAAAAAAACTTACTAAATTTTCAAGATGGTGAGATTTTTTTTTTTGTCCTGGGGCTTGAATTCAGGGCCTGGGCACTGTCCCTCATCTTCTTTTGCTCAAGGCTAGCACTCTACCACCTGAGTCACAGCCCCACTTCTGGCTTTTTGTGTGTGTGTGTGTGTAGGTGGTATTGAGGAATCAAACCCAGGGCTTCCTAAGCAAGCACTCTACCACTGAGTCACCTTCCCAGCCCCAAGAGGGTGAGTTTTTTTTTTTTTTTTTTTTTTTTTTACCCTTCACCTCCCTTCCCAGCCTCCCCCCTCCCCCCCACCCAATCATACCCCCCCTCCCTCCCCCCCACCGACATTGTAAAGCTGGTTTTGACATGACATTTTGTACTTCTCATTGTTGCAACAGGTCCACCTGAATCCTTAAACGACTTGTTTGTCCCCGTCTCCTCCACATGTTATACTGACATCAAATATAGTGAAAGCGGGGGTTACACTGTGGGGGAGGGACATACAAAGCAACAAAGAAATAATCTTATAAATGCGTTAGAAACACATGCATGAAAGAAACAAAAACATTAAAATACATATTTGAGGGTTCGTTTTCCTAACATCACATTCTCTGACTTTTTCCGCTTGACTCATACCTATACTAGATATTGCAAATAAGGGAAACCATGGGACCTATGTTTCTTTGGGCCTGGCTTACTTCACTTAATATAATTTTTTCCAAGCCTTTCCATTTCCTAACAAATGGGGCAATGTCATTCTTTCTGATGGAGGCATAGAATTCCATTGTGTATATATACCACATCTTCTTGATCCATTCATCTACTGAGGGGCATCTGGGTTGGTTCCATATCTTAGCTATGGTAAATAATGCTGCAATAAACATAGTTGTGCTGGTAGCTTTAGTGTAAGACCTGTATATATTATCAGTATGTTTGTATTTTAGATCTAGCCTCCATATATGAGATAGAAAACATGTACCAGTTGGCTCTCTGAGCTTCACTTACTTCACATAATTTTTTTTCTAGATCTATCCATTTCCCCCAAAATGAAATATATATTTCTTCCTTCCTTCCTTCCTTCCTTTCTCTTTCTTTCTTCCTTCCTTTCTCTTTCTTCCTTCCTTCCTTCCTTCCTTTCTCTTCCTTCCTTCCTTCCTTCCTTCCTTCCTTCCTTCCTTCCTTCCTTCCTTCCTTCCTTCCTTCCTTCCTTCCTTTCTCTTTCTTTCTTCCTTCCTTCCTTTCTCTCTCTCTCTCTCTCTCTCTTTCTTTCTTTCTTTCTTCCTTCCTTCCTTCCTTCCTTGTCAGTCACAGGGCCTGAACTGTAGGTCTAGGTACTGTCCCTCAGCATTTCAGCTCAAGGCTAGCAATCTACCACTTGAGCCGCAGTGCCACTTCTGGCTTTTTCTGCTTATGTGGTGCTATTCACTATTGTGAATAGTGCAACAGTGAACATGGATGTGCAAGTGTCTTTACCATATCCTGATTTGTAATGCTCTGAGTAGATGCCTAGGAGAGGTAACACTGGGTCATTGGGGTAGTCCATGTTTTGGACTGATTTGTAATGTTCTGAGTAGATGCCAGGAGAGGTAACACTGGATCATAGGGGTAGTCCATGTTTTGGATTTTTTTGAGGACTCTCCAAACTGCCTTTCAGATTTTTAAAATAGTGAGGTCAGCAAAGAGTTTGGCCTGAGCAAAGTAAGTACATTTGTCAACATACAGAGAAGTTGTAGTCAGTGGTCTAAAATACTAATCAAGTGGGATTCAGAGAGATCTGTGCTGAGAAGCCTTTCCTTTTTTTCTTTTTTTGTCAGTTGTGGGGCTTACACTCAGGGCCTGAGCATTATCCCTGAGTTCTTTTGCTCAAGGCTAGTGCCACTTTGAGCCACAGCTCTACTTCCAGTTTTTATTTAGAGTTACAAGTCTTGTGGAGACTTTTCTGCCGGGGCTGGCTTCGAACTGTGATCCTCAGATCTTAGCCTCTTGAGTGGCTAGGATTATAGGTGTGAGCTACTGGTGCCTGGCTCTTTGTTCTTTCTTCTTTTTGCTTGCACAGTACTCTAGGTCCTTTGCTCTGATATTTACAACACTCGATTGGAATTATTTCAATGAATAAAATCCCTTTGGTGCATACTTCCTCATGAACTAGGGCTGACTTCAGCAGCCCTTGTATATCAGGCTTTAGTACATAGATGGTACCAGATGGATGGTGGCAAGCTGCTCTTTTTTGTTGTTGTTCTGGGGCTTGAACTCTGGGCTTGGGCACTGTTCCTCAGCTCTGTAGCTCAAGGTTAACGCTCTACCACTTGAGCCACAATGCCACTTCTGGCATTTCTGTTTATGTGGTGCTAAGGAATCGAACCCAGGGCCTCATGCATGCAAGGCAAGTGCTCTACCACTAAGCCACCTTCCCAGCCCCTAAGCTGCTTTTTTTCCCCTCCTCTTTACTCTCTTCCAAGAAAGGACGCTTTGATAAATGAGAAAAATGAACCATTGCACCAGTGCACTAAAGAGATGATTTATCTTTACACTGCAGCTGACATTAACAGAGGATGGTTAGTTTGCTCTGTAAATGTTTCACTCTATAGCAACTTGTACTTCATACAATCATCTGAAATCCCCCACCAGATTTGAGAATAAGTAATGTTCTGGCCTTGGTGATGATAGTTGCTAGAGCAGAAAAAAAATCCTGTGCCTTTAAAAGCAAAATGTTCTTTGCTCGTATAAAGAGGCACGGTTGATGAGGAGGAAAGTTCTGCAACACACAATCATGGAGAAACCCAGGCCAGTAAGGGGTCTGGGTAATATGTTTTACGTCTGAGCCCAGGAGGAAAGGGATGGGAGTTTGTGAAGAGCAAGCTAGTGTCGACACAGTAACCTAAGTAAGAAACCATTTACTCATGCCAAATTCTACAGTGTGGGTTTTGTTTTGTTTGAATAACTTTGTGCTCATGGAGTATATCTTGCATTAATACCTATACAAATGTGGAAATGAAGGAATATTGTTATTTGCTTGTTTATCTGTACCAAACAAACAGACTGGAACTCGGGACTTCACATTCTCTTGGCTTTTCCTGCTCACAAGTGGCACTCAGCCAACTGAGCAATGCTTCCATTCCAGCATTTGGCTGGTTAATTGGAGATGAAGTCTTGTAGACATTTTTCTGTCTGGGCTGGCTTTGAATCATGAACCTCCAGGTGTCAGCCTCCTGAGTAGCTAGTTGACATTTTCAAATGCATAGTGTGATGCTGGCAGTTAAGCCATTAGCTATTTAACAAAAAATATTAACTTAACATTTTATAAATTTTTATTGTAAAGCTACTGTACAGGAGGTTTACAGTTACATAAGTAAGGTAATGAGTACATTTCCTTTTGAGCATTGTTACCCCTCCTTTGTTTTTCCCTACCATCACTACCCTCTCCCCCCTCCCCAACTCCTCCCTCTGCACCCACCCCTTCCCCCCTAAAGTTGTAAAGTTCATTTTCAACATAGTGTCTTGTACATCTCATTGTTACAATGAGTCAATCTGTATCCTTATTTCAGCATTTTGTTATTTCTCTTCCCCTCCCTAAATTAGAAAAATGTATATACAAGAAGCAGCGCACAGGAATCAAATACAGTGAAAGCAGGGGTTATACCATGAGGGAAGAACATACAAAAACAAAAATATCATGTATTACATTAAAAACAACAGTGACAAAGATAAAACCTCATGTGTCCCTATCTTGGGGTTCATTTTGTTTAGCATCATCAAATATGGTCATATATACATAGCTTTTGACCTTTTCTGGTTGTCTAGTGAGATTATCCTAGATGTATACTAGTTACTGCAAATAAGGGAAACCATGGAACCTATGTTGCTTTGGGTCTGGCTTATCCCACTTTTGGGCATTTACCCAAACGATCATAAACAATGCCATACTAAAGCTACCAGCACAACTATGTTTATCACAGCATTATTCATCATAGCTAAGATATGGAACCAACCCAGATGCCCCTCAGTAGATGAATGGATCAAGAAAATGTGGTATATATACACAATGGAATTCTATGCCTCCATCAGAAAGAATGACACTGCCCCATTTGTTAGGAATTGGAAAGACTTGGAAAAAATTATATTAAGTGAAATAACTTAACATTTTTGAAACATGATTATGGCATATATACTTATAAATAAACATATATGAGTCACATATATGTGTATATGAAGTAAATCTGCATATAGCAGATTTCTATGAAGGCAAAGAATTTCTGTGTAACTCAGAATTATATCAGTTTGTGAGTTTGTTTCTATGATCATGCTATGGACATAATGGTCATTCTGACTGAGGAGAGGCAGAACCTCAATATTGATTTGGTTTCCATTGCCTTTATAGTTGAGAATGTTGAGTTTTTTTCAAGTGTTTTTTTGGCCATTTATATTTCTTTTGTGAGAACTGTCTGTTCAATTAATTTGCCAATTTATGAATTAGGTCGCTTTGTGGTATTTTTTAATTTCTATTATCTGCTGGATGTTAATATTATCTTTGATTACTAGTCTGTAAGGACTTTCATTATGTGGATTGTGCCTTCATTTTTGATCATTTGAGGGTTTTCTTTTCTATTTTGACTAGATTCAGTTCTAGTTACTTTAGATAGAATATCTGATGGACAGATGATCAACTGATTTCTTTCTTTTGTCAATTTACTTTCACTTACCATCTCCACATTGCTAGCATGTGAGATATTTTATGCCATTTCTCATTGTCTGATCTTAAAGAAAAAGTCATGATTTTGTTCAGACAAATTTATGCTACAAAATTTCATAATATGCACCTGTCTCCATCAGTCAATATGTGATTGCCTTGAATTTATTAAGCAGGATCAACCTGCTTATAGGAACAGCTATTTCCCTATATGGATTGTGTTCTAGGCAATTGTGAAATCTAAACTTACTGAAAAGCCAATGAATGGTCTTGTCATCAATTTCACATCTATCTGAAAAAGTATTCAAGCTGTTAATGATTTTCCTCTTGATCACATGAGTTATTTCAGCAGTTTGAAAATGTATTTGATAAATATAAAAAAGTTTATCAGAGAGTGTCAGTATCGTCAGTTTTCAGTAAGGTCTTGTCCCTGAGGCTAGTCTGACACTGCTTTGTGTCTTTCCCTGAGTATCTTATTGATCACATTGTCCTAGTTTCCCCTGGTGTTTTCTATCCCTAGTGAACTGAGAACTTCTCAGCAGCAGTTTTAGGCTCATCTTCACGTCTAGCACTTAGTTCAGATTCAGATGTATCATATATGTTGGCAAGTAATACTGCTGCTACAAAATCTTCTTTAAAGTAATAGTTTGTGCTCATGACTTGTTGATATCATATTTGGGAAAGAAATATATTTACAAGAAAGATGTTGGGAATGGATTCAGTGGCACATGCTTGTAATCCCATCTACTTGGTAGAAGGAGATCTGGAGTATTGCATTTTGAGGTCAGCTAGGGTTAAAAGTTAGTAATACAGGGCTGGGAAGGTGGCTCAGTGGTAGAGCGCTTGCCTTGCATGCATGAGTCCCTAGGCTCAATTCCTCAGCACCACATAAGCAGAAAAAGGCAGAAGTGGTGCTGTGGCTCAAGTGGTAGAGTGCTAGCCTTGAGCTGAAGAGCTGAGAGACAGTGCCCAGGCTCAGAGTTCAATCCCCACGACCGACAAAAAAAAAAAAAAAGAAAGAAGAGAAAGTTAGTGATACATATCTCTTTAGCCTTTTATTCTTTTTGGTAGACTGTACACCCAGGAAGACACCAGTGATCTCATTCAATATGAATCTGGTTTGTCTGCCTTCCACCTTACATTTCTTTGATATTGCCTTCATAAATCTTCTACTCACTCACTTCCATTGAACCTCTTCCTATCCTTTTTTATGATAGTAGACTTCCACCAATTTTACTTTTGTTAGAATCAGTCAGTTTTTTCTTCAATACCTATGCATAACTCTATTCATCTTGAATGCTGAGGTTGTCCCATTATAGATTCAGGAGGAAATTCTAGCATGATGACCTCCCATGATATCTCCCCTTCCTCTTCCAAGGATGCTTTGTGTCTCATTTGGGTCCAGTGACTGCCTAATTATAAACTATGACTACACAGGGGATTCAGGGGAAAAGGCTGCCCAGCAAAATGTCCTCCAAAATAGAGCAACTCTAAATTAAGTTCCTATAAAAGAAGTGTGATGGTCTACTTTTAATGTCAAAATATCAACATATTATTTGGTAATTAATTTAACAAGAAAGATATAAGACTTAGATGAAGAAAATTATAAAATACCAGCACATTACATAAGATTTGGTCTTGCTTTAAAGTTTATATATATATAACATATACATATATATATATATATATATATGTTTATGTATATGTCAGGCACTATAACTCATGCCTATAATCCAGGCTATTTGGGAGACTGAGATCTGAGGATCAAAGTTCGAAGCAGGTCCAGGCAGGAAAGTTTGTGAGACTTTTATTTCAGATCAGCCACCAAAATGTTGGAAATGGAGTTGTAGCTCAAAGTGATAGCAAAGTAGCCTTGAGAATAAAATCACAGAGACAATGCTCAGACCCTGAGTCCACCCACAACCACTGGTACACACACACACACACACACACACACACACACACACACACATTTATAAAACACATTTAATAGTTGGTTTAATGAAATGATTTTGGCTTACACATAAAAATAAATCCTTTTCTTTTCTTTTTTTTGGTCCAGTCGTGGGGCCTGAACTCTGGGCCTAGGCGCTGTCCCTCAGCTCTTCAGCTCAAGGCTAGCACTCTACCACTTGAGCCACAGCGCCACTTCCGGCTTTTTTCTTTTTGCTTATGTGGTGCTGAGGAATCAAACCCAGGGCGTCAGGCATGCAAGGCAAGCGCTCTACCACTGAACCACCTTCCCAGCCCGTAAAAATAAATCCTTAAGAATGTTTAAGGGAGAAATAGTGAAAGTCAGCATGACTTAAGAGTTTCAGATTGCATTATTAAATATAAATAGTCATAAGTAATTATGGTTTGCTCATGGGAATATGAAAACTGGAAAATTAAAAGGCTGAAAATTCAAAAATAGATCCTAGTATGTATAATAAGCCATTATTGTATGACAAAGGTAATATTTCAATATAGAAATAAACTACAGATAATTTAATACATACATTAACAAAAGTAATGTATTATTTAATAAAACAATACTAATTACCCACAAGGAAAATATAAAATATGGGTTATTTTCTTCACCATGCCAAAAATCATTTCTGTTTGGTTTAGATATTAAAGAGTAAAATAAAAAGTCTATTAAAAATTCTAGAAGATAATATAAACATTCCAGATGCAATTGAAGACTTCTGACATGTAAAGGCTATGAAATATACAGCTAATTGAGTATATAAATTTAAAAATCATCATCATGAAAAAGATTATCACAAAACAAATAAACATATAATATTGAAGCAAACTTTGAGAATCAGAGGAAAAGCTAAGAACTCAAAGTTAATAAAAAAGAACAGTAACAAAAATAGCAAGACAAAGGGTATAAAGATAAAGAGATATTTCTATCTGTAAAAACCTATGTGGTCAAAATAATGAAAAAAAATCCAGAAACACAGTCGTTAAGCAAAGACAAGCAAAGGTATTAGAGTTCATCTTATTATTCTCAGACTGGAAAAATATTGAACTTAAAATCCATTTTGTAGTAGGAAAAAATAACATATTTGTAAAAGAAATGTGAGCACAATGTTTAACCATCAAAATGCATATAAAACCCTTTAATCTCCTTATCATCTGTTCTGTGTAAAGAAAAAAATTCAGTCTGTAAAGATTACCTATAAAGTTCTTTGCACGTTAGTAATAAGATAGGCAAATAAATATTTGTGCTTCTAGCCCACTAAACACAACGAATGAGGACATATGTTTTTATTTTTGAAATATTTATATGCCATTGCGGTTATTCTACTTTAAACATATTCTTAAAGCCCTCCGTGTGTGTGTAAATGTGTGTATGTGTATGTGTGTACATGTGTATGTACATACAGACTATAGGAGTTACGATTAGGCAAGTTGTAGATAAATAAACTGGGCTACTTAATGGGGAGGAACTAAGAAAAAAGTTATGTAGAGGTCATGGGGAAGGACAGAAGATACAAAAGTGATTGTTGCAGTTTAAAAACAAATTAAGGGCTATGTAGGCATAATTGTATTTATTTGTATATATAAACTTAGATTTCTGTAAATACAGATATGTTTTAGACAAGTTTTAAGCCTCTGGCTGGTCCTGAGTTAATAGGACCAATTCCAGAGGTTAACAGTGTGTCTTTCAAATTTTTCTAGAACCAAGAAGTTCCATTGTTGGGAATTCTCAAAGTAAAGAAGGAAGTGACTTCCATAGTTGTTTCCATAGATTGATAGTTTGGTATACTTTCTACTGACTTCTTTTAAAGCAATGAAGCCATACGTATTCCATTTCTTTTTGAGAATTGAATAGAATAAGGGAGACGTGTGTTGAAACAGGGTTTAGGTGAGGGTGAAAGTGTGGCAGCCAGCTGTGGGGAACACAAGAGAGAGGACATGGCATTGGAGTGCATCCCTGGTTAGTCAGAACCAGCTGCATTGGAGGGGCTGGTATCAGCACTCCAATTGGACTGCAGGGAGGAGACAGCTGAAGTAGCAATTGGAAGGTTGCTACTAGAGTGCTGACCTTGAATGTCCCCAGTGTCTTGAAGACTTGTTCTCCAGCCTGTGGCACTATTGGAGAGCAGGAAACCTTAGGAGGTGGTGCCTACTGAAAGGAAATAGGTCACAGAGGTGTGTCTTTGTAGGTGATAGTAAGGCTTTGGTCCATTGTCTCCCCCCCCCCCCCCCCCCCCCCCCCCCCCCGCCCCTTTCTCTTTTTGCTTCCTGATTGCCAAGAGATGAGTAGTTTTGCTTCAACAGGCATTTCCTATCTTAACAGGCTACCTCACCAAGGGCCTAGAAACAATGGAAACAACTAACAAAGGGCTAAAACCGCATGAGCTAAAATAAACCCTGTTTGTTTTATTATTTTATCGTGAGCCTTGGGCTCACAAGTATAATCTTAGCTACTCTGAAGGCTGAGATCTGAAGATCATGGTTTGAAGTCAGCCTGGGCAGGAAAGTCCATGACACTCATCTCCAAGGAAACACCCTAGAGGCCAAAAGTGGAGCTGTGGCTTAAGTAGTAGAGTGCTATTCTTGGGACACAAATGCTCAGGGAAAGTGCCTAGCCCTGAGTTCAAGATCTAGAACTGGTACAATTTTTTTTTAATTAAGAAAGAAACCCATCCTCCTTTTAGGTAGAATTGTTTCAGGTATTCTGTCATGGTGACTGCAAGCTGACTAACGCAATTGAGAATGGAGATACCTTTCTGGGACAAGGAGACAGACTTAGCTGCAATCATGAAGTGAATTTTGAGGCTGTCCAGGACCTTGAGGAAATCAATCCTTTAGAGAACAGAAAGAATTTTTGATGGTGCATGGCAAAGGTCAAAAAGAAAAGCAGAACTAGCTGAAGGAAAATGCCAAGTTTAAGTGAAAAATATTCATCTGCCTAAACACACTCTTGCTCCAGGCAGAAACGTTTTCTAGACTTGGCAATTCAGGGAGAAAGAACTCACCTTGTGAAGGGTGGAAGTGAATCCAGTGGGAAGGCACTGGTGGAGAAGAAAGGAAGAAAGGAAAGAGAGATTGAGAAGGAAAGGAGAAAATCTAGATCTCGTTTAAGGAATGTATGTGGCTCCTTACATACCCTTAAAAGTCCTAGGAAAAGACAAGAGTGATAGCAATCATTTTGGCCATCAAAAAGTTAGTGCACTAGTTGCTCAGAACTCAGATGAAATGAGTCTGAGGTGACCTTGGCCACCTTCTAATGCTGCTATTGGGCATCCCTCAAATCCTCTGTTGAACCTGTTACTGGAGACACTGACACAGTGACCTCTTCCATGCCAATTTCACTCAGCTTCAGCCTCCCTGGCCTGCCTCTGGATGTATGATCTGCAGCTTCTCATTAAAAGACAACCACCAGGTACTCAACACAGATAGAATACTGCACTTTATGGGTACGGGCATGTATGTGTGTGCATATGTGTATACCAGCACATGAGTGTGTGTGTTGTAGAGTGATCTTTTGACCAAAGAGTATATGCAAAGGATAAATTTCTCCTTTCCTTTTGCCCAGGCAGACACATATCCTGAGTACATTTTATGGCTTCTCTTTTGATCCTTTCGGTTAGAGAATATTAATTGCTTCAACGTTGCAGCAGCCAACTCTATAATGTATTCTTCTGTTTTTCTCTCTTCTCTGTTCGGGTTTGCTGTCGCTCCTTCAGACACCCCAAGAAATCATGGCATTTAAACCTGTTTTGGGCTCTGATTCCTGGAGAACCAAGCTAAGATGCATGCCATTTAAGAAAGAGAAAATGGTCCCATAAAAGGGGTATGGTATAGAGCAAAGGCTCTTTAGAAAAAGGATGCTTTTGAATCCTTATCTCCTGTTACATTTCTTAAATGAGTTTAGATTGTCAATTATTTTCTAAATGTCTATAATGGGTTGAGATTGTTAGGTGAATAGCCATAAATGGACCAAATGTTCTATAATAGCTCTTCAATTAATTGCCAAATATATAATAGAGGGTAAAAAAATCAGCTATTTTTGAATAAAATGCCTTTCTAATTAAAAATCTTTTAGGAGGAACTGTCCTAATTTTTTTATGTGTGTTGAGAATTTGCCAGGAATTTAAGACTTCCATCTTTTATACCAGTTTTCTGGACTCTAACACTCCCTTAGCTCCATTATTAATTTTATGTCCTAATCCAAAATTACTTCTTCAGGCTTTCTTTTCTTCTTTCTGTGCCCCAATTTACTAAGCTTTTGGAACGTAGTTATCCTGATTATGCTTTTGTTGTTTAATTATGTGACCTATTGTCATTTTCAAGCAGATTTTCAAATAATAGTATGTACTGTTTTGACACTAAACTGAGAAATTTCCAGTTTTTATGCCTATCTCTTTTCATCTCAAGGTTATTCAAAGAATTATGTAGTGTTAATGGACATTAGAAGCAAGACTAGGGCTTGAGATTCTTCTGCCTGCTGTATTTAATTAAGAGAACTCATCCAATTTACTGCCTCTGTTTGCTTAGAGGTTCTCAGCTACTGGTAACAATTTCTAGAAAGCAACATCTTAAACTTTTTGGTTCCTTGATATTTCTGGCATTTCAATCCAGGCTAAATCTCTTTGAACTTTCTTCAAAAGGAGGAGGAAACTCTTACAGGAAAACAAACCAGTTTTTGCTAGGGTCCAAATTTAACTATTGAGCTCTTTTTGTTTTTTCAGTCGGGTTATACCTCTAATTTTGATTCTGTGAAGCTGAATAGGAACATGGTAGAAATCAGGTGTTCCTGTTGATCTCTTGTCTCAGTCACTTCCCCTTGGAATCACTTAAAAGGGCGTCTGGAAGCCTGGAGATGATTGTATCACACATGTAATCCTAGCTACTCAGGAGGTTGAGGTCTGAGAATTATGGTTTGGAGCCAGCCCAAGGAAGAAAGTCTATGAGACTCTTAACTCCAATTAGCTATTAAAAAAGTTGGAAGTGGCTCAAGTGTGGCTTGAGCTGTAGCTCAAAAGCTGTGGCTCAAGTGGTAGAGTGCTAGCCTTGAGCAAAAAAGCTCAGAGATGGTGAACATTTCTTCATGTGTCTATTGGCTATTCTTATTTCCTCTTCAGAAAAGTCTCTCTTTAAGTCTTTAGCCCACTTATTAGTGGGTGGTTGTTTCTTTGAAGATTTGTTTTGGGGGAATTTAATTTTTTGAGTTCTAAGTATATTTTAGATATGAGGCCCTTGTCTGTTGTATGGCTGGTGAAGATCTTAAAATAAATGCAAATCAAAACATTGAGATTCCAACCTCATCTCAGTTAGAATGGTTATAATCAAGAACTCTAATAACAACAGATCCTGGAGGGGATGTGGCCAGAAGGGAACCTTACTGCATTGTTGGTGGGAGTGTAAACTTGTTCAACCACTTTGGAAAGCAGTATGGAGGTTCCTCAAAAGACTCCACATAGAACTCCCCTATGACCCAGCAATCCCACTTTTGGGCATTTATCCGAATGATCACAAACAAGTCCATACTAAAGCTACCAGCACAACTATGTTTATTGCAGCATTATTCACCATAGCTAAGGTATGGAACCAAGCTAGGTGCCCCTCAGTAGATGAATGGATCAAGAAAATATGGTGTGTGTATGCGTGTGTGTGTGTGTGTGTGTGTGTGTGTGTGTGTGTGTGTGTGTGTGTGTGTGTGTAATGGAATTCTATGCTTCCATCAGAAAGAATGATACCACCCATTTGTAAGGAAATGGACAGACTTGGAAAAAATCATATTAACATAGGTCCCATAGTTTCCTTTATTTGCAATAATTAATATATATCTAGGATAATCTTAGCAGATGAGCAGAATAGCTCATTAGCTATATATGAACATATAAAATGCCACTAAAAGGAAATGAACTCTAAGACACGTACACAAGAGGTTTTTTTGTTGTTGTTTTTAATGCACTATATGATTTTTTTGTTTTTTGTTTTTGTATGTTCTTCCCCCTATGGCATATCCTCTGTTGTCCCTGTATTTGATTTTGGTACCCTGGTATTGGTATCCTGGTAATTTATGGTGTGTTGGAAATAATCTGTACAACTTTGGGGGGGGGGGGAAGGAAAGTAGGAAAAAAATGAGGGAAGGGGTACTTATTACCTTACTTATGTAACTGTAACCCCTCTGTACATCACTTTGACAATTATAAAAAAAAGCTCAGGGACAGCACCCAAGCATGTGCATACAGACATAAACACACACACACACACACACACACACACACACACACACACACACACGACATCTGGATCACTGAAGTTCTATAACAAAATATATAAATATGCCAATGATATTGAGGGCTAAACTCTGTAAGGGGCCAAGATCCAGACTTCCTGATGTTTGTTTTCTGAATTTGGCACAGGTTACTCAATTACTTTTCCTTCTCTCTTCTCTGCAGCACAGATAATAACTCCTACCACATCATCAGATTGCTAGACCATAGAAAAGACTTCAACACTTTCTTCATTATTCACCATAGTTGCTAACATAACCCGCAGTCAATTTCAATAATACTCTGCAATATCTATGGGATACTTTGTAAGGACTATTGAGGATTCAATTAAAAATCAATGCCTTTCAGGGAAAGCAATGCTATATAACCTTAGGGTCATTGTCATTGTTTTCTCAAGTCTTTGAGCCCTGGGTTCAAATCCTAGCTATGCCACTCATTAGAAATTATTAGCACTTAAATGAGCTACTTAACCTTTCAGTGAGTGTTTCTTTTTCTGAAGTGGGAGGTGATTATGGTGTTGACCTCCCAGAGTTGTCATGAAAATTTAATTATGTTTTTTGTTCTTTATTTAAAGCAGTGCCTGGGAGGGCTGGCCTCACAGACACGTGACCTGTGCCATGACACAAGGTGCCATCTCAGAACTCTCTCATGCTTAGGTTAACATTCCACTGATGGTAACTTAAAACTCTAAATGCCTTCCTGAAATTAGAGGAAATGTAATGTTATGAATGCCCTCTCTTATCCAAGCTGATCCATCAGCATGGAGTATTTATGGTACCCTGAGAACACAGAATCTAGAACACAGAATGGACCCACTGAGAGTCAAAGAAGAATCGTATAAATATGTTGTCTGTGACTGAGTATGTGACAATACTGACAGCCCAAACACAACACAACTTCTGCTCCGAATAGAACTTGTTTAAAGGTAAGAAAGAAGGCAACACCATTGTAACAAACACAAATGACCCAGACATCTTATCATGTTCTTCCTCCTCCCCTGTAGTGCCAACTATTCACCAACCTCTTGCACTGCAAATGATCAGAAGGAATTGAGATCCTTTGCCTTGCTGTTGTCTGCTCATTAGTAGTGCGCTTGCATCAAGAGTTGAAATAAACAAATAAATAAACATCTAGTTTACTCCTCTAGAAAGAAAAAAATATGTGCAGACAACCTATGAGAAATATGACTTGTACACATTCAATATTTGTGCATAAGAGAAAAATACTCATAGTTCCATTTTAACCCAGTATCACACAATATCATAATGGGCAATGAAATTCAGGACAGAATGTTTAAAAACAAATTCTTCTATACTTGCAATGACATAACATAGCAAATGAAAAATACCCTGGCAAATCAAAAACCAGATTGAGGAAGAAAGGAAAAATAATCACTACATTTTGGTAGCTGTTGCAATATTTTATTCTTGCCCTTTGAAGAAAGAGACTCATATTTTCATTTTGCATGTAGTTCTCCAATTGGACCTGGTGATTGGCATATCATAAATTTTATCTGTCTGTCTGTCTATCATTTATCTAGCTGCATAGATATACATATATACACTCATATATTCCTCAGAGAAATCATGGCAGATTTAGATTTTAACACTTAACTACCCCTGTTTGGGGAACTTCATCCCTCCCACAAAATGATACTAAAGAGCCAGTTATGCAAATTTTATAGTATATATTGAATTTGTTTTTTGTTGGTCATGGGGCTTGAACTCGGGGCTTGGAGACTGTCCCTGAGTTTTTCACTCAAGGTTAGCATTCTACCACTTTTAGCCACAGTGCCACTTCTAGTTTTCTGGTGGTTAATTGGATAGAAGAGTCTCAGAGACTTTCCTGCCTGGACTGCTTGCAAACCATGATCCTCAGATCTCAGCCCCTTGAGTAGCTAAGATTCTAGGTGTTAGCCACTGGTGCCCCGTGTGCGCGCGCACACACACACACACACATACACACACATATACTTATTCAATTCACACCCACACACCCACATAATTTTGTTCCCATCTCTTGAAATTTCTAGTATTCCTCTAAAAACTTGGCTATTTTCTAAGCATTTTCAAAAACATTATTTTATGGAAACCTTACAGCCCTTTTGAAGTAGGTAGTAAAGAAGCTGACAATAATGTATGTGGCTGGCCAGTCACCAGCATCTCCCAGAAGAACACTGCCTGTGGACTTCATTGCCACCTAGGGTCTGACCCCTCTCAAGTCTTACAGGTTCAGAAAACAGACCATGCCAGTTCTCCAGAGCTGTCCTGTATCCACACATGCTGATTCTCATCAACTAAATCCACAGGAAGATACGGTTCAGAGCCTAGAATGCCAATGCACTCATTTATAGAGAGGATGTAGCTTTCCAGTACAGCAGAACATTTCTCTCCCCATAGAACAATCCCAGAAGCTCAATTAACAGAAGGAACCTGATGGCAGTGAAATTGGCAGAGAGGCTTCGTATACCTCCTGTGTTAACAGCATCAGGCTCTGATAGACGGTCTGGACATTAAGGAGAAGCTGGCGAGTTGCCATCATTTTATCTTCTTAAGAATCAACTGATAAGTTGAGCCTTCCTTTCTCACAGACTCCTTGCTGATTGATTCGTTCTTTCTTGGGGTATGTGATTTTTATCAATAAATAACAGCCAGACTCTTTCCCTTCCTGATTCCATCGTTGGGAACAATTTTCTTTCCTCCTGGAGCTTTCTTATGGAAGGCATTTCATAGGACATGTGCCAGTTTTAAAGCTGAACTCGGCTTTATGGACTGTGTTGTTCACATATCTGTGCTAAGATAGTTCTGTCTTCATTTCACAAAATCACAAATTGACACAAGGAATGTTAGTGACTTGATTGGAAGAAGGAGCACTCATGGTTACCTATGGAGACCTTGAAGATAGATGGATAGGCAATTAGACATTATAGCAATTAGACATGACTCTGTACTATAATGTATCTATTCACTTGGAGTTTGAGTACTTTTTAAACTTTTCGGATAGCTTTATATTGTATTATATTGTATTACCTTCCTGCCAAACTCATCGACTAGACCTACAAAACATTAAGATCTGTTTCTTAGTTCTCTCGTACTCTATTTACTCTCCGCTTATTCCTTCTGCTGTATATGTTCTTGCCTCAGAGGGTTTTCTGTGTGTGTTTCCTTTTATTCATTTTATTGTGAAGATGCTGTACAGAGGGGTTACAGTTACATGAGTAAGTTTATGGGTACATTTCTCTCCCCCACCTCCCCTACTTCTCTCCCCACCCCATGAAGTTGTAAAGTTAATTTCCAACATAGTGTCTTGTGAGTATCATTGTTGCAATGGGTCATTCTGCGTCCTTGCTTCAGCATTTTGTTATTCTCCTTCCCCTCCCCAAATTAGATAAAAGTATATACAAGATGCAGGGTACCAAAATCAAATACAGTGACCACAGGGGGAATACCATAGAGGGGAAGAGCACACAAAAGAAACAAAATCCCTTTTCCCTCTACCTAGAATGAACTTTCCTCAATATGCAAAATGTATCATCACTTTGATTCCTTCAGAATGCTCCTAAATTTTAGCCCATTACTTTTAGTTTCCTTCCTTCCTCCCTCCCTCCCTCCTTCCTTCCCTCCCTCTCTCTCTCTTCCTTTCCTTCCTTCCTTTCTTCTTTTTTTCTATGCCAGTCTTGAATTCAACATTTGGGAACTGTCCCTTCCCTTTTTCCTGAAGGATGGAGCTCTACCATACAAGCCACACCTACACTTCTAGCTTTTTGCTGGTTGATTGGACATAAGACTCTCAGAGACTTTCCAGGCTGGTTTCAAACTATGATTCTCAGATTTCAGTCTCTTGAGTAGCTGGATTACATGTGTGAGCCAATGGTGCTGACCTACACTTTGCTGTTCTTTGTAGAACTTAATGATGGTATTAAACTTATGAATTCATATATGTATGATTTTTAATTATTTGATCATCCTAGTTTGCTATAGGCTTCAAAGTATCTTTCCTAGTTTTCTATCTTTGTAGTCTTTTAAACATCCTGCCACACTAGACTTGGCTCAATACAAATAAAAATAAATGGACCTAAGGCGATTAATTAAGTCTGCTCCTTACTAAATGGATAAGAAATAGTGTCTGTGGTCTAATATCCATGTTCTACTGATTTATTCATTAAGCAACTTTTTCTTGAGTGGCTATCTAGTACACAGGTTGGATGCTCATGTATATTGAATGAAGATAAAAATAGATAAATGATGAACTGCTGTTAGAATTGAGAGGAAGCAAAGTCACTTTTGACCATGTCATAAATCAGGAGAGGATTGATTGGAAAGGTAGAATTTAAATTGGATCTTGAAGGATATGTTGTTTGATTTATTTCTGGGGAAAGGGCATGAAGGGCACCCGGTACACACTGCCTGTATGTCTGTACCATTTTCTGCTCTGTCACTTAAACAACCTAGGAACATCCTAGAAAATAATAGCTATGAGGGCAGAGACCATTTCTGTCTAGTTCATCTGTATATACAAGCATATACACATATTCACAGATATGTAAATGTATTGGTATTTATTACATAACCATATGTATCCATCTATAAATGGGCAGCTAAACACTAAAAGCAAAAAGATGCTACAAAATTTGCAATGTCAGGTGTGGTGGCTCCCACCTGCCATCCTACACTCCTTGGGAGACTCAAACAGAAGATTGATACCTTACCAAGCAATCAGAAGGATCATGCTGGAAAGCTAGCCTTGTTAAAAGTGTATAAGATCCCAGTCTCAACCAGTGAAAAGTGATTATGGTGATACATGCCTTTCATCCCAGCTATATAGGAAACATAAATAGGAGGATCATGGTCCTGGCTAGCCTTGGGATAAACACAAAGACCCTATTTTAAAAATAACCAAAGCAAAAGTGCTAGGGCAATGGCTCAAGTGGTAGAGCACCTGCCTTGCAGGTCTTGAATTCAAACTCCAGCACTTCCCAAACCAAAAAAGACATGCCTTACATCTTTATAAAATATTTCCCAGAAGTTTCACCTATGTGCTTATACCTCATTAACCAGATCGCTACCTGGCTTGAAAAACTCAGAAAGGTAGTCTTGACCTAGCAGTCATGCCCTCAACTGAAAACTGGTAGGAGAGAAGAGACTATATTGTCAAGATGAGAAGTTTCCATTTTAAAAGGGTCCTATTATTACTTCTGCTTTCTTTAAGATAGCACTGGGATGGTCCCTAGTAAGACTGGATAAACATGACTTAAATGTTACAGAAACAGTAAATGAATATACGTGTAATGTCTCAGATTTCAGTGTCATGTCATGTGTTTGTTCATTTGACCTCCACAATAGCCTTGTGAAGTACTGCTGTGTTGCTCTACAACTGTTAAGTTTGTCTGTTAACTGTCAACTAAGCTAGCATGCGACTGAAGAGCAGTTACATGCAGAACTTCCTTATGATTCAACGTTGGATTCTATTTGACTTTACCATGGCAAATCTCAGCTAGAACCATTGAATTTATCTTGGGTTTTTTTTTTCACCCGTTTAATGAAAATTAAAAGCCATATTCTTTTTTTTTTTTTTTTTAAATGTATCTGCTTTTATTTTTTTTTTTTTAATTTAATTTAATTTTATTTGTGAACATACTGTACAGAGGAGTTACAGTTACATGGGCAGGATAATGTGTACATTTCTTACCAAGCATTGCAGCCTCCTCCTTTGTTTATCCTTCACATCCCTTCCCAGCCTCCCCCCTCCCCCCCTAATCCCAATCCTTCTCCTTCCTCCCTCCCCCCAGCCCCCCCCCCCCAACATTGTAAAGTTCGTTTTGGACATGACAACTTGTACTTCTCATTGTTGCAACAGGTCCACCTGTATCCTTAAACAACTGGTTTTTCCCCATCTCCTCCACAAGTTATACTGACATCAAATATAGTGAAAGCAAGGGTTATACTGTGGGGGAGGGACATACAAAGCAACAAAGAGATAATCTTATAAATGTGTTAGAAACACATGCATGAAAGAAAAAAACATTAAAATACACATCTAAGGGTTCATTTTCCTGACATCACATTATCTGACCTTTTCCGCTTGACTCATACATATACTAGATATTACAAATAAGGGAAACCATGGGACCTACGTTTCTTTGGGCCTGGCTTACTTCACTTAATATAATTTTTTCCAAGTTTTTCCATTTCCTAACAAATGGGGCAATGTCATTCTTTCTGATGGAGGCATAGAATTCCATTGTGTATATATACCACATTTTCTTGATCCATTCATCTACTGAGGGGCATCTGGGTTGGTTCCATATCTTAGCTATGGTAAATAATGCTGCAATAAACATAGTTGTGCTGGTAGCTTTAGTGTGGTCTTGTTTGTAAACATTAGGGTAAATGCCCAAAAGTGGGATTGCTGGGTCATAGGGGAGCTCTATGTGGAGTCTTTTGAGGAACCTCCATACTGCTTTCCAAAGTGGTTGAACAAGTTTACATTCCCACCAACAATGAATTAAGGTTCCTTTCTGTCCACATCCCCTCCAGCATCTGTTGTTGTTAGAGTTCTTGATTTTTGCCGTTCTCACTGGAGTGAGGTGATATCTCAATGTTGTTTTGATTTGCATTTCTTTTATGGCTAGGGATGTTGAACATTTCTTCATGTGTCTATTGGCCATCCTTCTTTCTTCTTCAGAGAAGTTTCTCTTTAAGTCTTTCGCCCACTTATTTATTGGGCAGTTGTTTCTTTGAGGATTTGTTGTTGGGGGGTTTAATTTTTTGAGTTCCAAGTATATTTTAGATATGAGACCCTTGTCCGTTGTATGGCTAGTAAAGATCTTCTCCCAATCCGTGGGCTTTCTATTGATCTTGCTAGCTATGTCATTTGCCCTGCAGAAGCTCTGCAACTTTATGCAATCCCATTTGTCCAACCTTTCTTTGATTTGTTGTGTTTCCAGGTCTCTATTCAGAAAATTTCGGCCTGAGCCAAGGAGACCTAGGGTTTCTCCTATTCCATCCTGTAATGTTTTCAGAGTGTCTGCTTTGAGTTCAAGGTCTTTGATCCATTTGGAGTTGATTCTGGTGCAGGGTGATATATAAGGATCTAGCTTAAGTGTTCTACATGTAGTTAACCAATTTTGCCAGCACCATTTACTGAAGAGGTTGTCTTTCTTCCATTCTATTGTTTTAGCTCCCTTATCGAAGATTAGATGGCTATAGGTCTGTGGGTTCATTTCTGGGTTTTCAATTCTATTCCATTGGTC
Organism: Dipodomys spectabilis; assembly: GCF_019054845.1. Taxonomy (NCBI): domain Eukaryota; kingdom Metazoa; phylum Chordata; class Mammalia; order Rodentia; family Heteromyidae; genus Dipodomys; species Dipodomys spectabilis. Next base: position 15,067,617 of record NW_024870703.1, on the reverse strand, counting down.
CTGAGGTCTGTTCTTATGCCAATACCAAGCTGTTTTGATTACTATGGCTTTATAGTAGAGTTTGAAGTTTGGTATTGATATTCCTCCAGCAGTGTTCTTTCCATTCAGGAGCGTTTTTGCTATTCGGGGTCTTTTATTGTTCCATATGAATTTTTGGATTGCCTCTTCTATTTCCTTGAAGAATGAGGGTGGAATTTGGATAGGTATTGCGTTGAATTTGTAGATAGCCTTGGGAAGTATTGCCATTTTCACGATGTTAATCTTTCCAATCCAGGAGCATGGGAGGTTTTGCCATTTTTTAAGTTCTGTGTTGATTTCCTTTTTCAAGATTTTAAAGTTTTCATCATAGAGGTCCTTCACTTCTTTAGTTAAGTTAATTCCTAGGTATTTTATTTTTTGTGGGGCTATTACAAATGGAGTTGCTTTCCTAATTTCAGCCACACTTTTCTCATTGTTGGCATACAGAAAAGCCATTGATTTTTGGGGGTTAATTTTATAACCTGCTACTTTGCCGAAGTTTTGAATCAGCTTGAGTAATTTGGGAGTGGAGTCTATGGGATTCTTTAAATACAAGATCATGTCATCTGCAAAGAGGGAGAGTTTTATTTCTTCTTTCCCTATTTGGATCCCCTTTATGTCTGCATCTTGTCTTATTGCTGTAGCTAGGCATTCTAATACTAGATTGAAGAGAAGTGGAGAGAGTGGGCATCCTTGTCTTGTTCCTGAGTTAAGAGGAAATGGCTTTAGTTTTTCACCATTGAGTATAATGCTGGCTGTAGGTTTGTCATATACAGCCTTTATCGTATTGAGGAATGTTCCATGGATTCCTAATTTTTCCAAAACCTTCATCATAAAGGGGTGTTGGATCTTGTCGAATGCTTTTTCTGCATCTATTGAGATAACCATGTGGTTCTTATTCTTGCTCCTGTTGATGTGGTGAATAATATTAATTGATTTGCGTATATTGAACCAGCTTTGCATCCCTGAAATGAATCCTGTTTGATCGTGGTGTATGATTTTTTGGATGAATTGTTGAAGTCGATTGGCCAAAATTTTGTTGAGAAGTTTTGCATCAATGTTCATCAAAGAAATGGGTCTATAGTTCTCTTTCTTTGATGAGTCCCTGCCTGGTTTTGGGATGAGGGTTATGATGGCTTCATAGAATGTGTTCGGTAGTGAGCTTTCTCTTTCAATTTCATTGAAGAGTTGGAGGAGTATTGGTGTGAGCTCTGCTTTGAAGGCCTTGTAAAATTCCGCTGTAAAACCATCTGGTCCTGGACTTTTCTTAGCTGGGAGGTCTCTTATTGCTGTTTCTATTTCAATGCTTGATATGGGCCTGTTAAGCTGGTTTAACTCATCTTGGTTTAGTTTTGGCATGTCAATATTTGCTAGGAAAAGGTCCATTTCTGTCAAGTTCTCAAACTTATTAGCATAAAGTTTTGAGAAGTATTCCCTTATAATGTTCTGAATCTTGGTTGTTTCCGTGGTGATGTTTCCATTCTCATCTCTGAGTTTATTAATTTGGGTGTGTTCTCTTCTTTTTCTGATAAGATTTGCTAAGGGTCTGTCAATTTTGTTAAGTTTTTCGAAGAACCAACTCTTTGTTTTGTTGATTCTTTCTATAGTTTTTTTGGATTCTAATTCATTTAATTCTGATTTAATTTTGATTATTTCTTTCCGTCTACTGGATTGGGGTTTATCTTGCTGCTCTTTTTCAAGGAGGTTTAGATGTGTCATTAAATTGCTAGTTTCAGATTTCTCCAATTTGTTGATATGGGAGCTCAGAGCTATAAACTTGCCTCTGAGTACTGCCTTTGCTGTGTCCCAGAGGAGCTGGTAATTTGTGTGTTCATTTTTATTGAATAGCATGAACATTTGAATTTCCTTTCTAATCTCTTCCATGACCCACTCTTGATTCAGCAGTGTGTTGTTCAGCCTCCATGTGATACTGGACTTTCTTTGGTGGCTTTTGGTGTTGAGTTCTAATTTTATTCCCTTGTGGTCAGAGAGAATGCAAGGTATAACTTCAATGTTTCTGAATTTAGACAAGTTTGCTTTGTGGCCTAAAATGTGGTCTATTTTAGAAAACGTTCCATGTGCTGCTGAGAAAAACGTGTATTCTGATGCTGCTGGGTGAAATGTTCGGTAGATGTCTGTTAAGTCTAGTTGATCTATGCAGCTGTTTAGATCTGCGGTTTCTCTGTTGAGTTTTTGCCGAGTTGATCTATCTAGTGGGGAGAGTGGTGTGTTAAAATCCCCAACAATTAATGTCTTTGGATCTATATGGGATTTGAGGGAAAGTAGTGTTTCTTTGATAAATTTGGGTGCTCCATTGTTTGGCGAATAGATCTTTAGAATTGTAATATCCTCCTGAAGGAGAGATCCTTTAATTAGTATGTAGCGACCTTCTTTATCTCTTCTCACGAATTTTAATTTGAAGTCTATTTTATCTGATATTAAGATTGCAACTCCCGCCTGTTTATGGGGGCCGTTTGCTTGGTAGATTTTGTTCCAGCCTTTAACATTGAAAATGTGTTTGTTTTTACGGGCAAGATGTGACTCCTGCAGGCAGCAGATAGAAGGGTCTTGTTTTTTAATCCAACTAGACAGTCTATGTCGCTTAATTGGAGAGTTCAGTCCGTTAACATTAAGAGATAGGACTGAGAGGTATTTGGGAGTTCCTGCCATGTTATCCACCTTCTTGGGGGCTGCGAAAACTAGGTTCTTCCTATGGTTCTTGGATTCTCAGTTTGGGTGCAGTTTCTTGGCCTTTGTTGCGGTCTTGTTGGTTTTCTATGTGTAGGACATCTTTAAGAATCTTTTGTAGGGCTGGTTTGGTGGAGATGTATTGTTTCAATTTTTCTTTGCTATGGAAGGTTTTTATTTGGCCTTCAGTTATGAAGGAGAGTTTAGCTGGGTACAGTATTCTTGGTTGATAGTTGTTTGTTTTTAGGGCATGGCATACATCATTCCAGGCTCTTCTTGCTTTGATTGTCTCTGCTGAGAAATCTGAGGTGATTCTAATTGGTTTCCCTTTATAGGTGATTAACCTTTTCTCCTTGACAGCTTTAAGGATCTTTTCCTTGGTCTGAGTTGATCCTGTGTGGATTATAATGTGACGGTGGGATGTCCTATTCTGGTCTGGTCTATTTGGGGTTCTAAAAGCTTCTTGTATCTGAATAGGCCTATCTTTTTGTATGTTTGGGAAGTTCTCTGCTAGGATCCTGTTAAACAAATTTCCTAGACCATTAACTTCTGTTTCTAGGTGCTCCTCTACACCCATTATCCTTAGATTAGGCCTTCTGATGGTGTCTTCTAGGTGTTGAATAGATCTATCATACTTCTTGGACTTGTCTTGGATGGTTGTATGTTCTTTCTCTATAATATCTAGGCTGTCTTCAATCCCTGAGATTCGATCTTCTGCATGGTCTAACCTGCTGTCAAGACTCTCTACTTTGTTTTTTATCTCTTTTCCTTCTAATTGGTCAGCTTTGATGGCTTCAAGTTCTTTGTTGAAGCTCTGTTTTAGGTCTTGTATGAATTTCTTTACTTCCTTAATTTGGTGTTCAGTGTTTGTTCTCAAATCACTTAGTTGATTGGTTATGATTTCTTTGGACTCCCATTCCTTCTGTTGGGTTCCATTCAGCATTCCCTTTGTGGTCTCCCTGACTTCCTTCAGCTCTTTGTTAATGGATTCCATGAATGCCTTTAGTGATCTTTGTGTGTTCTCTACCTGGTCTCTCAATTCCTGTATTACTCTTTGATTAGCTTCCTCCCGTTTGTGGGATTCCTGCAGTTCTCTTTCCTCCCGTTCCTGGGATTCCTGCAGTTCTCTTTGAGTGTTCTCAGCCTGCTCACGCCATTCCTCCCTTTCTCTTTGAGTATTCTCAAGTTGTTCACGCAAATCCTGTATCATTTTTTGAGTAGCTTCCTCACGCTTATGATATTCCTGCATAAACTTTTGGGATGCCTCCTCTCTCTCCCTATCACGCTCATACAGAGTCCTTTGTAAGTTGTCAAACTTCTTCTCATTTATCATATTTGCCACCAGTGTTTGTAGAGCTATTTGGGAACTCTCCTCTGGATTGTTCATTATCTGATCTGACCCCTGATTATCAAGATTGGGAATTGAGATACCTGGATTTGCCATTTTTCTTGTGTTTTTTCGGCTTACTCTGCCCATTTGAGATGAAAATAGCACCAGTTTTGTGCTAGAACACTATCTTAAGGCAACCATCAACCAACGTTTGCATTTATACAGTCAATAGTCTACAGATACAATCTAGTTCAACAGATACATCTATTCAACATCAAACAGCTATATGTTAATGGGCTTCGAACCGCAGAGAAGAATTTGGGAAACCAGAAATTTTTAGGGTTAGGGAGAGATGTGGGTAAAAATTAGGAATAGATTGGTGTGAGGAGGCACAGGGAGAGTTAACTATGTCCTAATCTCAATGCAGGAAATAGGTTGGGTAGGATGCAAGTAGAGAGGGAGAGAAAAAGAAGAAAGGTAAAGGGAAATGAAAAGAGACCAGAAAAAAAATTAGAAACGTAAAAATTAATATAGTTATGGAGATTGAAAGACCATCTATTTAGAGAGGAATGTGAATATAATGAGAAAACAGGAGGGAGATAGAGGAGATGTGAAAAACTTAAAAAATGCTTAAAATATTATATAGGTATAAAGAGGTAGTACTGCTATTAAGGAATTTAAGTCTCAGAGGTTTTGGATTGGGTAATAAGTTTGTGGATTAAGTGTGTACACAATGGGGGATAGGGTCTACTAGTTAACTATGGGTTTATCAGGGTGTGCAGGACAAGAGTTAAGGCACATACAGAAGAACAAAAGAAAGGAAAAGGTGAAAAGGATAAGAAAGGGAGAAAAAAAAAGATCAGAAGTTCAGTAGAGCTAGACAAAAAACAAAAAGATAATTAAGAAAGAAAGAAATAAAAAGAGAGAAGACAAGAAAAGAAAGGAAAACGTACATTCACGTATTCCTAAAATAAAAATTATAAGAGGAAAAAAAAGTTACTGGAAAACAATTATTTTTTCAAAAAAGGCAAAAATTAAAGATTAATAAAAGTTTTAGAAAAGGAAAAAAAAATTTTATATATAGAAGGTACCAAAAAAAAAAGAAAAAAGAAAAGAAGAAAAAAAAGTTCTTTGATTTTTTTTTTTTTGATTTTTTTTTTGGGAGGGGTGGGAAGAATCCTGTATCTCCCTTTTGTCTGTTACCAGCCTCTTGTTGGAGTCTCTGGTCAGCTTGAGGTCCTGTGGCTTGATTGGTTTCTTAAGTCAGTTTGTTCGAACAGGCAGAAAAATGCTCTGCTTTACCCAAGATTTTGAGATCCCCCTCCCAGGTCAGTTTAATGGGAGGGTGATCTGCTTTGAGAATCACAAAAGAGGGGTGATGAGGCTAGGTTCTGGTAGAGTTGAGGCCTTTCAACAAACAGTAGTAAAAGCCATATTCTTAACTTTTATATTTTTTTTGCCATGGGATGATGGTCCCCAGAGGTCATTTTATGCCAGCACAGCTGCACATACAGACTTGCCAGCCTTTACCACATTTTGTTTATCAGTTTACCTGGCAGAACATGACATGCAGAAGATGTCTGACTTTTTTTTTTTTAAGATAATTAGTCCCTTTTCAATTCTGCACATCAGAAACAACATATGGAGATATCTCGTTTTACAACTGTGTTGTAGTTATCATGAAATATTTAGTAATTATGCCTGATAAGTTTTACCTTTGCAAAGCTGGTTGGGTCAGAAATATGGTATGGCTAATTCTTTCTACCACTCAGCTAATGACATTGTGCTAAATAAAACATTGTTACATTAGAGGGGGAGTTGTCAAAAAATTGTCTTTTGTATTTTTCCAAGCTAATGGAACCTATGTACTATTTCATTGGTCCTTTTAAAGTCTGTGGTTCTCTTAAGTTCCAGTCCAAGGGAGGATGCCTTTTACAGGTTGTTGGTATACATAGTCTCTTTGAATTGTGCATGTGATGCTGTAAAAGAGTAGTCAATGAATTTGGGAATTTGGATCAACTTTGAAAGGCAATGAAATAGACATCAAAAAAAGACTTGAGGTGAGTAAGGGAGTATCTTGAGAGCCTGAGGAAAAAACGAAGAAAGGAATTTTTTCCCTGGCTAACTTAGTTGGTAATGTGAAATATTCAGTGTGCCTTTTGAATATTTCCTCTTTATTTTTGATTCTTCCAAATTAATTTAGTGAAAGAGAGAATGAAAATTAATTAGCTCAGTGGAACTGTATCGGTCTGGACACAGTTTTAGCTTTTGCTCATCCAGAAAAGAAACATTCTTTTATGCTTGTATATTTATATATATAAGGTGCTGTAAAGTGGCTGCCGAGTAAGAACACCACCACACACGTGGTATTCAGGTAAGGGGAAGGTTTATTCATCGGACCCCCTGGCACCGGGCCAAGCTGGCACTCCATGAGGCTGGAACAGAGGGTGTCTGGCCCAGGCCATGCCTTATCTAGAGTAGGGGCCAGAGAAGCTGTGGCCAGGCAAAGGGAGGTGGGACAGGGTAAGGGAAGGTGAGACCAAGTGGGAGAAAGGGATGGCCACATCGAATGCAGATGTTACCTCAGCGGATGCGGTTGTGACCTCTTCTAGGCGTGCCGGTTGCCTAGGTAACACAGGTATTGGGCGGAGACTTGGCTTGGAGGAGGGCAGAGTGGGCTGGCCATCCAGGACCTTACACTATGGAGACGTGAGTTGTAAATGTCATTCTCATTTTATTTGCAGGCCAGTGATTTCAAACAGGAATTCTCAATACTCGCTTGTTTTACAGATAAACTTGACTAGATGATAGGGGTCTATCTCAGAAATTTGACCAAACATGTCTAGATGTTTCTATAATGATATTCTGTAAACGAGATGTACATTTAAGACCTTGGACCAAGTATTACCTTCTTTAATGTGAGTGAGCCTCATCAAATTGGCTAAAGGTCTGAGAAAAATTGACTTTTCCAGAGAAAGGAAATTCTTAAACAGGCTGCCTTTAAGTTCAGACTTTAACTCTTCTCTGCCAACCTACCTGAAGACTTTGGTTCAATTTGGACTTGCTTCAATTGTGAGCAGATTCCTTAAATGAACAACAACCCTGTCTCCCCTCCCCTCCATTGACTAATAAGATTCTTTATAGGACAAGCAGGAAAAAAAAAATCACAAAAAATATTCACTTTTAATTAATCCATTTTATCACCACCTTCATCTTTATTTTAGATGATGACATTTTAAAGATCTACTGTGAGTTACAATTTTAAAGGCCTTGTTCATGAATCTATAGATTATACAACTTTTGGCAGAAAATGAAGATTGAGTATAATTAACTGTATTTTATAGATTTGAGAAGCACTGTCCAGAGAGTTTATCTTTTTCTTCTTCTTTTTTTTCTTCAAAATAGTGGAGAAGCAATTCCACTGGCATTAGTGCTCAGTCTAGTTCTTAGTGTGGTCAAGTCAAAACGTGTTGTTGTGTCTTTGGAGATATGAGGATATTCAATCACAGTGGACCCTTATTAAAAGTGGAGCCTAAATAACTGGGATTTTGAGACAAGCTAGGTTTTGGAAGTATGCTCTCCATTTTCTACTCAGCTTAAGAGTGATTAGAATATGGAAACAAAAAGGTATGTACACATGCTCACAATTGGCCTTAAGAAGCAATCAGAAAAATTCATGAACTATGGGTGGGTGACTCAGAGATCCCTGGGTTGCAGTTGCTCCTGGGATTTTAAATCGCCCAATGCACCTTGATCTTAAGAGCCTGCCTTGCTGCAGGCTGCTTTTAAGAAGCCAAAGCAACTGATCACTGGGCCAGATCCTGTCATTTGAGTTTTCTACCAGTGGCACTTTGCTGTAGATGGTGGAACTGCTTTCACTTAGCATAGTGGGGCCATTGACTTATGGGCTTTTCCTGCTTTCTCAGGGGGCCCTCCAGATTTGGAGGGGCCCTCCCCAATCTGTGTCCAACTGAAAACCAGATGGGTGACTCAGAGTTTCCTGGGTTGCAATTTGCCAATGGACTTCAAATTCCTAGGTGCATTTCAGTTTAGAGCCTGCTTCTCAATAGGATGCTTTCAAGCAGATACAGCAACACAATCACTTCTGGAGCTCCTTTGTGTTCGTATGTATTGCATAGTCATATATATCCATTTGTAAATGGGCAGCTAAAATCCAAAAGCAAAAAAGTGCTACAAAATTTGCAATGCCAGGTGTGGTGGCTCTCACTTGCCCTTGGGAGACTGAAACAGAAGATTGATACCTTAGCAAGCAAGCAGAAGGATCATGCTGGAAAGCTAGCCCTGTTAAAAGTTTAAGAGATCCCAGCCTCCACCAGTGAAAAGTGATTATGATGTTATATACCTTTCATCCCAACTATATAGGAAACATAAATAGGAGGATCTAGCTTTGAGATAAACACGAAGACCCTATTTTAAAAATTGCCAAAGCAAAAAGTACTAGAGCAATGGTTCAGTGGTAGAGCACCTGCCTTGTAGGTCTTGAATTCAAATGCCAGCACTTCCCAAACCAAAAAAGACATGCTTTACATCTTTATAAAATATTTCCCAGAAGTTTCACATATGTGTTTATATCTCATTAACCAGATTGCTACCTTGAAAGAGTCAGAAAGGTAATCCTAAACTAGCATGTGACTGAAGAAAAATTACATGCAGACCTTCCTTTGACTATTTGACTTTACCATGGCAAATCTAGATCGACCCATAATGGTGTTCACTCTCTCCCCTGCTATTCCATATATCCCTATAATTCCTAGGCAACACAATGATAGAAGAGAAACAAATAAATAGGGTCCACATGGGGAAAGAAGATAGCAAATTATCCTTATCTGCAGATGTTATGATTCTACAATGAAAAACCCAAAGGATTCTACTTCAAAACTTCTAGATCTGGTAAACTCTTTTAGCAATGTGACAGGATAGGAAATCAACATTGAAAACACAGTAGCTTTTGTATATATCAGCAATAAATGGGCTGGAAAGGAAATTTTAAAAAAAGGTTCTATTCACAGTGGACAGAAATAAATAAATAATAGAAATAAACTTAGCCAAAGAGATCTTTATAATTAAAACTAACACAGGGCTGGGAAGGTGGCTCAGTGGTAGAGTGCTTGCCTCACGTGCATAAGGGCCTGGGTTCAATTCCTCAGCACCACATAAGCAGAAAAAGCCAGAAGTATCACTGTGGCTCAAGTGGTAGAGCACTAGCTTTGAGCTGAAGAGCTGAGGGACAGTGCTCAGGCCCAGGCCCCATGACCGACAAAAAACAAAACAAAACAAAACAAAAAACACTAACATAATATTGGGAATGAAATTTAACAGTATACCTCAAAATAAAAAGATGAACAACTGAAGTAATAAGAAAAACTACACACTATGAGAAAACACTTTGTCAGCTCCATTTCTGACAAGGCATTATTAACCAGAATATACAGGGAGTTCAGACAAATAAACTTCCAAAGAGTCAATCAATAGACAAATGTACTGAACAGATGCTTCCTAAAATGGCCTAGAAATATATGAAGAAATGCTTAACATCCTTGGCTATAAAGGAAATGAAAACTCAAAGGACATTGAGATTTCACTGAGAACAGGAAGAACAAAAACTGGCAAGGATATGAGGGAACAGGCACCCAAACACCCCCTATGGAGTATCACACACAACACAGAGGGAGCAGGGGAGGGAGAGAGAGAGAAAGAGCAAGAGCAGGCTATCATTGTGAAATCCCTTTGAACGATTAGCATACTCTACAAGAATGAACCAGAAAGTAAAACCTGTGTCAGTATGGAGGTTTCTTGAAAGAACTAAAAATCGAAATATGATATGATCCAGAAATAAGCAGTTTTGGATATTTAGCTGAAGGAATATATGTCAGGGTGTTGTTACTGAAAATCAATGCAACAATCTATCTTGTTCCTTGCAACCAGTGAGAGAAGAGTTCAGGCAAGACACAAAGTGAAGTGAAAATGATAGGGAAGATTATTAGGGAGGAATTTTCTTCCTGTACATTGAAAGCAAGTCATCTCCAGGGTGATAATGACAGTGATTTTTACCCAGATAAGGATTTATTGAAGTGAAATGGACTTGGAGAATTAGGTGCCCCCACAGAAGCAACCCTGGACTTAATCACTGTTCCAAGTTTGTGGGAGATTCACTCCATTACATTTGACCTTTGGGTGTAGTTTATTGTCTTAGTTATGTAAATTAAAGTTCTCTGATTGGAAGATCTAGTCACTGATCTACCTTAGGCTGGAATGAAACCCTTCATTAATCCTTAAGTGGGCGGGATGGTCAAAATAACACTTCCTGTGACATTCTATAGCATTTGTGGGCCACAAAGGCTCATCTCCTCTAAATTAGAAAGTTTATAATGTTTTCACTTAGCGACCTTGAGCTCTCATTCTCCATTTTAAGTTTCCTTTGTATTTCCTCATTGCTCATGGCTGTGACTGATAAAGGATGTGGCAGAGATGCTTACACACCCATGTTCACTGCATCACTATTCACAATAGCCAAGCCACAGAAATAGCCTTGTTACCTTACAACTGGTAAATGGATCCAGAAACATGTGGCTTATATATGTTATGGAGTATTTATGTATGGAGTATTATTTTACTATAAAGAATGAAATTAGGTCATTTTTACATAAAGTTCAGAAGGACAAAGATCATGCTTACTTAATATGTACGTGCATTTGTGTAAATGCATGCTCCTGTGCACACACACATGCAGGATTTTTAGAAACTGACATTGTTTGAAGGGGATTAGAGGGGACAGGAAAGAATGCTAGAGGGTGAGTAGTATTGAAGAAAAGTTGGATCTGTGAATAAAGGTCCTGAAACAAAACTCACTAAAAGCTGTTACAGTAATAGGAAATAGGGAGGAAAAGGAACATGAAAGGCAAAAGAAATAGTATGAGAGTGTTGTGTGTGAGTATGTGTGGGGGGGAGAGAGGTGAGAGAGGCAGGAAGGTAGAGAGAGAGAGAGAGAGAGAGAGAGAGAGAGAGAGAGGGCTAGCTAGCTATTATTGTGAAATCCCTTTGAACAATTAGTATACTCTACAAGAATAAACCAGAAAGTGAAACAAATCCTCTCAGGGGTGTGTAAACTAAGGTAAGGGAGAAAGGAGTAGATGAAATACTTTAGATACACACGTAAAAATGGAACAGTGAAACTTGGTGGGATTCGTTTGGGAAGAAAAAAAAAGAGAAGATGAAGGATAGCATCAGATTAAGTCATAGTGGCTCCAGGTCAAGTCCTGATTGAAGAGTGGGCTCACCTGAAATGCCACCTCTAGCATAGTCTTCATCTGCATAACCACAAGGCATCCCTAGAATACAGGCCACTCCAATTCCAGGCTTGTCAGCAGCCTCCCTAACCATTTATAAAGGATGTTTTCTAAGTGTATTAGCATAATTAGGACTCTTTTTCAGCCAGGGGAAAGTAGGCCATTTCTCTTCCTTTGTGATGCTGATGGACTTCCCAGGAAGCTTTTGAGGCTCTATTGTGAGAGCCTCAAAGTAGATTTGATTTTGTCCCAACCTGTCATCAGCAGTTGCAGCAGCTACTATGTGACAAATGAATTTTGTTTCTGAAAGAGGAAGTTTGTTTCTGTGGGAAGTGTGGATCAGGACCTCCCCTGTGAGGTTAGCCAGAGGATGTTTTCTCTGAGAATCATTTTCTTTTCTGTGATTTACCTCCAACTGAATGTCCCTTGTTGTTACCACATTTCCAAGTTGAAAGTCAATCTCTTAGCATTTGAGTGGGAGGTGTTAGAGTTCTGGAAACAAACTTTCACAGAATCAGTCTCTACCACCACTGCCCAGAAAGTGTACAGTTCCATGTTTGGCACACTCATTTGTAAAAGTGCCAAACCAATCGTTTCTTCCTTACAATGTTGTAAGAAAGATCAGCACAAAGGTTGCACTTGAAATAGTGGAAAGCAAAGTTCTACTACTTAACACTAAAAGTAAATCCCATATGCAATAGACCAGTTTAACATATTAAAACTCAGTAATAGAGAAATTTCTCATCATTATAATTTTCGTGAATGAATGTCCTTATAACCAAATGTCTGTATGGGGAAGATGGATTGAAATTATCTCTTTGATTTTCTTGAGATGGGGTGGCACCCAGGGTCTCTTTATTGACCTCTACTGTCATTCCCTGCTTTACTGGCATGAATGATTGGAGCCTGGGGTCTGAAAGTCTTGTAACAAAGGAATTTGACCACTCTTTTTTAATTCTGTTGGATTCATCTTCTTCTTTTTTCTAAGTAAGTTTTTTATTATGAAAATACTGTACAGAGGGGTTACAGTTACATGAGCAACTTAATGGGTACATTTCTTATCCAGCATTGTTGCCTCTTCCTTTGTTTTCCCCTTCCATCCCTTCCCTCCCACCTCCTCAGCTACACTCCCCCTCAACCCCCAACACCCACCTAAATTGTAAAGTTTCTTTTTGGACATAGCATCTTGTACATCTCATTGTTGCAATGGGTCAACCTGTATCCCTATTTAAATATTTTAAATATTTAAATATTCCCCTTCCCCTCCCCAAATTATAACAACATCAAATACAGTAAAAACAGGGGTTATACCATGGGAAAGGGACATACAAAGCAACAGAAAAAATCACATGGTACCTTCTAGATACATTAGAAACAATAGCAAGGAAGAAAAAACCACTTGTGTTCCTATCTTGGGGTTCATTTCACTTAACATCATCTTATCTGACCTTTTCTGCTTGTCCCAGACATATACAAGTTATTGCAAATAAGAGAAACCATGGTACCTATGTTTCTTTGGGCCTGGCTTACTTCACTTATATAATTCTCTCCAAGTATTTCCATTTCCTAACAAATGGGGCAATATCATTCTTTCTGATGGAGGCATAGAATTCCATTGTGTATAGAGACCACATTTTCTTAATCCATTCATCTACAGAGTGGCATCTGGGTTGGTTCCATATCTTAGCTATGGTAAATAATGCTGCAATAAACACAGTTGCGCCGTTAGCTTTCCTATGGTCTTGTCTGTGATCATTTGGATAAATGCCCAGAAGTGGGATTGCTGGGTCATAAGGGAGCTCCAGGTGGAGACTTTTGAGGAACCTCCATACTACTTTCCAAAGTGATTGAACAAGTTTACACTCCCACAAGCAATGCAGTAGGGTTCCCTTCTGTCCATATCCCTATCTGTTGTTAGAGTTCTTGATTATAGCCATTCTAACTGGGGTGAGGTAGAATCTCAATGTTGTTTTGATTTGCATTTCGTTTATGGCTAGGGAGGTTGAGCATTTCTTCATGTTTCTATTGGCCATTCTTATTTCCTCTTCAGAAAAGTTTCTAAGTCTTTTCTTTTTTATAATTGTGAAAATACTGTACAGAGGGGTTACAATTACATGGGCAAGATAATGAGTACATTTCCCATCAAGCATTGTAGCTTTCTCCTTTGTTTCCCCTTCCCATCCCTTCCTATCCTGCCTTCCCCCCTCCCACCCAATCCTCCTCCCCCCCCCCACCAAAGTTGTAAAGTGCGTTTTCTTTTATTTTTTTTATTTCTTTTAGAGTTTTTTTTTTTTTTGTTGTGAAAATACTGTACAGAGGGGTTACAATTACATGGGCAAGATAATGAGTACATTTCTTGTCAAGCATTGTAGCCCCCTCCTTTAGTTCGCATTTGACATAACGACTTGTACATCTCATTGTCGCAATGGGTCCACTTGTATCCCTATTTAAACGATTTGTTTTTTCCCTTCCCCTCCACAAATTATACCAACATCAAATACAGTGAAAACAGGGGTTATACCATGGGGGAGGGACATACAAAGCAACAGAGAAATCATCTTATAAATGAGTTAGAAACAATCACATGAAAGAAAAAAAAAACATTTGAATACATATCTTAGGGTTCATTTCCCTAACATCAACTTAAATGACCTTTTCTGCTTGACTCAGACATATACTAGTTATTGCAAATAAGGGAAACCATGGCACCTATGTTTCTTTGTGCCTGGTTTACTTCACTTAATACAATTTTTTCCAAGTCTTTCCATTTCCTAACAAATGGGGCAATGTCATTCTTTCTGATGGAGGCATAGAATTCCATTGTATATAGAGAACACATTTTCTTGATCCATTCATCTACTGAGGGGCATCTGGTTGGTTCATATCTTAGCTATTGTAAATAATGCTGCAATAAACATAGTCGTGCTGGTAGCTTTAGTGTGGTCCTGTTTGTGAACATTTGGGTAAATGCCCAAAAGTGGGATTGCTGGGTCATAGGGGAGTTCTATGTGGAGTCTTTTGAGGAACCTCCATACTACTTTCCAAAGTGGTTGAACAAGTTTACACTCCCACCAACAATGAAGTAAGGTTCCCTTCTGTCTACATCCCCTCCAGCATCTGTTGTTATTAGAGTTCTTGATTATAGCCATTGTAACTGGGGTGAGGTGTTATCTCAATGTTGTTTTGATTTGCATTTCTTTTATGGCTAGAGAGGTTGAGCATTTCTTCATGTGTCTATTGGCCATCCTTCTTTTCTCTTCAGAGAAGTTTCTCTTTAAGTCTTTAGCCCACTTATTTATTGGGCAGTTGTTTCTTTGAAGATTTGTTGTTGGGGGATTTCATTTTTTGAGTTCCAGGTATATTTGAGATATGAGACCCTTGTCCGGTCTATGGCTAGGGAAGATCTTCTCCCAATCCATGGGCTTTCTTTTAATCTTGCTAGCTATGTCCTTTGCCATGTAGAAGCTCTGCAATTTCATGCAATCCCATTTATCCAACCTTTCTTTGATTTGTTGTATTTCTGGGTCTCTATTAAGAAAATTTCGGCCTTTACCAACAAGACCTAGGGTTTCTCCTATTCCATCCTGTAATGTTTTCAGAGTGTCTGCTTTGACTCCAAGGTCTTTGATCCATTTGGAGTTGATTCTGGTACAGGGTGATATATAAGGATCTAGCTTTAGTTTTCTAAAAGTGATTAACCAATTTTGCCAGCACCATTTACTGAAGAAGCTGTCTTTTTCCCATTTTATTTTTTTAGCTCCCTTATTGAACATTAGATAGCTATAGGTCTGTGGGTTCATTTCTTGGTTTTCAATTCTATTCCATGGTCCTGAAGTCTCTTCTTGTGCGAGTACCAAGCTTTTTTGATTAATATGGCTTTGAGTTTGAAATTTGGCATTGATATTCCTCCAGCATTATTCTTTCTGTTAAGGATTATTTTTGATATTTGGGGTCTTTTATTGTTCCATATGAATTTTTGGATTGCCTCTTCTATTTCCTTGAAGAATGAGGTTGGAATATTGATAGGAATCACATTGAATTTGTAGATAGGCTTGGGAAGTATTGCCACTTTTACAATGTTGATCCTTCCAGTCCAGGAGCATGGGAGGTTTTTCCACTTTCCAGGTTCTGTTTTGGTTTCCTTTTTCAGGTTTATAAAGTTCTCATCATAGAGGTCCTCACTTTTTTAGTTAATACCTACGTATTTTCTTTTTTGTGGGGTTATTACAAAAGGAGTTGCTTTCCTGATTTCAGCCACACTCTTCTCATTGTTGGCATACAGAAAAGCCATTGATTTTTGAGGGTTAATTTTATACCCTGCTACTTTGCCAAAGTTTTGAATCAGCTTGAGTCATTTGGGAGTGGAGTCTATGGGATTCTTTAAATACAAGGTCATGTCATCTGCGAAGAGGGAGAGTTTTACTTCATCTTTCCCTATTTGGATCCCCTTTATGTTTGCATCTTGTTTTATTGCTGTAGCTAGCCATTCTAATACTAAATTGAAGAGAAGTGGAGACAGTGGACATCCTTTTCTCATTCCTGACTTTAGAGGAAATGGCTTTATTTTTTCACCATTGAGTATAATGCTGGCTGTAGGTTTGTATACCCAGCTTTTATAGTATTGATGAGTGTTCGATGGATTCCTAGTTTTTCCAAAGCCTTTATCATAAAGGGGTGTTGGATCTTGACAAATGCTTTTTCTTCATCTTTTGAGATAACTATGTAGTTCTTATCCTTGCTCTTATTGATGTGATGAATTATATTAATTGATTTTCATATATTGAACCAGCTTTGCATCCCTGAAATGAATCCTGTTTGAATGTGGTGTATGATATTTTGGATGAATTGTTGAAGTCGATTAGCCAAAATTTTGTTGAGAAGTTTTGCATAAATGTTCATCAAAGAAATGGGTCTATAGTACTCTTTCTTTGATGAGTCACTGCCTGGTTTTGTGATGAGGGATATGATGGCTTCATAGAATGAGTTCGGTAGTGAACTTTCTCTTTCAATTCATTGAATAGTTGGAGGAGTATTGGTTTGAGTTCTGCTATGAAGGCCTTTAGAATTCCACTGTAAATCCATCCTGTCCTGGGCTTTTCTTAGATGGGAGGTCTCTTATTACTGTTTCTATTTCAATGCTTGATATGGGCCTGTTAATTTTGTTTAACTCATCTTGGTTTAGTTTCGGCATGTTGATATTTGCTAGGAAAGAGTCCATTTCTGCCAGGTTCTCAAACTTATTAGCATAAAGGTTTGAGAAATATTCCCTTATACTGTTCTGAATCTTGGTTGTTTCTGTGGTGATGTTTCCATTCTCTTATCTGAGTTTATTTATTTGTGTATGTTCTCTTCTTTTTCTGATAAGATTTGCTAAGGGTCTGTCAATTTTGTTAATTTTTCAAAGAACCAACTTTTTGTTTTGTGGATTCTTTCTATGGTTTTATTGGATTCTAATTAGTTTAATTCTGATTTAATTTTGACTATTTCTTTTCATCTAGTGGATTGGGGTTTAGCTTTTCAAGTAGGTTCAGATGTTTCATTAAATTGTTGGTTTCAGATCTCTCCAATTTGTTGATGTTGGAACTCAGAACTATAAACTTGCCTCTGAGTACTGTACCAGAGGAGCTGGTAATTTGTGTGTTCATTTTTGTTGAATATCATGAACATTTGAATTTCCTTTCTAATCTCTTCCATGACCCACTGGTGATTCAACAGTGTGTTGTTCAGCCTCTATGTGTTACAAGCCTTTCTTTGGTGGTTTTTGGTGTTTAGTTCTAATTTTATTCCCTAGTGGTCTGAGAGAATGTGGAGCATAACTTCAATGTTTTTAAATTTGGACAAGTACTTTTTGGGACCTAAAATATGATCTATTTTGGAAAATGTTCCGTGTGCTGCTGAGAAAAACGTGTATTCTGATGCTGCTGGGTGAACTATTTGGTAGATGTCTGTTAAATCTGGTTATCTATGCAGTTGTTTAGAACTGCAATTTCTTTGTTGAGTTCAGTTCAAATTGATCTATCTATTGGGGATAGTGGTATGTTAAAGTCCCCAACAATTAATGTATTTGGATCTATGTGAGATTTGGGAGAAAGTAGTATTTCTTGGATAATTTGGGGTGCTTTGTTGTTTGGTGAATAGAGATTTAGAATTGTAATATCCTCCTGAAGGAGAGATCCCTGCATTAGTATGTAGCAACCTTCTTTATCTCTACTCACTAATTTTAATTTGAAGTCTATTTTATCTGATATTAGGATTGCTCTTCCTGCCTGTTTATTGGTGCCATTTGCTTGGTGGATTTTATTCCAGCCTTTCATTTCAAAATATATTTGTTTTTTTGGGGCAAGGTGTGACTCTTGAAGGTAGCAGATAGAAGGATCTTGCTTTTTAATCCAACTAGACATTCTATGTTGCTTAATTGGAGAGTTAAGTCCATTAATGTTGAGAGTTTGGACGGAGAGGTGTTTGGTAGTTCCTGCCATGTTATCCACCTTCTTGAGGGCTAGGACAACTGGGTTCTTCCTATGGTTCTTGGATCTTCAATTTGGGTGCGGTCTCTTGGTCTTTATTTTGGTGTTGTTGGTTTTCTATGTGTAGGACATCTTTAAGTATCTTTTGTAGTGCTGGTTTGGTGGAGATATATTGTTTCTCTTTTTCTTTGCTATGGAAGGTTTTTATTTGACCTGTTATGAAGAAGAGTTTAGCTGGGTACAGCATTCTTGGTCGATTGGTTGTCTTTAGGGCATGGCATACATCATTCCAGGCTCGTTTTGCTCTAATTGTCTCTGCTAAGATCTCTGAAGGTATTCTAATTAGGTTTCCCTTTATAGGTGATTGATCTTTTCTCCTTGACAGCTTTAAGGATGCATTCCTTGGTCTGAAATGATCCTGTGCAGAATATAATGTTATGATGGTGGGATGTGCTGTTCTGGTCTGGTCTAGTTGGGGTTCTAAATGTTTCTTATATCTGAATAGGCCTATCTTTTTGCATGTTTGGAAAGTTCTGTGCTAGGACCCTGTTAAACAAATTTCTTGGACCATTAACTTCTGTCTCTAGGTGCTCCTCTACACGCATTATCCTCAGATTAGGCCTTCTGATGGTGTCTTCCAAATGTTGAATAGATCTATCATATTTCTTGGCTTTGTCTTGGATAGTTGTATGTTCTTTCTCTATATTATCTAGGCTGTCTTCAATCCCAGAGATTCGATCTTCTGATGGTCTAACCTACAGTCAAGATTTTCTTTTTTTTTTTTTTTTTTTATTGTGAGACTACCGTGCAGAGGAGTTACAACTACATGGGCAAGATAACAAGTACAGTCAAGACTTTCTACTTTGTTTTTTATTTCCTTTCCTTCTAATTGGTCAGCTTTGGTGGCTTGAAATTCTTCGTTGGAGCTTTGTTTTAGATCTTGTATGAACTTCTTTACTTCCTTAATTTGGTGTTCAGTGTTTATTCTCAAATCACTTAGTTGATTGGTTATGGTTTCCTTGTACTCTCTTTCCTTCTGGTTGGATCCATTCAGCATTCCCTTTGTGGTTTCAGCTGTTTGTTTATGGATTCCATGAATGCTTCTATTGATCTTTGTCTATTCTCATCCTGCACTCTCAATTCCTGTATCACTTTGATTAACTTCCTCATGCTCATGTAATTCCTGTATTTCTCTTTGACTCTTCTTAGCCTGCTCACACAATTTCTCTTTGACCTCAGCCTGCTCACACAATTCCTGTAGCTTCCTCACCTCAAGAGATTCCTGTATTAATCTTTTGTTTGCCTCCTCTTGCTCCTTATCAAGCTTACACTGAGTCCTTTGCAGGTTTTTAATCTTTTCATTCACCATATTTATCAGTAGTGTTTGTAGAGCTTTTTGGGAATTCTCCTCTGGATTAGTCATTAACTGTTCTGTTACCTGATTATCATGAGTGGGAGTTGAGATACCAGACTTGCCATTTTTTTCCAGCTTGTTCTGCCCATTTGGTTTAAAAGTAACACCAATTTTGTGCTAGAACACTATATTAAGGCAAGCATCAACCAGAGTCCTGTAGTTGCACAGTCCAAATGGCTGTAGATACAATCTAGTTCAACAGATAAAATCTATTCAATATCAAACAACTATGGATTAGTGGGCTAAGAACATCAAAGAGGGCTTCAGCAAACCAGAAATTATTAGGTTTAGGGAGAGTTGTGGGGAAAAATAGGATTAGAGGGATGTGGAGTAGTAAAAGGAAAGATTGAATTTAACCAAGTCCCAATCTCAGAGAGGGAAATGGATTGGACAGAATGATAATAGAGAGATAAAAAAAACAAGAAAAAAATAGAAAAACAAAACTTTAAATTTAAAAAATGAAACACTTAAAAATTATGTAAATATAAAGAAATTATATTGAGAGATGAAAAGGATAGGATGAGAAGAGGGGAGAGATAAAAAGGAAACATGAAAAAATAAAAAATAAAAAATAAAAATTATGAAAATTAGAATACTTGAAAATTATATAGGTATAAAGAGATAATACTACTATTAAAGAGGTTAAGCCCAAGAGGTTGTGAATTGAGTAACAATGTTCTGGATTAAGTATATATACAATGTGGGATAAGGTCTAATAATTGATGACGGGTATATATCTGGGGATGAACAAAATAGCAATTAAGTCATACAAAAAAGAAAGAAAGAAAAAAAAGGGGGGAAAACGACTAAAAGGTCAAAAGAGATAAAAAAAAAGCACCTATGCACCCACATATTCACCTAAAATAAAAATTATGAGAGAAAAAAATAATAGAAAACATGAACATTTTTAAAAAGGTAGAAAAAACAGTTTTTTGATTTTTTTGGGGGGTGTGGGAGAGAAAGATCTTGTATTTTCCCTGTGTCGGTAACCAGTCTCTTGGTGGAGTCTCTGGTCTGCTTGTAGTGTTTGGCTTGGTTGGTTTCTTAAGTCTGTTTGTTTGAGCAGGCAGATAAATGCTCCGAGTTACCCAGGATTTTGTGATCCTCCTCCCAGGCTAGTTCAGTGGGAGAGACAACTGCTTTGAGTATCACAAAAGAGGGAGATGGCATTTTCCTCTAGCTTGGAGTTGGTGTGAGGAGGCTAGGTTCTGGGTAGGGTTGAGGCCTTTCAACAAACAATAGCTTTTCCCTGAGATGCTAGCTCCTGAGACTCACAGAGCCCAGCCTGGAGCCATTCTCAGGGTTATGTTTATGTTCAATTGTTTGTCTAGGCTGCTGTGGGGAGGGGCAGCCTCTGTGAGGAGTGAGGATGTCAGGGTTCTACTCACACCAGACTCTTGGTTCCTGGCCATCCCTGGTCTCTGATCTACAGGATCAGAGGATTTCTGCTCCTTGTCAGTTCTTGCTGGTGGTGAGTAGAATCTGCTCACCTGCCATGTCTGGTGCCCTTGTCTTGGACTCTCTCTGTTGGTATGATGGCCACAGCCACCTCCACCGCAGACGTGGCTACCGGCAAGTGCTCAGATCTGTTCATTTGACCAAGCTGCCTGGATTTTCCCTCTTTGGCCAAACTCTCTGTACTGTGATGGCACACTTGGTGTGATTCTCTAGCCTAGGACTGTTCAATGCAACACTAAAAGTGGTTTCTATGTGAGAGCTTGTTTAGCTTCCAGCTTCTCTTCTGCCATCCTTCTCTGGTCTCCAGATTCATCTTCTAAATGGTTTTCTTCATGCAACATATAGTTTGTTCCAAAAGCTCTGACAGATAAAGGTGCATTGGTACCGAAGTTCATTGAGGGGTACCTCATTTCAAGTATCACAAATCAAGGAAAATCAGGAGTTCTGTGTTCTGAAATTATGGAATTATTAGCACTTAAAAAAAAACCTGCTTAATATCTTCTACTTTTTCTTCATTTAATATTGTAAATTTTCAATGACACATGTAAATTTGTGATTACAAAGATCCTCACCATATTATTAATAATGATCAAATGCATAGTTAATGAAAACATACAGTAAGCCAACAAAAGATAGTAGGTGTTTTCTATCCCTTGTCCCCTATTGTCCAACAGTCTTAAACCCCAGTCAAGTTCACGCTGCCCAAGTTTTGCTTCTGGAATTTCATGGACTTCCCTTCCTTTATATCTGTGAGCTGTTGCATTTTAAACCACAATGGACTGTGTAAGGTATTTACTTATCCTCAGTGACTCATATGCTATGAATAAACTTATGTGTTAATTTTTAGTTAAGAGATTATTTTCAGAGAAAGCCTTGTGCAATAAAACTTTTGAGAGCTTATGTGTCTAGCAATTTGGTGCTCACAATTAAATAATAGTGATAATAGATACACAATGTTATATTCAACATTCTTCCCTGTGAACAGCTTACTGCAGTTGGGTCCTTGTGCCATTCTGGTGGCCAGCTGCCTTTGAGGAGGTTATAAATTTTAGATTTTTTTTCTCTCCATAACTCAATAGAATTTACATATGTTGGTTTTGCATCCTGAAATTTTCTGAGTTAGTTTATTAGTTATAATAGGTTTTTGGTGATGTCCTTTTGGTTTTTATATATAAGATCATGTTGTCTTTCAACCGGAACTATTTCACTCCCTCCATTCTAAGTGAACTCTGTTCATTTCTTTCTATTCATATTGACCTATTCTTGATTTTTGTTAGGACTTCCATTGTCATGCTGAATAAAAGGGGTGAAAGTGAGAATTTCTATCTTGTTATAGATCATAGAGTGAAAGTTGTCAGCTATTGTACGTGCAGGGTGATATTAGCTGTAGACTTTTAAGTATGCCATTGATTATACTGAAGTACATTCTTTCCATATCTTATTTGTTTAGGGATTGTATTTTCCTCATGCCATGCTAAATTTTATGAAATGGTTTTATGTGTTTATTGAGATGATCTTACTCTATTCCTTATACTCCCTTGATGTGGTGTGTCAAAACTTCCATCTTTTAAAGAAATGAAAGTTTCCAATGGCTTTTCCTTTTTGATTTCTAGTTTTTTTGTTTTATGACCAGATTAGTCAATATAGTTTGATTTTTAAAAACTTGTTAATGACTGGTGTTTTGTGTGTGTGTGTGTGTGTGTGTGTGTGTGTGTGTGTGTGCGCGCGCGTGCGCTTATATATTCCAATGTGTTTCTGAGAAAAATCTGTACCTGTAGCTATTACATAGAATATTCTGTAGGTATTTATTAGGTCCATTTTGTTTAGGATTTAGTTTAAAGTATGTCTCTTCATTGAATTTTGAAGCTCTTCATTATTTTTGTATTGGACTCTAATCCCTCCATTTAAGACTAATATTATATGCTTTATGTATCTTAGTGCTCTGATAATTGGTTTATATTGTTATTTCTTCTTGCTCAATTGATTTCTATCATTTTATGACTTTCTTTTTCTGTTGATTTAAGAACTGTCCTATCATATATGCATGACTAATACTGTTTTCTTTAGGATTCTATTTGTATGTTATTCCATCATTTTTAGTGTGTGCATGCCCTTAGAGGTGAATTGAATTTCTTATAAGCAACATGTGTTTTCATCCAAGTCATTTCCTGTCTCTTATTTTGAATATTTAGTTTATTTTCATTTAAGATGATTGTACCTGCTAAGGTCTTACACTTCCATCTTGTTACTTGTTTTCATTCTGTTTCTTTTATTCTTTTCTATAGCTCTTTGGTGGTTATGTGATTTTCTCTTTTAGTACTTTTCAATCCCTTGTCTATTATTTTCGATATATCTATTATAGACTTTTGCTTAATGGTTACCATGAGGGTTATGGAAATACCTTTTAATTATGATATACTATTTTGAAATTCAAGAACTTAATAATATCTACTAGGAAAGAAAAAGAAAACCAGGGGCTGGGAAGGTGGCTCAGTGGTAGAGCGCTTGCCTTGCATGCTCAAGGCCCTGGGTTCAATTCCTCAGCACCACATAAGCAAAAAGAAAAAAGCCGGAAGTGGCGCTGTGGCTCAAGTGGTAGAGCGCTAGCCTTGAGCTGAAGAGCTGAGGGACAGTGCCCAGGCCCAGAGTTCAGGCCCCACGACTGGACCCCCCCCAAAAAAAAAGAAAAAAAAAGAAAAAGAAAACCAAAATGAGCAAAATAGAAAGCCTAGTAAAAATTCTAGTTTATTCTTCTTTCAGAGTTTGAATTTTACGTATCATTTTATCTCTTTATGTATCATTTTATCTCTTTATGTTTGCTTATCTCTTCACTTTTTCTTTTTGGTGGTACTGGAGTTGAACTCAGGGCCCTATAATTGCACATAAAGGTGCTCTACTACTTGATGAATGCCTCCAAACCCTTTTTTGCTTTAGTTGTTTTTTTTGTTTTTTTTTCTTTTTAGATAAGGTCATGTTTTTGAGCAGTGCTGGCTTCAGTCCTCTATTCCTCTACCTCCATTTTACTAAGTAGTTGGGGGTGGTAGTTTTATATTACCACACCCAACTTTTTGTCACACTGGTTTTCAAACCATTTTCCCCTATCTGTCTTCTTCCTAGGGAATAGGGATTATAGATTTGAGCCAGTGTGACTGGGTTAATTTTTGTTATGCTTCCATAGTTTTGTTTTTCTTGTTTTCTTTGTAATTTCTTGTAGATCATATCTGGTGGTGCTAAATTATCTCAGATTTTAGCATCTGGGGATTTTGTTTTGTTTTGTTTTAAAGGATTGCTTTACTTGTGCTTGGCATAATATTTTATAGTCCTTCAGACTATCTGGTCCCACTTTTACTTGATGTCTAAGGTTTAGGTTTCTGTTGAGAAGTTTGTTGGTGAATTTGGAACTCTGTGTATTACTTGTTTCTTTTGGTTTGTGGCTGAGCAAGTCCTCTTTAATCCTGAATATGACTACAAATATGTCTTAAGGTAGATTATTATTATTATTTGAATAATTAATATTTAATGTGAATTTGCCTTCTGATCTTTAACCTTCTGTAACCTAAATATTTGTATCTTTCTTTGCATTTGGAAAGTTTTTCTGTTATTACTTCTTTGAAATAGTTTTCTACTCCTGTGGAATTAAGTCTCTTTTGGACTTCACTAATCCAAATATTCGCTTTTAATGCTTTTCCAAAGTTACCATAAAGCTTTCTTCATTTCTCCTCATTTTTCTCCCTCTCTGGTTATGTTTTCTTCTTTTTTTTCATATAGCCCTTTTCTTCTCAAGTTTGCTGATTTTTTTCTTTTGTTTTATCTTCGGCTATTGATACTTTCAACTGCAGTTTTCGTGTGGTTTAGTATGCATTCAGCTCAAGGACTTCTGTTCTTTTTATTAAAAATAGTTTTTGTTTTTTGTCAGTCATGGGGCTTGACCTGATTGTCCCTCTTCAGCTAGTGCTTTACTACTTGAGCCATAGCGCCACTTCTGACTTTTTCTGCTTATGTGGTACTGAGGAATCGAACCCAGGGCCTCATGCATGGAAGGCAAGCACTCTACCATGGAGCCACCTTCCCAACCCCTGTTCTAATATTTTTAAATTACTTTGATCTCTAAGTTTCTCCAGTAGCACACTGAATTGTTTTCCTGTGCTTTCTTAAAGTTACTTAAGTTTCCATGAAAGGGGCTAAATTTTTTTTTGAAGATTCACTCATATTAATTTCTATGACATCACTTCCTGGCATCTTATTTGGTCATTTTGGTGAGGTCAGGTTCCCAGAAATTCCATGCTTGTCATGCAAAGATGTTTGCTCCTTGAAGGGTTTAGTATCTGTTCCAGCCTTCACACTTGGGTTTTGTTTGTGTTAATCATTCCAGAAGTGCTAAGCAAACAACTTGTTTAGTCTGAGCCCTGAAGTCATTGTCCATATTTCCTCCCTAGATAGCTGTCTAAGTCCAAGTTTGCTGCAACTTATGGCTGGTAAATTTGTCAGTATTTCATCCCTAGAGTATGCTGTAGGCATGGGACTTATCCCAAATCTGTAGTTGACATGTTGTTTAGGTAATTCCATCCATATAATCCTTTACCTGAGAGCCACCATTATTTTTCCTGGTCCTCAGAATCACTGGCTTTGGCTGAGAAGTTGATGCAGTGATTCTTTAACTCCTAATTTTTAAAAATGTTTTCTTATTTTTATGCTAAGAAGAGGTATTTTGATCTGTCACCTGGTATCTTCTGCTATTTTCATGGACGCTTTGTATGTGACTAGCTGCTCAAATTGTTTGTGGGGACAGGAGAGCTAGAGGGCCTTATTCTGTCACCTCTTGCTCTAGTACCCTCCTTCCATTTTAATATGTAGTTGTGCTGAACGAATATCTGCTTGTTCTCTCCTGTTAGAAGCAAATAAATGAGCTTGAATTGATGTGGTTTCATGCTATTAACATATAAACAGTTTATTCTTCCAGTCTATCTCATAGAAAATATGGTGATGAACAGCTTCAACTCTCCTGTCACAAGAACACTGGAATCTGTAGCTTAAATTCTAATACTACAACTCTTCCCTCAAAACTGTGAGGGAGAATTGTGTATATTTCAAATCTGGCAGCTAGAAGCTATTTCCTACATCGAGATACTTTTTTTCCCCCTCAGGTAGCAACAAAATATAAGTTTTTGCTCTGGAAATCTTATGTGCTCAAGGCTTTGGCTTTAAATTTCTTTATTTCTGAATCCTGTTATTATAAGGTGAGTTAATTTCAAGATCTTACAGCTTCACCCAGGCTACTTAAGGTCAGATTGGTATAAAAAAACCTGCATTTTGAAGTGTGGAGAATGTTTGCTTGCCTTTATCTGGGACCAGACACTGAACCTACTGGGCCCATACACAATGAAGATGAGAAGGCTGTGATCAAACAGAGCAAAGTGCCATGTCAACCACTAAACTAGAAAGTTTTCCTCTTGCTTTGGTAGTTTTATTTTCTCTCTTGATCTGTCTGCTTAATTGTTTACTATTTTAATCTAATTCTAAATATAAAACAATTAAATTCATAGCATCACACACTCTGCAGGCTGCATTTTAAATAATTAGCATAACTTTTACTACTCACCTTCATATTGTGCAATTCCAATTTAAATGCAAATGTGAGGCATTGAAGTCATATATGATATCACCAAATTTATACAGTTCATATTTCTCAGTATATGCATATATACATACACATATACATACACATATACATACACATATAGAGAACAGAGAAAATGCTGCACAAAAATAACTCATTTGCTTTGATTTGGTATATGCCTGCCAACACTATATTGGGCTTGCAAATGAGTGAAAACAGGAGTGGAAGTTAAAGGACCCATAGATCTATAAGCAATAGTCAGGACAGGAATGATTGGCTTTCTCAGCCTTTGGGAGCCCTAGACTTTTTTCTGCATTTATAGCAAGGTTTGGTTCTAGGAAGTATAGCTTCTCTGAGCTATGAGTGTCCTTGGTTGCTTAGTCCATGCTGAACTTGGACTTGCTGTTTTAATCTCTCCAGGCTGCTATAAACCAAGTATCACAGACCAGGTAGCTTACATAGAGCAGGAAGTCCAGATCAAGATGCTAGAAGATTTCATAGCCAGTGAGGGTGCATTTCTTTATTTTGACTATATCCTAACATGTTAGAAGGTGCAAACAAACTCCCTTGAATGTCTTTTCCTAACAGCAGAAATTCCATTAATAAAGACTTTGTCTTAGTAAACTAATCAGCTTCATACGACACCCTCCTGTTATTACAATTGCATTATGGATTAGATTTCCACATTTTAAGGAGATACAATCAATAAGTCCCTAACAATTGTTTGGATTCAGGCTTAAAGTTCACAGGGGATGAGATCAGCAGAGATCTGTGCTTACAGAGCATCTGCAATGTGAATAGCACTCCTCAGGATCATGCAATATTGTCAAATTGGACTTCACTTAACAAAAGTGCAAAGATGAAATTATTAAGAATTTCAGTGCTGTAATATCAGTGCCTTGAGAACTTGGCAAAGTGCTTTTTGAGTGCTGAGCCCTTTAGAGACTGCACAGGTCATGTTCTTATGAAGTTATCTCTGTCTGGGCCAACCTCAAGAGCTAGAACTTATAATGCCAACCAATCATAATGGTATTTCCCTCCAGATGGGAAAGAAAAAGAAATGTTGAGATAGAAACAGAATTGGAGATGAAAAGGCTACGGCCATCAATGAAAAATTCCATCAGCTTTTTTACTGAGCTGAAGACTTGGGCCTACACTTTCATTTTATGATGTGAGGAGAAAACCCTTTGCCATGCTTATAAATTTGTCAGTGGCATCCCAAAGCCCTAAAGGGCTACTAGAAATGTCAATAATGGGTTAAATACACACAGCATAGGGGCTTGTTAAGTATAGTTTAATTTCCACATTGGAGAGTTGCTGATTCTTTGTTATAAGAACATTAAGTCAGTAGAAATCCTTGAGCTGTAGAGTTCCCTTTTGGCCACATTCCCGCCAACATCTTTATTGTTAGTTCTCTTGATAATGGCCATTCTAACTGGGGTGAGGTGGAATCTCAATTTTTTTTTTTTTGTCAGTCATGGGACTTGAACTCTGGGCCTGGACACTGTCCCTCAGCTCTTCAGCTCAAGGCTAACAGCTCTACCACTTGAACTACAGTGTCACTTCTGGTTTTCTGTTGGTTTTATTGGAAATAAGAGTCTCATGGACGTTCTTACCCAGACTGGTTTTGAACCATGATCCTCAGATCTCAGCCTCATGAGTGACTAGGATTATAGGCATGAGCCACCAGCATCTGGCTCAATGTTGTTTTGATTCACATTTCATTTAGGGCCAAAGATGTTGTATATGTCTTCATATGTCTATTGGCCATTCTTGCTTCTTCTTTTGAGAAGTCTCCCTTTCAGTCTTTAGTCCATTTATTAATTGGGTTGTTGTTTCTTTGAGAGTTTATTTTTGGGGGGGGGGGTTAATGTTTTGAGCTCTTAAATATATTACATTTTAGGCCGGGCACTGGTGGCTCACACCTGTAATCCTAGCTACTCAGGAGACTGAGATCTCAGGATCACGGTTCAAAGCCAGTCCGGGCATGAAAGTCCATGAAACTCTTCTCTCCAATAAACCACTCAGAAAACCAGAAATGGCGCTGTAGCTCAACTGGTAGAGCACGAGCCTTGAGCTGAAGAGCTGCGGGACAGTGCTCAGGCCCAGACTTCAAGCCCCATGACTGACAAAAAAAAGTATATTATATTTTAGATATGAGGCCCTTGTCTGATGCTTAGCTAGTAAAGATCTTCCATCCGATGGGCTTTCTATTTATCTTGTCAGTTAGATTCTTTGCCATGCAGAAACTTTTGCAACCCCATTTATCCAGTCTTTCTTTGGTTTGTTGTAATTCTGGATCTTAGGAAGTTTTGACCCATGCCTAGGAGCAAACAAATGCAGCAGTGGTACTCACTAGACACTCTGCTGAAAATGAACTATACAACTGGTGGGTAGGGATGAGAGATAAACTGGCAAAGAACAAGGGAAGGGGGACATTGTTCATAAAGAAATATAGTCTTTATCTGACTTATGTAACCATAACCCCTCTGTACATCACCTTTACAGTACAATAAAAAAGAAATATCCTACCTACATACAAAAACCAAAAATCTTTGTGCTGTCAAAAATCTGAAGGAGGGGCTGGGAATGTGGTCTCTCGGTAGAGTGCTTGTCTAGCATGCATGAAGCCCTGGGTTTGAATCCTCAGTACCACATGAACAGAAAAAGCCAGAGTGGTACAGAGAGGCTCAGGGACAATGCCCAGTCCCTGAGTTCAAGGCCCAGGACTGGCAAAAAAATCTAAATGAGGGTAAGGATTGAAAATCTTTGTCCTATGGTTTAACGGTTTTGGCTCCAAGGATGGTAAAAAAATGGATCATGAAAACTGGTTATGTTTCTTGCTATTCATTAGACTTTAAAGTCTCAGTAAATTATTAAAATGATTATAATTGTGTTTTTAGTAGTGACCAAAATATTAGAGTATGGAATTGTTTATATGTGATAAAATGAACAATGACATGTCTAAATTATACCTTCAAATTAATTTTTTGTTTTAATCTGTTTAATCTATTGTCTGATATCTATATCATCTTCATAGCTGTACATCTATGTGCCCATACCTAGATGTACACTTTCACCGTTTATGAATGAACTTTATTTTGTCATGTTTTTGCATTATCAAACTTGTCTGCTTCTTGTTCTCTGGCAGAGTAAAAGACCAACAAATGTTGGATAGTCTGCGGCTAGATCAACCATCACTGTCTACTGATCTAGTTAGTGGGTAACTGTGCTTCGTTTCCGTTTCCTTTTTCTTTTTCCTGTAAGTCTGCAACTGTTACATTTCCTGACTATATGATCTGTAATAACATTCTTGGCTGAAGAAGTGAATGAATGATCTATTTTGCTCTTGATATCTCACAAAAGTAGGACAACTCTCTAAAGAACAAGAGGAAGCTAAGGAAGGAGGAAGGAAATAGAGGCAGACTTGAAGAGCACTGGGCCTTGTGGGGAGCCCTGAATAGGCTGAATCTTTTGTCAGAGATTCAGGCTGGGGACTCACTCATGAAGGAGGATCCATAAAGGAGTTCTGTGCATGCCAGTCAACTTAGCCCCAGAGTAGAGATATGTTAGCATCTATGGAAGATTTAACCTCTTCCTCTCTCAAGTGTTGTTTTAAAACACTTGTTTCAAATCATGTTCCATATGTGCATCAGCAAGAATGTTTCTTAAACCCTTGCTGTTTTCTACCCACTTCTAGACCAACGGCAGTATTATTATGCATTTAAAAGACTGGAGTAGTTTATAATTCAACTTAATGTTTGTTTTGTTTTTAACTCCAAACTTCTTTCTAGGACCTGGTTCTTCCTCAACATTTCAAAAAAAAAATAAAAAATGTTTTCATAGTTATTCCAATTTCCTACATACATAAGATGAAAAATATTTCCAGGTCACACAGATAGTCACAAGCATAATAATTAAAATATGTCCTCCAGCATCATAAAAATCCCTGTCTTCCTTCCAATTTTTTTAAATCATTGAGTTGGGGACTGAGGCAGTTATGGATAAAAATTTTCCCCTATCATCATTATATTGTTTTTATATGTTCTTCTCCGTGATGAGAGGATGGGGAAGAGATATTTGGTAGAAAACATTGATTGATGCTCTTTTGAACTAAGCTCTTTCAGGGCTTGTTAGCTGCTCATTACTGATGCCTTTTCATTGTTTGTGAAAAAATCTCACCCTCCCCAAAAGGACCCATATTCAAGAAGAGATTTGCTATCCCCTAGATACCGTCTTACATTGGTCACTAGTCACTTTTTTTTTCTTTGCTAATATTTGATATTGAGTGGTATATTCCCTCAAACTCTTTTTGGGTATAAAACCAAATTATGCTAAGCCTGCTTCTGGTAAGTGGTAAGTGAGTATTTTTTGAATGAATTATTTTGCTGTTAGCCATCAGAATTTAACCCTATCTCAACACTCTGTTGTAATATAATAGAGGAAATAAAGGTAGCACAGTGATTAAAAATAAATGTTTTGTGGTTTGTATTCCAGCTGTTCAATTGAATAGCAACTCAACATCATACTCAAATTCATTGTCTGTAAATAAGAATAATACCAAATCCATCGGTTTGTTATTGAGTGATTAAAAGATGTAGAAAAACCAACATCTCATGTTATACCTGACCTACAATTTTTCAGTAATCGTATGGTCCTAGGGACCAACTGTACCCTAGGAAGAAGCAGGTGGCTTTCACATTTATCTTTTCATGCTCTGGAATAAATAGAAGACTAGTCCTTGAGCACATTTTTCAAGCCAACCATTTATGAAGAGTTTCTTATGTGATGGGTAATGCTTGCAATGTTCAAACTGTCTTCATCTAAAATTTCTCATGTCACTTTCAAGATACCACTTCAAAGCAAGCAGAAAGAAGATGTTGTAGTCTTGTATATTTACAGATGAGGTATTTGGGAACCAGTAGGGACAATCCAGACCCAAGTCACCTGACTTGCCAGTGCTTTTGGTATGCAACTGCTGTCCTCCACTGTCCTAATGTCATTTGCCAAATGAGCTGTGAGCTCAGCATTAAGGAAGGAGGGGATGCTAGTCCCTGTGATAAGTCTTCTTGGAGGCTTTAGAAGGAAATCACAGTGCTTGCATGTTCTCATCTGTGCAGGTGGCCTTCTGGTGCCCAGGTCCTGCACTGGTAGATTACAGGCTTATTCTGCCCCTCCGGTGCTAGGCCCTCCTTCCCTTCAGACCGTACCAGTCTCTTTAACATTCACCCTGTTGACATGCCAATAACAGAGCAGAACATGTTGACATCCAGCTGTCGCTTTCACTACCAATTTGTTTTAATTGGTCTCACACTGTGTTTCCCCTCACTTTTGCATGAGGTGTTGGTTTAACACTGTCTGAAACCAGCCTGGACTGCACTGTAAACCTTTTATGACAGAAATTTGTTGGGGTATGCAGTCACAGTTAGCTGGCTAGGCCTGGGGCTGGCAAGCCAGAAACTTTCCACCCTTGACCTGAACCATTCAGTCTTTCTCTCCCTCCCTCCCTCCCTCCCTCCTTACCTTTTTCTCTCTCCCTACCTCTCTCTCTCTGTCTCTCTCTCTCTGTCTTTGTCTTTCTCTCTCTCTCCTCCCCCCTCTCTCTTTTACTCACTCTCTTTTTCTCCATCTCTCTCATCCTGGTGCTTGAACTTAGAGCTTGGCACTGTCCCTGTGCTCTTTTTGCTCAAGGCTACCACTATACCACTTAAGGCTTTTTTGGTGCTTAACTGGAGATGAGTCTCACAGACTTTCCTTCTAGGGCTGACTTTGAACCGTGATCTTAAGATCTCAGTCTCCTGAGTAGCTAGGCTTATAGGTATGAACCACCAGCACCTGGCTAGTTTTCTCTTTTAATATCTCTTTAAAACAACAACAGCAGCAAGAACAACAAAGTGATCCAAAATAACAGAAGTACAGATGGTGGAGAAGTGCAGAAGTTGGAACATGTCCACTGCAAGATGAGTTTGAGATGATCGAGAGAGGCAGCAGGCAGTATGTGCAGAAGGCTGTCCTGGTTGATATTGGCTACAGCTAGTTACTCAGTGTATTCAGTAGTGTGAAATAACAGTTTGATTTATTGTCTAAGAACCATCAAGTAGAGCTTATTGATATTCTGTACCATAGCTTTCACTCTCAGTTGTACTCAGCCTGAGCTTTTATATAGGACATAGACACACACACACACACACACACACACACACACACACACACACACACACACACACACACACACACAAGGGAAACTACTTCTTTAGTAATTATTTATTTTTAATACATTTAATCAATATTTATTGAGCAACTTCTTTCCTCTAATGTTACAATTGTCCTAGAGCCATATAAAAATGAAGACACTACCCTTGAGGAATTATTAATCCATATAAGCTATAAAATATAATGGGCCCTAATACTATAAAAGGAAATGTGATGTCACAAACAAAAATAAGAGATACCACAGCAGTAAGAGACTTCTAGATTTATGTATGGCACCAACAGGAATTCTGGAGATTAAGGAAAATTGGTTTCATTTTATTACTTTAGTTGTCTTTCATATTTACCATTACTAAAAAAAATCCCATTCGAAACTGTCACAAAAGAAAGTCTTCCTTCCTGTTTCTAACATTCTTGACTTGAAAATTCTGTAATTAGTTTACTTTGACACATAAGATGCAGAAAATTGAGTCCTGGTAGAAGAAAGAAAATTCTGTTTATCTTATTTTGAAGACATGAATTTCAGCCAGGTTATGTCCTTGATATGAGACACCAGAGCCGTTTTGTTAATGAGAAGTCCATGCTATTACTGAACCCCAGGTATCAGTAATGGACTGAAGTTGGCAAGAAAATCAGCTCTACCATATGTATGGGACTTTGGGGCTGTGGGAAACCAGCTTGGATGAAGCTCTCTCCAGTCAGGAAAGGAAAACCTTCCATCTCAGCTGCTTATATTCTAGGTAACCAAGGAATGAGTGTTGGTTCTATTTATAAAACTTTCCCTGCTTGGTGGGGGAGGGGGGGAGACAAAGTTCAATGCAGGGGAGCAATTTCTAGTATTTCATTTATATTTCCAATAGTTGAGCCAGTTAGAGGGGTTTTGCTAATTTGGTAAGTTAAAACTGTTGCTACTAAAGCCAACTTTAGAGCTATCTATAAAGAAAGAGAATAAATATTTATAGAATATATTTAAGTGGCTTAATTATTTACCTTTCCTCTTATAAGACTGCAAAAACACTTGAACTGGCGGCATGGCTCAAGCTGTGGCAGATTTGCCAAGGCCCTGAGTTCAAATCCTAGTACCACCACCACCACCAACAACAATAACAAAAACAACCCAATGACAAAAAAAAAAAAAACCACATTCCCTTCTTTCCTTGTTTGCCTGCCTGTCTTAACCAACATGGTGCAGTGACAGATACAAGTAGTATGATTTTTATAGTCAAATTAAATATTAAAACTAGCCAGTCCTAGCACAGACTGTGGACTTCTTGTTTTCCATGTGATATAAATATTCCTATATGACAATTCTTCATCATACAATTTGGTCTCTCTCTCTCTCTCTATATATATATATATATAATATATATATATATATATATATTTTTTTTTTTTTTTTTTTTTGGGTCCGGTCGTGGGGCCTGAACTCTGGGCCTGGGCACTGTCCCTCAGCTCTTCAGCTCAAGGCTAGCGCTCTACTACTTTGAGCCACAGCGCCACTTCCGGCTTTTTTCTTTTTGCTTATGTGGTGCTGAGGAATCGAACCCAGGGCCTCAGGCATGCAAGGCAAGTGCTCTACCACTGAGCCACTTTCCCAGCCCCTGTTCTATGTATATTTATTCAACCATTTTGCAGAAAATATGCATTTTTTTTCTTGATCCATTCATCTACTGAGGAGGATCTGGGTAAATAATGTTGCAGTGAACATATTTTTGCTGGTAGCTTTAGTATGGTCTTGTTTTTTTTTATTTTATTATTTTTTTTATTGTGAAAATACTGTACAGAGGGGTTACAATTACATGGACAAGATAGTGAGTACATTTCTTATCAGAAAATATGCATTTTTAACCTTAAAATTTCTAAATAAAAGAAGATGAGGGGGAATGGTGAGACTAGAATTTGCACACATTGCATTTTTTAAAAAAATTTGAAGTTCTTTTTATTGTAAAGGTCCAGGTGAAAGCAAGAGTTAATGTTTAAGCTGAAACTATCAAAATAATAAACTCCCCTAAATTAGCTTGGCAACCCATCAGCACCACGAAGACTAATTTCTCAATAGCTTAGTGAATTGAGACTTGGTGATTATTCATACCTTTATCCAAATGACCTTGAGTAGCAAGAATAGGTAAAACCAAAGCAATGTGACAAATTCACAGTTGCTCAGATGTGGGAGAAACTTTCCTCAGCCATAATTAAATGGTAGCCATTGCCCCAATCTGCACTGACCTTTACTTCTCCCTCAGCAGGATAAAATTTTATAAATATGACTCAGTAAAAGGCATACTAACTAATGAACATTTGCTCATGATAATAAA
The DNA here is from genome assembly GCF_019054845.1 of Dipodomys spectabilis. Lineage (NCBI taxonomy): Eukaryota > Metazoa > Chordata > Mammalia > Rodentia > Heteromyidae > Dipodomys > Dipodomys spectabilis. The sequence goes on along the minus strand of NW_024870703.1, from coordinate 15,032,793 downwards.
ACCCTGGAGCACATCTTTGGCTAGGCATGTAATTTTCTAAGGAACTGAGGCACCTTCAGGGTATTCTGCCAGACATTTTTGAGGTTGAGTTGCTTTGGGATTTTTTGGTCAATAGGTTTTCATCTCCTTTTTGAGTCAATAAGTTTCTTTGCTGGATTTTGACAAATTTCAGAAGAGATTCTTGATTTGGAAATACTTTCTGGCTAGAAAAAGTCAACATCAGATGAGTCATTCTACCCTTTAAGCATGTCTGATTTTCATGAGTGTGTTGACAGTGTGTTGTCCAAAGGGTTTCACCTTGCATTGGGCGACATCTCCATGTGGAATGTAAATGCTCTTTTTCTTTGGCAGTTCCTCAGTCTCCTTTGCTGTGTACCAACTTCCTTCACCAGTTTGCTCCACCACCATCCTTACCCAAGCACTCCTACAGGACTTATAAATCATCAGCTTGACAGGCAAGTTGACAGGCTCCATCAGGAAAATGTTGGCTCCATCAGGAAAATGTTGGCTCTATTATCATGAAAGCTATTGCTGAAACATTTCCAAACCACTTAGATACGACAGTTATTCATTTTATTATTATTTAGTTTTGCTATCTTGTATTTTTTCAGTATTTAGTTATCAGATATATACATGTGTCATAGCATTTTATATTTTTACTTTACTTTTTAAAGGTTAATTACTGAAGCATCAATTAAGGCTTTCAGCTAAAAAAATCTATCTGATAAGTATTGGTAGAAATTATTCACAATAAAGATACATGTTTCTTTTCCTCCCTCCCTCCCTCCTTCTCTCCCTCCCTCCCTCCCTCCCTCCCTCCCTCCCTTCCTTCCTTCCTTCCTTCCTTCCTTCCTTCCTTCCTTTTTTCTCTCCCTTTTTCCCTTTCTTCCTTTCTTCCTTGCTTTATCAATTTTCCTTTCTTTCTTTCCTTCCTTCTTTCATTCTTTCTTCCTTTCTTTGTTCCTTCCTTCCTTTCTTTCTTTCTTTTCCTCTTTTCTCTCTCTCTTGCTTGCTTGCTTTTCTGTTTTTTTGCTGTTTGTTTCCCTCCCTCCCTCCCTCCCTTCCTTCCTTCCTTCCACCCTCTATTTCTTCCTTTTTTTCTTCCTTTTTTCCTGTTTCTTTCTCCCTGGTGCCAGTATTGGGATTTAAACTCAAGGTTTGACACACTTGCTTGGTTTTTTCTTCTCAAGGCTGGTACTCTACCACTTGAGCCATGGCTCTACTCTGGCTTCTTGCTGGTTCACTGGAAATACAAGTGTTGCTGGCTTGAATTGTGATCCTTAGATCTTAGCCTTCTGAGTAAGGAGTTGGCTTTCTTGATTGTTGAGGAGACATTGATTTATTAGTTGCTGTTCCCAACTATCTTCACAATTAATGAACTTCTGTTGTATACTTTGTCTCTCTGGTATTGCAATTAACCTAATTTTTCCCAGGTCCTTCCATTTGTTTGCAAATGATCACTAGCATTCTTTCTAATGGCTGAGTAAAATTCCATTGTGTACATATACCACATTTTCTTGACCTATTCATCCACTGAGGAGTATCTGGGATGTTTCTATTCTTGGGCTATGGTGAACAGTGCAGTTATGAACGTAGTTTTTCAAGTAGCTTTACTGTATCCTGATTTATAATCTTTGGATAAATTCTGGATCATAGGGTTTATCTTTAGATTTTGAGGAATCTGTGAACTGCTTTCCAGGATAATTGAAGAAGATTACATTCTTGCCAATAATATATTAGATTTCCTTTTCCCCCAAATCCATGCCAGCATCAGTTATTATTTGTTATTTTGATAATGATCAATTTTAATTGGAGTGAAGTGAATCTCAATGTAGTTTTGATTGGTATTTCCTTTATGGCCAGAGACATTGAGCATTTCTTCATGTGTCCATCGACTATGTTAATTTTTTTCTGAGAAGTCTCTATCTAGATCATTTGTCCATTTATAAGTTAGGTTGTTGTTCTTGTGAATGTTTCATTTCTTTAGCTATTTTTTTTTTGGGTCTGGTCAAGGGGCCTGAACTCTGGGCCTGGGTGCTGTCCCTCAGCTCTTCAGCTCAAGGCTAGCACTCTACCACTTGAGCCATAGCGCCACTTGTGGCTTTTTTCTTTCTGCTTATGTGGTGCTGAAGAATCCAACCCAGGGCCTCATGCATGCAAGGCAAGTGCTCTACCACTGAGCCACCTTCCCAGCCCCTTTAGCTATTTTTATTTTTATTCTAGATGTTAGGCTATTACCTGATATATGGCTTTAGCCAGATCATTTAAAACTCAGTCTTGGCTTTCACTTCCTATGTGATCCTACCCTGCATATCAGTGAAGACAGCAAATGGAGAAAACTTGGGTCTTCCCAGGTTCTTTATCAGAATACACTCTTATTTCTAAAATTGGCCTCATGTAATTATAAAATGAGGCTTTAAGATGTCCATTGACCTTGAGCAGAGTTACCTTCTCCTTCATTCTCCCTCCTCCTCTCACTTCACTCCCCTTATTAAGTTTTCTTGTTACTTTTCTGTGTAATGTACTACATTTTCCTTCCTTCCCTAATGTTAGTCATCTACTCCCCCACTAGTACCTATATACTCCAGACTAGACATGTTTCAACTTTCTAATATTAATTTGTGTTCAAGTGCAAGTTAATTGTTCAAAGGGTTGTGTGCATACATTCTACCTAAGCATCAGCATGACTCCGTATTTCATGTCTCAACCATAAACATTTACACCAAGGTTTTCCACCTCATATTTCTGAGCTGTGACTGCTATCTTTTCACCCTCAGTGAGTCTGAATCAATCGAAACAGAGAGGAACCATATGCATTAGGACAAACATAATAATCTTAATTAATATCTTCTCTGTTTCCTTCGGCATCAAATACCAAGATCCATAATGAGATGCTTGTCAAGATGCGTAGGGACTGAGAGAAAGGGCATTTATCACTGCATACATTGCCTTTCTTTGGGATCAGCATTTGCTTGCTTGCTGCAAATTTTTGACTATTTTACAAAATTCTGACAATGATAGTTCTAAGTGGTTCCTGCTAATTTTTAAGTGTTTCTGTGGGTGACAGGTGTTTGAAGCTCTCTAACATTTTGCTAATGCAGTTCTTTCCAGTATCAAAGTGGCATGCCTCAGCTTCCTGATGAAGTTTAGAATATGTTTTATACACTTCTGCCGTACTGATTTTTTAACGCTTCCCGAGTATAGTTACTGGTGCTAACATTAGCACAAAGCATAGTATACTTATTCAAACGAATTCATGATATATAAAACTATGATCCTACTAGATCTATCAGAAAAAATTAATTTATTAGCTATACTGATTACTCCATATAGTATAAAAGCACATTAATGGCCCGATATTGATCTATAAATTAAATAATAAATCCTAGCTTCTTAAAGTAGTGTAAAAATATAGTTCAGGCTCCTAACATATTCAGCATTCTAAAAAAGTGATGAAAATGCGGTATAGAAAGGTATAAAGTGCCAAAGGAACTTTGACTAGCTGATTGTTCTGCTAGTCCCATGAGAAGAATCTTGTCTGTAGAGAAGATCCAGAAACAAAGGCTAGAAAGTCAGGTTGAGTCTGGATCATTGTAGGCATTGCATGCATGCCTCAGCTCTCCTCAATTCATCTGAACCTTCTTTCTATAATGTTTTGAGCTAATGCTCAAATATAAATCTCTACCCTGGATCATTCTATAACTTCTTTGACCTCACTTAGAAATTCTTGATTGGTGCATTCAGTGCTAATTATTTTGAACTTCTTATATTTTGCTAGGTGCTAGATCTATGAAGATGAGCCAGATGGAGTTCTCAGAACAGTGGCATGGTACATTGCCTACTAATGGGAAGCAGACACATGAATCAGCTTCCTTGGAAATGTGATGTCCTTTAGGTTGTTGCAGCTTAAACTAAGAGTAGAAAAACAAGGATCTGCTCTGTTCATTTAAAGAGAGTATTAGCTAATGGTATATCTTGTTCAATATCATTAATGAGAAAGCCCTTCCCAGTCAGGTGTTCAAACATTAGAACAGAAAGACCTTCTATTTGCCAAGCTAATACTTTGGTATTAGTGAACCATAATAATATGGCTCACTTCACTGTGAACTAACAGCGAAGTCAGAGACTCAGTATAGTTTGATAGTTATAAACATAATCTCTCTCTACCTGTATATATGTCATCTATTCATTTGACCTTACATGTTTCTTATGTATAAAATGAGAATAATAATGATTGCCACAATGAGCTATTTTGACAATATATAGAATCAACCAGCCATTAAAATTAGCATATTGTAAGTACCCAATTACTATTAGCTGTTCACAATTTATTTGACACCACCAAGTCATGTCTTGGATTCTACAAATAAAATGTCAATGTACTTTATAATCTTACCATTTTATATTTTTACATTTTCCCCCAGGTAAGATATACTCTACTGATGAGTTTTTATATCAAGAAATTCATCCAGGCTGCAAAGTTTCTGATTTTCTTCATGTCCAAGATCTGGCTAGTAATATATCCTAGATAGTAAGAGTTAAGGGCCAGTGGTCTTTCCTTGTATGGCACAGTACATACCAAAGAATACTGGCTCATATCCCCTTCATATATAGTTCAGTTTTCCTGGGGCAGGTCCTCTCTTTTCTCTTGAACTGTTCAATATCCCCTTCTATATAAAGTTGATTATGTGACACACCTGTTTCTCTTTAATTTCTTTTCTTTTACATTTATTTGTGGCCTCTAAGGTTTTCCCTATTTTTAAAAGGCTATCGTTTGAAACTTGAATTTTCATGAACATTTAGTCAATAAAGCTCTACTAATCTTTAAGGCCTAGAACAACCTCAGCAGGACAACACAAGAACAGCAAAATCGGGCTGGGAAGGTGGCTCAGTGGTAGAGCGCTTGCCTTGCATGCATGAGGCCCTGGGTTCGATTCCTCAGCACCACATAAGCAGAAAAAGCTGGAAGTGGCATTGTGGCTGAAGATCTGAGGGATAGTGGCCACAACAGGCAAAAAAAAAAAAAAAAAGAACAGCAAAATCAGACAGCAGGGAATCCACTGAGCTCACCCTACACAGCCTCCTCCATTCACTTTTTCAGGTGAATCCTGACAGAGATTGCCTGAAAGCAATCCTTCACCTTTACACTCACTCTCTTCCAGGTACTTGAAGAGTTATTTGGTGAATCTCCTAACAGCCACACTACATGTTTTCATAGCACGTTATAGATATTCAATGTCAAGAGGACACTGTCAAGCTTGAGTTTCATAATCAACAGGAAAGCGAATCTTACCTTTACCAGCTTCTCTCCTTAATAACAAAGACAAAAAAAAAAAACTTTCGGTGGAGAAAGCATTTTTTTCTTCAGAAGCAAAGTCCATGTTAGAGTTAGACACTCTTCTGATATTCCTTTCTGTTTCTGTAGCAGCCCAACCTGCTTTGTCTGAGTTTTCCAGCTGCCTCTGCTTCAGGGTCCTAGGATTCTCAATATGGACTACATACTAAAAATTAAATATAATTTTAAAAGGTTCCTTCCCTTCCTTCCCTCCCTCTCTCCCTCCCTCTCTCCCTCCCTCCTTCCTTCCTTCCTTCCTTGCATCCTTCCTCCCTCCCCTCCCCTCCTCTCCTCTCTACTCCCCTCCCCTCCTCTCCCCTCCCTCCCCTCCCCTCTTCTCCTCTCCCCTCCTTTTCTCTTTCCTTTTCTCTTTCCTCCTCTCCTCTCCTCTCCTCTCCTCTCCTCTCCTCTCCTCTCCTCTCCTCTCTCCTCTCCTCTCCTCTTCTCTTCTCATGTTTGTGCTGGTCCTGAAGTTTGAACTCAAGGCCTGGGCACTGTTCCTAAGCTTTCCTGCTCAAGATTAAGTGCTCTACCACTTAAACCATAGCTCTACTTCTGACTCATGGATTTCCTCCCCTTGTTGGCTTTGAACTGTGATCTTCAGATCTAAGCCTCCTCAGTAGCTATCATTACAGGCATAAGCCACTGGTGCTTGTCTTAAATTTTCTTTTTCTTTTTGTCAGTCGTGGCACTTGAACTTGAGGCCTGGACACTGTCCCCAAGCACTTTTGCTCAATGCCAGTGCTCTACCACTTTGAGCTACTGCTCCACTACCAGTTTTCTGGTGGTTAATTGGAGATAAGAGTCTCATGAACTTTCCTGCCTGGGCTGGATTTGCACCACGAAGCTCAGATCTCAGTCTCCTGAGCAGCTAGGATTACAAGGGTCAGCCACCAGGGACCAGCTTTAAATTTTCTTTTTAAGGATCAGTTGTATCAGAGTCATCAGACAAATGTAGTACCTAGAAATTGACATTTTGGGGATGATTTTAGTAACTGACAAATTTAAGAACCATTGCTACAAATGCAGAGATGTTTCAGATGTTGATTGATTTTGCTTTTCTATGGAGGATTATATTCTAGCCATCACTGCTCTCAAGGGCTTTTCTTTGAATATAAATAATTGTGCTCTGGTCCTTATTCGTATCATGATAGCAATATATTGATCAACTGCTTTATTATTAAAGTATTTTCATATGTAGTATTTCTCAATGAGGCTATTTTAGGTATATAATTAGTATCCAATTATATAAGAATGGAAGTTTAGTGAGATTAATTTTCTCGGTGCAGACTACAAATTTGTGAGTAGTGTCATTGTATGCATGTATCCCAAGGAGAAGGAGAAGGGAAGAAGTCCAATTCTGTTCTTCTCTGATGGCCTTTCTCTCTCTAGGACTATGAGCCTAAAGAATCTGTCATATCACTACGAAAACATGTTGAAAACTAAATTCATTATTAAAATATGTGCTTGAATTTAGCAAAAGATGAAAGAAAATTGTGTGGACATGTTACAAAAAGAGAATCTGTCATATCACCTAGAAACTTGTTAAAAATACAGGATCCTAGTCCCCATACCAGATATACTAAATAGGGATCTATATTTTAACAGGTTTTCCAGCTGATTTAGACTCCCATTAAGATTTGAAAACGTAAACCCAACAACCCTGCTTTATCCTAAAGTACCTCTTAAAATTTTAAACTTGTATTTTGTGATATCTTTCTATAAATATGTTGCATAAATTGATGTCCCCAGGGATACTTTCTCAGAGTTATTGCCTGTAATTTCTCTGCTGAAGTTTAATTTCTAGTCTTCTTACTGTAACTTGGGGGCATTTCTCCATCCACGCTCTCCTACCTTGGAAATGAATCTATGATCATTTTTTGCTGCTTTGTATTTTGCAGGGACAGGAACTAGGGAGGACCTGAGGGGAGCCAATGGTGCCTTTTTTCCTCCCACTGTGATATTTTCCTTCCTTTCCTGAGCTGGAGGGTATAACCTAGGAAAATGCCAATCAGACTCTTTTAAAGTGTAGATTCTCAGTGGATCTTGCTGAACTCTTGTTCCTTATTACCATCATTCACAGTCCATAAGAGGGCTGCAAGGATCTCATGCAGTAATTTCTTCCCTTATAGGCAATTCTCTTGACAAACTTACATTGAAAGGTTTCCAGTGATGTGCATTTCACTTGAGTGGGCTCTGAAGTTCTCTCTGCTTTTCCTAATGAGTGCTGAACCTCAAGAAGTCTCAGAGAAGACAGGAAGAAATACTGTGGCTGCTGTAATTCAGGATCTGACTCTCTGCCTCCGTACTCTAACCCTAGAAGTATACAAGTGATGTCTTTATTGCAGGTAGTGCTGAAGTCTTAAAGCAGTATGGGAAGAAATCCTTATGATAGCACGGTCCACTGGATATTTTTCTACAACAGATGATTGTTCTTGGCTTTAAATGCTTTATTTTTTTCCCCTCTATTTATGTCTCCACTTTCCACTTTCAAGTTCCTTTAGAGTCAGCTAGTTGATGAATTTGTGCTGTTTCCTTTTTACAGAAGAGGAATGTCACAAATCATATTTATGAGTCTAAAGTTAATTTGGGACTTTCATTTGACCAGGAGGTCTGTGCTGCCAAGTACATATTTGATTGTGAAAGAATAGTGAAACACATTAGTGTAGAGCATGTAATGCTCTACAACAAAGTCATGGGATGAGTTCAGTGTGGGCAAGTAGCTGCCAAGATGACATGGTAAAGTTTGTATTTGCTCCTAATCTATAGAAAAAGTTTAAGGGTACATAGAAGAAACATATGTATCTCTGACATACACTATGATTTTATTTCTTAAGTTCTGATAGAGAACATATTACCATCTTAGATAAAAGCCTCTATTAGAGATTCCTTTCATTCCTTGTAGATAGTTCAGAGACCTACATGAGTCTATAGCTTGTTTGAATTATTTTTAATTCTATAATTAACTAGTATACTTTATCACCTAGAAAGACGAAAAGAAAGCCCTAAATGAGTGAGTCACTTTTGTTCACAAAAATACACTTTCCAACAAAAAAGTGAATCCTTTCTAAAATGTCCTCTATAAAGTAATTTATGACAAGGATGAGAAAATGTAAGTATCTAGGACTAAAATGGCATGTTTTGTACAGATGTTATCTCTGCCACTGGAATTTTAGTTAGCTTTGTTATTCTTTCAGTCCTTTTGACTTTTTTGAAGACTCACCCTGAAACAACTGTCTAGGCAAGTTGGTGACAGATACAGCTCTGGCTTTCTTTTAACAGTTGTCTGAGTCACAGCTACTACTAATAGTGTGTTTGGATTACTTTGCCTATTTGGTTGTCATTTAACCCAAATAAAAATATATACTCTAGTGCTTCTGTTTCTGCTGACCTAATTTGTTGTCAAAATAACTAGGTTGCTTTGAAACTTAGATACCATTTCTAGTGGGTCTAAGTAAGTCATCGTGTCTATTCTTCTACTCTTCCATTCTTCTATAGTGCCTCAAAGTTTTAAAATAACATTGGAGACATTTTTTCATTACTGTTTTTCAACATACTTGTCATCTCTAGGAAAGTTTAAACTGCTTGTATTTTTTTCTTTAATCAGGAGAGAGAGACAGAGACAGAGACAGAGAGACAGAATGTAATAACCACATTTTAGAACTATCCACAGAGTAAATACATTCTTTTTCATATTCTTTCCTGAGGTAACTGTCACTGTACTTGGCACAAGGTTGATGAATTAAGAAATTTGCTGCTCAAGTCAGCTAGCCTGTTATCCTCTGAATTCTTTTGTTATAATGAAAGGAAATTCTAAGCTCTTTGCGTCTCCAGCTCTTGTCTCCTTTCATTTGCTCCTGCTCGTCCTGATCTGTACGGTCACATGTGAAATGTTAAGGTGAAACCTCTTTGAACAATTTGCATACATTAAAAAATAACGGATGATAGGAGTATAAAAGAGATCCTTTCTGGGAGATGGACAAAAGTGAGGAAGGAATGTGGACAGAGGGGGCAAAGAAGGGTGGATGGGGTCCAAATATGTACACTGGTGAAGACAGAACAGTGAAGCTTGTTGAGGTTGGCTTGGGAAGGGGAGGCGAAGGAGACCAACCAAATCGGCAACTCTGATCAAGGTCCATTATATGGATACACAGACACTGTAAATGGAACCCTCATGTACAAGTAATTGCTGCTGATTAGACTGTGCTGACAAAAAGTAAAGTAAATTTGCATCAAATTCATTCCTTTTAGGAATTATGTTACCAAGATCAGAACACAGCACTTTTGGAGATCATTTTCTTACTAAAAGCATTTCAGAAGGGAAAGCTTTTATGTTGCATTGGTCATAATTTCTCAATACTTATGGTACCTTAACAATTAACAACTTCTTAAGGAGAAATAAGCAGTCATCATGCAACTCAGATTCTGTAGTGCCCTGGAAAACTGTCTACTATTGATCAAAGATGAATCATGTTCATATGATTTCTATTCTTGGGTTCATTTGAAGAACTGAGAAAGTAGGTCTAGCATTTACAATCATTCTTACCTCTATAACCTAAGCTCAGGTAATGACAGTGATGTTTCTAAGTCATATTATAACTCATAGTTCATTTCTCATTGCTATATAGCCTGTGATCACATAGCTATTTATAATTGAATTTAAATTCAATCTTGTTCTCATATAATCATATATTGGGGTATCTATTTTATTTATATTTTCTTCCAGAATAACATCAGAGAAAATAAATAAAACATTAATTTGGAACTATTCTTTTCAGTGATTTTATTCTCTTGCTAATGTCTTAAAGGAATAATCTCCTGGTTTCTTTTCTACCTCTCTGTGCTATTTTTTGCTGTTGTTGTTGTTGTTGGTCATTGGTCTTGAACTCTGGGCCTGAGCTCTGTCCCTCAGCTCTTCAGCTCAAGGCTAGAGCTACCACTTGAGCTACAACAACACTTCCGGATTTCTGACGGTTTATTGGAGATAAGGGTTTCATGAACTTTCCTGCTGGGGCTGGCTTTGAACCGTGATCCTCAGATCTCAGCCTCCTGAGTAGGCTAAGATTATAGATGTAAGCTACCAGCTCCCGGCTTGTTTGGTTTTTATATTACAAATACAGCCTCTTCATGCATTATATCTAGGAATTCTGTAAGGTTGGTTTCTGGGAAACTGGGAAACTCATGACAACCAAAAGCTTTATAATCATCATATACAACGTGTGCTCTGGGCATCTATAGACCCTTACTTGTTTTGTCTGTGTCTATTTGTCTGAGATGCCTTCAACACTGCTCAACCTCAACTTGGCCAAACCATACTCATACTACCTCATGCAGTTCCTATTTGTATGATTCTTATTTCAGCAACAAACACAATTATCCAACTCGCAGTATAGACTAGAAAATGAAACACTCAGGACTTCAAGCTTGCAACCATCAAGAATGACAAGTTCAAGTATCAAGAAAAGGACTGACAGGTGAATTCTTCTACATCACTTTTCCACAATTCAGGGGCTACTTAGATGTCTCCAGTATATGTTTAATATTAAAGCTGTAACAAAATGAACTTGCTCTTCTTCAGTACATTTCTTATCAAGCATTGTTGCCTCCTCCTTTGTTTCCCTTTCCCATCTCCACCCCATCCCAACTTCTTTCTTGAAGCTCAAATGTGTTTTTACAATATAGAGTCGACTCAGTGTTAACTGGAGAGGTTCTGGAAGCTCACTTTTCTCTGGTGTTAGCTTTCCATGATGGTGGACATGATACTGTGTGACCCAGCACTTAAAGCTGCCATGGTACATCTGGCACAAGTGGTCATGTGATTGTTCATCCCTTATGGTTTACTACTTGTGTTCTATACCCACCCAGCTGTGCAGGAAACATCTTCACTGCAGCTTGCATTTCTGCACACTTGGAATCATGTTAGAAGCAAAACTCAAAATGCTTGAACTGACATGAAAGGTGAGACTTCTTTTTTCATTTTCTCTTAAACAAGTTTATAGCCAGTTTGCCTCAAGCTATCACAATAACTGTAAGTTCTGTAGATGGTTGTTGTACAGAGTATGAGGGCTGAATCTGTTTTAAAAATCAAACAAATAAAAACAAAGAGTCTTATGCCCTGGAATGTTGCTCATAAACTTGTACATGGGATTTCCCAGAGCCTTAAGTAGCTATGCAGATGGGGATTCTGAAAATTATGGGGTATGTTTTATAATAAATATCATATATGTAACTATGATATATATTAATATATCCATTATATAAATCCCCTACACTAAAAATGGAATAACCCTTAAATCTCTCATCTTTAAGGCTCTGGAATATATTTGGCACATGTACCCTATAGGGATTACTTCCAATTCATAACTTAGTCTGGACTGGCACTCTTAGAAATTTAAAATATATTGTCCAATTTATTCCTCATAAATCTGGATAATAGCAATCTTATCTAACTCCATTAAAGGCATAATGCTCTGAGACTTAGAAAATTAAGGTGACTTTTCTAAGTGTTAGACAGTCATTCAAAAAAAAAAGGACTGAATTCACTGGTCAACAAAAGCCCTGTTTTATGGAGCTTATATTTTAGAAATAGTGAAATAATCAGGCAATTGGCAGACCAATGACAACTAAACAATATATGTTTGTGGAAATATAAACCCTATGCTGAAAAAATGAAGTAGGAAATGGGAATAGGAAGTCCAGGGATTTTGACTGTGGTTTTAGAACAGTGAAGAAGCAAGTACTCTTTGGGACAGTTACATTTGAATAGAAGACCAAGAGCAGTGAGGAAGAGCTCCCTATGTGTTTCAGGAAGAGGCATGGGAGGTGTGAAGATCAAAGAGTTAAGATAGGAAATGGGGCATATTCCCATTGAAACCAGAGTAGTCAGAGCAGTCCTCACCTAGAATGCTGGGACATGAGTCAGAGGGTGAGTCAAGGAGAGATCATGAAGGCCCTTGTTGGATATAGCAGAAAGCTTGGATTTAAGCAATTAGATAATGGGAAGCTATCAGAGGGTTTGCAAAGAAGACTGTTGTAATTTACATGGGCTGATGCGCAGCTCCAGAAGAAAGGGAAGAAAAAGATGAGGGAGATCAAATCAAAGGCAACTGATGGGTAAACTTTTGGTGGCTAGGAGTGGGATGGAAAGAATGGAGATGCTTAGAAAGAATAACCAGGAATTATTTGTTGATTTAACTGCATTTAAGTCCTGGCCTGTTCTGACAAACTGTGCATGTCTTTCTTGACCCACAACTCCTAGTGCTCTTACTGTTGTTTCTTGGTTCTAAGGAGAACATTATCTGTTCATTATTATCCCTTCATAGAAGAGGTTTTCCTGATTCCACTTATTCATAAGTTCAATCCATTTAGCTTACTGCTACTTCTGATGAAAAAATACAACAATTTCAAAGAGCAATCACAAATCAAGATTTATTTCTTCATTATTCTATGATTAGTCATATTCAGTCCTGTCTTTATACTTTATTCAAGTAAAGACCCTTTTCCTATTTGTAGTGGATGTGCTTTTCAAGACACAAATAGAATCATCTTAGCATCCCTTCTAAACTCACTGTCCTGTACTTTCTACTGATATTATCACACAGCTGAGTTTTGATATTTATATCCATTAATTCAGTCCTCTGTGCACATGCATATTTATTTGTAAATTAATTCATCCATTCACTTGACAAACTTTTGCTAAAAACTTACTATGTGCCAATTATTTCTTTTTTTTTATTGTGAAAATACTGTACAGAGGGATTACAATTACATGGCAAGATAATGAGTACATTTCTTTTTTTTATTTTTTTATTGTGAAAATACTGTGCAGAGGGGTTACAATTACATGGGCAAGATAATGAGTACATTTCTTATCAAGCATTGTAGCCTCCTCCTTTGTTTCCCCTCCATCCCTTCCCATCCTCCCCCCCACCTCCCCATCCAAACCTCCCCACACCCCCTCACCAAAGTTGTAAAGTTCGTTTTCAACATAACGTTCTTCTACATTTCATTGTTGCAATGGATCCACCTGTAGCATTATTTAAACGATTTGTTTTTCCCCTTCCCCTCCACAAATTATACCGACATCAAATACAGTGAAAGCAGGGGTTATACTGTGGGGGAGGGACATACATCCACTTATTTCTTTAGGCATGGGACAAAGTTTAGATCCAGGCCAATAGAGATCTATATTTAAATCAACTTTGATAAAGTCTAATTTACAATTAAATACCCAGATTTTAAGATGTAAAGTTTGATGAATTTGATGAATGTTTATGCCTATATAATACATCATAATGAAGATGTGGAGTATTTCCATCATCTCCAAGGTACAATGTCTCTATGTACACCCTAGAAACCTATCTTCCCTTCAGTCACATCCTGGTTCTGTCAGATATGTCAGCTTAGTCAATATCTGTTTTAGAATTTCAAATATAAGATGCCCCTCAGTAGATGAATGGATCAAGAAAATATTATATATATATATATATACATATATAAAACATTCATCTATCTATCTATCTATCTATCTATCTATCTATCTATCTATCTATCTATCTATCTATCTATCTATCTATCTATGAATTCTATGCCTCCATCAGAAAGAATGACATTGCCTCATTTGTTAGGAAATGGCAAGACTTGGAAAAAATTATATTAAGTGAAGTAAGCCAGGCTCAAAGAAACATAGGTCCCATGGTTTCCCTTATTTGCAATAACTAGTCTGGGACAAGCAGAAAAGGTCAAAAGTTATGCACATATGACCAGATAAGATGGTGTTAAGTTAAATGAACCCCAAGATAGGAACACAAGTGGTTTTTTCTTTTTTACTATTGTTTCTAACATATTTATAATGTACCATGTGATTTTTTTTTGTTTCTTTGTATATTTCTCCTCCATGGTATAACTAACCCTTTTTTCACTGTATTTGATGTCAGTACACTGCATCTTGTATATACACTTTTCTAATTTGGGGCAGGGAAGGGAAAAAACAAAATGCTTAAATAGGGATGCAGATTGACCCATTGTAACCATGAGATGGATAAGACTATGTTGAAAAAGGAACTTTACAATTTAGGTGGGGGAGAGGGGGCAGGGAGTGGGGAGTGTAGTTGTAGAGGTGGGAGAGAAGGGATGGTAGGGGAAAAACAAAGGAGGAGGTAACAATGCTTGATAGGAAATGCACTCATGACCTTACTCATGTAACTGTAACCCCTCTGTACAGTATTTTTACAATAAAAATATTTTAAAAAGGCAAAAAAACTCTGATTCTACTGTCTACCATTGTGTCTGTAAAATTAATTTATTTCACAATTTTAGCAAATTGTACATTTTTTATTGGTAAGAAATATTCCATCATATGAAATCAGCCATTTGCTTAATCATCTGTTGACTGCTGCATTGTTGAGCTTTATTTTGAATAAAACTTATATATGAAAAGTTGTATAAGACCATTCTTTTCTGGAACTATTTTTGCATTACTCTTAGAAATAGAATTTCAGAATATTAAGGAAAGTGTATTTTAAATATGTAAGAAATAATGAATGTTTCTGTGACTAGTTAGAATATTTTATATTTTAATCTAGTAGGAGTTTTGGTAGTTTTAGATGTTCAAAATGGGCACTGTTCAGTGCCATTTGCTCAAGGAAAATGTTATTATAGTGCTTAGTCATTTCTTATTTGCATTTCTAATTTGCCTTCCTCTAATATTAATGCTTTGGAGCATATATTCTTATTTTCTCTGCAGCAATATAATACTTAATATTACTTCATTTATAATTATATTATAATTATTATTCTTTATTGTAAAGGTGATGTACAGAGGGGTTACAATTACATAAGTCAGATAGTAAGTACATTTCTCCTTGAACAATATTACCACTTCCCTTTTTTCTCCCAGTTTTTGCCCCTGACCCTCCTCCCCAACAAGTTGTATAGTTCATTTTCAACATAGTGTCTACTATCATTGCTGCATTTGTTTACCCTTTGTCCCACAATTTCTGTGGAATAAACAGATGAACATACAAGACTAAATGTACAGATATCAAAAGCAGTGACAAAGGTGATCAAAAAGAAACAAATAGAAAGAAACCCCAAAACAAAACCAAAAAGCAAAATAACTAAAAGGCCTCTTGTTCTTATTTCTTGGAGATGATTTTCATAAACATCATTTTATATGCATATAGCTATTGAGCCTTTGTGATCCTCTCCTAAGACTATCCTCCTTTGGTTTCATTGTGTGAGTGTTTAGAGTCCTGTTTAGTTTGTCATGTCCAAGTGTAATTTGTTTTTTTGTTTTTTGGGTTTTTTTTTTTGCCAGTCATGGGGTTTTAACTCAGGGCCTGGTCACTGCCCTTGAGCTTCCTTTGCTCAAGGCTAGCACTCTACCACTTGAGCCACAGTGCCATTCTGGCTTTTTCTGTTTATCTGGTACTAAGGAATCAAACCAGGTCTTCATGCATGCTAGGCAAGCACTCTACCACTAAGTCACATTCCCAGCCCCCAAGTGTAATTTTGTTTTATTTTTTACTATCCAGAAACATGCAAATTATGTTTATTTGGGTCTGACTTACTTTGCTTAATATCATTTTTCCAAGTGTTTCCATTTCCTTATGAATGGGGCAATATCATTCTAATGTATGCATAGAATTCCATTGTGTTTATATACTACATTTTCTTGATCCATTCATCCACTGAGGGGTATCTGGATTAATTCCATATGTTGACTATGGTAAACAATACTGCAATGAATATGGTTGGGATGGTATCTTTAGTGTGGCCTGGGCTAAAGATGTGAAGAGAGACTACTCAAAAGAAAAAAGAGTGAACAATAGACACATGAAGAAATGCTCAGCCATAAAAGAAAAACAAATAAAGTTTTTTTTCTTTCTTGTGATTGTTTCCCCCAGGGTATAAGCCCTGCTTTCACTGTATTTGATGCTAATATAATTTGTGGAGGGGAAGGGAAAAAACTATCTTTTTAAATAGGGTTACAGGTGGACCCATTACAACAATGAGATGTACAAGATGTTATGTTGAAAAATGAACTTTACAACTTTAGCGGGGTGGTGGTGGTGGTGGTGGAGGGGGTAGTGGTGGTAGGGGAGTGGGGGGACGGGGGGAGGAGGGGAAGAGATGGGAAGGGGAAACAAAGGAGGAGGCAACAATGCTTGATAAGAAATGTACTCACTATCTTGCCCATGTAATTGTAACCCCTCTGTATGGCATTTTCACACACACACACACACAAAAGAACTGCAAATAAAAACTACATTGAGATTCTACCTCAGTCCAGTTAACATGGGCATTATCAAGAAAACTAACAATAACAGATGCTGGCAGGAATATGACCAAAGGGGAACACTACTATACTGTTGGTGGGAATGGAAACTTGTTCAACCACTCTGAAAGCAGTATGGGGGTTCCTCAAAAGAATAAACATAGAGCTCCCCTATAATCCAGCCATCCCATTCCTGGGCATTTATTTATCCAATTAACATTACTACTTAAAGTGCTTGTCCAGGTTTTGGCCTACATGTATTGAATTTTCTTATTGAATCACACAGTTCTTTACATATGTGTACATATATGCATACATATTATATATTTCTTATAGTTTGTATCATTAAAACAATCAGTATCATATAAGCAGCCATTTTAATTTTAATTGATTCTAATTTTTACTTGTAGTTGGATCTAATTTTGAATTATATTTTTTATAGTGTGAGATTTTTTTTGCCTTTTCTAAAACTCTACCTGCCTAAAACTCTGCCAATTTCATTTTATGTTTCTTTAAATTTCTTCCAGTGATAGCTTTAATGTTTTGGTCCATCATTCATTATGAATTAATTTAATTTTCCTGTATGTGATCAGGTATTATTTGGAATCTATTATTTTTTATTTTGAATTTATTTTTTGCATCTTCTTGGAATGCAGGCTGTGTATCAGAGATACCTCACATTATTTATTCCCCCTCCTTATAGGAAATGATCTGGTTTGGTGGGTTTTCCCACCTTCCTTTTCTCCTTTTTTCTTCCTACCTGCCATCTCCTTGCTCTTTCCTTCTACTGTGTTTTCTCAACATGTTTGATTTTTCCTGTTCATTTTCCTCTTCCTGTTTTTTGTTCTTTTCTTCTTCTGTGTTTCCTTTACCCAAGGATTTTCTTGCTGTGCGTCCACTGAAATGAGGCCTTAGGGAATGATAGTCAGAAACTGCCAGACTCAGCCAAAAATCCTCTAAATAATTGTAAGAATTTTTGTTTTCTTCATGTTCAGCCTAGTTTAAGAGTTCAATCAACATTCTGAAAATACTGAGGGTTTACTTCATGGATTTATAATTTGAGGATCAGAAAGTATCTTGCTCCCCTTCTCTTTTCCTGTTTTCATTCCTATCTTTCTTCCTCTGCACTTTTCAAATAGAATATCTAGCTGTTTGTTCAAAGGACAAGCATACCCACCAAATTACTCCAGCATCTTGGTCAAATATCCCTCCCTGGCATCTGGTTTGAGCTCTGACACATAGAGCTTGGAATTCATCACTCTTGTGCTCACAATAAGAAAAATACAAACAAACCAAAAATTACTGAGTTGGATCCATCAGAGAACCAAGGTCACAGGGCAAAGCACCACAGTGTACCCTGGAGAAACAGGTGGATTGAATGCAATCACAGCTGAGAACTGCCAAAGAGCAGCAGCAGTCCGGTGGACAGAAATAATAGGACCAATCCCATAGTACTTTGGAGGAAATGTTGAAGTCTAAATGTGGATTGGAGAGCTAAAACTTCTGGATCCATTTTGGGTGGTGGGGTCACATCAGTTTGTCGGTTTAATCTTCAGTAGCCCCACTAGTTTTCTGTGAAAACCTATTCGCTGAAAATAGATCAGAGAGCAACATTCCCCCCATTTCAAGCAATTAAAGAGGAAACAATTCAAACAATGTTAAGTGCATTTGGAGTTCCATATCATAAAAGTATATTGGACAAGATAAACAGCTTTGTCTAAGTACCAAGTTCAGCCTGCCTTAGCAGCCTCATCTCACAAAACAGAAAGGACAAGACTAAAGCATGATTCTTAAGGTCACACAGCTCAGTCTTTGTCTCCAAAAACAAAAACAAAAAACAAAACAAAACAACAACCTGAGATTTAATGGTAAGTTTATAAAATGCTCTTTTCTTCCTGGCACTTTATTTAGCTCTAGTGTGAAAACAGTCAGCTTAGACAAGTGCAAGACCTGGATTCTATTTAAGAAGTTCGCAGAGAATTTCACAAACAACAGAGGAGCAAAATCAAGCAACCTGATAGCCAGGGTACTGGAGGGGAGTAAAGACTAGCACCATCACTGTTCTTTCTGTTAAGGATCATTTTTGCTATTCGGGGTCTTTTATTGTTCCATATGAATTTTTGGATTGCCTCTTAAAATTAAATCCCCCAACAACAAATCCTCAAAGAAACAACTGCCAATAGACACATGAAGAAATGTTCAACCTCCCTAGCCATAAAAGAAATGCAAATCAAAACAACATTGAGATACCACCTCACCCCAGTTAGAATGGCTATAATCAAGAACTCTAACAACAACAGATGCTAGAGGGGATGTGGACAGAAGGGAACCCTACTGCATTGTTGGTGGGAGTGTAAACTTGTTCAACCACTTTGGAAAGTAGTATGGAGGTTCCTCAAAAGGGTCCACATAGAGCCTCCCCTATGACCCAGCAATCCCACTTTTGGGCATTTACCCAAAGATCACAAACAAGACCATACTAAAGCTCCCAGCACGACTATGTTTATTGCAGCATTATTTACCATAGCTAAGATATGAACCAACCCAGATGCCCCTCAGTAGATGAATAGATCAAGAAAATGTGGTATGTATACACAATGGAATTCTATGCCTCCATCAGAAAGAATGACATTGCCCCATTTGTTAGGAAATGGAAAGACTTGGAGAAAATTCTATTAAGTGAAGTAAGCCAGGCCCAAAGAAACATAGGTCCCATGGTTTCCCTTATTTGCAATAACTAGTATATGTCTGAGACAAGCAGAAACAGTCAGATAAGTTGATGTTAGGTGAAATGAACCCAAGATAAGGACTCAAATGTTTTTTCTTTCTTGCTATTGTTTCTGATGATTTCTTTGTTGCTTTGTACGTTCCTCCCCCACGGTATAACCCCTGCTTTCATTGTATTTGATGTTGGTATAATTTGTGGAGGGGAAGGGAAAAAGCAAGTCGTTTAAATGGGATACAGGTGGACCCATTGTAACAATGAGATGTAGAAGAACGTTATGTCGAAAAGGAACTTTACAACTTTGGCGCAGGGGGCGGAGCCTGGAGAGCCTGCGCGGGGGTGGGGGGGGGGGGTGGGGGGGAAGGGATGAGATGGGAAGGGGAAACAAAGGAGGCAACAATACTTGATAAGAAATGTACTCATTACCTTGCTCATGTAATTGTAACCCCTCTGTACAGTATTTTCACAATAAAAATAATTAAAAAAAAAAAGAAAAGAAAACTGTGAGTGGCACTGTGGCTCAAGCCCAGAATTCAAGCCCCACGACCCTCCCATCCCCCCCCCCCCCCTCCACACACACAAAAGACTAGCACCAACACACACCTACAGCAAATACTAAATCCAGGTCAGCTACTGGCCAGACCGAAGCCCAGTCCCCACTTGAGAGCATAAACCAGTGCTTACTAATTGCCATGTTTAAAACATAATTATATTCACCCTTCGGTACAAATGACAAGGTAAGAAAGAAACGCAATCTTAGGAGACAAAGCAAACTTCAGAACCAGACTCACATGTGATGTGTATTTTTGGATTTACCAGATACAGAAGGAAAAAATAACAATGATTACTATTTTAAGGGTCCTAGTAGACAGCACAGATTATTGCAAGAGTAAATGGACACTATAAGTCAGGAGATAAGAAGTTATAAGGAAAAACGAAATGAAATGTGAAAAATCACAAACCCTGCAACAGAAAATCAAAAAAGTGTTTGTTAGTGCTCACTTTTAGGTAACTTGTTATGGTTGAGCTGGAGAAGCTTTTACTGTGAATTGAGTATATTTTTTTTTCTTCAGCTGTATTATAAATCTAATTAAGTTCTGATTGCCTTGTTTTATTTGAAATTCCCAGAAATTGACATTTGATGATCATATATGTCCCTTTCTTTTTAAAAAATTATTATTAATAAGTTTTTTTTGTGAAAATACCATACAGAGGGGTTACAATTACATGAGCAAGGTAATGAGTACATTTCTTATCAAGCATTGTTGCCTTCTCCTTTGTTTCCCTTTACCATCCCTGCCTTCCTATCCCCCCTCCTGCCCCCACAAAGTTGTAAAGTTTGTTTTTCCACATAATGTCTTATTCATCACAACATTTCATTGTTTGCAGTGGGTCCACCTGTATCCTTATTTAAACAATTTGTTTTTTCCCTTCCACAAATTATACCAAAATCAAATACAGTGAAAACAGAGGTTATACCATGGGGGAGGGACATACAAAGCAACAAAGAAATCATCTTATAAATATGTTAGAAACAATAGCAAGAAAAAAAAAACCATTTGAGTCCTTATTCTGCTTGTCTCAAACATATACTAGCTATTGCAAATAAGAGAAACCATGGGACCTATGTTTCTTTGGGCCTGGCTTACTTCACTTAATATAATTTTTTGCAAGTCTTTACATTTCCTAACAAAACATGTCCCTTTCTTAACTCATTAAATTGTCCATAGCTTTTTTTTTTTGTTTTGGTCATGGGGCTTGAACTCTGTACCTGGGCATTGTCCCTCAGCTCTTCAGCTCAAGGCTAGTGCTCTACCACTTGAGCCACAGCGCCACTTCCAACTTTTTCTGTTTATGTGGTGCTGAGGAATTGAACCCAGGGCCTCATGCATGCAAGACAAGCACTCTGCCACTGAGCCACCTTCCCAGCCCAGTCCATAGCTTTTTATTGGAAACCTGCTCTGTTCTAGACATAGTCCTAGATAGTTACATAAAAATTTCTCCTGTATTAGCTCAGAACCTAATTAAGGGTGTACTGTGTTTTATGGGATAGTAATGAATATGAACTCTTAATGGAATAAATTAAGCCCTAGACATAGGTGACTGACACCTCTGATCGTAACTTTTCAGGAAGCTAAGATCTGAGGATCACAGTTCAAACCCAGCCTGGGTGGACAAACCTATGAAATTCTTATCATCAATTAACCAGCAAAACATTCAAACTGATGTGTGTCCCATGTGGTAGAGCACCAGCTCCAGAGAAAAACCCTAGAGGGAACTTGTTGCCCTGAGTTCAAGCCCCAGGACTAGCACATATACACACCAAAAAAAAGTAGAGCAAGGCATTTTTTTTGGAAGAGTCAGAGAGGGAGAGCACTGAGCTTGTTGGTGATTAAAAATTGTAATTGAATTGACTTGCCAAAGGATTACTATAAATTCTTTCCTAGAGAACGAAGTGGCATCAAGCTAAATTTATACAAAATAAGGAAAAGAATAGTCTTACAACATATAAGCTGTGTATTGAAATGTAGTACCATTAATAAGGTGCTGTGATGTTGGTGAAGGAAAGAAATTGTTTGTAGAGGATTCTGAAAGAGTGCATCACAGGTGAGTGTCACCTTTCCACATTACCAGTCTCTCCATGCAGTGCGTAGAGGGCCTGTTCTCATTGCTTCACGTTCTGTCAGCCTGCCAGCAGTACTTAGTTATTCATTCTTTGTGCTGTCCAGTTTCTTCCAAAACTTAGTAAGGTACCAATTAATATTTTATGATCTCAGAAGTGCTTGGCTCTGTGATGAATTTAAAATGCTTCTATCATTGGCTTTGTACACATTTGGCAAAGTTGTAGTCATGGCGACTCAGGACTGATGCTTCAGGAGTTGAGGGCACACAGCAGAAGGAAAGGTGGTGAAAATGTGAGGGAAGCCTTTTGAGCCACAGGTGCTTCGTTTGTGCTGTTTCCCAGTGATCTGAGCACCTATTTCATATGCAGTCAATGAATTGTCAACATTAATCAAGCACCTGTTATTTGGGAGAAATAAAAAGAGTGTTAGAGACAACTTTAGACTTGAATGATGGCTTACAAAGTTTCTACTATCGTAATAGCTGGGAAAGCAAGACATACATGAAAAAGTTCCCGGGTTTTAATCAATAATATTGAAGTATTTCAATGACCAAAGCATTATGGGAGGAAATGGAAATGAGGTAGGAGAAGTATGACAGTTTGCATCCTGAAGAAGCTTGCTATTTGGCAGAACATGCAGATATACAAAGATGGGTAGAACATATTACAGAATGAATGGGGGGGTGCAAAAACAATATGTATCATTATTGTTATTATTTTATTCCTTACACGAACTCATTCAGTGTTCAGTGCAATTTATGCAATTTATGTGTGCACACACACAGACACACACACCCACCTAGAGTATATTATTATCCCCAATAGACATAGAGAAAAACTGAGGCATAGACATGTGTGAAGACAAGCTTGCTCAAGGTAACAATTCTGGTAAGAGACAGAGTTATTAAAAGATTTCAGGCAGTAAGGTTCCCACTGTGCATGAAGTTCTAATTTAATGCAGAGAAAGAATGATTTTCTTCTTAGAGACTGCCTGATGCTGAGTGGCAAAAACTTCATAAGCCAGGCTCTCTGTCCTCATGGGTTATGTGCCAGTGATAATGAAGAATATTTACATTCTGGAAATACAACCAACTTCTGTTCTCAAAACTAACACAAATTCTCATACCATATTTTCAGAAAGGAACCTAGGACGCCTATCTCTACCACTTACCTCTTATCCTCTAAAACATTAAGGATTACTACAGGCTATCACCCAGGGCCATTTAAGTCTCTTCAGACTTATTTTTCCCCCGGTCCTTATCATTATTTACTCAGCTCCTTAGATCCTTTAATCCATGTCTTACTTCGATAGCACTCCAGTCAGCAGAAATATTTATTCCTCTTTATAAATTATTAAATTAACTTTATGGCTCAGAACTCAGTATCTCATGAATTTTGTTATCATGAATTAGTAATAATTCTGTACGTTTGTACAATGTTTTACAATGTTCCTCCACATAAATTATCTTACTTAATTTTCATAACTGTCTAGTACATTACTGGAAGTTGATATTAATATCCCAATTTTAACTGTGAGGAATAGAAGACTTAGGAAGGTTTGAGTAACTTTTTGGTTGTGGGTTGTTGGGTTGAAATGAGAACTAACCGAATCCATTTTTTATTCTCTTTTCCACTAAAATCAGGGTTTGATCATACCTTGGTGATTAGAAAAATATGAGTTTCTGAAAGTACAAAGATGGCCATAACAGCTGGAATGAAATTAAATGTGCGATGGCACAGATATCCTGTGACACTGGACCACAACATCATTCAGTCACACTTAGCCATTGATCAGTATGGTGATTGGTGGCTTAGAGCTTTAGTGTGTTCATATAATGGCGGTGGCGTAGAGCAATATATAAGCACTTAGAAACAGTTAACCTTATGGATTTCAAAGGAGGAAGAACATTATAGTAGGTGGTGAGAAGAATTATGTCTTTCTGGCTGAAGCATGCAGAAGGCAGCATGAACAAAGACACTAAGGTCAGTAAAGACATTTGGAAAGAAGGGGCTACTAGGTTCCAAAGTCTAAGATGGAGATTAAAAGTTAGGTTGGTTAGATAGGATGGAGTAGAAGATACATGATCAGACATGTAACTAGAGAAAGTAGGGGATTAGGTTGTGTTGTTGAAGTAGTAGCTATGATGCTTCCTGGACTTTTGAAGAGTCACCAGTGGACTTTGCTAGGTAGAATGAGTAATGGTGGTAGAGTACTAGGTTTAAGCAAAAAAGCTCAGAGGCAGTGCCTAGGCCCTGAGTTCAAGCCCTACATAAGACAATGAATAAATGAAGTCATTATTATTTGTTGTTGGGTATGATAATGTAATCAAAGGAATTTGAAGAAAATAATTTATTGAAAATTGAATCACTTTATATCTTCTGCTTTCATTAGATAAGCAAATGATGTATTAAGTTCCATCAAAGCATTTGCTTGATGTTTTATATATACATCCTAATATTAATTAATGACACACAAAATAACTTATAGAATTTATCCTGAAAACTGCTGATGGTGTTCTTTTTAAAAAGACAAAAAAAAAAAAACAAACCCTTTCTTTTCTTGAGATGGTAGTCTTAGTATGTTGACATGCTGGTCCTGTGCACTGGGGCTGGGATGGTTCTTTTGCCTCAGTTTCTTGAGGACCTGGGGCTATAGATACATACTGTTGTGCTTAGCAGAAATTTTACTTGTTTAGCTGAAACAAGGATTTGGAACAGTTAAAAAAATGTTTCTAGGAAGAGTGAAATTAAACATTAAGTAAGGTAAAGTTTTTGCAAAGTATTGAAAGTACCACAGCTGGCAAAAGTCACACTGTGAACCTCAGCTGAATACTTTCACATACTTGATGCTGAGAAGACTTCAGAGACAATACGGATTTAACCACAATTTTACCACCACATCATGTTTGTTCCATTTTCTTAATTATTTTTTTATTGCTGGAGAGATTTACATGAAGACAGGAGGCTTTTAAGTTTCATATAATTGTCATTTTACCTGAAGTCATCCTATTTCTATAAAAGTAAACTATGATTTCACAAACAAAGGATTATAGCTTTGGGAGAATAATTAGGTGCTTGGAAATGAAGTTCTAAAATGAAAGTCTTGTTTGTAATATCAAGTGTTATAACAAGCACAGTGAATAGTGGTAAAAATAGGCCTCCAAAAGTGACTACTGAAGGCGACTTTTTTTTTTTTTGGTCTGTTGTTAGGCTTGAACTCAGGGTCTGGGCATGGTCCCTGAGCTTCTTTTTGCTCAAGGCTAGCACTTTACCACTTTGAGTCACAAGTCCACTTCTGGTTTTCTGATGATTAATTGAAGATAAAAGTCTCACTGACTTTTCTGGCCCCCAGCTGGTTTCAAGCTTCTATCCTCAGATCTCAATAGCTAGGATTACAGCAATTTTCTTGTATCTAGAGGATTTCATACTTCTTATCATGTGAATTTAAAAATAATAGGGTAGGCCTGGTTTGCTCTATCATAGAGTTCATGTAAAGAGACAGCTGTTGTTCTGGCTAAATTGCTTCTGTGATTTTTATGTAGCGTCTACCATTATTACTAGTGTTTGTTTATGTGTGACTTTTCATTTGGTTAGCAAGGGTAGGATGCCAGATGTCCCTCCTGAGGTTTATCTGCACAATAGTAACCCCTATGGCCAGTCAGAACCAAACAATATTCAAATCATATCTACTTATTGTTGATAAAAACAATATATTTAAAATATACAAAATATTGTATATAAAATACTGAAAAATATACAAAATGCTATATATAAAAATACTAAAACAAAAGTGCCCAATTTTCCATGCTCTCTCTTTCTCTAATATATATATATATACATATTTCTTTTCCATCCCAGGTTCTTCTGTCCATTAGGGAATTAAAAAAAAAATCCCACTTTGGCAGGAAATGTGTGCTCCAAGGTGGCATAAATGCACATTGCTTAGATTTCCAGTGCTTAGCCTGGTGTCTGACACACGCACATGGAAGCCTGCCCTCCACGTGCTTCTATGATCATGCTCTCTAATTCTCTCTCTGGCTCTTTTCTCTCTCTCTCTCCTTTCCCTTCCTTCTCTCCTTCTCTTTCATAGGAAAGAAAGAGTCACCTTTGGCATTTCAGCTATTGAAAAGTATATGGAAATAAATTCTTGTCCTAGGAAGATAAAATCTTAGGTAGTCAGCTAAAAATGTAGGGAAATAGTATTTAGGTATTTATTTCCTGGATTCTGAAATTTGTCAGTTTTTTCCTTAATTAAATTGATTTGTGATTTCTTCATTTATTTCAACATAAATCAGTGACTCAAGATGGACATGATTTGGGTTTATCATTTTGGAATTTTTTAAAGGTAGCTCAAAGTCCCCTAAGCTTCAGGAACTCAAAATCTGTTTTCCTGCCTGGCTTCTCCTGTCACTTGCATTTTCCTAGAGAGCTTAAAAAGCATGATTTTAGTTGCAAAATTAACAACTTGGATAAGAAGTCCCAATGTTTATCCAAAAGAAGCTTGAATCACTATGTAATAACAATTAGCTTGTAGATATTTCTTTTGAGAGATCTGAGGAATATCTTATAAAATCAAAAGTCACAACAAACCAGAAAAAAAACCAAAAATGTATTTCCAAAGCTCCTGCTTTCGTTGGTGTGATTTGAAGACTGCTGAATTCAGATATTTTCAAATCTGAATTTTTGACCTGCCTCTCATGAGCTGTGGGATCTTAAGGGGATCAGTTACCTCTCCAAATCTCGGGCATCTCTGTCCTTCACAGGTGGTCTTGATCCTGGCCTATCTCTTGGAAATTTCAAGCTCGGTAATATCAGCTTGCACTGCCTTGAGTAACATTGTGCTGGACTAAGTTATAACTGGGAAACAGTCAGTAATAGAGGTTCAGGGCAATGTGGGTCCTGAGAAGACAGCTGGGAGAGATGAGGAGTTGAGTGGTATTAAGTAAAGAAATAGAAGTGAAGAAGGAGGGCCAGCTTCTAAGAAGCCCAGATCATGTGTACAAAGAGAAACCTATCATCCGCGTTCCTGCTTGCCTTAGATTCCGTGTGAATGTACCTCCGTGAGTCCATCAGTTGATGCCATGGTTTGAATGTGGTTTGTTTCTTGAGTTCTGCTGGAATGGAATCCCGTAACAAGGCTGGAGGTAGGGACTTTGCCATATGACCAGGATTAGATAAGATCATCTTGGTGAATTCCACATAATTGGATATTGACGGCCTGATAGAATGAAAGAGGGAGAGACCAGAAGAGACTCACACTTGTGCTCCTTTGTCTCTCATTATCTACTAAGCATTGACCTGGAATCACACCAGGTGTGATTCCGGAGCCTTGGCCCTCTGGAATCCTGAGCTCGGATATGCTTCTTTCTTTTGGAACTGACCATCTGATGGTCAGTGGTACTGTGTTCTTACCCACAGAAAATGGATGAACACAGCGAGCTATTACTGAGCAACAAACCAGCTAGTTATTTTAACTCATTTTCTTATAATTATCTATATAGTTGGTAGCCACTAATTTTTTTAGAGTTGTTGGTACAGAAAACTGTCCATGTGAAATGGTGCAAAATGAGTAACTTTTCTTGTCTTTTGTTGCACAATTCAAAAAGAAACCCCATTGGCAGTGACCATAGCATGGAGCATGAAGAAATCTTACAAGGAATAAGGAAATTCTTATTGTTCCAAGGTTTAATAATAAAAAAAAGGCACACTGGAGTTTAAATTGTATACCAATTTTGAGTTTCAGAGTTTATTGATAAAATCATATCAGCCCAATGTTACCAAAAGTATTATGAAAATCAAATAAGATATAGATGTTAAATGATTTTTCTTTACAAAAAAGCCAGCCTTATTCAATTAAATGGTGATATTATTTGCCAAGAACTCCTAATGAGAAGACAGTTAGATAAATTGGCTATGAAACTAAGAAGTAGAGAAATCAGCAGATGCAAAATCTACTAATTTGATAATTCCTAGGGCCATTAGCATTGTCATAATTATATATGCATTGGCATAATAAAAAATAAATATGAAGCACTCCATTCACCTAAAAAATGCTTCTTTAAAAAATCTGGATAGTCTACTGACAATCTGACATCTAAGGGGACAGTTTGCAGCCTTTAATCAATCTGTTATAACATGCCTGCCTGCTGCTTTTATAATTGTGGGTTTAAAAAGGAGGAGGTGAATATATTTTGTTTCCTTTCTGATTTTCTGACAGAAGCACTAGCAAGGATCCTAGACTAAAACACCCTATCGTGTACTGCTGATAACTTCCCTTCCAGACAAATATCAACTAACCACAGTACAATCAGTTGCCCACACTGGAAAAAACAAATCAGGAAACTACTGTTCCATAATCATAGAATTGAAAGGAAGGCATACATAAAATGACAGGCTATTAATTCTGGTTTGGAAAGCATGAATAGAACTTTTGATGAAGCTTAATTTTCTTTTGGCTCTTCAGAAATGGATAAATCATTTAAAGTAAAAATATCTGTTGTGCTATAGAACACTCATTTCTCTCAATATTTATTATTTGAGGGGGAAGTGTTTTTCTTCTTTTGATGATGAAAAGTAATGATGAAATGTTCACATGAATGCTCCCAAAAATAAAAAAAAATAAAACCACTCAGTTCATTCTTTGATGCTTCACTACACTCTAGCCTTGAAAATTATTTGTTGTAATTTAAGTAAACTTCCAGGATGTGAAATTATAATTGAAAAGACATGATATTTCATCAAGTGCTGCCACACATAACTGCTATTGCAAAACAAAGCTTGGCACTGCCTCCATGATCACTTTTCCACTTTCTGGGTCTTGTCTCCAATCTGAGCCCAATATGAGACTTAAAAAATTATATTAAGTGAAGTAAGCCAGGCCCAAAGAAACATAGGTCCCATGGTTTCCCTTATTTGTAATAACTAGTATTTGTCTGAAGCAAGCAGAAAAGGTCAGGTAAGTTGATGTTAGGCAAAATGAACTCCAAGGTAAGTATTCAAATGTTTTTTCTTTCATGTGATTGTTTCTAACGTATTTATAAGATGATTTCTATGTTGCTTTGTATGTCCCTCCCCCACGGTATAACCCCTGCTTTCACCGTATTTGATGTCGGTATAATTTGTGGAGGGGAAGGGAAAAAAAACAAATTGTTTAAATAGGGATACAGGTGGACCCATTGCAACAATGAGATGTTGAGATGTATAAGACATTAGACATTATGTCAAAAAACTAACTTTACAACTTTGGTATTGGGGGGGGGGAGAGACAGGGGGAGTGAGGGGGAGATGGGAAGGGATAGGAAGGGGAAACAAAGGAGGAGGCAACAATGATTGATAAGAAATGTACTCACTATCTTGCCCATGTAATTGTAACCCCTCTGTACAAAAAAAATACATAAATATCAGTTACCATGTTCTAACTGTGATCCATGCTGACGTGCTCTGCACTCCTAAGTTTTTATGCCACTTATATAATTTACTTTATGTTAATAGTGTTAGCAGCAATTTTATTACAAAACATCAGTGCTGTTAGCATAATTAACATTTTTAAAAAAAATTCTTGCACCTGGAACAGTATTTATAGTTCCATAAATGAGCAGAAAGATGTTAAAAATTAAAAATGGAGGAAGTGTTGAGGGGAGGGGAGGGGAGTAAAATTGCCCTGGGAACACATCTAAAATGTATAAACAAGGAAGTTAAAGTTCTTTTCTTTTCTTTTTTCTTTTTGGTGTGTGTATTTGCAAATTTCCTTTTCCCATTTGTAAAATAATGTTTTTAATTTTTTTTTCAAAATATTTTCCTCCTGGCTGGCAAGTCCACTTTCAAAACAATCCTTGCAGGGAGTCACAGTAAGGAGAGGCAGTGCACTATAGCACTGTATACTAATTAAGACTCATTTTCACACTTACTCATATCTAACCTGATTTCTGTTCCCTGAAAAGCACATTAAGGCCATCGAACCGATAGGACAAGAATTCTTTGCTTAATTACTTGGAACCTTACCGAAGTAGTTAATGTGAACTTCACAAATAAGTTTCTTGGAAAACAACAACAACAACTAATAAAGCAAATACCGCACTTCTCTGGATTTGCATGAAAGTTGGACATTTGTGTTGGCATACTGGTTTCACAATAGAATTCACCTCCAACATTGTCTCTTTCCCCCAAAGACTCTCAGATGCTAGGAACAGCAGAAGCACAGTGGCAGTCAGTATAACAGAAGTGACTGGATCCCAGCTCCTGGCATGTACCAGGTTCCTGCAGCAATCACTTCTGACCATGTGACCAAGGACTCAAATCCAGCGAGATCCCAAAGATCAATCCAAGCTTAATTCTTTACACTTGAAGACTTTGGGGAGTAAGTATTAGTGTCTGTTTCTCATACTGTAATATTTTGGGGGGTCATGTTTAAAAAATGAATTCGTACAGCTATTCTAAAAAGCATCATGAAGTTATGTCTCCTTGAGCTTTCTTATTTCTCAATCCTAGATGAAACTTGGCACTAGCTAAAATTTTGTTGTGTTTAATTACCATCAATTACAATACTGAAAGTACTTTCTGCTTTACAAAGGGTTGGTATTCAAATTTCCCTTCACAGTAGTCTGTGCCCTTGATTTTTATGGTTAAAAACCCCACATGACTATAGGTTCTTTAGTGTCAGTCTTACCATGCAGATGTAAAGGTACTCCTTCGGTTTCCTTAAAAATAGATTTTATTTTATTTTTTATCTATGGAACCAACCCAGATGCCCATACATAATGGAATTCTATGCCTCCATCAGAAAGAATGACACTGCCCCATTTGTTCGGAATTGGAAAGACTTGGAAAAAATTATATTAAGGGAAGTAAGCCAGGCCCAAAGAAACATAGGTCCCATGGTTTCTCTTATCTACAATAACTAGTATAGGTATAGGACAAGCAGAAAAGGTCAAAAGCTATGTACATCTGACCAGATAAGATGATGCTAAGAGAAATGAACCCCATGATGGGGACACAAGAGATTTTATCTTTGTTGCTGTTGTTTTTAATGTGCTTACAATGTACTATGTGATTTTTCTGTTTCTCATGTATGTTCTTCCCCCATGGTATAACCCCCGTTTTCACTGTATTTGATTCCAGTGCCTTGTATCTTGTATATACATTTTTCTACTTTGAGGAGAGGAAGGTAAAAAAGCAAAAAGCTGAAATAAGGATACAAGTTGACACATTGTAACAATGAGATGTACAAGGCACTATGTGAAAACGAACTTTACAACTCTGGTGGGGGCGGGGAAGGAGGAGTTCAGGAGGTGGGGAGGGAAGGGATGGTAGGGGGAAAACAAAGGAGGGGGTAACAATGCTTGATAAGAAATGTACTCATTACCTTACTCATATTAATTGTAACCCTTCTGTACAGTAGCTTTACAATTAAGATGTATATTAAGATAATAAAAAAATAGATATTTTTTTAAGCCAGCCAAGGCAGAAAAGTCACCGTGAGACTCTTATCACCAATTAACCACTCAAAAACTAGAAGTGGTGCTGTGGCTCAATTGGTAGAGTGCTAGCCTTGAGCACAAACAGGTTCAGGGATAGTGTCCAGGCCCTAGTTTAACCCCCACAATGGACAAAAAGGAAAAAAAAATATTTTTATGGGCAACTCTTTAGTCTGAGAATCTATATGAAAGTTGGTAAAGCAAATCCAAAGGACACAAAGACACAGCTGTGGCTTTAAGTCTGAGAAATTTCCTTTTCTTGACATACAGGAGCAATTTGTCTACAATTTATCTTGCAAATCTTGTTGAAATGCCTTGCCTATGCAAATGAAAATATTGATGATGTGTGTGTGAGAGAGAGAGAGAGAGGGAGAGAGAGTAAGAGAGAGAGAGTAAAGAGAGAACGAGAGAAAGAGAAAGATCACTTTTGTTTTAGTAGACCTTTACTAGAGACAGTTCAGGAGATGAGAAACCAGTATAATATTCTGGCTGAAGCTTCATCTAGGGAAGCTAATGAAAAAAGACTATTCTCTACTTGCCTTGGCCCAATCTGCATTGGCTAACTGATGTTCTATTCAGCTTGCCACAGAAGAACAAATAACCCAATATACCATTTAACATTCTCATATAATTATAATTTGCTTTTTGGAGCCTCAAGGTTAAGTCAGCTTGCAGTGCCTTTTAATATCAGCTACCATGCTGAACACTTAGTACCTGCTGTGTTACTCAGCCTCTGTCACTGTAACAAGTACTTGAGATAATCAACTTACAAAGACAAGACTTATTTTGCCTCACAATGTGTTGAGGGTCCAGCACAAAGTTGGCTTCATTTCTCTGGACCTATGGAAAGGCAGGATACCATCATGAATGAGGGAGAGAGAAAAAGGCAGAAGTCCTACAGTCATCTTCAAGTGCATGTCCCAATGACCTAAGTCCTCCCACCAGACTCAGTCTCCTGAGTCTGCACCACTTTCCAGTAGCATCAACCTTGATTTTAATTTTTCACACATAGACTTTGAGGGAGAATTCAAAATCCAAACCACAGCACATACCAAGCGATGTTTCAGGTGTTTTGTATATCTTACCTCGTACCCTAACATCAACTCTTTTTGTTAAGAACAATTGACATTCCTATGAGAAAAAAAATGAGGCCCCTGGTGATAAAGCAGGTTTGGAGGGGCTGCAAACTCATTAGCATTGGTCATTCAGGTTACTTTGTTTTTTCTTTTCCAGATTTGTCCTTTTTCTGGGAAATCAGAAAAGAGCATTGATGAAAAGACATAGGAAATGCTTCTAGAGAGCTTCTCAGTGGAAACTAAGAAGTGAAAAATGCAGGAAACTCACACAGTCCTAAAAGGGCTGGCCACGGACAATTTGCTACACAGCGTCATCCACATATAGGACTAGATTTCTGCCATCAGGTAAGATGAAAATTATTATTTGCCATTTAACAAAGCAATTTATGAATATGGTATATGTTTGATCAATGTTACCCCTTTCAATATTCAAAACTTATTATTACTGTTGCCATATTTACCTTGCCTCTATGCTCTTTGATTGAACTTTTGTTTTGGGGAACTAGATGATTCTCTCAGAAATGTGTTGGTTGATATTACTGTAGGTACCAAAACCCTCTTTACTGCCATTACATTGCTATGGCTGCAGTTCTCAAATAAATGTGTCAATCATTGATTTTGTTAAAGAATAATACCTTCTTACCTTCTTAAAGCAGTTAGATCCTTATTTTTTATATGAATGCATATGTATTATTTGAAATATATTCAATTCAAGTCTTAAAAGCAGATATTCTTATCTTGCTCCTAATCTTCGGGAAAAAAAAGTGTGACTAATCACCATTAAATAAAGTATACATTGTAGGCATTTGGTAAATAATTTATAGAAGATTTTAACATGCTCTTTGGGTCTTAGTTTTCTCTTACAATCATGAATTCATGTTAAGTCTCTTTAACCTTTTTCCTATGTCTGCTGAGTTGATCATAGTTTTCTTCCTTGTGAACAGGAAGAGTACAATGGTTGGTTGTCATCGGACATTACATTTCTGAAAGACATGCACTTGAATATGATATAGTATATTTATCATTCAAATAGCTTTGCTAATACTTACTTTGGAATATTTTATGTTCATGAATAAGTCAGCCTATGCTTTTGCTTTGTTGTTTTATTGGTGATATTAAACCAACAACCTGATACTCACTAGGAAGACATTGTACCACTGGAACTACATCTTCAGCCATTTTGTTTTTGAGATCAGATGTTGAGTTTGTCAGACTAGTCCTTCTGCTACCCCCTGTATATCTGGGATTATAGCATGTGCACTACACTGGGTTTCCTTGGTCTTCTTGTGGTTTGATATCAGGATTATGATGGTCTGATAAAGGAAGGAGTATTAAATTGACTTTCTTTGTTCTTGGAAGAGAATACATCACATTGGTGGTGTTGCTTGCTTTCTTTTGGCATACTATGTTAGTGAAAGTTACCAGTTTGTGAAAAGAAAATAAAGTATAACTTCATTTGCAGAAGGAGAAATCAAACTACAGAAACTGCTTTAGATGAATGAATTATTTTTATGTGATTAAAGTATTTAGTAGTGTGAAGGTCTTAAGCAAGAACCTTTCTCCACCATACTTCCCTGAAATAATGTCCTGAGTAGTGGAAGAGATCTACAGATACTTCTCTTCCTTCAGCTTCACAATTGTATTTTCTAAGAAATATTTTGTGTGTTCTAAAAGATTACTTATCAAAGGAATAGTTATCCTGTTATATTTTAGATGTCTAAGCTAGAGTCTACATTTTTTGCTATTTGCTATCTGAGCTTGTATATTTTTAAAACTATGTCTTACTTGAGGTACATTAAAAATGTTTATTTGGGCTGGGCAGGTGGCTCAGTGGTAGAGTGCTTGCCTTGCATGCATGAGGCTCTGGGCTCGATTACTCAGCACCACATAAACACAAAAAGCTGGAAGTGGTGCTGTGGCTCAAATGATAAAGTGCTAGCTTTGAGCTGAAGAACTGAGGGACAGTGCCCAGGCCCAAATTTCAGGCCCACAAACAAACAAAAAAAGTTTATTTTTGGTCAGTTCTTTGATTTATTCACATTTTCTCAAGAAATTTTCCCAATGATGTGGCAGAACTTGGAAGGCTATTTTCATGGTGTGATGAGAGATAGATAGCCTGTTAGCTATGTGGCACAGATAATAGTCAACAATGAACCACATTAGTGAGAACAGCAAGGGTTATTACAAGACTGGGCGATTTAACCCCCTACCCTCCACTCCTGCCAGTTTAAATACTACAGGAGCCTTTGTAATTCGGTGTTGGATGGAGAAGTGGAGAAGTGAAGATTGTGTTGCAGTTTTCTTTCTATCTAGAAAAATGCCAAAGTGGATTTAGACTTGCATTAGTATTATCAAAAGTTTTACAACTGCATGCGTTCTTCATTTTTGTTGATGATATAAAACTTTGAGGAATCTGCTTTCATGTTCTCAGTTCTGTCTTCTCTGATGGGTTCAGTCACTTCAAAAAGAAAAGCCTGGGGCTGAAGACTCAGCTCATTGGTAGAATTCCTGCTTTGCATGCTCAAGAGACTAAGTTCTTATGCTCCAACCAAAAATAAACTAGAAGGAGGAGGAGAGAAAAAGGAGAAAGAGGAGGAAGAAGAAAAGGAAGAAGAAGAAAAGGATGAAGAAGTGGTAAAAAGATAATGAGA
Organism: Dipodomys spectabilis; assembly: GCF_019054845.1. Lineage (NCBI taxonomy): Eukaryota > Metazoa > Chordata > Mammalia > Rodentia > Heteromyidae > Dipodomys > Dipodomys spectabilis. Next base: position 14,997,632 of record NW_024870703.1, on the reverse strand, counting down.
GGAATGGAGGAGGAAGAGAATTAGAGGAAGAAGAAGAAAAGAAGGAAAAGAGAAGGATATGAAAAGAATGAAAGAAAGAAAGGGAGGAAAATGGGAGGAAAAGGGAGAATGTTGTAAAAGAGGAAAAGCAGGAAAGGAGGTAGAGAGGCAGGAAGAGAAGGAAAGAAAGATAAATGGAGGAGGGGAAGGAAGAAAAAACGAGGAGGAAGAGGACAAGAAGGAGCAGGTTCAGATTTTCATGAATTGTGGGCTTTGCTGTTGTACTGGCCAAAGAGCTCATTACCACTGTCTTCCTATCACACACAATAGTTCAAATCTACTTTGAAAGTTAGGAAGTGTTACAAGGTAAATGTGGTGTGTGTGCATGCACACACACACATGCACCTGCCTCACATGCACGCGCGTGCATGATTTGATTATAATCTTGAGTTTGGAAAACTAATATTTCTCAATGACACACTACAAGTATTTGGCAATGCTTGCAAATCACCTTGTAGAGAGATGCTGTATGAATGAGTAACATGGTAACATAAACAATAATACATTCCCTAGCTGGTTTCTTGAATTCAATCTTGAGGTCTGAAGGAAATCTGTACAAAATGTAGGTATCTAAATCAGAAAACATAGTCATATTTTCCTAAGTCAAAATGGAAAATATCTGTGAAATGTAGAACAAAACATAACTCAATTTGTGATTTCAAATACATTTGCAAGTGTTTATTGTTGAGACAAGTAACTATTGCACTGTTTGTATATAGTTCCTAAATCAAGGGCGACCAAGAATAATCATTTATATCATTTAATATCATGTTCTGGGATGATATTTTATGGAAGCTAATTGCCAGTTGTTTCCACATAATTGCTTAATGTTGCTTAATGAAAATTACGGTTCTATTACTAATTCAAGTGCTGTCAATGGCATAATGGATATTGCTGCAAATTATTTTTTAGAAATAATCCGTTAAGAAAAAGCAACTACAGTGCACTAAGGGACTCTCAAATCACAAACGCAATGACTTGCTCCATGTCTGACCACCTTTCTATATTAAAGGTCACTGCCCTTAGACCTCTGTCAATTGCTTTCCATTCTGGCTCTGCAAAAGATGGAGAAGGGACACACCTTTTTATTTATGTGTACCTCTAAATCCCCTGGCCTTTGTGTGTTCATCAGCTGAATTCTAAACCTTTTGAAAATGACACATCTGAGAGGAAGTAAAAATGAGTTAACTCCATAATCACGGAAAGTAAGGCAGGGTACTCTATCTAGCAGCATGAGGTAAGACCTGCAGGAGCTGAGCAAGGATAGGAAAAAATGTATTATGTCAAAATAAACCATTCTTCATTTAATTTTGCAACTCTGTTTCTGCTATTGTGACACAGTAGTAAATTATAGAATTACTTTTTTGGTGCTTGTTACAGGAGCTTAAATTTAGGGACTCACACTCTCATTTGGCTTTTTTTTTTTTTTTTTTTTTTGCTTACCTTATTGCTTAATAGTTTTACAATGGAAAGGACATTTATCAGTACAGAAATACAATATCAGTGGGAAATGAACGTAAGACATATAATTTAGTGAAAGAAGCAGAGACAAGGGGAAAGAGCTACATTTTATAGAGGGATTCAGATGTGGAGGGAAGGAATCTCATATTTTCCATCTTATGATCTTAGTTACAGTTTCCTCCTTCTAGAATGGTGCAAATTCAGGTTTGTTTCCATGTTGTGCCACTTATTTTGCAAGGTTGAACAAGTTACATCCAACCTCTGAGTATATTTCCTTGACAACTAGAAACAACAGCCTCAATCCTGTATATTTCTTTTACTTGCAGAAACAATTGTTAAATGAGTACTTATAAGTACTCATAAGACCATATTCAAAAAGTTTTACATCATGAGCTCAGTTGTTGGAACAACCTAAGAATAACCAGAATATTTACCATTATTCTGATTTTATGGGAAAAGGAACTGGTATACCCACAGATGAATGAACATTTAGGATTGGAACCCAGGAAGATAAATGCTACTGCCTCAATAATGTTTTCTAAAAGAACTTAGGCATCATAGTACACATTCTAGGATATAGTTAAGAATATATTATTAGTTTGACATATTACATGCTTTATAATTGATATTAGATACAAGAATAGTGTAATTAGCGTTCAATTATAATGATGTTAATATTACATTATATATAGTAATTTTGTAATACACACTCATAATATATACCTATAAAGATATTATTGACAAGGGTCAACAATAAAGTCTTGTAATTATAGCTAAATTTATCAAACAAAGTAAAACTTGATAGAAAATCATCCAGAAAGGTGTTAAACATTTTTCTGGACACTCTGGTCAATTTTGAGTTACAACAAACATCATACATGATTGTCCGATACACAGAGTTATAAAATAGACATACAGATACCTTTGCTAGTATTCTAAAAGACAAATTTTCATTTCTGGTTGACATATTTTTCAGTAGCATGTCACCCTCATTATAGTAATCAACTTAGATGAATTTAGGTAACAGAGGTTCATTTCAGGCCATTAGGATACTCCTTCCCCATTTGATTTTTCCTTCTACAGTGCATTAAGTTCTTTAGGACTAGTCCTTCCTGAACAGCAGATGAACTTGTTAACTCTTAGGATTCTTGATCTTGCCACATCTCTCTGTTCTGGACCTCAGGGACTTGCTTCAGTGTTCCTTCTCATTGAGAACCAGTTTCAGTAGTGGAAGGCTGAGTAATTTTGAATGCTGGACATGTATAGCAAGGAAACTGAAGACATATTTGGCTCTACGTATTAGAAAATGGATACCGAAGAAATCCTCAAGCACAAGTAATGGCAGTCAGCAAGCCCCAGAGGATGGAGAGCTTATGTTCTAGAAAACCTTTTCCCTAAGGTAATTTTCTTATTCCAAAGTAACTTATCAAGGAGCTAAACAAGTCTTAGTTTACCTAGAGGAACAAAAGTTGGAGGCTTGTGCTTCTTAAAAGTCCGAGCAGATCTGATACAGCCTCCACTATCCCACTAGAATTGTTTCAGCTGTGTTTCTGGGGGAATTGGGTGAGTTACAGAGAATGTAGCTCTCACAGGGAAAAAAACGTAGCACTGAGTCTCTTAGCACAAGGAAATTGAGTTATGGTGATCCCAAATTGCTTGTGTTCTCAGGAATATGGCAAAAGCAAATTCAACCTCTATTTCAAAAAACTCAACATTATTCCAGGCTGTATTTTGTTTCCAAAGCAGATTGTTTTTTCAAATACAATGTTTGGCATGCAGTAATGAGTAGCTAGAGACAGACATATACAAGCCTAAAAGACAGCAAGAAGGAAACTGGTTGAAACAAAGATTGAGGTATTAAGATATTTTCATTATGACAAAAGGAAGATTAAAATTACTACACTTATATATTAATGGAGAAAGAAGACAAGATAGGGCATTGCAACAGGTACCTGGAAATTATTAGTCTTCAAATAGCAGAATTGAAAAAAACGTAAAAAAATTTAGAATAATACATTAAAGTATTAAATACAAAAAAATCTATTATGTCAGGATCTCAATATACATATTTAAATGATAGGATAAAGATAATTAAAGATAATATCTATGATGTGGTACATAGCTAAGGGAAAACACATGTACACTAAAAAGAAGACAACAATGAACAACAGAAAAAAGAAAGTAGAACTGGGTGCTGGTTCACACCTGTAAGCCTAGCTATTCAGGAGGCTAAGATCTGAGGATCATGGTTTGAACTAGCCCAAGCAGGAAATTCTGTGAGAGTCTTATCTCCAATTAACCACCGGAAAACAAAACATGGTGGCTGGCTCTGTGGCTCAATGTAGTAGAGTACTATCCTTGAGCAAAAGAGTTCAGGGACAGTGCCCAGGTGCTGAGTTCAAGCCTGGACTAATGCACATACACACACACACACACACACACACACACACACACACAGAAGGTAGGGAGTAAATGGATATAATTTTGTATTTTAATGTAGTGTAATTAAGGATTCAGAAGGAAATGGAGGAATGGAGGAAGGAATATTTAAATAATGGCTACTTAAAAAATAATAAAGTATGTCAAGCCAGAGAATCAAGAAGACTTAGAAAATTAAACAAATAAATAAAAAAGGAATCTACTGGTTGGGTATAGTTGCTCACAGATGTGATCTCAGCTATTCGGGAGGTGGTTAGTCCAATCCAAGGAAAAGAGTTATCTCATTGTCATGTTTAATACCTGTCATCTTAGCTCTGTGTGATGCATATAGAAGAGTATTTTGGTCCAAGGCCAGCCACAGGCAAAAATCCAAAACTATCTGAAAAAAATAATGTAAAAAAAAAAAAAAGAATGAATGTGCAGTTCAAGTGGCAGATACCCTACTTAGCAGGCATCAGACCCTGAGTTAAAAAAAATTAAAAATACCTAACTTTGAGCCTTTCAGAACTATACTACTGAAAATTACAGGTAAGATAATATGTTATCTTTAGTGAGAGAATGGAGAGATTGCATTACAGTGCAGAAAAACAAACTGGCTTCTGACTTCTTGAAACAGGTAATAAAAGCAAAAAAAAAAAAAAATCAATAGAATGCTATTTTTCATGTTCTAGAAGAAAATACAACCTAAGTTTTAAGCTTAAAAAATATGCCTCAATAGTAAAAATAAAACCAAGGCATTTCTCAGACCAAAATAAAAAAACAAACAACAGAAAGAATTTATCATCAATAAATTTGCCCTAAATAAGATGCCCTTGTCATACAAGGATGTCAGCAGTTTAGAATAGAATCCAACTTTGTGAAAGTCATAGTTATATGAGAGGTCAGAATGAATACTGAGTATTACTCATTAATGAGATATTACGGTTATGTAAAATATGCACACAGATTTAAGATACATACCTACAAATCACCAAGTCAAAGGACAAGCAAGGTAACCAGTTCAAATGGTCTTTACTATGACATTGGAATTGGTAATTCAAGAAGTATGTGTAGTTCCAGAGTACTCATGAAAACAATGACACATATGTCTGTGTACGTGTGTGTGTAAATGTATGTGTATGCATATATGCAGTCCTAAACATATTTATATTAACAAAGAAAATCTAGGGATGATAAAATTTCTGAGTTCATAATAAGAGGGAGAATGAAACTTAGATCAAGGAAGCCAGTAGAAAGCATACAGTGCCATGGTTGATATAAAACTATATCTATGGGAGTCAGAATAAAAGGTTCAAATTATCCATGTAGCATAATAAAGACATATAGCCACCAACTTAAACAACATGCATCAGGTTTATGTTTTGTGTCTCTCCTTCAGAATCTAATTTGCTAAACTATGATGCTATTCAGCAACACAAATCCTGAGTGCCCCATTTCTGAAAGTTTGCTATTCATTTTAATCAGACGTAATATACGATTAATTCTTTGCTTAGTCTGAAAAAGCTGGCTTCTACAATCTTATTTCTTTGTGCAAAATATCCAGCCTTGTTGGATATGTATTTTAATGATAGTACTTCTCTTTGATTGATTGCTAAGTATTAAACATTCCAATTCTTTTGAATCAATACAAGAATACTAGAACTGTGAGCTGTCTATCTGAAGAAGATTAAGTTTGACCTTTGCCTTCTACCATACACAAATGTCAGTTTCAATTACATAATAGATCTTGAGGAACAAAGGAACAGCGATGCTTCCAGAAGGTAACAGAGACAAGTAGCTTGTGGGGTTGGATTAAACTGTATTTGATGTCAGTACACTGCATCTTGTATATACACTTCTCTATTTTGGGGAGGGGAAGGGAAAAAACAAAATGCTTAAATAGGAATACAGGTTGACCCATTGTAACAATGAGATGCACAAGACACTATGTTGAAAAATGAACTTTACAATTTAGGCAGGGGTGTGGGAGAGAGAGGGGTTGGGAGTGTAGTTGTGGAGGAGGGAAGGTAGGGATGGTAGGGGAAAAACAAAAGGAGCAGGTAGCAATACTTGATAGGAAATGTACTCATGACCTTGCTCATGTAACTGTAACCCCTCTTTACAGTATTTTTACAATAAAAATATATAAAAATAATCATTAAAATGGAGTCCAAAATGAATTAAATACATCAGGAGATACGGATAACTCCATATGAAAATTAATCTTATTATTCAATGAAATGAAAAGAGACACCATAGTCCATGTGGCATAGTTGTTCCCCTCAGTCACATGGAAACAAAATCATTTATTTATTGCAGTCTTTGCTTCACGCGGGGAGGGGTCTTACAGATAACTCTCTGGTCTATAGGGTGGAATTTTCAAACGTATAAGCTAATCACCTTGACTTAATCTGGTGAATTAAAGTCAGATATTGTTTCCAGGATGACCAGCCTGATCTTGAGCTGTATAGTTTTCTTTTCTGTCCTTACTTTAATGCTCGCCATGGTTGGGACAGGGCACAAAGCCTCTTTTAGATCCCACTCACCAGAATTTATGCTGGATTTACCCTGGAACTCTTGTTCTGCCTCCCTACTCTCTCCCATTGCATTTCTTCAAAGCCTTTAACAAAGGTGGAAACATTTGTTTTTATACAATCCTATATATTACATGTATTAAAATATTACTATTCAATGCATTAGAGAATCTATCCTACATGTTTTATATGATTGCTATTCTAAATATGTAAAGATATGCAAATTTGCAGATATATTCTAAATATATTTACATGTATTCTGGGAAATAAAACCTGTTGTTTTTCAAATGTTCATTAATTTATTCAAATATATTTCTTGAGTATCTACAATGTTTGTTTGTTTTTTGGAAACAATGAAAATCTCTACTCTAGGGAGTCTGTATTCCTATAGTGAGAAACACCAGTTGCCCAACCACAGAACAATACAGAGCTTAAAACAATGCTGTTCATAGGCTTGCAGAGGAATACAACTGTATATACTTATCATAAGTTTAAATGCATTTGATAGACCAAACCCTTTGAACATCATACCTTAGCAACACTGTGCCCCATAAGACATTAGTTGGTTTCTATCATGAGTGGCTGGCCAGCTGGAAGCTGCCAGATAGTTACCCAGAGCTATTTTCATAGAGCTGCTTTTTCTTGTTTATTAATGAAGAAAAATTACCAGATGTTCTTGTTCTTTCTCCTTCCCCATCCTGAGTCCAGATACTGTTGGAGTTGCATTTCAGTGTAAAATGAGTGTATGTTAGTTTTCTAGACTTGGTAGGAGAACTGTAATCTGGGTTGTAATTAAGTCTCAGTGAATATTGCTGTGGTGAGAGATTGTTTAAGCAAACATGGAAACACCATTTAAGTTGTCCCCTTCAAGTGTGGAAAGTACACACAAAATCATTAAAGCACATAAACCTGAAATTAACCTCTCACTTTAGGATTAGTTCACGCTTTGTGTCTTAACTCAATGTCTTGCTTTACTTTCAACTCTAGAAGAATTAAAAATTACATTTAAAATGGCATCCCCTGGGCTCACTATTAAACCTTATTCTAATTAGGCAATAGCATTAATGAAGTCACGGGGAATTCCAGTTCTTAGGATTGAAAAGTTATATTGGAAGTTTTGTTTTGTTTTATTCCAAATAAAAGGATTAATAGCTAGTTATCTGCAAATCTGTTATACCTAAGTATAACATATACATACAGAGGTTGTATATATAACATACATACAGAGGTTGACTCTGTTAAAAAAATTAAAAAAGCACATAAAAACCTTTTAATCTAATTGGAAAAAGCATGACCAAACTGAATAACATGCTCTCCCTTCATGGGAAAAGTCAGATTACTGCACAAAAGCACACCATGGAGTCTTGTCTGGCTTTGATAGGCTTTCCAATATTTTTGGTTACTGAGTTATAAAAACAATACCCATATTTCATAAATGTATCCCTTCATCCTCTCAAAGAATACCTTGACTATAGCAGAATTTTCTGAATTGCATTACATGGAATATTATTGCGTTTAAGATATGTTCGCAGATATTTCAAAATGGAAAGGCAAGTGGATTTACTCATATGTCTGTTTGAACGTGATTATGTTCCATGGTTTCTCAGAACTCTTAATAAAGCATTTTGATTTGTATTTCTCTATGAAGTAAATATATAGTTTGTACTCTAAAATGTACTTATCCATGGCTATGGCTTAGATCTTAAAAGTTCCTCAGCTACCCAAGAGTTAGCGGCTTAGCTATTGGTCTTTGGTGCCCCTGAGATACGGTGGAACTTTGCCTTTTGATAATGGGGCTCATGGAAGGTAGGTCTGATTTAGCAGAGAATATTGAGACTTGAGCCCCTTGGTCTTTACCTCTGTCTGTCTTTCTGTCTCTGTTCCTATCTCTCTAATTTACCAATTATTATTGGGAAATAATTTCATTAAATAAATGTATTTTTAGAAGTGAGTAATTGGGAAGACTTGACAATTTTACATGCTCACAAATGATTACTTCAATCAAAGATTAAGACATTTTCATTGCCAGCAGAAATCCTCATTTTCCCTCACAGATGGTCTCTCCCTGAACCTCATCCTTTGCTTCACGTAGCCACTCCTCTGCTCTGTATCACTAGAGTTGATTTTTATATTTTCTTTTACTCCTTCCTTCCTTCCTTCCTTCCTTCCTTTCTTCCTTCCTTCCTTCCTTCCTTCCTTCCTTCCTTCCTTCCTTCCTTCCTTCCTTCCTTCCTTCCTTCCTTCCTTGGGCTTGAACTCAGGGCCTGGGCACTGTGCCTGAGCTTTCTCTATGACTCATTCTACCACCTGAGCCACAGCTCCACTTCTGAGTAGTTTAGTGGAGATAAAGAGTCTAATGAACTATTGCAGGGCTGGCACAAGTTCACGACAAATTTTGCCATAATGATGCCTTGCTAAATTCAATTTGTAATTTAAAATCTTCTAAGAAAAGGCAAATGTCAATAAGGTTAAAGCTCAATAAATCACAGAAATTTGAAAATGGAAAATATAGTACAAATGGAATTTATGACATGACAACTGTGTAAATTCTCCAGGAAAACAGATTCCTACTCCAGATCAGCTACGGTTCAGCCATACATATTGTCAGTCATGGTGCACTGGTTAAAGGCACACACACACACACACACACACACACACACACACACACACACACACACACACACACACACACACACACACACACACACACACACACACACACACACACACACACACACACACACACCCCAAACCAACAGAAACCAGGATGGTCTTAGTTGACACAGAAGAACACTAATACAATATGATGACTAATGGTTCCTTCCATTTAGAAATCTCCTCATACCTTTAGCAGGGTTTTTTAAAGTTCTATTTTTATCGTTCTCTTGGTTACCTCGTTTACCCTAGTTGTGTGAGTTATAGCTATTAGAAGGTAAGCTTCTTGAGACCAAAGATTTTGTCTGTGTGTTTTGTTCATTTCTTTTGAATTACAGGTCAATAATCCATGCTGAGTGGATATTTGTTAATGCATCCTTTGCTTTTGTTTCAAGATACATTTTAAAGTCTATGATGCTCCAAGCTTTGCTATCTATCAAGAAACCACTAAGTCTTCAAAGTTTGTATGCATCTCACTCCCCAAACAATTAGCTAACACCCTCAAGAGCTTCTTTCAAAGATGAGGTGATTCTCATACCTATTTTTTTCCTTTCCTTTCCTTTCCTTTCCTTTCCTTTCCTTTCCTTTCCTTGTAAAGATGCTGCACAGAGGGGTTACAGTTACACAAGTAAGATAATGAGTACATTTCTTGTTGAGCATTGTTACCCCCCTCATTTCTAAGGACTCTATGAGACAGCATTCAGTTCTAACCATAGTACTCAAATGTATCTACAGCACCATTCACTTTGTGAATGACTCTGTGAACAACTGTGTGTTTAGTCGTGTGCAAGCAGCTTTATATTCATCGTAACATCCCACATGTGGATGGAAGAACTGGGACTATTTCCTATTGAACATGCTTCTCTTCAAAGAGAGGCAGTATGTTTTCTGTGATGTGATTTCTTCCTAGGAAAAGATATTTCATGACAGCGAAGGACAGGGTAAATTTACAGTGAATCAATGAATGGTTGAATGATTAGAAAAATTTGTACTGACAAGATTTTCAGAGTTCAAGAAATGATTAGTTTCTGAGGGCAGACTCATACATTGTAAGACTTCCTTCCAGCCAGGCTCAATGCTATCTATCTTTAAACTCCACTACTGAGGAGATGGAGGTAGGAAGCTCATAGACTAATTCCTGACTGGGAAAAAACACAACCCTTTAAATGAGAGCAAAGTAAATAAGCGAAAGAATTGGGAGCATGGCTTAAGTGGTAGAATGCTTGCTTTATAAGCACAGGAGCCTAAATTCAATTCCCAGCACTACAAAAACAAACAAACATTTCTTTATCAGTGGAAAGAATTTGAAAATTGTGTCAATATTAAGTAAAAATATGTAAACTTCTAAAACTCACTGGGAATTATTTAAAATAGGAAAAAATAATGCCTATATGTTCTTGAGGACACAAAGGAAAGTAGGATTTTGCATCCATTTGTTGTTGGCTTTTAGTGTGTCTGTTGAGGATATATCTGTACAAAAATGGATAAAAATATGTATATATATTTGCTGAATTAGAGCTGTAAGTAGGGTTGATAGTGTATTAGTCTATTACTCATGAACATCTGGCATTGCATAGTTCTGAAACCTAAGCTTCTAGAGCACTGGAGTTTCTCTTTAGTTTTCTTATTATAAATTCTATTTGAAAGTCTTCGATTTTTTTTGTTTTTTTGTTTTTTTTTTTGTTGATCCTGGGGCTTGAAATCAGGGCCTGGGCACTGTTCCTGAGCTCCTGTTCAAGGCTAATACTCTACTGCTTTGAGCTGCAGCGCCATTTCCAGTTTTCTGGTATACACTTGGAGGTAAGAGTCTCATGGACTTTCCTGCCCAGGCTGGCTTTGAACTGCCAATCCTCAGATCTCAGTCTTCCAAGTATCTAGGATTATAGCATGACCCACCAGCACCTAGCTGAAAATCTGAGAAATTTTAATTAAGAATTAGCCTAAATATACTTTTGACCCCTAAAAGGTGTTAAGGGTCTTCTGGATTGGTATTCTTATTAACATGATATAAAATATGTGGGTAGATGAATTAAGAAAAAGAGGAGGGAAGGAAAAATATGGAAGAGGAGGAGAGAAAGAGAACAAAGGAATTATAAAAGAGAAAACACAATAGCAATGGTATTGATATTGAGGATGAAAATAAGGCTCTAACTTTGGTGAGAACAGATATAAGTTCACATATATAAAGCCTTTGCAGATAAATGAACTCAACTGGTATCAGAGTTGCATCCTTCAGTTCTCTAAGTGACAAAAATACCCCACCAAAAGCTAGTACTATAACTAGTGCTATAAAAGTACAAGTTGATATTACTACAAGATGAGGTCTGACTTGCTGAGCTAAATACTTCTTTCTTTGGGATATAACATGTGCTAGGAATGTAGATGATAAACTTTGGCCATTTCTGGAATACATTTTTCTTAAAACTCCTTTATAAGCATTATTAAGTGAAAAGAAAAAGAACAACATTCACAGTGTTCCTCTATTTGAGTTTGGTCATTTTTTTAAATGACAATGGGTTGTCTTTGATGGATTTTACATTAACTTTATCCAGCTAACCTTGATCTCTAGTATACAATGAAAGACCTTGATTCATTGAAATAATAATAATATAAAAAGAACCTGTGGAGTGAATTTGGAGATAATGCTAACTACATTTGGTTGTCATGGAAACTGAAATGTTAAAATAATGATGAAGTGATTGCCAAAAAAATCAACTTGCATATAGTTGTTATGGTAACTACTCATTTTGACATTTTTTCCTATTTCTCTAAATTAGCCAGCTGAAATACTAGATGATAAAATTACTGCTCAGATACATTTCCTATCTAAGGTTTTTCATACTAAGGACAGGCATGTTAGCATGGGTGGACCTTACATTTAAGTGAAATGATATAATATTGGTGTGGGAAATGTCTCTGTGTATATTCTGATTAAGTGTCAATGCATACAGGAAAAAATAGTTGGCTCTGCAGACTACTCAAGATGATAATGAGGGCTGGATGAGAGAGAATTAAATGTATCAAAAACCTGTACTAGGTAATAGGATTTTACATGTTTTCCTGTTTAGACCTTAATGATAATTTTTAGAGATTAGTAGCGTGCCATACTCATTACACAGGCAAGGAACTAGAATCTTACAGTTGCTAAATAACTTGCCCAGGGTTATAGATAAGTAAGTATACAGCTAGAATTTGAGTCTACACATTTTTTCTTATACTGTATTCTTCTGATTTGATATATGGCTGATTTGAGAACTAAAGTAGGAAAGATACCAGATAAATCCGGAGCACCATGGAGTGTCAGAAAGTTCTGAAAACAAAGGAAGAAAAATATCAAATAACTGACAGTGTATTAGAAACATATAAGGTCCTCAGAAGTCAAAGCATGAACAATAGGAGTAACCCCAGGAATTACTGTTGGATTATCACTGTAAGAATATATATATATATCTCCCAGATTCTGTCCTTACATAAAACATCTGATTAAATAAATAAAATATGTGGTGGAAAGTAGAGTGATTTCCATGCAGAAGAATTACATAAGTAAGGGCAGCACACTTCCCCACTCCTGAGTAGACAAGCATAGTATCTTCCTTTCCAAGATTCTTTTCCCCCTGTGGTTATGAAATGTGGAAAAGAAAAAAAGAACTATGTTTAGTGACATTGAAGGCACAATTTGATATTTTATTTAAGCCAAGGGAGTTGATTTAAAACAGTCTACATGAAAAAAAATCTGTCAGGTGCCGATGTGCCTTGAGTATTCCTTCCATTTGTTATTCTTGAAAACTGGAATCAATGTTAGTAATCCAGAATAAAACAAAAGTGAAAGAAATGCAAACCATGTGAATGAACCCTGATTTAAGAAGGTGCCAGCAGTAACAGGCAAAGTACCACTGGTGTTTTCTACTGCGGGAGCCTGAAGCTAACGGCTCATGGAAACGGTTCAGGAAATCAGCCAAACTTTCACTTGTTTTAAATTAATTAATTACTATATTATCATATTTGTGTATACTAGAATTTCCAGGATACTCTATCCCTTATATAGTCTATAAATTATATATGATATTATACAATGTATAATTACATAATGTATAATATACATATTATATGACTGTATAGATGTATATATAATATGCATAACATATATGCATATATGTATAATATATCATATACATATATATCTGTGTATATATACGTATATATACACAATGAAACATGCATATAAAGGTATATACGCATGTGTGTGCTCCATATCTGTGTGCTTTCATGTCTGAGTCGTGTGTAACAACATGCGATGTGTACTCAAGACCAAAGTTAGTTGGTAACAGACAGAATTTTCAGACTCACTCCACCACCTGCACGATGGCCTAAGTTTCCTTGTGTAATAAATAGAGGCAATATGACCTCTATCAGTTTGAGAAATCAAGTCACTGTGATAGAAAGGGCTTTGACTTACAAATACATACATTAAATAAGGATTTGCTGTTGGAGGCACATTATACAGGCATGAGGCCAACTAACTGAACTATGGCCTAGCACATGGACTGTAAATGAGCTGGAAGGCTTGAAGTCCATGTCCCACACATCCTACCTGTCCCCAGTGAACTACAAGTACTCTTTGCCTCAGAATACCTGTATTTCTTCATGTTTTTATTGTCTGTGGCTTTTTTTGGGTACTTTTGAGAACTATCTGTTCAATTCATTTGCTAATATATAATTTGATTTATTCACTCTTTTTAGTAGTTAAAATTTGAGTTCTCTAGTCTAGATGTTATTATTTCAATGAACAAGTTGCAATGATTTCTCCCATTATGTGGATTGTCCTGCTGTCTCCTTTGAAATGCAACAGCTTGTTGTTTTTTGTTTTGTTTTTTTATATGCCAGGCCTGGGGCTTGAACTCAGGACCTGGGTGCTCCCTTTGAGCTTTTGTGCTCAAGGCTAGCATTCTACCACTTGAGCCACAGCTCTACTTGTAGTTTTTTTTTTGGTAATTAACCTGAGATGAGTCTGGTTGACCTTTTTGTCCAGGCTGGCTTGGAAACGAAATTTTCAGATTTCAGCCCCCTCCCCTCCCCTCTCTCCTCCCCTCCCCTCCCCTTCCCCCCTCCCCTCCCTTCCCTTCCCCTCCTCTTCACTCTCCTCCTCTCTTTCCCCCTCCCCTCCCCTCCCCTCCCCTCCCCTCCCCTCCCTTTCCCTTCCCCTCTTGGTTATTTTCAAGATAGGCTTTCTTTGTGTTATTATCTCTCGAGCTGCAAAAAGGAGTTTCCATGTCAGTCTTCAAGTACAATGCATCTGATGAATGTCATCTGTTCCTCTGTTCTCCCCATTGCACCAACCCCACCCATCTCCTCCATTCGCGTGGTTTCCTGTTCACACGTGTAGGTTGAGCATTATCACTACCTTTCTTTGCAATTGTCTTGACATCCCTAACCCTGGACAACAACACACATGCCAGCGACCTGGTATTCATTTTGTTAAACTGTAAATTAGTTGTTCAGAGGAGTTATAGCATTAGAATCCTCCCTTATATATGAGATACTCTCCTTAATATGTTTGTGCCTTCATCTTCCTGGATTGTGATCCTCCAGTTTTTTTACTCCATTGAGGAAACAGGTACCTACTCCCAGAACCAGCCATTGAGATGATTTCTTGTAAATTTCATTCTTCTAAATTCATTCTAGGAAATGGTTGATTTCTCTTTTTTGTGCTTACTGAAGTCTGAAATCAGTAATCTTTCTACTTTTCTTAAAATTCAAATTCTCATCTGAAAAACTCCCTATTATGTTGTCTATGGACAGAAGAGATAAAAACTGGAAGGTAGGGAAAAGGGTTCTCCTATTTCTGAGGTTCTGGGGCTGGAGAATGTACTGGGAGTTTAAGCAGGGGTGAGAGCAGATCCATTCTTTTGAGAGACTGAGTTGAAAGAAAGTTGAGAGAAAAGATCAAGACCTCTACTTGGGCAAATGTCTACTTCTTACCAATAAGACCAAGAGCCAGCAAAACTAGAGAGCAATCCTGCAGGACAAGGGGAGAGGAAAGATGGAGGGAGGGGAGAGCTATCTTGTGAGAGATTATACATCAGCTAGAACAGCTTTTTATTTTGCCAGAATTCCCTTTAAAATTGCTTTTGAATAAAGGCTTTTATAGCTTAAAAATGCTTGAGAATCAATGAACTAGAAAATCTTCTACCTCTCAATTCTGATTTAGGCATCATTTCCTCTATGAAGTAAAAAATAAAAACACATATTGGCTTCACCACTGCATTATGAAATGTAATTTAAATATCTCTCCTTTCACTTGACTGCATTGTATGGTCTGTTTATGGCTTATTTTCAAATGTATTGTACTTGAAGTCCTTGCTGATGAATTGGAAGCTGTAATTAAATGCATAATGTGAAAACATGTTATTTTTTGAGATTGGGGAAAATAATGTTCTCTTCAACAATTTCAGAAGATAGATGGTAATTTCAATCAGTGAACACTCTTTGCACTCACTCCCAACTAAGGAGGAACCTTCATAGTTTCTATCTCTTACTATAGGTCACCAACATTAACATAGGTCACCATTCATTAACATGAATTTGTGGCCTGCTCTTGTTTTCTGCTCTTGATCAAGCCAGTTTCTGTGGTGGAATATGAAGTAATATCGGCACAAGTAATTCTTTCCAGTTCCGTAAACTTCAATGCTAGGTTTAGTTCCTGAACATTTTATCTCTGACACCACTGTTAGTAAGGAGCTATATCCCATTGATAGTTTGTTTTTGTTTTTTTACTTTCACCCCAGAACCTTGTGGAATTTCTGTTTCTTTTTGGAGACAGTTTGACAAATAGTGAGGAACAGGAAAATCTTACTGAGCTATGAAGTGACACATAAAAAGGAGAGTAATGATTAGGATGCAAGGATTCTGGAGTTCACTTTCTTGTTGAAATAAGAGATAGAAAACTTTCCATAGCCTTGCTGAGTATTAATCATTATCCAATCATTATCAATTTCACTGCATTTTTTTCACTTTACCTTATGTGCTTATTGCCCGGAATGAGCTAATTCACATCGACAATAGTCATTTCTTTGCTAAAAAATAACTTAGTAATAATAATAAGTGAGTCAGATTGTATTTGTGCATGCAACAAATATTTGGGATATCACAGAGGAAACACACACAGGTGTTCCTGGAGTGTATCCTCATCCCTGCTTCCCTGGAGTGGTACTTTATTCTGTCCTTTAAAAAATGAGACATTCTGGCATCTTAGTTGTTATAGGTATTAGAGTTCCTGCACTGATGTTGTGCTACACATGCACATAGAAAGCCAAAGTGACTCTGGCCAACTTCCAAGAACAGTTCATTTCTTCAAAGCCACTTGGAAATTGACTTCAGTAATGCAAGTGTCAAGTTATCTGTGACTAGAACTAAGGAAGATAAATATACCTTTTAAACAGTAACTAATCATATTGGCATCCTTTAGCTTTCTGCTTTGTGATAGGTTTATCTTCAAAGGGTGCATAGTTTTCAGGTATGTGTATCTTTGTTTTGTGGACAATTCAGAATATCTACATTTGCTTTGGAATTACAATAAATGGGAATTTAGACTTATTGTGTGTCTATCTAGTTAAATGTCTTTTTATACTTAGAAACTCCAAACAGATGAGTCATTTTTGTGTATGTTTCTAGAGCCTAGAACATAAGTTGAAAAGCTTCTTAAATGAGTGAAATTTTGCTCATAGATGGAGTATAGTTTATTGATTTATAGGTATAATATGTGACTAACTGCTCTTGTGAGGCTAAGTTTTTTTCTCTAAAATTCATATTTTCCTCTTTTCTGTTTTCTTTCATTAGGCCTTGCAATCTCCCAAGCCTAGATCCGAATTCTTCATTCACTCTTCTGATTCTTCTACTAAACTAACCTTTCTTTCTTTCTTTTCTTTTTTCTTTCTTTCTTTCTTTCCTCTTTCTTTCTCTCTTTTCTTTCTCTCTCTCTTTTCCTTTCTTTCTGTCTTTCTCTGTCATTGTTTCTTTCTGTTTCTCTTTTTCTTTCTTTCTCTCCTTCCTTCCTTCTCCCTCCCTCCCTCCCTCCCTCCCTTCCTCCCTCCCTCCCTCCCTCCCTCCCTTCCTTCCTTCCTTCCTTCCTTCCTTCCTTCCTTCCTTCCTTCCTTGTCTGGGCACTGTCCCTGAGCTTTTTCATTCAAGGCTAGTGCTCTTTCACTTAGAGACACAGCTCCACTTCTGGTTTTTAGGTGGTTAAGTGGAGGTAAGAGTCTCAGAGATTTTCCTGCCTAGGCTGGCTTTGAACTACACTTCTCAAATCTCAGCCTCTTGAACAACTAGCATTATAGGTGTGAGCCACCAGTGGCTGGCCCCTCCTCCCTTTCTTAGATGCCTCCAGGACACAGAGAGTTCTTTACTTCTTAGAAAATCATTGATCCTTTTACATTTTATGTTTTATTATATTGAAGTAGTTTAATAAAGGGATTTAAATTCAACATGTCAGTTATTGATTACAGTGCAACTTGATCAATGCCACATCTTTTGATCATTCCTCCCCATTTTCCCCAACATCATCCAGTCCCTCAGGGAAAGTATGAGTCCTAAACTCTATGTAGATATGTGGAAAGGTAAGTTGAGGCACAACTAATTACAAAGAGATGATGAACTTACAGGAAGTAAGTATAAGAAGCTCTGAAATAATGAAATCTGCAACTATAAGAGCTTATCATCCTCCATTTCTTCTGAGAAATGGACATGACAAATTTAATCACATAGTAATTACAGCATAAAAAGACATCAAAAGGATAAATAAGATAATCAGTATCTTTGTCTGTGTATTTCCCTTGAAATTTGTATAGGTTTTGAGATTATGAGGACACAGGAATACAAAGTGTGGACACATCACACCTCGGCTGTACACGTGAATAAATAACAATTCTAATAGCACCAAATATACACAGAAGAGGCATACCCTCTTTAGCAATGTTGGAGAAAATACCAGATCCCATTTTACATGAGAAATTATTTATATAACTGGGTGCCATGGCTCACATCTCTAATCCAAACTATTCAGGAGGCTGAGATCTGAGGATCACTGTTTGAAGTCAGCCATAGGGCAAGAAAGTCTCTGAGACTCTTATTGCTAATTAACTATCAAAAAGCTGAAGTGAAGCTGTGGCTCAAGAGGTAAAGCAATAGCCTTGAGCTAGAAAGCTCAGGGACAACATCCAGGCCTTGAGTTCAAGCCCCAGGACTGGTGCATGCGTGCGTGTGTGTGCGCGCACACACACACACACACACACACACACACACACACACATACATTATTTGTATAGAATCCCTAATCTCAACTTCAAAATAAAATTAACATTAAATTAAGCTAAAGACCTAAAAGAGATGCTAGAATCATTTTTGTGTTGATTTATTGAAACATAGAGAAGCTACTTTTTTTGAACCAGAAAAGTAGGAAAGAAGCCACATTGAAGATATTGTTCAGGTGTGAAACATGTCCATTATATGTTATATAAACTAGTAATATCTTTTCCTCTAGAGTCAAAATTCTCCAAGTAAGAGGTTGTCAGAAAATGTGAAGTGCAAAGTAATAGACATAGTTGAAGATTTATATGGACTAGCTCTTATCAATGGCACAACTTAATGATCAGAACTTTATTAGAAAAACACAAAATAGAAATTAAGTGACAGGCTGGGAAGATGGCTCAGTGGAGCTCTTGCGTTGCATGCCTGAGGCCCTGGGTTTGATTCTTCAGCACCACATAAGCAAAAAGAAAAAAGCCAGAAGTGGCACTGTGGCTCAAGTGATAGAGCACTAGTCTTGAGCTGAAGAGCTGAGGGACAGCGCCCAGGCCCAGAGTTCAGGCCCCATGACTGGATCCCCCCACCCCCAAAAAAGAAATTAAGTGACAGTAAAGTGTCTTGAAATGATGCACACACGCACACATACAACCCCCCCCCTTTCCCACCTACCCATGAAACTGTTAAAAATTTTTGATGTTGATCTGATATTTAGGATCACCCCCCTTAGGTTCAAAAGAAATTAATTTATACCCAGTAATATCTAATTATTATCTAATTCCACATCATTAATTTTATGACAAGGACTTTAAGTAAGTTTAAATACATTACTGCAAAATGCAACACAAAGTGAAATTTATCGTGGTTTATACTCACTCTAAGAAATGACTCTCAACTTTGGTTGCTGATCCAAGAAGTATCTTAGCATTTTAGATCAAATCTCTTTTGTGCTTTAGTCAGAGAAAGTGAATGGCTTTCCCTGTCAGCTGGGTATTTGTCTTTTTAATATATCCCATAATTTATGGACTGTGTGTAGCCCTGGTGCTAAGTTTGCTGAGCGATGGAAAATGTAATGAACATTGTTTCCTCCAGCTGGACCAGTGTTTATCTCTCAACCTATTACAGATGGCTGCAGACTGACCACTAGATAGAAAATAATTAGCAATCCAAATGTGTTAACTGAGCATATTTTTCTGAATTTCTACCATGGTGCGTGCTAGAGGGCAAAAGAGAGGCTTTCCCTACTTTTTCTTAGAATGAATGGACACAATCCATCTTTGTACAGGGCAAATACCTCTGGGCAGAGATCATGAATTCAATTAGTCACTGCCCATGTCAGACATTGTTGTTGAAGAAAATTACTAAGCTATGTGAAAATTGAGAGTCTAATATTATAAGAATACATAAAATTTACTTAAAATTATTTAAACCTGTGTGTGTGTGTGTGTGTGTGTGTGTGTGTGTGTGTGTGTGTGTGTTTAGAAGTATTGAGGTTTAAACTCAAGCCTCAGTCTTGCTAACTGTGGCTCTACCACTAACTGATGTTCCCAGCTTCTTTTCTGCATGGTTATTTTTGAAATAAAGTCCTGATGCTTGTTCCTTGACTGTAATCTTCATATTTTACATTTCCTGCCATAACTGAGATGATCTAACATCATACTCAAATTCTATTGACATGGAGTTGTGCAGATTTTCCCCCCCCCAGGCTAGTGTGAAACTATGATCCTCCCAATCTGAACCTTCTAGCTAGCTGGAAGGAGAGCTGTGCATTATAGCACCCAGATATTGGTTGGAAAAGGGTCTCCTGTGAATCACCATCCTTATTAGCTCAGCTTCTCTTTATTCAAACCTCAGTTTAGGACACATACCCATGTGCATTAATGGAGAACCTCATCGTGACAGTCAGTGTTCTCCATGCTTTTAGATGTACTTTGAGACTCTTAAAACCTCCTGAGAATGAATTCATGAATTTCAAAAGTGATCAGTGCACATAAGCAAGGTGAAATGACCTCTGCTCTTTTCATACTACCTAAGGACTAGCTGGGGCACAGGGAGAGTGTGTGCTCCGAGACCAGAATAATAGCCCTTTGTATTTTCAAGGTTCCTAAGGTACCAACCGTAGTTTTTCTGAAACAGAAGCTCCATTTGCAAGCATCTAATTCTTGAGAATGTAAAACGGGAGGATTCCACTTTTCTCTGCCTGATTTTGTTTCACTCTATTTAATGTTGTGTTTCCAAACAGTATTTCTAGCTATCCTGAAGTATCCTGAACTTGAGGAGCACAATTATATTTAAAATAGAGTCAGTTATTTGTGTCTTTTCAGGACATTGTTGACTTTTTTTCACAGTAAGAGCCTTATTTTCTTGGACAGAGTGGGACTGACTTTCATGTTCTAAGTGTTGTGTAGATTTGTAGATGGTATTTTCAGTTTCTTCATAAGCTCAATGATTGGACTGGTTCTACTGGCTCATCAGTGTTAATTAATGGTGGGATCAGGCATTGCTACAGAGAGAGAAGAGAGTGTCTGGATTAATGTTTCCTATCTTATTTCTTAATAATTGAGACTAAGCTCTGGGTAGATGTCAGTTACCAAGTCCACAGAACTATCCGAACTTTGATCTTCTTTTTAAATTATTTTTATGATTCTCTTTAATTACTTGTAGAAGGGAGTTACCATTTAACAAAGCAGTTTATGAGCACATATATTTCCATCAATGTCATCCCTTTTACCATTCTCACTCATCCCCACCCCTTCCCTCATTCATCTTAATTTTGTAAGATATACATTGGATTATTGTCTGCATTTTCCAAACTTTGATCTTCTTGATGATAGCGATAGTCTTATCTTGATTTGTTTGATACCAATGCCCAACAAATCTTGCACAGAGCTCAATATATGCTATGCATCTACAAAAATCAAACTCTGATTTGCGTGTAGCATTGGTTGCTATTTGCCTTCAGTTTTTAGGGCTGACATTTCATCCATTTATCTCTGGACAGTGATCTGTTAAACCTGGGTATCCAAAGGTCTTTGCTGTTAGGGTCATTCCTCTATTGGTCTATTGTTATTCATCTCAGTTCTGAAAGAAGTCTGGGCTTCACTGACTAAATATTGAGATACAAAGTTCTATCATCTTCATTCCTTCCCTCAATGGTATACTCTATTTATCTAGTGCAATTAAACTCAAAATGTACTTATCAATTTGCTCCTCAAAGGATATTGTTCTTTTGTTCACTTAATAAGATCCTTTCTATTTGCTCTTAATTATCAAATACCTACATCCATTGAAAAACTATAAAAATGGAAAAGACTTAAAATTTCATGGCTCCCTATCCCCTGAGATGAAGAGAGGTTTTGAGTCATAGAGTTAAGCAACTTATATTACTTCACAAGACAACTTGAAACCCCAATAGCTAAAAATCAACTTTCTGCTCTGTTCCCCAGGCAGCAAGTTGTGTTCCCCAGGCAGCACAGGCTCCATCTCCTCTTTCAAAATATTCATGTGTCACAGAAATTGCTCCTATTTTTATTTCTTACCTTCCAAACCCACCTGATTGCACCTAAAAATATGTATATGTTTCTAGTAATTTTCTGGGAATTGAAATGAGTGTGAAATTTCAGGCAAGGTCTTTAAATTGCGCTAGCTGCAAAAACTTAGGAGATGTCAACATCTGACAGTTTTACTACCCTGACATCAGGGGTAGTAAACATGCAGATTTTGGTTCCTCTGCCTCCTGAGTTGGTGAGTTCAGCTCTTTATGTTCCTATTATCTTAAAGATGTGACTGTTGACTCAGTTCATAATTTGAACCTTCTTTCTCCTAACTCCTTGGGAAATATCCTGGTCTATTAAACCAGTGCCTCGCTGGAATCTGCAGCCATCTTCTCTGTGCAAGGTTTTTGATAACTGTCTCCAGTGTCCTTCAGTGACTAATAACCCCATTGCTCTCTCTTCTTCCCAGCTTCTTCTGGAATTGGGAGTCAGCTTCTCTTGATTCTTTGTTCACAGACAGCTCTGGTCACAGGAGATGTGCTTCCAAACCACTCACTCTAACCCTAATTCTTCCACTGCTATTTCTCTTCTTCCTCATTTCCTGGGCATCTGCATCATTGGTGATCAAGGTCTATTTTCTGTATCTTTTGCCTACAGTTCTTCTCCTCTTCTTTCTCCTCCATCTCCTTTTCTGCTCCTCCCCTTTCTCTTTCCTCTTTTCTTCCCTTTTCATCTTTTCTTCTTCCTTTTCCTCGTCCTGTCCTCTTACTACTCCTTCTCCACAGACCTCCCCACATTCTCTCTCATCTAAATTATTCTCTTCCATCTTTTAAATATAGTTAAGTCTTTCTGATCCTCAAAGGGGGGGAAAAAGCCTCACACTTGGACGTGGTACCTATCTTTGACTATCTTTGATCCAATCACCCCCATACAAATAGTTCAAAATAATTATTTTCAACAATCCTTTATCTCTTATCCTTTATCAGTGGTAATTGTGAAGCTTTCAGATTTCCAGGAGACTTTAGGGGTTTGTGCTCTGTTCCTTCTTTATGCTTCTCTGAGTACACAATACTGCCAGTGAAGATGCCAGTTTTCTCCACAGTGACAGAAATGTACTCTCCCTATGTAGTTTCATCTGTACACATTCATGCTTTAAGGACCATCACTGTCCAGGTTATTCTTCCATCCTGGGATCTGCACAGACTTCTACTTTAGGATTGATATTCATATTCAGCTATCATAAGGATATCACTGCTTGAAACCTTTGTAGGTTAAGAATGACCATAGAGTTCATTTCACATAAAGGACCATTGAGGTCCACATTAATCATTAAACTAGCACTGCACATGTATGTTGGCACACACAAAGTATGATGAGTGATCAAATTGCACAGGTACCTCAAACTGAACATAATGTCCAACGGTAGTAAGTGATCAACTTTATATTCTTCCCTTACTTATACATTACTTTCAATGCTACTATTCATCTAGTAATCTAAGCAACAAACAACAAGCAAACTCGTATGGCTTCTTCTCTTTTAAATTTGCCTCGGGAGTACTTCGGATGGTATGTGTTTTCCTACGTCCCTGCACTGTCCCTAAATTACAGGTTCTCATTTTTAGCATGGCTCTGTAATTGCTTTTCCTCCAGTCTTGATCTATTCAAATTTATCTTCAACAAGCTGTCGGGATATGATCTGACTACATTGTTATTTTGAGAACCCCCTCAGTATTTTCCTTCACCTGGAATAGATGCTCTCTCATCCTTTTTTTAAATTGAGAGCATGCTGCAAGCACCCCTCAAATGATAGACTTTGAGCCATCAGTATTTTATACTTGAAAAATAATATGTAATGATAATAATACTATCTTTTGCAATTGACTATTTAATGAAGCTTATAAAATACTAAAAAGAAGAACTTATGTAAATTTAAGATGTTATTTTTTAATTGCTTTTGTTTATGTTTTTGGAGTGCTTTATATTCATTCAAAACTCTTTGGGGAAGCTGAGTTTAGTTTAACAAACATTGGTTCCTTATTGGCATGACCCAATATGTTCTCCATGAAGGGGAAATTGCATTCCTCAGCAACAATCTATCCTTGCCTAGTTATCTGACCTCTTCTGTAGGAAGGTGACTGAAAAAAACAACTTGATGTGGGCGGAAAATTCAGATTACTCTAGTGAGACTTTAGGATTTCCATCACTAGACCATTCTATTTCTTCCTTATGCTTCTCTCCATATATGAATCACAAAATAGTGATTTTAGCTATTAATTGTCTAGGAAAAGAACCCAGAACCCTTAATATTCTATTGGGGAAATATGTATGTTCCCCACATCAAGTTGTTTAAACAATGATGGATCCTTAGTACTTGAACCCTATTTTCTTATCTCAGGCACTTAAATGTCAAACATCTGGCTTTCTACACTGTCGCTCTCCATAGACATCTTATCCAGTTTTACAGTTTGGTATTCCTTCATACTGCACACAGCTTATTGCATGACAGCAACACAGCATGATTTCCAGAGCCTATTCCATTGTTAGTCTACTGAACTTTCACTTGTGACCTTCCCCTCCTCTCCATCTAGACAATCTCTTTAACTCTACTCTAAGAACTTCATTTATTCCTCAAAAACTAACTCAGGCAACTCTTTCTTTAGAAAGCCTACTTGAGATCTTAATCCAAATCAATTCCTCCTCTTTCTGAAATTCCATAAATATGTAGTGAGCCAGACTGCTGGTCTTCGATAGAAAGTGTATGATCTTTGAGCCATAGATTTCTGGATTTGAATACATTTATTAGCTGTGGGCAGATTATTCTATACTTCAAATCCCTCATGTGGAGAATTATATTCAACTCAAAATCTTACTTCTACAGTAAGAAAATCTATTCGTGATGTTATTTGGCTATCCCTCATGAACTTTTTTGGATATAGAAAGTGTTTCTTCACTTTACATTTAATTTTTTGTTATCTGTCAGTAGTCAGGCAAAGGGGTTTCAGTTCAATTAATCCATGATTGCAATGCCTCTTGATCAGTTACCCATCCACCATCCTCGCCCCTCCCCCCACGCCCATCCCCTCAAGTTGCCTAGCTCTATTTTCACACCAGTAAAGTGAACATGATGACTGTATTCCCTTCTCCACTCATCTAGAAAATACTTACTGCATTCCAACTCTGGTAAGATACAGTGATTTCCCAATGCTTGACTTGTTGATTGATTGATTTCCATTCTGGTACAAAATCTACACAGACATAATCGAAGCCACTGAAAAATTTAAAAAAAAAATAAAACTAGTAGTATTTGTAAATACATGCAATTTTTCTTTATAAACCCTGGCTCCTTGTGATCTTTTTTTATTAATTATATTATGTAACCTTTTTCTCTTATGGTATCCCTCCTTCTAATTATAAATGCATATTAATGCTTTTAACTTTAATGAATTTTTCCTATCCATATTTACTCAGTACTACTCTATTGTGGACAGATTTTTTTGTGTATCAGAATACTATAAAACTTTATCATACATAAATCATGAGACACAGCCTATATACAACTGTATATTGCCATTGTATATTGCCATTTTTATTTGATCTTTTGTTGGAGCAATTGCTATGAAGGAAATTAATACTAATAGCAAATATTGACTAGATTGAAGTTACCTGTTTTTTAGCTAGTAAAAGTTTAAGCATTTTGAAAATATAACCTTCCACCTTAACTAGAATACTAAATAACATAGATAATTCCAGATTAATGCTATTGTTAGATGTCTGTGATCAACAAAGAAAGGAAACTGAATGGAAACTATCCCCTCCTTGTTTGTGGAGAAGAGAGAGGGAGAAAGAAAAAGAGAGGGAGAAGAGAGTAAGAGAGACAGACAGAGACAGAAAGACAAAGAGAAAGAGAGCAAGAGACAAAGAGACAGAGAGAGGACATATGACATTATGTTGAGGAAAAAAGATTCTTTTTCAAGAGACAGAAAATTTTGCTTCAATGGAAGAAAAAAAAAACAAGGAGGAAACAGAAAAACAAAACATCCCATATTCCCTATGTTAGTTCCTTGAACTTCTCCCACGAGAGGCAATTATTATTTCTATTGATTTTTGTTTGCAAACTTTCTCTCTAATGTGCCAATAGTCCCACACTAGTAAATAATTGCATATCACACAAAAAACCCTGTTGGTCTTTTTACTGTAAGCTTCAAAGTCCCAAAGCAAATGAATCTTCTGGTTATATGCTACATGATGTACAATAAATATAGTAGAAAATACAAGACCTTTTTTTGATCACCCAAGATAAATTATGGACAAACAGCTCTGATTATTATTAAGTACTGAGCATGCCTGTGTTCCCACATCTAGACACACTAGAAAGGAAGCTCAATTTTAATGTATATCTTATATCCTATAAAGACTTACATTAACAAATGAAGTAATTTTAGTAAGTGATGTGGAAACAACATCATCTCTCTTAAGTCTCAACGAGAAGAGTATTTGACTTAAATTGTTCTATTTTTCAATCACCCTATCTAAAACTTTAACTTCTGAGAGTACATTTTCCTGGACTTTTCTTTGATTATACCATACATGGCCATTTATTTAAAATAGATTTGTCCCTTCTTTTCTTTTATCCTGGCCGCCTACACCCACTGTGTTTGTGTTAACAACACTATGGCATTGGCATTTTATAGACAGAAAAATACCACAGAAGTCTGTGGGATACAATTTTAAATCTGAAAAATATCCACCATAATGGATAGAGTGTATTAGAAAACAATGGGCTATTCCCTATACACTTATTAAGTATATAAAATACTAGGGACTCAAAAGTCTACATGTAGTAAAGTACCATCCTAAATAGAAGATGGTAAATTTATGCTTTGAAAATGGCAGAATGAGGTAATGAGGTAATGGCAGAATGAGGTAATGATATGACTCTAGCATAGTGAAATGGGTTATGTTGTTACCCTTCTTCCTTAATTTAAGGACTTTGAGATAATAGGGCTTAAATATGAACTCAAACTGACACTTAAAATTGTGAGAATAAGCATCCAGTAGCTCTGTAGCCCTAGATTTCATATTCCTGAAATAAGACCTCTAGGATCTCAACTCTCTGAGAAGATACAGAGGAGGATGTAATTATTTCCTTAAATTCCTAAGCCCAGAATGATTTAGGTGTACACATAAACATTTAAAATAAAATAACCTTCATGACATTAATATTGTCTGCCAGGATGGAATTTTTCCAAATTTAATATTTTTGTTGCAATGTTTAAAAGAATTCATTTTTTTCTCAAGTAAAATATAAACGTTCTGATTCCAATTTAAAATAGGTCATTGAGTAATTTCTTTAGATTCATAACTTACTAACAGTGCACTATATTAGGAGATTTAAAATAGTTTAAGAATTGTTATATTTATAGTTTTAATTCTTCTGGTTGTACAAAAGTATTAGGGGATTTTATTTTAAGTTAGTGAAAGTACTTAAACAGAAAATTAACAACATTAAATTTATGAATGTAATTTAAAACATTGAAAGTATTGTATAAATGAGACCATTGTTCAACTTTGCTGGAATATAACTAACATTAAAAGTTGTATGTGAGATGTAAAGCTTAGGGAATAAATAGGGTTTTAAATGTTAGTAGAAAACCACAAAATAATATTTGGATCCCCAAATAATTCTTGAGCTATCAGGTCTAGTAAAATGGAAGGTCAGAAAGATTTGCTATAATCTAAGAGTTTTGCAAAATAGAAGGCACGCTGAGACCAAACAATGGAGTATGTATACAAAGAAGGTAAGAGTTTCATTCCTGGCTCTTAAGTCTTTGCTCTCTACAATTGTAAGATATATATCTCATTTAAGATATTAACAAGGAGAAGGGTTGTACATTTACCTAGAAGATCTCTCTCTCTCATAAACACACAAAATAAATAAATTAATGAATAATAAAACAATAGCAGCAATCTTAAAAGTTTTCCATGAGAATAAACCAGGGACAAAGGTAATTGTGTTGTGTGCACGCGCACGCATGCGTGTGCGTGCATGCATAGGTACATGTGTTGGTCCTGGGTTTAGATCATAGGACCTTGTGTTCTCACTTTCTTAGGCTAATGTTTTAAGCGTGGGAGATGTCTGGCCAATGGCTCATATAGGCCCTGCAAAATCATTTAATACAAGGGGTAATACATACATACATGCACACACACACACACACACACACACACACACACACACACACACACACGATCATTTACCCCCCAAATAGTTCTCTTCTTTTGAAGAATGTTTTTCACTTAGCTCTCTCTTGTCTCTAAAGCTTATATTCCTGAGCTATCCTCCAAGGTCAAGGGAAAGATAAGTAATGTGGCAGGTGTGCCTGCAGTACTGTGTGAGCTGAGCCTGCTTAGAGGAAACATTGTGACTCAATTGGCATTCAGGGCACACATTTAGTGTTACTTGTTTTTCTGTGAATGGGTCGAGATCCAGCCAGTCTATGCACCACAAAACGACTCATGTACTTTTGCTAATGGTGGTGTTTATTACTGATTTTCCTTCATAAAGAGGTGTTTCTGAGGTGTTTTCCTCTTAATGACTTTTCAAGCTCTCACTCACATCAGTAGATTTTAGTACCTTATCAGCAGGCCAAATCCCAGGTTCAGATTCTCTAGTTTTATTTCACTTATCTTTCCTAGGAAGTGTTTTTCTTAGCTTCTATCATTACTGTCTGTTTTTTCATACAACAACAAGAACTGCTGTCTTGTAGATATTTCTACATACTCAAAGTAAAAATCTGGGTGTTTGTATTCATGACATTTCATGTTCCAGCCATGTGCTACATGGATAGCGTTCAGCTTAGATATTTTCACAAGGCTTCTTAGACTCCCATATATAGCACTGGTGAAATTATGGTAACAATAGTTCTTACCAAACTGCTGTAAGGAAGAAATGAATATCTATAAAACATTCCTGGCATATACTAAGAATTGAATACATACTAACAACAAATGCATTTAATAATACAAAATTCATTTAAAACAAAATACAATTTGTTTTGTACTTTTTACATGCTTATTTGAGTGTGTATTATATAGGCTCTTTTTGTTTTTCTCCCAGCACTTACAGGTTCCTGATTTTGACATAAGAACCCCACCAGAAATGCAGTACACATAGACCCACAGACACATACACAGACACACTCTCTCTCTCTCTCTCTCTCTCTCTCACACACACACACACACACACACACAATGTTTGCCAGGTCTGCAAATTAATTATGCAAAGAACCGAAAGAATGTCTCATTTCAACTCTTCCCACAAAAAAGCTTTAAGATTCACTGTTTCTTAAAGTGTTCTGTACTTGGTAGTTATGCTTTCAACAATGCACAATCTGCCTAATAATGAATGTGACTCTTCCTCTCTGGGTAGAACATCCAAGGAGAGCCAGCTAAATAAGAAATGTGTGGTTCTGAGCATTTTGTGAGAGTGTATGGAATGATCCCACTGGAATGCTTCTTATAACAACCAAGTCTAGGTATTTTCAAACAAAATGAGACTAGACTTATATATATATGTATACATATGCATATGTTATTTATATATGTATATGTATGTATATATGTATACATATATAAATAACACAGCTAAAGAAAAGAATACATTTTAGGACAAACCATTTGTGTAAAACCTATGAACTAATTCGATTGCTAAGTTATAAGATTAACCAAAAACGCAACATGAAATTATCTGCTCAATTCTTTTTACAAAATTATTCTACTAGTGCACTTACAGCATCCTTTCTATGAATGATGGATTTCTACTGCCAATTTTCTCATGAATAGAAAAAAAACCTGTATGTAATTTGCAAATTCTCTTCATTTTTCAGAAAGTATAAAAGTTAAATTTTTGCTAATTTTCAGATAAAGTTAATTAATGTTCTATTTGAGTACTCTATCAATAAATCATAGGTGAATATGGGAAAGAATCAATGCATAAAGTATGAGGTTTTCTGAATGAGGTTTAGTAAGAATATATACAAATTTTCAGAAATTTTGTAGTAACCAAAAATTAACAAAAAGTAACCAAAAAATTAATGCACTAACACAATATAAATTATGTTGGATAGAAATTTGTACCCAATATATTTGAAGATGATATTCTCTAAACAATTTTAATTTCAATTTAAACCTTACTGAAGACTAAGCTCTAATATTTTTACATAATTAAATCTCCACTGATTGATAGAAGAATTAGAAACCTCCTGCTTAGAACATGAAGTGCATGCTTTTACCTTTTTTTTTGAAATTTAATTTTATTGTCAAGGTGATGTACAGAGGGATTAGAGGTACATATGTAAGGTAGTAAGTACAGTTCTTGTTGAACATTGTTACCCCTCCCCTGTTTATCCTCCACTTTACCCTCCCCTAAGTTGTAAAGTTCATTTCGAGCATATTGTCTTGTGAGCATTGCTGTTGTATTGCTTCATGTTTGTCTTGTCTCACCAGTCTTTACCTTAATATTGCATGTCATTAAAAGCTCTGTTACTATTACTGTCTTAATGCACCCCTACCATTATATCCATTTGACATTTATTCAGAGGCAGTATACATTTTACGAAAGATTTGTTTGCTGTTTCAATGGGTATCTCCTGTATTATCAATTACCATGACAACAGATTTATAATCCTGGAGTCACATTAGAGCTCATTAGTGCCAAAAGCATCCATGAGAATATTCATAATTTAGGATAATAAAGCCTAAGTGATTATTTTTCATTGATCTTCTTTATTATCTCTTTTTTACTCTGAGGGGATTTGTGCTTCTGCTTTTCCTCTGAAGATTCAATTAGTTCTGCTTTTCTGACTTGAATTATCTGGGTTTCAATCAGAAGCAGCATTTTCCTTTTCAAGGTTAGCATTGTACTTAGCAATATTCAAGTCGACCAGTTTATTTTCACACCTTGCATAAATCCTGTGGATGGATCCACTTCCATTTTGTCAGAGGATGTCCACCCTTGATGTGGACTTTGCTGGGTGCTCTGTTGTTCTATACACTTCTGTCCCCTTCTCTGGAAATCTAAAATAAATCATCGGTGAAAAGAGCTTCTGTAAAAAGTATTTAATAATCTTTTGTGATCATTCACTATTGTCATCTGTGTTTTCTTTTTATTTGGAACCAATTTTTTTTTCATTTTTCTTTCCTTTTTAAAAAAATCTTCTACCTTTTAGCTCACTGGATTGGAACAAACAAACCTCACAGCAAACTAATGTCATGCAAGTATGTCTATCAACAGGAAATAAAACAGCTTTACTCTTAATTCAACTCAATGCAGTAAGCATATATTGAACATGAAGTTCATGCCATGTACTGAGCCAGGAACTGGGGAAACAAAATGGAAATAAAGTCCTTTGTTCTTAAGAAGTTAGTCAGGGAGATAGATATATAAGAGCATTAAAATGTTGAAAGTATTAGAACATTTCTCTAATGCAATATATAGAAGTCCATAAAGGTACTAGTATGCTCATCACTAGAATGTTCTGAAAAGAGTAAATTTGCTCCTGAAGATAGAAGAAAGCCTTTAGGAAGAACAGTAATGGAAGATGAATCTGAACAGAAAGAAATGAATTGCGAGGGAGCAGTTGTAAAGAGTCCAATATCCAAAAAAGAAGAGCTCTTTAACTTCTTGAGTGGCATGATTATATTTTTATTTTTGAAGAGCCAAGAGTAATTGAGTATTGATGATGAATTGGGAGAGGAGGTTCTAAAGATCTGACCAGGTAGGAGCACACTGTAAGAGTACACCATGCAGCTTTATTGTGGTCTTGTTTGTAAATTGCAGCATTATTTATTATAGCTAAGATATGGAACCAACCCAGATGCCCCTCAGTAGATGAACAGATCAAGAAAATGTGGTATATATACACAATGGAATTCTATGCCTCCATCAGAAAGAATGACATTGCCCCATTTATTAGGAAATGGAAAGGCTTAGAAAAAATTATATTAAGTGAATTAAGCCAGGCCCAAAGAAACATAGGCCCCATGGTTTCCCTTATTTGCAATATCTGATATATGTCTGAATCAAGCAGAAAAGGTCAGATAAGGTGATGTTAGGGAAAAGAACCCTAAGATATGTATTCAAATTTTTTTTTCTTTCATGCGATTGTTTCTAACACATTTATAAGATTATTTCTTTGTTGCTTTGTATGTCCCTCCCCCACAGTATAACCCCAGCTTTCACTGTATTTGATGTCAGTATAATTTGTGGAGGGGAAGGGGAAGAACAAATCGTTTAAATAGGGATACAGGTGGATCCATTGCAACAATGAGAAGTACAAGTCGTTATGTCGAAAACAAACTTTACAACTTTGGTGTGGGGGTGGGGCCCGGGGAGGATTGGATGGGGGGGGAGGATGGGAAGGGATGGGAAGGGGGAAAACAAAGGAGGAGGCAACAATGCTTGATAAGAAATGTACTCACTATCTTGCCCATGCAATTGTAACCCCTCTGTATGGTATTTTCGCAATAAAAAAAAAAGAGTACACCAGGCAATACCCTGGGCCAGGAGAGCCAGATGCCATTGGAGAAGGAAGTAGTGTGTCATGGTACCATCCTGCTAGAACATCAAACCTTTCTCATGATGGAATGTCCTATCTATCACCCCTAAAGAGAAACTAAAATGCCCAATATGCTGCTTAACTAATTTGTTGATAGATGCAAATGAATTAAGGGTACTACTCCAGTACTTGTTACTTATCAGTCTGGCTAATTCCCTGCCAAAAATATAGGGTTTCACTTCCCAGGCCTATGTCTAGCCAACAATTTGGATTTTTGCTGCCCACTATAACTGGGGTGAAAGACACATTCCATTCTACCTACCTTGTTCTGTAGAGATGAAGTCTTAGGGAGTTTGCTAACCAGACTAGCTTGTATCCTCCACCCCCCAATCTTAGCTTTCTAAGTAGCTGGGATTACAAAAGGGAGCCACCAACTCCCACCTCACTCATTTCTTCCTTTTTTCTTATTACAAAGTAAAATGTCTCCATCAGGGGGGGATTTTTGAATTATTCCTCTTAAATTTCCCTCATTAGAAGAAGCTTGAAATATAATTCGATACGTATATGTCCCTATCTCTCAGAAACAAATTAAAAAAGAAAGTAGAACTTTCATGGATAATGATGATCTCCATTAGAAAATTTTGAGCTGAAAACCATGGTAGATTATCCAGGTAGACAGAAGAATGCTTACGACACAAATTTATTATTATTGAGTGCTGATATGGATGGCCTGATGCCAAGTGTTTATTTGCCTTTAATCTCACAAATATCCTAAAACAAATATTTTTTATTTTGTGGATGCAAATCCTGAATGAAGAAGTTACTATAAGTACCCAAGACAACATAATTAATAAATTGTTATGATGAGGTTCAGATCTTGATCCTTTAAACTTAAGATATATACAAATTCTATAATATCAAAGTCATATATTAAACTTGACTATTAGGGAAGATTTTGTGTAGTATTGTCTTAATTGTAGTTGTTAATTTTTTCAGAATTCATGTCTCTAAGTTATATAGAACTAAAAGGTTTGTCCTATTCTTTTTTTGTTTTATTTTTGTTTTCTAGTTGGTTCTTTTTTTGTACTTTTAAATTGTAAAAATGCTATACAGAGGAGTTACATGAGCAAGGTAATGAGTACATTTCCTATTAAGCATTGTAGTCTCCTCCTATTCTTAAATTCTAAAATTAAATTGTGGTGTGGCTGGCTATCAGAATGGTCAAAAGTAACTTTAGATTTGAGCATACTCTTAAGTTTGACATTGGAAAACTTATGAA
This sequence comes from Dipodomys spectabilis, assembly GCF_019054845.1. Classification (NCBI taxonomy): domain Eukaryota; kingdom Metazoa; phylum Chordata; class Mammalia; order Rodentia; family Heteromyidae; genus Dipodomys; species Dipodomys spectabilis. Next base: position 14,963,899 of record NW_024870703.1, on the reverse strand, counting down.
GTATTATTGTAAAACCAATAAAACTTCAGTGCTCTCACAGTAAGATGGAATTAATGTTTTCCTCATGGGATTATTATGAATATTAATCAAAGAACATTTGCCATGAAATTTATCGCAGGGAGTAACAAGCAATCCTTAAGTTAAAAATGGAAAACCCAAGGGTAGCTCATATCAGTGAGAGCTACTTTCTGTAATGGCTTAATTCAGAGATTTGTAGGTTTACCCTGATACCTACCACCACTACTTTAGGGAATAATAAAAAAAATTATTCAGAGAAACATTGATAGAATCACAAAAATTAGAAAGCATTCTAAAAATATGGCAAACACATATGAAGGCAGAAAACAAACAATAAGTCAGCTTTTATTTTTTCTTATTTCAAGCCAGAAAAGATGAAGATGTCTATGGTCTTTCTCACGAATCTATTATCCACTTTGTACCTTATATCACAATGCTACCCCAGATAAAATTGTAAAAGACAGACTACCTTCTGTGTAGTTGCAAGCTAGTGGTGAAAAGACAGGCGTGAACAATGAGTATCATGCTAATACAGTGATACAGTTCTTCGGTAATTTCAGCTCACCTCTTAGGTAATATTGGTTTGTCCCTTTTCCAGACTAATCCAGAGTGTTATTTGGAAATTGAAGTTAAATTTAAGATGAAAGGCAGAGTAGAAGACCACAGATGGGTCTGCAAGTCAAACAGGTGTTCTGCTTTACCATAGTCAGTGAAATCCAGTGTACGGTCAGCGATCTAAGGACATGAAACAATTATTACTCAGGAGGACACAAATAGGCTACACTAAGCTTTCTGGCTTTTGGTTCAGTCTAAGAACCATAGCTGGAACTGGCTGGTGAGTGAGGAGACTATATGTTAAAAGGACAAGTCGACATTTGTTTTGAGATACATCTCTAAACATCTGCCCAACATTTGCTGTCTCATTCCAGTGCAAGGGATGGACATGAAAAGAGACAGCAAGCCAGTGATCACTGCTCTCAAAGAGCATGGATTCCACTTTCTAGTTTTGAATAGAATGGATATGTGTGTGTATCAAAGACATGATGCCGTATTCTAACTAAATCCAACATTTGGTATGTCTAAACATCTTGTAACTATTATCTCCTATAATTTCAACAAATTCTCGTGGAAATGCTGTCTTGCTTTTAAATATGGGGAAAATGCCTAGAAAGGCTAAGCTTTGAGTTTATCTTCATGCCAAAGAATTTTATTTCAAGCAGATTTCAAATCTGTCAGCACAGGATTGAACACCCTGTCTACTGCTTTGGGGTTGCTCTTAACACTGATAGTGCTGTTTCTTAAAGGAAAGGCGTGGGAATGGGGCTCAAATTAACCTGTGGCTATGCCTTAGAATAAGCTGAGATTCAGATGGAGAATACAAAATGTCTAGTCTCCAGCACTCAAGTTTGGTTTCACTGGTTGTGAATAAGTAGAATGTTTAGGCCTCAGCTTAAACTTAAGTGATTTGCTTTATGATCTTAATGTAAGTGTATAGAATGTGTTTTGGTCATATTCTTTCCTCATCACCCACTCTTTTTCCGCCAGCCACTAGTGCCCAGCCAAGGAAGATTCCTTGCATATTTATATTCTCTTTCTTAAACCTAGATTCTGCATAGAACAGAAAACACGTAGTATTTGTCTTTCCAAGCCTGACATAGTTCACTTAAAAAAAAAAGATCCATTTTCCTGCAAATGACATATTCATTTTTCTTTATGACTGAATAATATTTATGTAATTTATATATCTCATTCTTCTTTATGACTAAATATTTTATACATCATATATATCACATTTTATTGATCCATTCATTAGGTGATGGGCCCCTACGGTAATTTCATCACTTGGCTATTGTGATTAGTACAGCTGTAAACTTGAGTGTACCGTGGTCTCTCTTGTGTACTGACTTGCATTCCTTTGGGTCTATGTTCAGGTGTTGTACAGCAGGGTCTTATGGTGCTTCTAGTTTTCATTAGTTGAAGAACCTCTGTGCTGATTTTCAGGTGCTGCCAACAGTGAACGAGCATTGGAGGGGCTCCAGAGGCTTTCCATGTGGCTTCTCTCTATGAATAGGTACTTAGAACTCAGTAGGCTAGCACAATGCATCTTTCAGAATTGTCCAAGGACCAGCAGCATTGTCCTTATCTGGAACTAGTCCAGACACAGACCTCATTCTAGATGTCCTAGCTCAGTATCTGAGTCGAGGGAGAGGTTCTGAACAAAGCAAATCGCTACTGATAAATTCATTAAACTTGATGTAAATGAAGAGGTAGAATTTTAACAGATGTACGAGAAGCAATGAGTTGAGAGATATGAAGGAAGAGAACAACTAAGGAAGTTTGCCTTTTGTATTTTGCTTTGCATGGTACAATCAGCTCCCAGACTTGCATAAGTCAATTCTTGCATTCTCATTCTAGATTCCCTGGGGTTGGCAAGGCTCTCATTGGCTTCTCAGTTTGCTCTTAAATGTCATACAACCTCTGTTCAAAATTACAACCTAATTATATTGTACCCATTTGGGGATACTTTTATGTTAAGAGTTTGTGCACATTTAACAAATGAAACCAGAAGAACTGAAGCAAGGAGCCCCACACGAGAAGCATAATGTAGACACAGAGACAGAAAACATTAGGCCATCTTCCCGACATTTTCTCCTCTAGCACTGAGTGTGTATTAAAGCTGTGCACTGCAGTAATGGTGGCTAATGTTGCATGGTAGAATGGAGAATGATTGAGTGATATATTAGCACAGTAGCCACACATCTGAGTGTGTACTTAACAGCTTGGCTGGTTTTACTATGTGCCGTAATTACAGATACTAAGCTGGCAGGTTTAGCTAAACATGGTGAAATAATCACTGAAATAAAATGCAATATGGTGAAATCTTCTAAACCTCAATACCACTTTCCACTATTAACATGCAAAAAATGACTTTGCTACTCTTCAGGAAAATTAGTTTGATATGACGTTACCCACAGGCCATACAGCCGTTCCAAAGGTATTCTGCTAACTAAAGACTGACTTCATTATAGGCCCCAAGAAAACAATAGCCTTCAAGGTTTTGCACAGTGTCTACTGTCTTGGAGGTGACAGGTGTGTCACTGAAAAACTTCCTCTGTAAGGCAGTATACAAGGAGGATTTACACAGCTTGTACCCTGCGGGTTCTATAAAGTAATTGTGGTCTTCTGCTGCTGAAGGTGAAACAAAGTCTGTCACTCATTTTATACCAATTCTCACTCCCCGTTGACCTGTGACACAGAGGTATGCATTAATTCCTTAGCTTCAATTCCTTCCAATGAGCCAGTGTAACAAAAGAAATAGACCTGTATGTAAGCAAGCAGCTACTAGCGTAATTATATTTACCTAATGACTTGCATTACAAAATTAGCTATGCAGTCCTTGGCAAATGTTTAACACCTGAAAAGAGTTAAAAAATACCATAATCTATGTATATGTATACATACATATGTACAACATAATATATAAATATTTATGTAAATGAAATACATGCATACTTGTAAATAAGACAAACTTATATGTATGGATTCTTGTTAAAATAGTGACAGTATTAAAATATTTCAAAAAGTAATATTTTTATTCAATATTAAAAATATCAACACTGGAAATAGACACAGCAAGCAATTCCAGTCTGGTTATGGAGCCATTCTTTCGCTATTTATTGTTTTCTTAATATTGTATTATTACTGGCTTTGATTTTCACATTTTTTCAAGTTGCTTTTTTTTTTTTTTTGTGGAGCTTGAACTCTGGGCCTGGGTGCTGTCCAGCTGTCAGCTGTCAGCTCAAGGCAAGTGCTCTACCGCTTGAGCCACAGCGGTTTTATGCTGGTTTTTATTGGAGATAAGAGTCTCAGGGATTTTCCTGCCCGTGCTGGCTTTGAACCACAATCCTCAGATCTCGGCCTCCTGAGTAGCTAGGATTATAGGCGTGAGCCACCAGCGCCCAACTTTCAAGTTGCTTTAACCAAAATAATTCTGCCTTATAAGCAGGAATAGTGTCTTCTCTTTTGCCTTTTTGACTACTACTATTTAGGTAGCCACATTTGAACTTTTAAGATAACTATATCTGGTAATCATAATAAAAATTCATAATAACTTGCTTTAAAAGAAAGATCAACTCTTTTAGCTATTCCAACCAAATAGCTGTAGTGATAACTTAAGGCTTGGTTGACATTTTAGTGGGTAGATAGATTTTTTTTTTCAAATGATGATATCTCCTGGTTACCTTAAAGTTCCAACTCTCTAACTGTGATTCCAATGCATATTTTAGTTTTGAGCATATGGAAGATACGCAGAAACTCATAATTTTTACACCATTTCCATGTGTTCAAATACACACACATCAGTATACAATGTCACAAAGCTGCTATAAACATTCCCCACACATGCTTCGTGGAGGTCCAAAGCATTCGTTTCTTTTTCTATTATGAAATATTTCCCCAAAATGGCTTTACTGATGTACATGCCTGCTGAGAGTCTGAGAGAGCTCCAGTTGCTCTGTATCCTAGACACAAATAGATGCTACCAGACTTCCATCTCATTATTACTATTATTTTGTGTGCACATGAAAATGAGGGCTGAAGTTTTTTGGTAGGACTTTACAAAAGAAAACTACAGACTCAAAAAATTGAGATAAGCCTTTATGTGATGAGAATAGTCTTTGCCTTGAGTCTTTAGCCTGACTTTCCATTGAAAATATGCTTCCTCTTCGATTGTACGACTTCCTTCTAGGTTCTGGACACATGACCTACATCTTGAAGAAGTTTCCATTCACATGGCCTCCGGTTGTGAGTGTATAGGTTCATTAGAGGTTTTCTATTTTGTATCATCTGCAGCTATAGCAGTGTCTTGTCATCTGCTAGCTGATGGACCACATGCTAATTAGCACTGCTCAGGAGAATTTGTGGGAAGATAGGGCACAGCTTGTATGGGCCTTTTCACATAATAGACATGGAGTATTTGTTGAAGTAGGTTGACTTGCTTTTTTGTTCCCCTATACAGTTGCTCTTTTGTGTTTATTTTCACTATTAAGAGTTCACTTTCATGAAAAATGGCTACCTACACGTTTACCTGAAATGTCTTAATTTGTCCACTTCAATACCTTGAGTCTTAAATAACGTGATCAAATATATTAGATGATGCATTTCTTAAAACATAAATCTTGTCCTAATAGTCCTCAAAACCAAGTAGGATCTATTTTTAAGGAGAGTTGGAGCAGAAGCCCAGGCCAATAAGCATTGAAAATATGTTCATGGTGTTTTGCCTCGTATCCTTGAAAGACCATGGTAACTATTGGAGCAAGTGTCATTAAATCTGTCATAAAGATTACTTGCCTGAACATTAGTAATTAAACAGAACCAACAGATAACATGTTGTACATTCATACTTCATATTGCTTTTGAGGTAGTTTTTAATCCGTGATGTGAAGTGTGTTGTCTAAATGCACAAGAGGGACAAGATGAGAAGAGAGGCCCTTGAATTACTGTTTTTCCATTTGTTCCTTTTTCAAATCACAGAGCTTTATTTGAAACAGTTTTGGTGACTATTGGAGCACAATGTTTTCCTTTTATTCTGAAAAATGCTTGTGCTTCTTCTTTTTTTTTTACAGCTCACTCTCTAGTAATACTTTGCAATGCTATCTTTTGTAAAATCCCAATGGTGTGTCAGATTTTCGATGATTACAGTGCTTGGAGACCAGAATGATTTCTTCTGTTGTTCACCCTTTCAAGTGAACATGTGTGTTTGGCTCTCTATTTCTATCAATGCCATTTAGCTTCTTACAAATGTTAGCCTTATGAATTTGTCTGGCTGTGAACAAGTGAGGCTGATGAGTTTTAGAGTATCAATTCATCCAGTTCCATTATGGTATTTCTTGTACCTGTGCCTTTGCGAGCCCATAATCTCCAAGGCTTAATGATACCACCAACATTCCCTTTGTTTAAGCTTTATTAATTAAATGTTTGAGAATTTATATATTTGAGTAATGCAAAACTTGGTAATATTATACATACATGTGTTTGATGGACAGGATGATACATGCCTGTAATCTCAGCATTTGGGAGTCTGAGACAGGAGGATTAACATAGGAAGTTTGAAGCCAGCCTGTGTTATATAGTAAGACACTGTCCCAGAAAACAGTAGATTTCTTTGGTAATGTCATTAGTTTATACTTTAAATAGGAAACCAGAAAAGGTTAAAGAAGCATCTCAAGGTCATTTATCTTACTGTATTATTGCTTCTTTTTTTGTTGTTGTTGTTGGTTATGGGGCTTGAACTCTGGGCCTGGATGCTGTCCCTCAGCTCTTCTGCTCAAGGCTAGTGCTCTACCTCTTGAGCCACAGCACCATTTCCGGTTTTCTGAGTGGTTTATTGGAGAGAAGAGTCTCACAGACTTTCCTGCCCGGGCTGGCTTTGAACCACGATTCTCAGATCTCAGCCTCCTGAGTAGCTAGGATTACAGGCATGAGCCACGGTACCTGGCCTCATTGCTTCTTTTAATGCTAGTTCTCTTCCAATTTCCAAGTTAAACTTCAAAACACGGTATCTTAAAGGGTTTTATTTATTTACCTAATGAGAGTGCTCCTAGGGCTCAGGGCCCTCTTCTGTAGTGTCCTGTCCCAGTACTTGGATAGTGCTCACTTCCCAAATGACTATACACAAAGCTCTCAAAGTTCTATACCCACACCACCAGTTCTTTAAATAGAATCACTATTGTCCTGATTTCAGAAGAAAGAAGCCATAAATCCCTGCCTCAGAAGCAGTAGTGGCAGGAATGGTGGCAATTTAACTGTAATAATTGCTATATTTCACTTATTTTAAGCTACAGTGGTAGGAGAATTGATTGTCCTAGATTTTCTCTCTCAGGTCCAGCTGAGAATTTTCCATGTGACCATCTGTCATCTCTTGATTTTAAATCATCACTGAGCTTCTTTTCCCATCTCTTTTCACATATCTATGCCTTCTTGCCTCCTAGATTATTAGACTATTTCCCAGAGTATTTCTGCTCCAGAGTCATCCCTATTTTGGATATCCAGATGAAAATACTTTCTTATTTGACTCAGTTTTTTGAAATGCATTTTTAGGGTATGTATTTGGAGAAAGGGAGCTCTGTGGCTGAATTACCATCAAATATTTTAACATACTTGGTTAAATGACATCTTCCATTTTGGTTGAACAAATAAATAGTTTCCAGAATAGTTGTTTATAGGCTTATTTGGGGATATGTATAAAGAATCTTCCTATTCCTATAGTCAATACTACTTTATAATGTTATATTTCACATATTTTGTGCAAAGTGACAAATGTTTGCTCTACATTATGTGTTCATTTTCCTTTCAGAATTTTAGACATCAGAAATGAAGCTTGTGAACACAAATTGAAGCTTGCTTTGTCTGTCCCTGTGTTTTAGGGATTTGAACTAATATTAAATTTTCAAATGGACATATTTCAATTTTAAAATTTCAAGTTGCTTTCCAAGAATGAATTATCACTTCTGATTAGCATTGTGGGTAATAAAAATGCATTATTTCCCACAAGGAATTGATGAAAAAAATAGCTTTGAAATAATCCTGCTCTTGTAATTCATCTGTAATTAAGCTATTTTAATAAAGCAATGAAAGGTTATCAATAGCTACAGGTTGAAGAAGTTGTTTTTATGAGATAGCTCCTTTCTCTGAATGCTTTACTAGATGATAACTCAGTAGGGGACCAATATTCCAATTGTAAGGAGAATACTAGGGAACCTAGATCATAGGTCTAAGTGTAGGGTGTGAATCCCATCAAACGTTGAACCTATGAACCATCAGATATAAAGTTCTCAGTCACAATCCTCTCCAACTTGTCATAAAAAATGCTCATCGTTGTCTTAGGATCTTCTTACTGTTTCCATAAACAAACTTTTCAAATAGGCATTTATTTTTCTTCATTATTGTGACACATATAGCACTAGGTTTATTTTTTTGTGAAACCTGCTTTAGTAATTTTTCTTGTAATTAAAGACTGGACAGAAATTAAAGAAAAGAAAAAATCTATTAACATGGTGCATTGGAGGAAGATTGTTTCCATACATGTGCAGTACACGCTGGATGCTGACTCAGAATGCTAAGGGTTGCAGAGTCTCTCCTAGATGCAGACCTTGACAAGTCTTCTTATAGTTCTCTTTCATGGAGCTCTTGGAAACTCTCTGAGACTGAAAGTTAGAAAGTGCTTTTTATAAGAAAAACAGTTCAGGAAATCCGATGGCACAAAGGCGATTGGGTTTTTAGCCTCTTAGGGGAAATTATCTATTCCAGCAAATCCACCTTCCTAATAGTTTTATATATTTTAGAAAAAGTATGATATTTTGTAAAAGTGTTTGGAAGGCAGTCATTTCCCAGTGTGAGCCAGTCTTTGCCCATTCAACACTGATTTACCGTTTTGTCCCCTCTGAATTTGTCCACATTTTTACTTAACTAATGATAACATTTTCGTGCATTTGTTACTTTATTAATTTTTTGCCTTCCTGCTTAATGAAATTCTGTTTTAGGAAAAGGGGTTTGGATTTACAGCTTTAGGAATGAAAAAGGTCTATTCACAAACAAAATAAATGTTGTATGGATGGTAAGGGTGTTTGTGTTACTATTATCAAAGACCTATGTCAACTCCTGTGGTCTCCTCAGCTGGAATTTTCCAGACAGTATTTGCTGACATTTCTGATAAGTAGAAGAGCAGCCAAGAAAGCAAATGAAGACTGTCCTGTAGGTAACTAGGATCAACGAATATTATAAAATAGAAATACTATTAATTCATCTCTGTGAGCTAAACCAATCAGAGCACTGGGAGCATCACCCCCAACTTGTCAACAGAGCATTTATAGATGCTTTGGGATAGTCTCAAAGGTATTGGTGTTTGTGTTTTATTTAATTATGTAATTCAGAAAGTAGAAGGTCTATAGCACAGCGTTAAACCATCTTAGAAGATACAATGCATAAAACATAGGACTCTTCCCTGAATACTGATGGGTGGATAATGATGGGTAAATTCTTATGTAAGGGAATACCAAAGATAATGTTGAAAAAAATAAGAATTCAGACCCAGAAATTCAGCATTGGGACAAGTAGAAAGGAAAGTTTCATGGGTGCTGGGAGAACTTTACATTAACTGTGAGCAAAAAGTGGGCTTTCTGACTGCTCTAGAGGGGAATTGTAGCTGACAACATTGAATGTGCAAATAGAGAGAGGTTCAGCTGGAGAGAATCTGTTCATAGTAAGAGGATCAGCAACCCTGGCTGGTAGGGATTCTCCAATCGATGAGGAAATCATATTGATGAGGAAATTATCTTCTGCTTTGCAGAACACACAATAGGCATTAAGTGGTAATTTTTAAAGTGTTTCAGAGATTTTGTGTGTGTGTGTGTGTGTGTGTGTTCTGTGTTATGGGTAGCAAAGTGATCATTTCCTTGTTAAACAAGTTAAGAAAGCCAAATTACGTAGGGAATAAGTTGGCTTTGCTTGTTTTCCCAAACACAGGTTGAGAGTAAGATTCATTACATCTTAAACTACTTTTTTTTTATTTCATTTTTATTTTTTTATTGTGAAAATACTGTACAGAGGGATTACAATTACATGGGCAAGATAGTGAGTACATTTCTTATCAAGCATTGTAGCCTCCTCCTTTGTTTCTCCTTCCCATCCCATCCCATCCTCCCCCAGCCACCCAACCCAATCCTCTCCCCGCACCAAAGTTGTAAAGTTCATTTTCGAAAAAACGACTTGTACATCTCATTGTTGCAATGTGTCCACCTGTATCCCTATTTAAACGATTTGTTTTTCCCCTTCCCCTCCACAAATTATACCAACATCAACTACAGTGAAAGCAGGGGTTATACTGTGGAGGAGGGACAAAGCAACAAAGAAATAATCTTATAAATATGTTAGAAACAATCGCATGAAAGAAGAAAAACCATTTGAATACATATCTTAGGGTTCATTTCCCTAACATCACCTTATCTGACCTTTTCTGCTTGACTTAGACGTATACTAGATATTGCAAATAAGGGAAACCATGGGACCTATGTTTCTTTGGGCCTGGCTTACTTCACTTAATATAATTTTTTCCAAGCCTTTCCATTTTCTAACAAATGGGGCAATGTCATTCTTTCTGATGGAGGCATAGAATTCCATTGTGTATATATACCACATTTTCTTGATCCAGTCATCTACTGAGGGGCATCTGGGTTGGTTCCATTTCTTAGCTATGGTAAATAATGCCGTAATAAACATAGTTGTGCTGGTAGCTTTAGTGTGGTCTTGTTTGTAAAATTTGGGTAAATGCCCAAAAGTGGGTACATCTTAAGCTACTTATATCCAAAAATATAATCTGTGTAAACCTGAGTTAGAGCAATGGGATTATTCTAAAAATAGAAACAGTGAAAAAATTATCATTGTGCCAAATACTCTACTAATTTGATGTTAGAAATTGTAACTATACAGCAATTGTATAAGGCAGGTGTTTGAATGGTCATTTCACAGATGAAAAGTTTCAACTTCAAAGAATTCATTTGGCCTGCCAGATATCACACAAATATCTGATAGTATTGTCTTCACATTCTTTCTACTAGCTTGCGCTGCATTGGTAAGGCATGCTTGCAGACAATTCAAAGCTCAGAGATCATAAAGGACTTAGAAACCATGTTCATTTTTTTGACATAGTTATCATTTCACACATGAAATCAAGTCCAAACCAATTCTGAAGTAAGAGAGAATCTCATGCTCTCTGACAAGTTAAGGTGACAAGTGATGGTCAATAGTTAGACCACATTTCTACTTTGGTCTCATTTGCTCATACGAAAGACCTGTATAATCACAGATGTGCACATTTTCTATAGTTTACATGATACTTTAAAAATGCTTTTAAATAAACTTTACTAACAATCACTAAAAACAGGGAGTGGGGCCTGTGCTTTTGCCAGTTTTATTGGGAAGAATTCAAGAGATTCAAGAAGTGCTAAATAATAGAGCCAGAGACAATATCCATTTTTCATACCATGTCCAAAGCATACTAAAGCCCTACAAATGGTTGTTATGACAAATATAGAAATATCCTGGCTTTATTTGTTTATTTAGCCAATATCTGAGTGGTTAATTAGAGATAAGAGTCTCATGGGGACTTTTCTGCCTGAGCTGGCTTGGAATCATGATCCTCAGAGCTCAGCTTCCTGAGTAGCTAGTATTATAGGCATGAGCGTGCAGTGCCTGATTCTATCTTGGCTTTTGAAAAGATGAATAGATGTGATCTATTCTCTTTGACTTGTATGTGTCCTTTATGTCTACTGTCACTTGAAATCCTCTTCTAAAATTTTATTCAAAATACTTAATTCCTTATAATCATTTTCTCAGTCATTTTCTAGTCCAGGATAGTTCAAATGTCTTAATTAGTTCTTCTTCAAATGATTCTCAGGTTACACATCTAACTTCTTCCTTTTTTCAGTTTCTAGTTTTAAGAATGCTCTAGAAATACAAAATCACCACCTTTCACATCAAACAGAATGAAAGAATACTGCTAACCATGATGATGATATGGGCAGTCCTCCATGCTCTGCTTCTCCTATAGTTCAGTGAAAGTTAGTAGTTCATTGAATAGGTCATTCCATTAGAAAGGCAGAAAAATCTATGCATGGAAAATATTGATTACTTCAGTTGGGTGGCTCCTGCCTTATAAATAACAATCCCTTAGAACCTTAAGAGGGTTACCAATTAGACTTGAAGCTTGTCAGGGTTAGCGTTGGGGCTGTTTGTGTGTTACAGATTTGGCTTTGTTGCTACTTTTCTCCCAACCTTTACACTAAGGCAGTCCAGCCACATTTGGCTCTGCCACTTAGAGTCATGGGAGAAGGTCAAGGTCAATTCGTCTGACATTTCTTGCCTGAAAAATCAGAGCCTTTGTAGGAAGTGACTACTTCCCCACTGTCTCCTAGATAAGGGAGGGACCGAGGAGTGGGCATTTCCCCTTCTCCTTCTCGCTAGTGCAGTTCCAGTGCATGCCTGCAAGAGCCTCTGCTTCTGCCTTCTTCCTTGTTAATTTCTCCTTTTGTGAGGAAGCCTTCAGGAAAAACTCTAAGTGCTCTGCAATCACGCTGTAAGTACAGGAGACATAAAGAATCCCAGGAGGTATTATGATTGGGGAGAGAAAGGGGAAATGCATTATCCACATGTAAATGCATTCTCCAGCTTGGAAGACTTCTGAACAACTAATTACAAACTAAGAAAATTCTTCAATGAGAAAAGGACATTTGGATTCTGAGATTAAATCCAAATAATTGCAAAGGAACTAGCAAAGGGAAGCTTGCCCGTGGTTCTGTGATAGCACAGGACTCTGGGTAATTGAAAAGGAAAAATGCAAACATGAAAGTGTATCTAAAGAAAACACATGGGAAATGGATATCGAAGGAATCAATAGAGGAAAAAAATCACTTCCCCTAAGTATAGTGTCAAGGAAACTCTACTGGAAAAAAATTCATAATACATTCTCCCAGGGAACTATGAAGAAGCAAATGCTGAGCATTTTTTTAAGGCTGGAGGAAACTACACAGGAATTTAAAACACAAATTAATAATCTAACTGACAAAGACCTATGAAAGGTGGTTATGTGCTCTGTGGGGGGAAATAAAATCAATGAAAAATGAACACATTGTTTTTATACAGAACACATGCTTTTTGTTGTTCCCATCTCAAAACTGCATTTTTGCTATTCCAAATTATTAAGTACTCACCGTAGTCCATTCTGTTTTTCAGGGGTTGGTAATAGAACGGCAATTGATATTACGCAACAATATGAAGAATATTCTTGTAGGTTTCAAGAAGAAAACAGAAACTATACCATGCAGGATTATTGAATATTTGTCTTTAATAAAATGGCTTACACATACTTTTAAAAGAATGGACCTCAGCTCTGGCTTATATTCAAATATAAGCTCAGCAGAGTAAGACTCATTTTTTGGATTCTTTCTTTTTCTTTGTCAAGGTGATGTGCAGAGGTGTTACAGTTACATAAGTAAGGTAGTGAGTTCATTTCTTGCCCAACTTGTTACCCCTTCCCTTATCCTGTCATTTCTGAAGCTCAGATGGAAGCAATTCATTATTTAGAAAACTACCCTAACATTGGGTGTTTAATGGAACTATATCTTTTTCAGCTGACATAATGTAATTGTGTGTGTTTGTGTGTGTGTGTGTGTGTGTGTGTGTGTGTGTGTGCGCGCGCGCACGCGCTCACTGGGGCTTGAACTAAAGGACTCACATTCCTGCTTGGCTTTTTTTCTCTCAAGCCTGCCCTTTCCCATTGAGGTATACCTCCAGTTTTTAATGTAACTTATGATAACATGTTTAGTCACATATCCAGGAGCAGAACATTCTATTTCACATGATATAGCACTTAATTCACATAGGAAAATAAGGTATTTACTAAGTGTTCTCTATCGTATTAAAGAAAAAGACTGATTTACTGCTGAATACTGAATGAGAGCATGGATATAATTGCAATATTTTTGCAGTATTTTTAATGACTTATAAAGCTAGTCTTTTTGTTCCTTAGACTGTCTCATGTAGTAATAAGAGCAATGTTGTTTTAATTTTTAAAAAGTTTGATTACATTAATTCTTTTCTTGGAAAGGTTCCTCAACAAACAAAAAAAAGGGACCCTACTAGATCTATGTGGCTTATTTCTGCAAAAAATAAGGTTAAAATACTGTCTTCCCATATATAACAAGTACAAGTAATCTGGCAGTATGAGAAATATTAGTGATGGACATTGGTTTGTCATTACTTTTCCCATAGTGATTGTATCATTACCAGATACCAGTACCAAATCTATTGCCTTTTCTGCAGATTTGAATCTACACTTTGGTGTATCTTGGACGTACAGGTCTGTCTGTATGTGTTCATGGCATGCCTGCTGTCTTTATAAAGATCACAGTATATACTGATGAAGACTGAGAGGTGTTCAGAATGTGTTACCCAGTTGTGCAACTAGGTAATAGTGCAGTGTCGACCATAATTACATGCACAGATACTCATTATGTGTTTCCTATTTGCTAGACCTATGCTGTGTTTTTAAACTTAGTTTTATTTTCATTTGCATGTATCAGTTGTATAGGGGGACTTTATTTTGACATATACATATTTACTTATAGTATATTCTGATCAGATCCACTCTGTCCATTGTTCCCATCCTTCTCTCCACCATCTTCTTAAAACAGCATCAACAGATTTCAGTGTTCTATTTCTATACATGTATGTAAAATATTTTCACTCTCTTTATCCTCACCTCTCAGTACCCCCAGAGGAAAATGTTAAGCTAAAACTTACAGCAGGCAAAAATTAAGTCTCTGCCCATCCCCTTAAGTGTAAGATAGGGAAAAAATGGGTTTAATTGTTGTTGGAGGATTGTGCTGCAAAATTTTGCTAGCCATGATCTGTCTGCTAGTCACTCTTTCTGCAGTATTTTAGTTTGTATGTTCTGAGTGATTTCTTTTTTGCTTGCAGTTGTTACTGGCATCAACTAGTTATACAAAAGAATTACATTTTGACATTTTCCTATCTGCATACAATGGACCTTGATCAGACTAACCTGCTACATCATTCTTCCTCACTCTCTCCTCCTTTACCAAATGAATCTCATCAAGCTTCATTGTTCCATTGCCACACATGGACATAAAGTACTCTGTGAAGGAGGGTAAATTAGTGACAATTTTTAATAAGGCCTGTGATTAAGCCAGTATGTTTTATTTTCTTAAAGATAACCCTGTTGTTAAGGTAGCCTTGTAAGCTAGATATCATAAAGAAATAGATAAGAAGTCAGAATCTAGGAAAAAGACAAAATAGATTGTATATACAATAAAGAATTGAAAACCTACAATGTATTGTTATGTCATGGAGAACTTGGTTATATTCTCTATTCCTACAGAGTAGATTCAAACTGAAAATATATGGTTCTACTTCAGCTATTAAGTGGAATAAAGAAATCCCTAAGATAGATTATTTGTAGAATCACTACATAGGATGCACTGTTGGAGTAGAAAAACAAAATCTTAAGTTAGTATCCTACTTGAAGTCTGTCACTCTTAGAGTTGATGAGAAACCATAGATTCTGAATATCAGGAGTGTACTTCACATTGTATATACCTGAGTGGGGACTCTCACCACCTAGAGAAATGTACACGGAGCATGAAAGACTGTCATGTCAAAGAGTAAAGGTGAGTCAAAAGTGAAAAGTAACAGCAGCAAATGCACTTTGCTTCCTATTGCATGCACATGGCCTTCCAAAGGTCCCCCATCTTTACTATACCACCGATAGGAATAGTATATACCCTTTTGCTCCTCACCCAAATTTGAAGTCCTTAACAAATTCAGGACTGCAGTGGCTTCAACCCAATGAGATTTGCAATGGGTTTTTGGTGGAAGCAAGAGAATTTCTAAGACATCTCATCTACAAATTTCTCACAGTTAAAATTATTATCAAAGCATCAACAAAGATGAAGAATTTTGGTTGTGGTGTCAAGAGGTGACATCCACAATCCAGTCAAGAAGAAAATATGTGCATCTATATTTTCCTTCTAAAGAAATTCCTTTGGTTGAGTTCTCCGATTAGCACAGTGTGTGAATCTCTAGGATGTAAATGGTTAGCAAGTTTTATTTTTATAAAGATTCTTTCATGTGAACCACGTAGCAAGTTTTTTTTCCCGTGCACACAGTGAATAATAATTAGCTATTCTATTCATTGGTATGAAGAAATTGAAACTGAACACTTTTTTTGTTTAAGGGAAAAGAGAAGGTAACAATAGCCGTGTTCTGCTAAATAACTCCATTACAATTAGGAAGACAAAAGAAACCATGGATTTAGCACATCATTAGAATTAAATTTGATAGCAATTATCCTGTCAAAAAATGAATGTAATTGAATTGAAGTCAGCAAGCTTTGACTAAATTATTTACACCAAGACACTTAAAACTCAATTTAACCAATCTAAAAAAGCCCCAATTGTAAATAATATGGTTTGGTGTGGGTTTATGAATTCTACCTAGAGTTAAATCTTATTTTTTTTGGGGGGGGGGGTCTGGTCGTGGGGTCTGAACTCTGGGCCTGGGCACTGACCCTCAGCTCTTCAGCTCAAGGCTAGCGCTCTACCACTTGAGCCACAGCGCCACTTCCGGCTTTTTTCTTTTTGCTTATGTGGTACTGAGGAATCAAACCCAGGGCCTCAGGCATGCAAGGCAAGCACTCTATCACTGAGCCACCTTCCCAGCCCCAAATCCTATTTTTATTTGCTGTCATATAGAGATAGGCCTCTATCTTTGCTGTGGCTTTTAGTTTTTCCCTTACATGTTAAAATGTTCATCATAAGGGGCCTAACTGACACATGTCCATTACTCTTTCTTTTATGTTATTCTAAATACATGTCAGTGAGTGTCAAGAAAACCCAATCTGGAACAGAAAAACTTGTATTTGTATCTCATGGATGAAGACATACTAACTATATCCTATGACTCTTTTCCTCTATTCTATCTTGGTGTGTGAGTTGTGAGAAAGCACACCTTTAACACTAGAATGCTTTAAAAAAAAATAAGCTGGGTGCTAGTGATTACTGCCTGTAATCCTAGCTACTCAGGAGGCTGAGATGTGAGTATTGTAGTTCAAAGCCAGGCTAAGCAAAAATGTCAGTGAGACTCTTATTTTTAATTAACCACCAGTAAACTGAAAGTGGAGCTGTGGCTCAAAATGGTAGATTGCTAGCCTTGAGCAAAAAAGCTCATGGACAAGCTCATGGACAAGCCTCATGGCTGACACACACAAAAAGGTAACCTTTCCAAAGTAGCAGAAGTTATTGTTCTTTTCAAATTGTTTCTAAGGGGATAAAATGCCACATGGTACTTCTCTAGCATTATCATTGCATCATTTGATTTTTAAATTGTGATTGCATAAGATATTGAAAGAGTTAGTTTAATTGTTTAGTTGGATTATTACCACTTATTAAGTGGTTAAACTGAAAGAAAGGATCATTGTAGACTTTTAGTTCCTCCTGCCTCCCTCCCTCACTCCCTCTCTGCCTTCCTGCCTTCCTGCCTTTCTCTTTGTCTTCCTTCCTTCCTTCCTTCCTTCCTTCCTTCCTTCCTTCCTTCCTTCCTTCCTTCCTTCCTTCCTTCCTTTCTTCCTCTCTCTCTCTCTCTCTTTCTTTCTTTCTTTCTTTTCTTTCCTTTCTTTCCTTTCTTTCCCCTTATTCCCTCCCTCTTCCTTCCTTTCCTCCCTCCCTCCCTTCCTTCCTTTGCTGTCTTAGTGGCTTGCTGGTACTGGGGCTTAAACTCAGGGCCTACATACTATCCTTTAACATTTTTGCTAATATTTTAGTCCAACCTTCACCTCCAGCCTTTTTCTGGATAAATGGAGATAAAAATCTTGGTCTTTTCTGCCTGGGTTTGCTTCAAATTGGGATCCTCAGATCTCTGCTTCCTGAGTAGCTAGAATACAGAGATGAGCCACTGACACCCTACTTTCTACTCTTTCAATGAATTAGACATAAAACTAAAGAAAGACAATTTCCCAACCTGCAGAAATCCCACTCTCTGTTAATATTATTGCAGAAAATTGAAATCATGAACATCCAAATGCACTTTTGCAGCTCTCCTGACCAGACCAGCAAGTGTTTGACAGCATTATGGCACATAATCTGTATTTGTACAGATAATTACAATAGTAGTTACCATTTATTTCCTATTTTATATCTAATCACCATTTTTCTTTGATATTAGTTTCTTTGTAATTTATTATCTTTGATTTCTTTTTTAAAAAATTATCTTTAAGTGGTCGTGCAAAGGAGCTGCCATTTAACAAAGGAGTTTGTTATTGTCTAGAATGGAGCAAATAAGAAAGGTGTAAAAGACCTTGGGCTTATTAGTGGAAAGGCCTGTTAACCAAATATCATTCATTTTAGTTCTTAGAGATGAGCTAACCACAAACTTCTTTCCAAATTGCAATAGAGAAAGGAAAGAAATACTCTGGGCAATTTAAGGTAGCTGAAAGATTTCATTTGTAAAGACAATGGTGTTGGATCCTGCCCTGTAATGATGAATTTTCCCAAGATAAATCTATTCTCTCCTAGCAAGGGATAGCATAAGGATGTTGGGAGAAGAAGCTACCAAGGATGTGGGAGTGAAAAGTAGTGACATGGAGGATTTTCACCACATAAATAACACAGTCAGAAGACAAGCAACACAGAAAAGATAACCAGGGATTTAGAATTTGGTATATATGCCAACCTTCAATTTAACTCTTACATAAGATCACGAGGAGATAATATTTACTAATTTTGTATATTAAATACAGATAGATACCTGGTAGGTTGTGTCTAAAAAAATGCATTTACCCAAAAAGTGAACACTTATTTCCTTCAAGATGACTTCTCTGAGTAAGTTTATTCTCTGAGGAAAATTGATACTTTGAAGTAAAGGCCAGAGAATCACATAATATTAGAGAAAAATACTCATAAAATACAAGATAACAGACTCTTAGGAACAACAACAAAAGGAAATATAAGAAATAAAATAATTTAAAGACTATACTCTACTAACAAATAAGAATGCTGTGTCTCATAACAGACACTGTAGTAAGTAAGAAATGCAAAGATGACCCACCTTGGAAAATAATTCAAGTATTCTTATTTATAATTGTGTTACGTACTATTAGAAAAGACATTTATATTCTTACCTGGATTATTGCATTGCCATTAGAACCAAATGAGAGCATCACAGAAGGATTGTTCTTTGAAAAATTACCTTGTTCTGCACAGCACCAGTAACTCCTGCCTCTAACCAGAGCTATTCAGGAAGCTGAGATCTGGAAAGTCAAGGCTCAAGGTCAGCTAGGGGAGAAAAGTTTGTTAGACTTCATTTTAAAATAACAGCAAAAAGAGGGATTGGATGTGTGTGTGTGTGTATGTGTGTGTGTGTGTGTGTGTGTGTTAGAGAGAGAGAGAAAGAGAGACAGAGACAGAGAGAGACAGACAGAGACAGAAAGAGAGACAGAGAGGGAGGAGAGAGAGGGAGGAGAGAGCATGTGTATGAGTGTGTATCTTGTTCTGGTCAAGAAAATAAACTAGATTGGAGGAGGGGAAAGACATGAGAATAAATTATTGCCTGGTTGTGCTTTATATTCCATTTGACTTTAAAATATCACTATGATCCAAGAAACTGACAAGCCCTTCTATTTTTCATATATATATATATATATATATATATATGCTTTGACCTTCCTTAAGATTAGCTCAAATACCACTTTCTTGTTGACATTTAATTGGGATAGGTATGGAGAACTAATAATTCCATTTTCTTTACCTCTGCTGTGCTACAGTTTGTCTTTTACAGTTCTTACCACATTAACCTTTTAGCATGTTTTTCAGTTGAGGTTGGAGATTAATTGAAATCTATTCAATCCATCTGCTATACAGTATATTTATAGTGATATATTAAATTATGCATTTGTTCCTTTACAAGTTCAACAGTAAAAAATTATTTTACTAGTTCTATTGATAGGATTAAAAAGTAGTGAATTAAGTGTATGCTCATAGAAAGAAGTTTTTCATTAAAATGTTGCTTCATAGGGCACTGCTTTCAGATGAGAAAGTAAGAATCATATTTATTTAAGCATAATTTTCAGTCAGTATTAGATATTATCAATGAGAATAATTTAATGGAATCTTCTGTGAACATAAAGATTTTCTGTTACTCCACATGAAAAAAAACATTCTTTTGAAAGCACGTGATAACATTGCACCTGTAGCTTATGTGTGTAATGCTAGCTACTCAGGGACCTAAGAGTATAAAGGATCTCAATTTTAGGATCAACCTGAGAATAAAAGTTTACATGACCCTCTCTCAAGAATAAGTAGAAAAAACTCAAAGCTGGAGGCATGGCTTAAGTAGTAGAGCACTAGGCTAGGAAGTAAAGGTCCCAAGTTCAAACTTCAATACCATAAAAGATGCATAATAAACCAAATCTAATTGGTGTTTAATGTGTGTTTCTTTTTAATTTTACTGACTTTGGAGCCCAAACCATGAATGTCAATACCAGTTCCCTTCTGGGTTTTATTATTCCAGGAAACTGTTCTTTAAGAAAAGTTACAAATAGTTCTTGTTTATTTTGGGAGCTCCCCCAAATCCATTCATTTTAATTTCTTTTGTATACTTCTTAGTTCTGGAGATTGAACTGAGGACTTCATATAGGATAGGGAAATACTCTATGTCTCCTAAATGCATTCGAATGAAGAGAAGACATAGGCAACACTGGCAACTGTTGGCATCTGAAGACACCCTTTGAAACTATCTCCTTTAAAATTTGTTTATAGGAGGGGACCTAGTGCCGTGGTAGGGTGTTTATCTAGCACACAGTTTGCCATTTCTGTCAGTCCTAACCTACATTAACCATACCCAATCCTTGTCACATACATTTCTTTAGACCAGACACCAAAGCCTCAGAAATTCAACTTGGATGTTCCTTGTAAAATTCCACCAGAATTATGTGAGTGGGATGGTTTCTTTTAGCATGACAAGGCAAAAACTCTTATTGGCAGGGAAGTTTTGATAATGCTTTGCCATATTTTTTAATGCATGACGAAATTTTACTTCTTCCTTATTCACAGGCTAGTGTTTATACACACTAAGCACATGGTCTCCTATGTAAGCTATGAGTCCAAAAGTTTTATCGTCCGGGGTGGGGAAGGGGGGCAAAAGAAATTTAAACTGGCACGTAGTATTTTTATGGAATGTATACAGCTATTTTGATAAGATGAACAGTGTTTGAAGTTTCATTCTGGCTTTTGCTTAACTACAAAAACATTCCCTTAAACCACTTCCCTTTGATTACTTGGACACTTGGAGTTTATACATGAGTGCCTTCTCTCACTCAGATAAAATGTTAAACTCCGCTGCTCCAATACCACAGAGAAATGAGTATTCTTTCTTAAGACATCCTAAATCACTTTTGTTTCAAGTGTTTGTTTGTGAGTACTGTGCTTTGTGGTATGACTACTGTTCATTTGTTTCTCTCACATAACCTCTCAGAAGACTGGTGTTTGGTCCATTTATGCAGCTTGCAGTAAATCAAAGAGCAGTGGCTCTGGGTTTGGAAGGACGTAAGTTTTTCCATGTTTTCTCTATTGCCTTTGTGACCATTGACAATTACCAGCGCATTCTATGTTTTACTTCCTTTCAAGTGCAAAATAAGGACAGGACTATCTCATTTCCAGATTTTGCTACATGGATGAAATGATATGGGGATGTAAAGCAGTGTATTCAGGCCTGGGATGTCGGAGTTCAAAGACAGCAGCCACAGTGTAAATTTTTTATCATTTACTGTTTCATTTAAAGACTTGACTTTGATGATGGTGGTACCTTCTGCTGGATGGCTTTATTTTCCACTGTAATGTACACGGTTTCATGATGTTTTCTTCTACTGGTGTTTTCTTCTAGTGTGTTGTTTGTAAGCTGAACCCTCCCTAGCCTCTGTTTCCGTTCTTTCATGAAGGTTCCCTTCTTTCAAAACCATGGGTCTTGGTTTAACCTGTCACACAGACTGAGAGTCAAATGCATTGTCCAGATTTTTATTTGATTCTTTTTTTCTGAATGCAGTGAACTTCTCCAATTAAAAGAATTATTTTAAAACGTAGCTACTCTAATCATACATGAACTTTTAACTTGCATTTTAATAGGCATTTAAATACAATTTGATAATTCTATCATCTACATTTAAAATAAAATTTGATAATACTACCATCTACATCATATATGCATAAGACTTTTTATTGACCATAATGAAATCCAATGTCTTTTTTTTTTATTGTGAGAATATCGTACAGAGGAGTTACAATTACATGGGCAAGATAACAAGTACATATCTTATCAAGCATTGTTGCCTCCTCTTTGTTTCCCCTTCCCATCCCTTCCCATCCTCCCCTCACCTCCCCCGTCTTATTTCAGGTGATCTACAGTGAAGAATTGACTTCTCTTTGATCTTAAGCAAAGAACTTTTAGTAAGTTACAGAAGCTGGAACTTAAGTAATTAAATCAGAAGCTTTGTTGGGGCAGTTAGTAATTCAACATACCCTGTCAGGGATGTCTAGTAGCTATGTCTCCGGCATGTTTAATAACATTGTGAATTCTTTACATATAAAAATAATTCTGCTAATATGCTACATTGAGGATAGCATCTGTTGACTTTCCAATAGTGAGATTACAATGATAAATCATAGAAGAAGCAAACGTGAAGGGTTTTGAAGTAGATAAAACCCACCTACCTCTTAAGCAGCTAGGTGCTCAGACTTGCTCAAGGTTACACTGCCCATTAATAAGTGATTCATCGGTAGTTGTCACAGACTTTCTTTGATTTTGTTTGATCCATGCTCTTTCTCACTGTCTCCACTGGATTAACGACACATATTTGTGAGGAGGACGACCAGGGTTATGGTCATTTTTCTAAAGAGATGCCCATCTACCCTCTTCAGCTCAATAGGATCCATGCAAACTTTTCTTTTGATGTCGCCTTTTTTTTTTCTGTCCAGTCAAGAAAAATGAGAAAACTTGCAGTCTCAGGCACTGCATTGATGCTGTTGGAATGACTTTCCATTACAAACAACAAATTAGTTGTTAAACACTCTCAGTATGTATAAATAAATATAGTATACCTAGAGATTTGCTCTATTCTCATTCTACTGTATATTCACTCCTGCCACCCAATTTGTATATCCTTCTAGAGAATACTTTGTGTTTAAAACTATTCTTTCCTTGGTCTTAAATTTCCCCAATATGAGACTTATTTTCTATCCAGCTGTTTGCTGCTGGGGAAATGGAAGCTTTGAGTATAGGTTAAATTTCATAGGCTAATGTGCTCCATGAGAGCAAAATAATCACCAACCTGTTTTCTTCAAGAAACATTTAATTATTCAGTATCAAACAAATATTCTTGCATCTGCATTGCTTTGTTTTAAATAAATAATTTATCAAAGAAACTTTCGCAAAGTTCCTGTGGCATTCACTTGTGTAAGACAAAGCAGGTACAAAGAAAGACTAGTTTGGAACTGAGTCTGGGAAAGATATAGTTTTGTTGAGATATGATGTTAGCAGCAAGAGGATCGTAGTCTCGTAGATGGCAGTAAGTGTATGGACAAACAGAGTATTGGGCCAACAAAGTGTATTGGGCAAACAGTGCAACCAGGTCTTCTGATGCATTAGATGTAGGGCATGAATTATAAACTAAACTTAATGGCCACTCTGCGTTTTAAATTATACAAATTATAGTGTGTATTAAGATGATTTGGAAAAGATTTGGAGAGGTGGGTTTTAAGAATTCTGGAAAGCTAACAGGGCATGGTAACTCACAGTTATAATCCTAGCTACAGGAGAAACTGTGCTGAGAACAATCATGCTTTGAAGTCAGCCTTTAATCAAAAGTTCATGAGACCCTATCTCAACCTGTAAAAACTGGGTGTGATGGTATGCACCTGTCATCCCAGCTATATGGAAAGTGTAAATAGGAGGATCATGGTCTGAGCCAGCCTGGACAAATATATTCATATACTGTGTATGAGTGTATTTGAAAAAATATTGAGTGCAAAATGTGCTAGAGGCATAGTTCAGATGATTGGCCACCTGCCTACCAAGTGTATGGCCTTTTAATTCAAACTCAAGTACTTGCAAAAAAAAAGAATAAAAAATCTGAAACCCTTCCTTAATAATTAAACCAGGCAAAATGTGGATCACGCCTGCAATCCCAGCTACTCAGGCGGCTGAGATATGAGGATCATGGTTCAAAGCCAGCCTGGACAGGAAAGTCCATGAAACTCTTATCTCCAATTAACTATCAGAAAACCAGAAGTGGTGCTGTGGCTCAAAATACTAGAGTGTTAACCTTGAGCAAAAGTGCTCAGGGACAGCGCCCAGGCCTTGAGTTCAAGTCCCATGACTGACAAAAATAAATGAATAAATAAATAAATAGAATAGCACATTAATAAAATGTTTTTCAGATATGCGTGGTATTGGAACTCCTGGAAAACAAATTAGGAGGCATGACTATAGATGGAATGCTACAAAAGCTAGAGTCATGCCAGATGCTAAGACTTCCTGCCAATAATCTTTGGGAAGTTGAGATCTGATAGTCTTGGAGTGTACTCAGGCAGACAAATACAAGACAATCTTATCAGCAGTTAACCAGGAAAAACCTAGAACTTGAGGCATCACTCATATGATAAATAACAGTCATCAGCAGCAGAGCTGAAAACCACAAAGCCCTGAGTTCAAATCCAACCCCCCAGGGGGAAAAAGTCACAGAGGAAGTATGTGGGAATGATGAAGCCAACCAGCTACTTACTAATCCAGAATTAAAAGGTATTTCAGAAGCAAAAATTTGTCTTCAGTGACAAATGGTCCTGAGATAGAGACTGGCAAAATAAAGAGAGAAGTTCCTCTGGTTTTTGACTTGTTGAACTGATTTTTTTTAGACATACTGGGCTTTGAACTCAGAGCTTAAATTTGCTAGATGGGTGCCATACTACTTGACTCTGTCAGATTTTTGCATTGGTGAATTTTTTGGGGATAGAGTCTGCCTTATACCCCAGGATAGTGTGGATGGCAATCCTACTATTTGTGCTTTTCTATATTACTGAGATGGC
Source organism: Dipodomys spectabilis (assembly GCF_019054845.1). NCBI lineage: Eukaryota > Metazoa > Chordata > Mammalia > Rodentia > Heteromyidae > Dipodomys > Dipodomys spectabilis. The sequence goes on along the minus strand of NW_024870703.1, from coordinate 14,939,180 downwards.
ATGTATATCCCAGCCATTGAGTCAGGTGAAGTCTAGCAAGGATAATAAGCTTGAGCCTCTACATCTAGCCCTCTCTGATGAACTTGACAAGGATTTTGGTGATGTGGTGTGTGGTGGTAACTGTGCGAAGACAAAGAAATAATGCCTCTTCATAGGTGAAGGGGACTGAAAGAGGACTGATGTGTCTGAATATCTTTTTCTCTGACTGTGACGGGGTATAGAATATATTATATTGGCTATGGGAGGGTATCCCCAATAGTAGTTGAGTCTTTGAGTGTTTGGCTCAGAAAAGAGATAAATTATTCGATTTGTTGGCTCAACAAACCACATCCTAAGCTGAACTATCTCAGAGCCGCCACATGGTCAATCAGTGGACAATCTGATGCTTAAATCACTGTATGTACCCCTACAGTGCAGAGGCACAGATGCTAGCCCATGGGTTTTCCTTGGCGTGTGTGTTAGTTGAGAAAGTGAATTTATCACATAGGCTGCTCTGGGAAATCAGAATGAACTTACTAAAATACAAGGTATTGTCACTCTAGCTTAAAAATCTTGCAACGATACTCCATTTCATTCAGATTATAACCTGCCAGATCCTACAGGTTTATGTGTTTAGTGACCCATTTTTAGCCTAAGTCCCAATACCTTTCTTAATGTATACTCTATTACAGCCACATTCCTTCTTTCTCCATTTTTTTGAACATGTCAGGAAACTCTTGTTAATAATGCCTTTGTGCTAAGGAGTGATTGTTTCTACTCCAAAGAATCTACCCAATTTAATAGCATCAGTCCCAAGCTGTCTTGGGATATTTTTTTCTCTCCTATCTAAAGTGACATTGTCTTTGAGTCAACACTGGCTCAGGTTCTGTCTTACTTTGCTCTTTTTCTATCTCATATCATTTATTATAACAACTGAACATTGTTTCTCACCTACAAGAATGCTCAAAAACTGCCTGCATGAGAGCTGTTCCCAGTTATGTCAAATTGGTGATGGGAAGAGGGGAAGAAGTAATTACGTATTGATTTCTATAATTTTATTCTCCAATGTCTTATATTATCTTTTAAAGTCTATAGCCCTAAAGATATAAATATTTAGAGGCTCATTTGCAATGTTGTCATAACAACACATATTTCTAATCTGCAACTTCTTTCTTTCTTTCTTTCTTTCTTTCTTTCTTTCTTTCTTTCTTTCTTTCTTTCTTTCTTTCTTTCTTTCTTTCTTTCTTTCTTTCTCTCTCTCCTTCCTTCCTTTCTCTCCTTCCTTCCTTCCTTCCTTTCCTCCTCCTCCTCCTCCTCCTTCTGCTTCTGCTTGTCCTCTTTCTTTCTTTCTTTCTTTCTTTCTTTTTTTGTGTTGGTCATGGGGCTTGAACTCTGTGCTTCGGCACTGTCTCTGTGCTCTTCAACTCAAGGCTAGCGCTCTACCACTTGAGTCACAGTACCACTTCCAGCCTTTCCTGCTTATGTGGTGCTGAGGAATCAAACCCAGGGCCTCATGCATGCAAGGCAAGCACTCTACCACTGAGTCACCTTCCCAGCCCAACATATCTAATTTCATAAAACAAACACTGTTGGATGTAAAGCACAACTTCTATCCTGATATAGTATCCCACACAACAACCGCAGAATACACAATTTTCTCAGAAACCCGCAGACTATTATCCCAAATAAGTTTGTTTATTATGGCATAAAGCTAATTCCTTTTGCAAAAATTATATTTTTATAATCTTTACGTAGTTGTAGAGGGGGTTACCATTCACCAGATCAGTTTGCAGGTAAAATGTACCTTGATCAATTCACCCCATTCATCATTCTCCTCACCTCTCCCAACCCAACCACTTCCCTCAATTTTCCTATTTCATAGAATATGCATTGAATCCTGTAACTGCATCCTGCTTCTCTCTTCCTGTAATTTTGAAAGAAGTACAAGTAGGAAGTTAATATTTGATGATGTAGTCCACATTTTAGCCATAAAACAAATGTGAATTAAAATGACATTAAGATTCAATGTAGAATAGCTATTATCAAGGAAACAAATAAGAAATATTGGTGCATAAGCAGTGGAAAAAGGACTTTTGCATAGTATAAGTGAGAGTGAAAATGAATGCTCAGTATTGAGATTCCTCAAGACACAAAAATTAGAACTATCATATGATCTTGTTATACTTTTCCTAGACACTGTATCCAAAGAAATATTAAGCCAATATACCAAAGAGATACCTGTTGGCTCCTGGTGGCTCATAAACCTGTAAACCTAGCTTAAAAAATAGGTTAAGATCTGATGATGATGTTTGAAGCCAGCCCAGGAAGAAAAGCTGGCGAGATACTTATGTCCAATTAACCACCATAAGGTCAGAAATAAAACTATGGCTCAATTGTTAGAGCATTGCATTGAACAAAGTAGCTCATGGTGAGTACCCTGGCACTGAGTTGAAGCCCCAGACTGGCACACACACACACACACACACACACAGATACACACACACACACACAGAGTTACACAATAGCCAAGTTCTATACTCTGCCTATGTGGCATGAACCAATGAATGGATATAGTAGTGTGGTTTATATATATACACACATATATATGTATAGATACATATATATATACACACATATATATATGTATAGATACATATATATACACATATATGTATTTTTACATATATATGTATACATATAAATATATATATAAATGACCTATTATTCAGTCAACATTGAAGAATGAAATTAAGTTATTTGTAGGAACATGGATGGAACTGGGAAAAGAAGCCAGATTGAGAAAGGCAACTACTGCATGTTCTCCCTCATATGTGAAATTTAGATCTAAAAATTGGCATGGGTGTGAATTGATGACCAGTTGGGAAGGGGAGCCAGTGAGGAGTAGTGAAAGGGTAAGGTGAGGCAGGCTGTTATGATGGAAGTGTATCATATGCATGTATAAAAATAAAATAAAACCTGCTTTTTAAAAACTCATTAAAAAGGTGGCAGGACATCTGCCTGGTTGTGAGCCCGTGGCTCACGCCTGTCACCCTAGCTACTCAGGAGGCTGAGATCTGAGGATGGCAGTTCAAAGCCAGCCCAGGCAGGAAAAGTCCATGGGACTCTTATCGACAATTAATCACCAGAAAAGTGAAAGTGGCACTGTGGCAAAAGTGGTAGAGAGCTTGCCTTGAGCTGAAGAGCTGAGGGACAGTGCCCAGGCCCAGAGTTCAAGCCCCACAACAGACAGACAGAAAGCAAGAGAGCAAGAGAGAGAGAGGGGGGGAAGGAGGGAAGGAGGGAGAAAGAAAGAAAGAGAAAGAAAGAAAGAAAGAAAGAAAGAAAGAAAGAAAGAAGAAAGAAAGAAGAAAGAAAAACTGGCAGGAAAGCCAGGTGCTGATAATCCTAGCTGAAGCCTAAGCAAGATCACAGTTTTAAGTCCATTCATGAAAGTCCATGAGACTCATCTCCAATTAACCACCAAAAAGTCATAAATGGAACCATGGCTCAAGTGGGAGAGCACAACTTAGAGCTGAAAAGCTCAGCGACAGTGCCCAGTCTGGAGTTCAAGCCTTAGCTCTCTCTCTCTCTTTCTCTCTCTCACACACATACACATGCACACTAAAAAAAGTGCCAGCAGTACAATAAAGAGCAATAGAAGGGTGAACTCTATAATACAGGCATATATGGAGCTGTCAGTTTTGGGCAATTAGTATAAACAAAAAGTAATTTCCTAAAATTTGTAGAAAATATCAAATTATAGCCACAAAATCCCATTAAGTTCTGATAAAACTATGAAAACTAATTGACATGAATAATGCTTAGAATCAAGGAATAAAATTAAGTTCTATTAAAGCATGTTTTGTTACACACAATTTGTTCATTTTTAGTGTGATCTATGGAAACCAACCAATTAAACCTCCCTGTTAGATGTTATACTTAATGAATTTGTAAGATTAATAATCAGTATTCCAACATTTCAGAAGTATATCTGGAAATGACTGAAAGTGGTTGGTGGTGTATGTTGCTTATATGTTCTCTCCCTTCTACAGTGTATTTTATTTGTAAATCCCTTTGTTTCAACAATGCAAGAAAACAAAACTCCATTTTATGTAACTTATCATAGATTAAAGTTAATATTGTCTATGGTTGTTGTAATGTAGTGATATGAAATCTCCATTGTTCTATCAAATTACAAACCCTATACAGATATGTCAACAAGTTCTAATACAACATTAAATCAAGGAGATTAACTCTCCATTCTCTAGGCTTCTTGCCCTTTTTGTCTTTAGTACTTTTTCTTCTTTTGGAGGACATATGGACAGGTTGAATAATGTAAAAGAGCTTAGAAAAAACCCTTCACACTTCTAAATATCCCGTCTAAATTTTTAATTAAGAGTGACTAGTGCTGGCATCCACGGATCCTGCCATATGTTGGGAGACAGTCTATAAAATGACACAATCCCCTGAATTCCAATCCATTGCTTCTGACTTTGAGGTCGTCTCTGTGAGAAAATTCTCATCTTATGCTGGGACGAACTTCTAATTAGAGAATGAAGTGGTCCTCCATGAGCTACAGACACCTGACAATAATCTTAAAAATTTCCCTCCTGAGGTTTAATGGTGAGCCAAGTGGTAAAAGGAAATAACACCAATCTTGGCTGATTTTCATGAGATAAAGCTCCTGCCTGGCACAAGCTCACATTGTCATCCCAGTGATCTTGCTGGAGACCCCAGGAATAAAGCAGAGAAAATCCTCACAGCAGAGACCAGGGTCCACGCTGCAAACCACCCAGAAGAGCAGTAAGGACAGAAGCCAGTCAGAGGCTGCTGAATTTTGCTGGTCTAACACTGGTTTTCCCATTTGTCAGCAGCGCTGTAGCTAAACCTTCTCCTCTTCTCCGTGTACTAAGGACAGAGTATTTGTGTATAATATATGTCTAATGGATGGTACAAAGCATGCCTTCTTTTCCAGTATCCTTTACTAAACTGTAGCCATCTTTCTATCCAAGCAAAGATGAATGTGAATCACTTTCAAATATAAATGTCTAGGAAGTAGAAATTGGGTTATAGGAAGATGATAAGGTCGGTGATGTAACATTGGAAAGATGAGGAATCTAAGAATATTTATAGAATAGTGAAAAGCTATACAGAGTTGAAAGGTCTAAACTCACATATATAAATAAAAATCAATGATCCAAATCTGGATAAGGAAGACAGAAGAGTTTCAGGAAGGGTATTCAAATCCTTATACAAATTAGAAATGTTGGAAGGGAAAATCCCAATAAATCTAATGAAAAACTGCACAGAATATCACCAGTAGGTTGTAACAAGCAAAAGAATATGAGGATTTGAAGATAAAGTGCAGAAAATATTTACACTCAAACAGAAAAAAAATGATAGAAGTTGGAGGGATGGTTCAGTGGTAGAGCACTAACCAATGAGCAAAAACAGCAGGTACCCAGTTCAAATCCTAGCTTTGAACCTAAAATATAAACAGACATAAAAAATAAACAGACATGCCTATGCACTTCAGAAATTCTGGAACATGGCTAAGAAACCCAAGAATCTCTGACATTGAAGAAGGAGCTAAAACCTACTGAAGAAGGAGATAAAACTAAAGTCATGGGATCTTACTCAGTGAAATAGTTCCAAAAATGTCCCCCAAGTTAGGAAAGACAAGTACGCTGAAGAAGTCATTCAGACACTCAAATGGATATAACCAGAAAAGAACTTCCCAATTAGAGTTAAAATTCAAAGACTAGAAATCAAAGAAACTCTGCTGAAAACTGCAAGAGGAAAACACTAACTTATTTATAAAGGTAAGCAAATGTAAGTCAGAATGACTTCAAACCTATGAACAGAAATCCCTAGAGCCAAAACATGGAATGATACATTTCAAACTCTGAAAGAAAAGAATGGCCCACATCATTTCCATGTATTTCAAGAGTTAGTCTTTAAATTTGGTGTGGAAATAAAGCTCTTACATAGTAAGCAGAATAAACTAAAGTAGCTCATGTTTAGTAGAATAAACTAAAGCATAGGAAAGATGGAATTTTAGGAGGGAAATAGATGAGTAAGTGAATATTAGAAAAGAATCAAACCTGTTTAACTAAGAAAATCAGCACAATCCCAAGAAGAAAGGAAAAAGAAAATAAGAAACAACCTTGGAAAATACTAATCGAATCAAGGGGAAACATTAAGCAACTCTCAATACAGGATCTTAACTTTCTAATGAGAAGATGCTGACTTTATTGTCTGATTGGATTAAATAACCAACTATTTCTTGTCTGAAGTAGACACAGTTTACTGGCAAAGACATACAGAGACTGAAACTTAAAGGATCGAAAATTATATTCCAAGCCAGCAAAAACCAAAAGCAAATGGAAATTTTTGTAGGCTTCCAAGACAAAATTTGTCAAAAGAGATAAAGATTGGCAATTAGTTTTTTATGAAGAGAGCAATCCATAAAGAAGAGATGGTTATAAATCTTTGTTCCCCAAACATTGGCATATGTAGAATAAATATTCAGTAGCCCGTGGAGCGTTCTCAAAATAGGTAAGATTGCCACAAAGCAAGTCTTAGTAAACACAACAAGCCTAGAATAGTTTCTTATACCTTACATTCTAATGAATATGTAGTAATGAGGGAGGGAGCCAGCAGAGATGATATGGGACAAGGAGAATTCGAATAAAACACTGTTGTAATGTATTACATTACATTATATGCATATAAGAAAGGTCATAATGAATTACATATGAAATACTGTAAGAAACCTAAAGGAAAATTGCAAGTGTTCCTGAGCAGGGAGTAATGGGGGTATGAATATGGTGTGTGTGTCTCTGTCTATCTATCTATCTATCTATCTATCTATCTATCTATCTATCTATCTATCTATCTATCTATCTATCTATCTATCTGTGTGTATATATATGTATATATGTGTATGTATATATATATGTGTGTGTGTGTGTATATATATATGTATATTTATATATATATGTAAAGGTCGTTTGTGGAGCTTGAACTCTAGGCCTAGGTGCTGTCCCTGTGCTCTTCAGCTCAAGGCAAGCACTCCACCTCTTGAGCCACAGCACCGTTTCCAGTTTTCTGGTGGTTAATTGGAGATAAGAGGCTCAAGGATCCACATTTTCATTGATTACTGAATTCTTGCTCCCCAATTCCCCACCCCAAGGAAAAAAGTACTTAGGACAAAGCATGAAAAACAAAGCCCAAGATTCAAATAGGGTTCTAAAAAATTATATCTAAGCAAGCAGTAGACATGATTAAAATTCTAGATAATTGATGAGATTCATGATTTGACTGCTCTTCTAACCTTATTCCTGTGTTCATCTTTATGTGTCCTATGTGCAATCAAAAGAAGAGCTTAATGTTTATGCTCTGAACACATGTTTGAATTTTTTGCTGCCATTATTTTCTCCTGCTTAAAGCCTGTCTCCATTAATTGTTAATGGCACAGATAAACGTTCTCTGTCCTTTAAAAGGAATTCTAATGCCCGGTCTCCTACGAGGCAAGTCTGATTTCTTTACATGAATGCAGTATGTATTTTTCTTTCTTCTGGAAATATTCAGTATTCTTTTAAAAAATTATCTTTAAGTAGATGTACAAAGGGTTTTCAGTTCACCTTGCCCATTTTTTAGTACAATGCATCTTAATTAATGTCTCCCTTCCATTATTCTCCTCATACATCTATCTCAACCTTGCCTGTCTCAAACATCGCACTATTTTCTGTCAATGGTACAGTTAGAAAGAAATGGTGAATTTCTTCTGCTAGCCCACTAACTTTTGTTACTTTTTGCCAGATCTTGAACTCAGGGCCTGAGTGCTATTCCTGAGCTTTTATTTTCTTTCTCAAGGCTAGTGTTCTACCACTTGAGCCACAATGCTACTTCCAGCAGTTGATTGGATGTAAGAGTGTCATGGACTTTTCTGCCTGGGCTAGTTGTGAACTGTGGTACTCAGCTCTCAGCCTCCTGAGTAGCTAGGATTAGAGGCATGAGCCACGAGCACCTGGTTTGTTGTCTTTTAAGAGAGAATTCACATGTGATTTAAAAGTCTTTGAAACTTTTCTAATTCTATAACTCCCCCATTTACCTTATGAACAAGTATAATTACTAGAGAAATTAATACTTTTTATTCTTTATCAACTTACTCAACAGATATTCACTGAGTATTTAGTTCGTTACAGATTTGTCCTCTAATCATTCGTGCTATGACAGAAATTTATTTGTCTAGGAGAAACATTGCAAAAACTAATTAATTACAATGTATAATGTGTCAGAATTTGAGAGGTATTGTGGAAGACAGCGAAACAAGGAAGGAGAAAGCCAAGTAATGAAGGGATTTTAATGAGATGGTGGAAAAACCAAACTGGTTAAGTTACATTTGAATAGGTAAGAGAGCAAACTGTGTGGTTCTCTGGACAAAGAACATTCCAAGCACAATGAAGAACACACACACACACACAGGAAAGCACTGGTGGATTTTTGGCTTAGGAATGGGATGCTATGATGTAGTAGTCAGTATCCATGTGATTGGTTGGATTTTTTTCTAGTTAGTACCCATGAAAAATGCCTCCATTGCATGAGTAACAATATATCCATACAAGATGGCTAGTTGAAATACTGCCATTACTTGGTAAACAAAACTCAGTCAAAAGCAACTTTTACAGGAGTGGCTGAGTTTCCATTTCCTGTCACCTGGGTCACTGTTCCTAAAACAAATTATAGTGTTGGCATAGGGAACTGGGAGATATTGACCACTTCAAACACCTCATTTTACTTTTGTGACTGAGTTCACTGATTTTCTCAGGGTTTTCATGTAATGCAATTTGATTTTTTTTAAGGGACCTAGGCTGGGTTTTTTAATGACTTTTCTGATGACAACAATTTCACCAAGGATTTTCTAATTACATTACATTCCCTAGAAATTACACATTTATTTCACATTCTTGCTCTGCAGAAGGAAATATTCAACACTTTCCTTGTCTCTGATCTACTGCACTGACAATGTCTAATTGGAAGGAAATCTTTTAAAAAATATGTTCTTGCTGGGCGCCGGTGGCTCACGCCTTAGTCCTAGCTACTCAGAAGGCTGAGATCTGAGGATCGCAGTTCAAAGCCTGGGCAGGAAAGTCCGTGAAACTTTTATTTCCAATAAACCACCAGAAAACTGGAAGTGGTGCTGTGGCTAAAGTGGTAGAGTGCTTGCCTTGAGCTGAGGAGCTGAGGGACAGCACTCAAGCCCAGAGTTCAAGCCCCACAACTGACAAAAAATAAAAATAAAAAAATAAAAAAACTGTTTTTGCTTGCTCACTAATGAAAGTATCAGATTCTACTCCTATCATCCTCTTATCAAATCTCTCGTCTATTAGCCTGAAAGGAAATACAAATTAACATTTCATCGTTGTATGTCTTCTCTCTCGAAATACCTTTGAGTATAAATGATTTTGTTGACTTTGAATTTCTGAAATTGCATGTAGGTTAGTATCAGTGGTGAAAATTATTAAAATGGAAATTCATCCAATTTGTATGCAGATATATTAGGTTATATTGCCCTGCAGATATTTGGATTAGTCCAATTTCATATTATACTCAGAAAGATTACCTTAGGTATTTTGTATTTTATAATCTCATAAAAGGACCTTGTGGCTATTAATTCCTACAAGTTAGAATTAAAATATTTCTAATAAGCAGATCTCATTTTAAGTGAAGTAAGTTTTTACCAAGACTACATTGGCTTTCAAAATGCTCCTTTTTTAGATTAAATATATTTTGCTTAGATAAAATAACAGTTCTGATTCTAATGACCCAACAAGAACTGAAAATACAATCATTGATAACCTGGGAAAGAAAAATCAGAAGCATAAATGTGTTCCCCTTAATTCTTAGATCATTCATAAGCTTCATTATGAAATAAATTCTACTGTGAACGCTGCTTTCATCTGTTTGCTTATGGAATACTGGTAGAAACAATTATGTGTTTTACGAGTTTTTTGAAAGTTTGTTTTCAAAACTTACTATCATTTTATCGAGTTAAGATTAATATAGCGTTGGTAATAATAGTGATTAGATGGATTTAGTTTGTCCTTGTCAACTTACACAGAGTATCCCAATGAAATGAAAGCAGAATTTTATCTAAAATTTTTTGTATGATCAATAAATAATAAAACCCCACCTACCCCACCATGTGCCTATTTCATATATGCCTGGAAACTTGACAAAGTAAACATGATGCAGGAACTCTGAAGGAGAAAGATGAAAAGCTGAGCAATGGGAATACAACGATTAAATTAAAGTGAACTTCTCTGATGGATGAAGCAATTAATCTGGAAGAAGTTAGACATTAGCTGACACAGAATCTTCACCAATAACTGTTGCTCTGTTCCATTTCTATAAATCTCATTTCCCAGCTTGTCAGTGACAAAAGTAGTCCAGGCTGGCCCTTGACAAAACCTCCAGACCTACCTTAAAATATAACTAAAGCAAATAAGGCGTAGGGTATGGCTCATGTGGTAGAGTGCTTGTCTAACAAACATGAGACTGACTTCAACTTTCTGGGGGATGGCTACTGATATTTTATGATTAAAAACTGATCTAAAGAGAATTAGCCTCAAATTATATTCAAATAACTTGCTTATACTGGAGTTTTTTTTATTTTTTATTGTGAAAAGACCATACAGAGGGGTTACAATTACATGGACAAGATAATGAGTACATTTCTTATCAAGCATTGTTGCCTCCTCCTTTGTTTCCCCTTCCCATCCCACCCCCTCCACGCAAAAGTTGTAAAATTCGTTTTTCCATTTGTACATCTCATTGTTGCAATGGGTCCACCTTAATCCCTATTTAAACTGTTTGTTTTTTCCTTTCCCCTCCACAAATTATACCAACATCAAATACAATGAAAGCAGGGGTTATACCATGAGGGAGGGACATACAAAGCAATAAAGAAATCATCTTATAAATATGTTAGAAACAATGCATGAAAGCAAAAACAATTGAATACTTATCTTAGGGTTCATTTCACCTAACATCAATTTATCTGACCTTTTCTGTTTGTCTCAGTCATATACTAGTTATTGCAAATAAGGGAAACCATGGGATCTATGTTTCTTTGGGCCTGACTTACTTCACTTAATATAATTTTTTCCAAGTCTTTCCATTTCCTAACAAATGGGGCAATGTCATTCTTTCTGATGGAGGCATAGAATTCCATTGTGTATATATACCACATTTTCTTGATCCAGTCATCTACTGAGAGGCATCTAGGTTGATTCCATTTCTTAGCTATGGTAAATAATTCTGTAATAAACAAAGTTGTGCTGGTAGCTTTAGTATGGTTTTGTTTGTGATCATTTGGGTAAAGGCCCAAAAGTAGGATTGCTGGGCTATAGGGGAGCTCTATGTGGACTCTTTTGAGGAACCTCCATACTACTTTCCAAAGTGGTTGAACAAGTTTACACTCCCACCAATAATGCAGTAGGGTTCCCTTCTGTCCACATCCCCTTCAGCATCTGTTGTTATTAGAGTTCTTGATTCTAGCCATTCTAACTGGGGTGAGGTGGAATCTCAATGTTGTTTTGATTTGCATTTCTTTTATAGCTAGGGATGTTGAGCATTTCTTCATGTGTCTACTGGCCATCCTTCTTTCCTCTTCAGAGAAGTTTCTCTTTAAGTCTTTAGCCCACTAATTTATTGGGCTGTTGTTTCTTTGAAGATTTGTTTTTGGGGGATTTAATTATATTGGAATTTTTAAAAATTTACTTCATACGATTTCTTCAACCTAAGACTGTCTATAAAATAAGGTGCTACTTTTCAACCCAAATATAGGCAAGCAAATATGTATAATAGACTACCTAAAATGATTTCATATGCTGCTACTGGTATGTGTATGCCAAACTTTGAACCACACTCCTTCTGTTTTAATTCCAGAGATAAATAGCCAAACAAATCCTTTTCCTCGTATCTATGAAGGTCACTAGACAGATATGCTTCTGTAGTAATTCAATAGTATAATCTTGGGAAGACAGGTAGATGTGGAGTCTCAGTCTCTCCAATCACGTGTGGGCAGGAAAGAGAGCGTTATTCAGCTTAGAAGGAAATAAGCGTATACCACTGGCTACTGATGTTCACATTCAAAATGGAATCTTTTCATATGAAAAGTGATGAAGATTTTGTTAACCCTAATGTCACTTAGAATTAACAATATAAGATCAAACCTGTAAAGAGGGACATTGTCCAACTAGCGCATTTTACTAGCACAGTGAACCAGAGGAAGATGCATTAGAGTTCATGGGGGTATATGGAAATGTGTTATGACATGGTAAAATATTTGCCTTCTGTATTTAAGCTATTATCAAATGGAATAAATAAAGTGGTGGGTTATTCCCAGGGGAAAGAGTAGGCATGGTAGACTTTTGAATTAATGAGTGGAGGAAGGTTAGATTAGTTAGAAATGTCCCAAGAAAGTTTGAGCTTATGACCAAGAATATGGCAAATGCTTTTCCTTCAAAGAGTTGGCACAAGCATTTTTTGAACCAAAAGAGAAATAGAGCTTGATGAGCTGTGAATTCTCAATTTTAAGACCCTAAGCAATTAGTTTAATGTAGTTAAATCTCATCCTTAAATTCATATATCAACGTAGATTGTGCTGTGCATTACAAGAGCAAAGCTCTCAAAGTTTCATAATTCTGAGTTCCAAAGGTCTTAATAGTTTCCTAATGAATCTGTTTTCAGTCATAACTTTTTCCCCTGACAGTCTCATGTTGGAAAAAGTATATTCAATTCTTGTTCTATAGAGAATTTTGTTCTCATAACTAAATGTGTTGAGCTTTGAGCAATCTATCAGTGTTAGTAAGGACTTTCTCAGAATAGCAAATCCAACTCTGCTGTTAACCCTTGAAAATGTGACTCTAAAAAGAAGGAAATGTCCAATGTGCAGGCTGATCCCTTAATCTTTGGATACACTTTCCAATGGATGTGTGCATATTTAAAAAAATTGACTTTGAAATACTGTATGGATATTCTTTATACTCAATATGGTGTAACATTTTCTATGAGGCAGGATTGGTAAAATCAAGACTCTAGTGTTTATTTTAATGAATAGACATGAGATAAACATCAGCCAAAACAGTAACTCTCTCTACCCCTAGACAGTAGTTACTGCTCATTATTAAGGAATGCCTATCCTAGATTTCACAGTCCCAGATTAGTTCTAATATGCAGATATTTTGATATATGCTAGTCCATTTGAGAGAAATTAGGGAGCACCTTTAAGGAAATGGTGCTGAATGAAATCCTTAGGACTTCCAAGAAGTTCTAGAGTAAAAATTACATTGGGACAGAACCTGGAATATTTTGTGATAAATTCTGTGAGTTTTGTCCACAGAATTGCAGTGTTACCAACCTAACACTTGGTAATATAAAGAGCCCCTTTATATTATGGAAATATATTTGAAATGCATATTTAAACCAAACTTAAGCCAATTGCTCTAAACAAAGATAGGTTAGAAAATAGGTAAAAATCTACATAGGAGTAACTATTATCATACTCAGGTAGACTTCTGGTAAATGTTTCAGTCCAGTGTTAATTACAGATGAATGAGAATGTTTTCTTCTACATGATGTATAATTTAAAGCAACACAACTTTCATTACTATGTCTTCAGGATTAATCAATCAAACCTACCCAATAAGCTCTTCCTTGTTTTGCCAGATGCTGTCATGTTTTTGAGAGTAAGATTAAAAAGTGATCACAAGTTTACTAAGTAATCAACTGAGTAGATTCCCAGTAAAGTGCTATATACTCTCAACTCAGAACCTAACTATATTTTCATCTAGAGCTCTTTATGATTTGGAGACTCTTCCTTTGATAAATCAGGTGGTATATGTAATTTGTGGTCGGGCATGCCCATGAGACATAAGAATTCTCTCAACATTAAGCTTAAGCTGCCACCCAGAAGAGAAATTTCTTTTACAGATATACATTTAGGGATGTTGAGAGATAAGATTTTATCCAACAGGACAAGGACATTTTCAGTGTAAGCAGCTATCTTTGGGTATATCCTTTCTTGAATTTTTCCCTTTAGATCTGACATTTGATGGTAACACTGGTTAAATAATTGGACTTTGCTCCACCCGGATATGCTTCCTTGATTTATTATGCACTGGCTTCTTAAGATTAGAACAGTCAAATCCTTCTAACTCTGTCTGGTTTTATGTAGAAAGGGTCGTGCCTGATTTTGAGTTTTATATAGATCTTAACTATATCCATGCTGGACTGAAGTTGATATTTAACTATTTCAGGTTTTGTTTCCAAGCTGAACATCACCATATTTGACGATTAGTCATTGAAATGTGCCTAGGATTTCTAATCATCTTCAAGTGGTCCTGAGTCCAGGGACCTCTGCCTACTGTGTAGCCAGTTAAGATTAGCAAAAAGGCAAACAGAACAAGACAATGCTCACTCATCTCACTCTCAAGCTGCAGTCACCAATGACACTTCAACTTTGAACTGGATTGGAATAGATTATTGGAAGGTTGTGGAACTGTAGAAAGTAGCACCTGGTTGCAGGAAACAAGTCATTGTGTGCATGCCTTATAAATATATCTTGCACTTGATCTTTCCTGTTACTTCTACACTCTGATTCTTTCTCACCACAATGTGAGCTTCTCTGCCAGGTCCTCCCTATTGTGATAGATTAAAAGCTCTGATATCAGGACAGAAATGAATCCATCTTTGCATTTTTCTATCAAGCATTCTGACAAAGTAAGGAGAAAAGCTACTTCACACAACGGGCTTACTGTAATTTTCTAGAATATTAGATAATCATAGAGACATTGATTGTAAGTATTCTTGAGAGGAAGAGGAGAAAGGCTGCCTGAGTAAAATAGTATAAACAATCACAAAGAAGCTAATGCTGGGCCAGATATCAGTGGAAGATAATCAGACTAGATAGTAAGAAGAATTAAGCAGCAAATGTTAATATGTTAATAAGGGTGAGCTGTAATTTATTGGTTCAATTGGAGTAATGCCTAGGCCCTGAGTTCAAGGCTCCATACCAGTACAAAAAATATTAGTGATACTTGATTAAAACAAATGGAAGCACTATTTTTCCATAGTATTGTTTTTTCAAGATAAGATTTGAGTATAGACTTGATAGCTACCTAAAAAACATTGCCAAAAAAATGAAGCCAGTACTTAAAGATGATCTACTTTTGACACTAGAAAATAGTATTTGTTGACAGTTCTTTTTTTTTTTTTTTCTGTCGGTCATGGGGCTTGAACTCTGGGCTTGGTGAGCCACAGCGCAACTTCTGGGTTTTCTAGTGCTTTATTGGAGATAAGAGTCACACAGAGTTTCCTGCCTGGCTGGCTTTGAACCGTGATCCTCATATCTCAGCCTCCTGAGTAGGTAGGATTACAGGTGTGAGCCACTGGTGCTGGGCATTATTGACAGTTCTTTAATGACAATTTCTGGAACCAATCAGTGAATTCCCTTTCTAATACATCCTTTTCAGGTAAATTCTAAGATCAATGAGTTGTATGTAGACAGTCTTAGTGTCAATAAGATTACTTTTATTATGCCAATATTTGTTTTCTCTGACAGATATATAATTCATACTGTCCATATGATTATGATTATGTCAGTGAGGTTAATAATTTCTATTAATTAGCTCTGAGTTATACATACTCAAATCTAAGTTTCTTCTGGAAACTTCTTTTATATGCAACAGCAAATAAAACTTTTCCTCACACAAATACATATTTCTGATTGCATGAGGTCTGCAGCATGTTTTATATCATTCATTGAAACCATGTTATTTAAACAGAAGAGCATGCCTTGATTTCATTGCCTCCAACTCTGTTGTTTTTTCTTTTAAATGTCATTGCCTCCAACTCTGTTATTTTTTCTTTTAAATGGTTGTTTCATTAGTCATCTATGAAGAGTGTAGGCTTGGGATGTGTCTCTAGTTCGAGGAGTTATCTTGAATGTGTGAGACCCTGGGCTCCTTCCACCATATGGCAAAATCTTTAACCAAATCAAATAGTAATGATGAAAACCCAAACAAAAGGTAGAGAAAACTAAAGAAAAGTGGATTTGATGGAGAGTAGGAAGTATATATCAACATGCTGATTCAGATTTTCTGTATTTTTTTAATTAGTTATTTATTTTGAGGCCAGGTATAGTTACGTATAACTCAGGCTGGCTTGAAACTTGCTATGTATTACATATACCTCTTAAACTCCTGCAACAGCCTCTTGAAAGCAGGAATTACAGGCCTACATCACCATGCACAGACTCACTTTTTTTTTTTCCTAAGAAATAATACGATGTAATGCAGCCATTTCTTTCTTGGCTAATTCTTATGACAGAAAATTGTTATTCCTTTATTTACCACACAATGTTGATGAGTAACTGCTGCATCAGTATCATCTGAGATATTGACTAAAGATCTATAAAGGACTAGCAAAGGCTTCTGTGAACATATTACAAGGAATATTATTACTGACCTTTAAAGTTTAACAAAAACAAAACAAAACCCATGAACCTTCTTATATGGACCTGGCTAAATTTCTTTAATGAATCTTCTTCTTATATATTAACCTTCACTGATTCTTTTTATCTCAAGTGTTTTAAGACTTGAATCTAACCAACCTCAATAATATATATTTGACTTGATCAATGCCTAAAGCAGGCCTTCTCAAGAAATATCAAAACCTACTCGGGTTTCATTTCAGCTATGATGTAATCAAACTCTTTGTGGGCTTGCAAGGCCATTCTGGTCTTGTCCATATGCTTTATGACCACCATAATGTCATTAGAACCCCCAAACTACCGTGATGATAGAAGGATGATTACTGGATTTCATCCATTTGTTGGATAGATGTCTATTAAGACCATTTGATATAGAACTTTTTATTTTTGATATTTTTGGATAATATAGCAGTTGGTCAGTGAGAAGTTTTGAAGTGCCTTAAAGAAGATATAAATCCTTTTCTTTCTTTTTTGTTTGTTTGTTTGCTCCCACGCCCACTTGTTCTGGGGCTTGAACTCAGGCCTCAGCACTATCCCTGAGCTGTTTTTGCTCAAAGCTAGCACTCTACCACTTGATCCAGAGCTCCACTTCTAGCTCTTTTGGTGGTTAATTGGAGCTAAAAGTCTCTCAGACTTTCCTGCCAGCTGGCTTCTAATCATGGTCCTCAGATCTTAGCCACCTAGCAGCTGGGATTACAAGAATAATCTACTGGTGGCTGGCTATTTCATCTATTTTATCTTCACATTCTGATATTCTTTCTTTATCTTGGTCCAGCCTATTGAATAGGCTTTCAAATGTGTGTGTGTGTGTGTGTGTGTGTGTGTGTGTGTGTGTGTGTATGTGTGTGTGTATGTGTGTGTGTGTTTAAATTCTTCTTGTTGAGCTATTCATTTCTATAATTCTGATTTGATTTTCTCAGTGATTTGCATATTCTTAGTGAATTCTCTTCAAAATCTTTATTCCCTCCCTTTTTTCATTTTATTTGGTTTTTTAATTCATTCACTTGTTTGTATCTTCTCTAAATTCATTGATTGTTCTCATAATCTTTTAAGAATTTTTTTAAGATTTCAAAAACTTCATTATCATTAGAGTTCCTATTGGAGAATTGTGGAGTTTTGGAGGCGAGATGTTGTCTTGTTTTCTTATTTCTGTATTTATAACTTGGGACTTATGCATGCATATATGGCTATTCATTGTTTGGAAGGTTTTGTTTGTTGTTGTTGTTTTGGTTGTGGGGCCTGAACTCTGGGCCTGGGCACTATCCTCAGCAGTTTAGCTCAAGGCTAGTGCTCTACCACTGGAGCCATAGCACCACTTCTGGCTTTTTCTGCTTATGTAGTGCTGAGGAATCGAACCCACGGCCTCATGTATTCAAGGCAAGCATTCTACCACTGAGCTACCTTCCCAGCCTGGTTTGGAAGTTTTAATCACATATAATCTTTCACAATGACAAAAGGGACTATGTATTTGCAAGATTAATATACAGTTCTTTATACAAGGACAGGAAATATAGTTCAGTAACTAATTGTCCTAGTTCTCAGAGCTCCAGATGTGATGCTCAGCACAGTTCAGAAAGAAGGAAACTAGTTGGGGTCTCTTATATTTAGAATGTCAATATAGTCCATTGCTGTATGTGATCTGAGTGGTCAACTTCAGGGTTGCTTTCACTTTATATTGTTCCCCTCTTTGTGTAGTAGGAGTCTCTACTTGTTAAAACAAGCTTTGTGGCTGGTGAGCTAGCCATGTTGCTTCCTTTTCAACTTGTTCCCCCTGGGGCTGCACACAGCTTAGAAGTAAACCTCCCGTTTGTTGCCAAATGGGGCAGCAGTTAGAACACAAAATTCTAGAGTGGATAAAGATAAATTCTCTAAGACTTACTGTGATGTTGTCAGGCATACTATATCTATTGTAGTAATGGAGGTTAACTAATGCTTGAAAAGGCAAAAGTAGACACTAGTTGAAAAAAAGCTAGTATGCCACTTAAAGCTGCTACAGAAAAGGTCACTTCTAAGTACAATATAATTAATCTAGCTGCTTATAATATCCATCCTTACAGAAACTTTTATATTCTTATGAAGATTCTTTTAAAGCTGCTAATTACAGGCCCATAGAATAATGCAAAGCACAATTATTCTTATTGTGGTTAGTGACATTGAAACTTCCATTGTTCTGTGATTGGAGCTGCATAATTATAGATAATTGTTGCTACTGTGTTGTCTGTTCAAATATAGCTCTGCAAAATTTATTTTAATTAAACATGTTTAGATTTTCAAAGTTCACTTTTCTATCATAACCAAACATTCTATTTGAATGCTATAATGATATATATTTCTTTAACTTTTAGTAATTGGGTTTTCCTCCAATCATTTATCTAATTCTAGGTGATCTTGAAACCAGTTAAATATAGCATAAAGTTATATTTAACTTTTGAGGACCTAGTTGTAAAAGCAAACCTAGATATGAATTTTTGTGTGTGATGGCCTTGGAGTTTGAAGTCAGGTCCTGGATACTGAGTTTTTTTTTGCTCAAGCCTGGTGCTCTATCATGTGAGCCACCATGCCACATTCATGTTTTTTGGTTAATTGGTGATAAAAGTCTCATGACTTTTCTGCCTGGGCTGGCTTCCAACCATGATCCTCAGATCTCAGCCTCCTGAGTATCTAGGATTAGAAGCATGAGGCACCTGGCATGCTTTTAATTAATATTAATTTATTAGTATTTAGTTCTAAGGGATGTTATCAGTGGACAAATTAATAACATAAACTCTTAAGGGAAATAAGACATGCTGGATGTAATCTCCAAAAATATATGGAGGCACATTAATAAAAACTGAAAACCCCTTTATTAAAGTTGCTCTTTTCAGAAAATGCACTGCATTGACCATCATCCACGTTGCCTGCCTGAAACTCACTTAGTTCACTTTAAACATTTGTCTTTGTACAAAGAGCCCACCAGAGAACACATGAGCAAATGTCTTTTCACCTTCTGTTCCTCAGTCATATGCAGAGTTTATTTCTCCCAGACTGAAAATCACCTCTTTAGTAGGTGCCAGTGCCCTTCCTTCTGTCAAAGCTCATTCTCTAAGATTCATAGGCCCCTTTCACATTGTTGTCATTGGCTAAATTTCCCCTACTCTCCCATGAATATGTAGGTGGAATTTACTCTTAGAGACAGCCAAGTGTCTTTGGTGAAGTGCTTACATAGCTTGCAGACTTCAGTATGTGAACACAGATGAAAAACATATGTAACTTAGTACTCAAAACTAGCTAAATACCTAAGAATCAAATATTTGGACCAATGGTCTCCTGAAGACCCATGGATGGTCTATAGCTCATAAGCAATGAAACCTCCCAGGCAGGAAGACAGAAAATTAAGGCAGGTCCAGGACATAAAATAGATTGAAATGGAAAGTGAAGCGGACTCAATTTTAGGCTCTCTGTATTTCTAAAACCTGTCCTCCTTATTGCTAGTGATAATATTATCTTTAAATATTCAATCTACAAGTTATTTTTGGCCTAAAGACAGAGATTTCTATGGATATGGACACTCTTAAGAAATTTTGGCAAAAACAAGTATCAAATCTAAACTCATTTTTCCCACTGATCAGAACAGGTTTTTTTTTTTTTCCTTTTCATAATTGCTGTTATTTTTTTCCTTGTGTACTTATGTAGGTGTATGTGTTCTTGTGCTTGTTTTCGTATAAGTCCTTTTGTTAGTTTTCCAGACCCCGAGATACCTTGTTCTTCTCTTTTACCTGATTTTTTTCTACTCTATTGTGTTGCATATAATTACTTCATGTTCTTAAAAATGTGCATCATTGGGCTGGGGGCATGACTGAACTGGCCCAGCTGTGACTAGCAAGGAATAAGCACTAAATTCAAACTCAGAATCACATAAAGCCAAACAAAGCAAGTGTACTGTTTATTCCTCCCTAATAGCGTATTTCATCCTCTGTTCCTGGTATCTTAATATCTTGCTTTCCTTTTTTTTACCATTACAGATCTTCCTGCTCAACTTTTTTTGCCTTAAGACCTAACTGAAATATGACTTTTGTCAAAAAAAACCACTTTTCTTTATTATCCACATCTACATGATGTGGATAATAAAGAACATGAAGTGTTCTATATTAAAACAGACATTTTATTTTGAATTTGTTCTTAAAGCACTTGTAATTTTATTTCACTAACTTGAGAGCTCTTAGGACTACATTTCCATCCAGACATGAGATATGTGACAAAAACAGAAAAACAAAGATTTCTTTTAATTTGGTGCCTTGTAAAATGAAAAGAATATATGAATTCATTTATGCATTTTAGGAGTTGGACTATGTTCTAAGATAACAAAGGAATCTTTCACTGTTGCCTTACATTATCTTCTTCAAAGAAAGACATAAAATATGATATCAGGGTTTTAAACTAAAAAAATGCGGATTAGTTGGTGTATTTACAGCATATAAAATTACAGGAAATCATCATTATTTAATGATCACCTCAAGTAGAACAATAATTGTCCTTATAAATATTTTAAAACTTCTTACTTAGAAATACCAAGTATAAATATAAAGATTTTTTAAAATGAGAGCTTAAATAATGTAATAAACATCACTTTGGGGGCAAAATCTTCTAGAATTCAGCTATAGGAGTTAAAAACATAAAAATTGTGAAGGAAATTTAAAAATCTTAATCTTCTTAGCATAAGATGAAAGATCTAGGTTATTTTCTTTAGATTTACTGAAAATATGAAAATACCGGAAGCGTATATTAGTTATGTTTTCTGCAGCACGTTCATTCAATAACATTATACGTTCAATGGTGCCCAATCCATTTTCTGGGAGAAGCAAGCTAGTGCTTGAGAGAGAAAACCAAGAATAACATTAGAAACATTTTTAACTCCTAGAAGTGAAAGTATGGCTGTGGGAAAATGTAAGAGCCCGAAACTCCAAGCTGTAAGACCCAGAAAGGCTTGGGAGTTTGCAATGCCTTCTCCCAGTACACTCCCAGAAAGCTGGGAGTTTTCTTGGAAAGGTCAATCAGTCCTGGCTTAATGGGAACTCAGATTCCACCTAAAACCATGTGGGAGCCTTCAGGGTAGACTTAGGTTTATGTAAATTAAAGGCAGTTTACTGTTTACCTCTCCTTCCCAGAACAAGAAGGTCACCTACTACTTGTATACAAAATACTGTCACTGGAAGTTTGTACCTTACTGCCTTGCACAAGACCAATGAGAAGTTGGGGAGGTGGGAAGGAAAGGGATGGTAGGGAATAAACAAAGGAGGGGTTAACATTGCTCGATAGGAAATGGACTCATTACCTTGCTCATGTAACTGTAACCCCTCTGTACAGTATCTTTACAATAAAAAATATACAAAAAAAGAGAGAAAACCTTGGTTAAAGGAACCTTGGGATCTGTTACCAGCAGAAGTCTGCAGGCTCCCAAACCTCAGTTCCAGGGTCCGGTTTCCATTATTGTATTGCTTCCAGTGGCTGCGGATTAAGGAGCATGTGGCAGGTTGTGACAGGAAAGTCATGACCAAAAATCAAATTTTTGACCATGGTTTTGCAGTTCCAATTTTATGTAAGTCTATACTCATTTATGATAGAAACAAATCACAGAAATATGTAATATTTGGTAATTCTACCAAAGGGACCCATTGTTCATATTTATTACAACTTTTGCATGTTCCTTTCTTTTCTGACATCAACATATGTGTGCTTATATAAGTATTTGCGGCCAAAAGGAGCATTAACATTTCTGTAAAAATGAATTTATAGTCTATGTAATTGGCTTTCAACTATGCCTCGTGCAAATTAGTTCAAAGCATTAAAACAAGTACCTATTTTAGTATTATCCATGGTAAGTGTAATTATTATATTGCTTAAACAAATCGGTTTTGCATGTGTGTATTCTACTACAAGTGCTTCTAAGACAATATAGAGGAGATTTTGTTTTTTGTTTTGTTTTTGGTCTGTCGTAGGGCATGAACTCTGGGCCTGAGTGCTGTCCCTCAGGTCTTCTGCCACAGCACCACTTCCAGTTTTCTGGTAATTAACTGGAAATAAGAGTCTCATGGACTTTCCTGCCTGGGCTGGCTTTGAACCGCAGTCCTCAGATCTCAGCCTCCTGAGTAGCTAGGATTACAGTCACGAGCAGCCACGGGTTCCTGGCCAGATTTGTTTTATAGGGAGGGAAACAAAATGACTTATATGTAGCAATAAGTCTAGAATACATAAAGCCTTGGGTATATTCCCCAGCACTGCACAATGTACACACACACCACACACACAGTCAAATCACATGGCACTTTTCACACAAATTCTGTTTACATATGCACACATATATATGTATCTGTATATTTACATACATGTGTATATATGTATAGGTATACATACATATGTATACGTATACACATATATGTGTGTATATATATATATATATATATAGAGAGAGAGAGAGAGAGAGAGAGAAAGGGTTGAAGGAGAGTGACAGAGTTCTATTTGGTTAGGGTACAGGTGGAAAAATATATATGTGTGAAAAAAAGTCACAAAAAATGAAATCCACTTGTCGCTACCAGTATATGCACATTAAAAAAAGTAAAAATAAAAAGTGAATAGCTTGCTGTGCTCACTTTTAACCTTAATTTTCAAATTATATTGAAGTAGTTGTACAAAGGAATTGCCAGTCAGCAGTTTATGAAGCGATGTCTCTCGTCCATCCGTCCATCTTCCTCACCTCTCTTACTCAGCCTACCCTTCCCCTTGCTTTTTTCAATGGGCAGGGATGGGAAGGGGGAACAAAGGAGGAGGCAACAATGCTTGATAAGAAATGTACTTATTACCTTGCTCATGTAATTGTAACCCCTCCGTATGGTATTTTCACAATAAAAAAATCAAACAAATTTTCGTAGGATATGTATTGAATTTGTGACTATATATATACTCCCCTCCTTCTTCTCTCCATTTGTCCACCCCACCCCTTGACCACACCCCACCCCTTGACCCCACCCCGCCCCTTTCAAGTACCCGTTCCCTAGTGTTTATGTTGTTGAACTCTTTTACCTTTCCAAGGAATTACACTGTTTGTGTTCTCCCTGAATATACCTTACTTCAGTTGCATGCATGTTGAGTCAGGCATAAGTGGTTTAGATTTCCCTAATATGGCTTAGAATTAGCATGAGCGTCTTTATTCATTTACCTGTGTGTGTGTGTATGTGTGTGTGTGTGTGGTGTTTATCTACTCTTACCTGACTATTGATTAAATGCTAGAAATTTAGTAGGTCAGGAGCAACAGAATGTAAAAAATGTTTTGCTAGTTTCAAAAAGGTGCCTTCAGCAGGTCGGACAAGAATTGTCTTAGGCTCTTAGAGTCTAAAGGAGTAGGTTTGCCTGCAGAGGCCTCTCTGAAACTGAGCTAAAGCTGTGGAAAACCTTGCTTAAACTTGATCCCCACAACACACCGCCCACGTAATTTGGAGAAGGAGGTTTTATGTGTATTTTCTTTACTGGAGCTACTCTGCTCACATACAAATTAGCACTACAGAAGGAAGAATTGAATTCAATGTCAAAAACGCATTGTTCAAGGGATCCTAAGAACACAAATTAAACCTGAGCATTTGCTTCTTTAGAGGTAATGCAAAGAGATGATTGTTAATACATTATTTTTAGCTGAAGTTGTGTAGATCACATAATAATAGCATGTCTCTAAACACAATTCCAAAGACATGTAAGATTAGTAATAAAGAGCTATCCTGTACAACAGTAGTAAAACCAGAGCCTCTCTGAGTGCCACAGTATATTTCCATTCCCCTGACAGTTTTTGTTTCCTTTTATAGAGAGAATACTATAGAGCATTTAGCATCTAGGAAAGTGGCTTCCTCTTCATAAATTAAATGCCAATTAGCCATTTAGATTCATAGTTAGCATCTGTTGCCTATAATTAATTGCTATCATTAATGCAACAAACACAGGTTTAGCACAAACAGAGTCAGTTGGGTATACATTCTACAGAGTAGATTGGTGAGCAAATGAGTTCTCATTTTTTTTTCCATCTTTCTCAGTCAGCAGGATTTTTGCAGTCCGGACACTGACTGCTGAGTGATGCCCTCCACATAGGCCTGTTTTACCCAGTGAGCTAGATCTCTCAGTTCCTGGGGGTAATAACTTTGAAGGGATCAGGTGAAGCTTGAATGGGATTTTCTTCCTTTGCAATAAGTATACTCTCTGAAGGTGTGTATTTATCACTAAGTATTATGTGGATATTCATAAGAGAACTATTTAAAAAATCAGAATTATAGGCAGGCACTCATGGCTGATGCCTGTAATCCTAGTTACTCAGGAGGCAGAAATCTAAGGATCACTGTTCAAAGCCAGCCTCGGCTAGAAAGTCCATGAGACTTTTTATCTCCAAGACACTACTCAGGAAAAACCAGAAGTGGTACTGTGGCTCAAGTGGTAGAGCTCTCGCCTTGAGCACAAAGAAGCTCAAGCCCTGAATTCAAGCTTCTGGACCAGCAAATAAAAGGAAAGGAAATAGAAAAAATTCAGAATTATGAGGTAATTTTACTTCAGACCTTCCCCCTCTCATTTAGCCGACATTATATTGTTCTTTAGTATATATAATATTTTTGGAAATTATCTATTGTTGTAAAAGGGGTTTCAGTTTAACATGTCGGTTTATGAGTACAATGAATATTGATCGACCAACTCAACCCATTCTCTGAAGTTACCTCATTCCATTTTCACATAAGTTCATGGAATACTAGGATTGTATTTGTTAGCTCTTCCTTTCTACACTCAAAATCATTTATTTAAAAATTGAGGACATATGTATATAGCTTTTGGTCTTTTCTGCTTATCCTACACATGTACTAGTTATTGCAAATAAGAGAAACCATGGGACCTATGTTTCTTTGGGCCTGGCTTACTTCACTTAATATAATTTTTTCCAAGTCTTTCCATTTCCTAACAAATGGGGCAATGCCATTCTTTCTGATGGAGGCATAGAATTCCATTGTGTATATATACCATATTTTCTTGATCCATTCATCTACTGAGGGGCATCTGGGTTGGTTCCAGATCTTAGCTATGGTAAATAATGCTGCTATAAACATAGTTGTGCTGGTAGCTTTAGTATGGCTTTGTTTGTGATTGTTTGGGTAAATGCCCAAAAGTGGGATTGCTGGGTCATAAGGGAGCTCTATGTGGAGTCTTTTGAGGAACCTCCATACTACTTTCTATAGTGGTTGAACAAGTTTATACTCCCACCAACAATGCAGTAAGGTTCCCTTCTGTCCACATCCCCTCCAGCATCTGTTGTTGTTAGAGTTCTTGATTCTAGCCATTCTAACTGGGGTGAGGTGGAATCTCAATGTTGTTTTGATTTGCATTTCTTTTATGGCTAGAGAAGTTGAGCTTTTCTTCATGTGCCTATTGGCCATTCTTAATTTCTCTTCAGAGAAGTTTCTCTTTAAGTCTTCAGCCCACTTATTTATTGGGCAGTTGTTTCTTGGAGGATTTGTTGTTGGGGGATTTATGTTTTTGAGTTCCAGGTATATTTTAGATATAAGACCCTTGTTCGTTGAATGGCTAGTGAAGATCTTCTCCTAATCCGTGGGCTTTCTATATAAGATGATGTTAAATGAAATGAACCCCACGATAGGGACACAGATATCTTTTTTCTTTCTTGCTATTGTTTCTAACATATTTAATGTGCCATGTGATTTTTTTTTTTTTTTGCTTTGTATGTTCCTCCCTCATGGTTTAACCCCTGTTTTCACTGTATTTGATGTCAGTGCCCTGCATCTTGTATATACACTTCTCTAGCTTGGGAAAGGGAAGGGAAAAAACAAAATGCTTAAATAGGGATATAGGTTGACCCTTTTGTAACAATGACATGCACAAGACACTATGTTGAAATCGAACTTTGCAACTTTGGGGTGAGGAGGGTGGTAGTTGTGGAGGTAGTTGTGGAGGTGGGAGGGAAGGGATGGTAGGGGAAAACCAAAGGAGGAGGCAACAATGCTCAATAGGAAATGTACTCATGACCTTGCTCATGTAACTGTAACCCTGCTGTGCAGTATTTTTACAATAATAAAAGCATACTAAAAAATTGAGGACATCTGATAGTAA
Source organism: Dipodomys spectabilis (assembly GCF_019054845.1). NCBI lineage: Eukaryota > Metazoa > Chordata > Mammalia > Rodentia > Heteromyidae > Dipodomys > Dipodomys spectabilis. Next base: position 14,912,515 of record NW_024870703.1, on the reverse strand, counting down.
AAGAGTGTGCTGTAAGTTCTCCAATTGATTTTCTTTTTTGTCTTCCACAATGGTCAGTAGATCAAGTTGTTTAGAACTTTATGGACTACCAGAAAAATATTATATTCTTGCTCTAAGGGTTTGCCTCCAGTCTCAAGAAGAATCACTTCTTTTTCTTTTCTAATTATTTGACCAAAACCCAGCAGTTATCTCATTACTAAATTTCTGAACTAACAAGAAAAAGACCCAGGAGATAGGAGGAGAAAGCTGAACAAACAATTCCTGGGCTTCCCAGGATTTGTCTTTTAAACAGAAGGTAATATATTTTTAATAGTAAGCAAATGGACTCTAAAATATCCTTCCCCACAGGAATCTTTCATTACCTCAAGATTCCTTAGAAACATGGTACCTCCGAAGTGATTTATTACTAGATGAACTGAGCCTAGTAAGTCAATGTTATCTTGCAGTTTAAACATATCAGATAAGGAAGACCACTAAATAACATTGAAGCAGTGGTAAGGAACAGCTATTCACATATATGTATGTATGTATTGTTTATGTATATATATGTGTGTCTGTATACATATATACATACATGTATGTACATATATGTGTCTGTTGTAATTATAATCACTATTAATACAAAGCTTGATTATGCATAAAGTAAAATTGCCTGAGATACACAGAAAGCAATGCTATGGCACTGGTTTATGTCAAAAGAAAGAACTCCATGGAAAGGTCAACCGACACATAGAATGGGTTCAAAAAAATCACACACACACACACAGAAAGACAAAATCAGCCTCTTTGATGATAAGTCAACATTGGGAGAATTTACAGGAAGGGAGAGAAGTGTGTTGTTGATTGAGTGGAGAGAAAGGAAGTCTGGCACAGGTAGAAATGATCACGGTGCTTCTTCTGAGGTCATGTGTTTATTTGTAAAGGTGATTATTATGCTCAGCACAGCTTTGAAGCCTTTGAAGCCCAAAGGTCACAGACTACAAAGTGGTTTCTCTGAAGGACCATTCTCAGAAAGCTGGTTTCAAATCATCCTGCACTCAGTTCTGTATTCGTTTCCTAAGAAACAATATAAGCACTCTGTTCTTTAAGGAACTTATGCCCATGTGTGTCTAGGCCTTCACAATTGTCACTGAGGGAAAAGTTGTAAAGTTTATATTCTACTATTACCTGATATAATATGGGCCACCATATTATATCATTACATGAGGGGTAGCGTTAAGAGTAATGAGCAACATTAACAGTAACACCTTCTTTATCAGATACACGTGAGAATGAAAACGGTTTTCTTTGAATAGTCCTATGGGGGATGTGATGAATGTGTGTTGTGATGAATGAATTTAAAATATTTCATCAAGAGTCTTTGAAGGGGTTAAAATTTTGCCAGAAAAAAACACAACAAAAAAGAGAATAAGTGATAAACTGTTTACCATTAAAAAGACATTTTATGTAGCTTAAAAATGTAAGTGATTTGAGTCTTGATTTATCTTTACTACCTGATTTTGTTTGAAAAAAAAAAAAAAGAAAATATTTAAGACCAACAAGAACATTTCTGAAAGGCAAATTATACATCTCTCACATTAAGATATTGAACTAAACCTTGAATAAAACTGGCCCTTTTCAAGTCCTGTGTCAAGCTCTTGTGTCAAGAACATAACTGATGACTTCTGATTGTCTCCCTGTCATCTTTTTCACAGACTCATGCTCTTATTGCTAGGATTCAACAAAATGTCTCTCAAAAGTAATATCAATGAAAGCTGGGTACTAGTGGCTCACACATCAGGAGGCTGATATCTGCAGATCACAGTTCAAAGCCAGCCCAAGAAAGAAAGTCCATGAGACTCTTATCTCCAATAAACCACTAGAAAACTGGAAGTGGCACTGTGGCTCAAGTGATAGAGCGCTAGCCTTGAGCTGAAGAGCTAAGGGACAGTACCCTGGCCCAGAGTTCAAGCCCCATGACCAACAACAGTAACAAAAGTACTATCAATGAAGAACAGTTTCTTATAAATTAAGTCCTCAAATAACAGTCAACATATGATGTATTTTCTTCTATCTTCTGACCCTGTTAACCATGGGCCTGCAAACATTTTGCAAAGTGAATATTGAAGTTCAGTTAGAGGCAAAGTGGCTTATTCAGGCTTCCTAAAAAAAAAAAAAATCTACTAACCTCAATTCCAGTAGGAATTTGAAGCCTCTGGCAAATCTTAAAAAGCTCCATTTTCTGTTTAAAGTTATGAACTTTTCTTTGGAAATAATTTCAAACCCACAAAAGATTGCACGAATAAGAATACTACAAAGAACACCTATGCATCTCTCACCCAGATTTATCTATTGTGAACATTTGACCATCTGTTTCATAATGTGCTCTTTCCCTCTTTTTCTCTCTCATAAAAAGATACAGTCAAATTTATATGTGGATCTAAGAAAAGTTGATCCCACAGGAGTAGAATGGTCATTAGCAAGGGCTGGGGAGATGTTAGTCAAAGGATATAAAATTTTAGTCAGACATAGGGACAAGCTCAAGAGAGCTGTTGTAGAATATGATGATGGTGGTTAATATATGGTATTCTTGAAAATGCTAAGAGAGTAGAAGTTAAATGTTCTTACCACAAAAATGGTAACTATGTGAGGAGGTGCATAATTTAGTTAGCGAGATTTAGTTATTCCCCATGTAAAGGAACTTTTGTGATACATACACAGGATTAAAAGGTAAAATTGCAAAACAGAAAATATGATATTTATATATTATTTATACGTATGTAGCTTTAATGTATGATAAAAATAATAGATGTAATTGAACACAATTATGTGTACCATTACAATTATTTACATATGTAATTATTAACACACTCTTACATATATGTATGGGTATATGTATGTAATAGTGTATAATCATATATATGATATATATCATATATATTACTGATAACTGCTTTATTTTCCATTATAACAAGAAAATCCTAACATCCTGTACTTAATTTATCCTAGCTCTGAACATAGGGTCTCTGAAGAATTAGGGTTACTTTTAGTAGAAAATAGTACTAGAGATGGATTTTTTTTTTAGGAGATGTAGGCACTGCTGGGAAGTCATTGCTTCTTGCCCCTTTTATCCACCAAAACTAGGAAAGATGTCCTTTGTATAGTTACATGGGTGTATCTACACATAATGCATACAATCTACCAATGGTTTTCCTTTATTCTTAGGTTGATTAAATATAAGAAAACTCATGAAATACCATTAGTTACTTTGCCGATATTTTCCCAGTCATCTTTGCTAAGATGAATTTCATCCTTGAGTATATTATTGTGTCAGTCTTTAATTTATACACAATCCTGAATTTGTTGCTCTTCCTTACTTTCCTTTTGCTGTATAATCTCTTAGGGTTACTCTCTCTTTTTTTTTTGATGGCCTTTTAAAAAAATTATTGTGAAAATACCATACATAGGGGTTACAATTACATGGGCAAGATGGTGAATACATTTCATATCAAGCATTGTTGCCTCCTCCTTTGTTTCCTCATACCATCCCTTCCCCTCTCCACCTCCACATTCCTCCACCCCCCTACAACCCCCCACCCCACCCTCAACCCCACCGAAGTTGTAAAGTTCGTTTTTCAATATAACGTCTTGCACAATCTCATTGTTGTAATGGGTCCACCTGTAACTCTATTTAAACAGTTTGTTTTTCCCTTCCCCTCCACAAATTATATCAGCATCAAATATAGTGAAAGCAGGGCTTATACTCTTTTTGTATTTAAATACTGTCACTGCTGATACTACAGATGTTTAAGTTTCTCTACTGTGAACAATTTTGAGTGCCACTCCATTCTGAATTGTGTTTAGTATTTTATCATTTACTGCTTCATGCTTGCCTGTAATGATTTTGTTTGTACTTCACCTGAATTTTCTGTTCTCCTCCCTGCTTATTCATGGAGAATTGATTGTCTTCCTTTGTTCTCTTACACACATATTTGTGGCACAGAGCTGGCTACAAGTGAAAAAGCCATTGGAATTTGTTTTTTCTTTCTGTACTTACAGGTGTTTAATTGTAAGTTTTTCTGTCTCAATAATACTAGAAAAAGCAGTTCTGTGGAATTTAATTGCCTTTAGTTGGTGTTTTTATGGGCTGTCACTGGAGGTGGGGGAAGAAGAGCATTGGATTCTATTTGAAATCTGGCTCCTGTCATTGTGCTCCAAACCTGAACCTCTTCAAAAGTCATCAGTTACTGTTTTGAAATAGTCGGTGTGGGATGGAAATATATAGATCTATCATCTTAAAAACAATGAAATCCTATTTGTCAGATTTGAAGGGAGAAAACAGAAAAGAGGGAATGGGGAAATGTAGAAAGTGAGAAGCAAAGCATAGTATCCCCTTCTAAGATTTTAGGTTCTTGAGTTGAGATTCAAACCACGTTTAAGAAAAGCTATTCACGCACACACACACACACACACACACACACACACACACACACACACACACACACACACAACACACAAATCCCAGAGATAACCCCTCTGTACAGTATTTTCACAATAAAAAAATCCCAGAGATAAAATGAAGGTACAAAAATTCATTGACTACTAATTTATAAATCAATACACTTGGCAGATCAACTTCTGAGACCAGAAAGTATCTTCACTGTGAGGGAAACTTCACATTTACATGCTTCACACCATAAATCTGGACATCTCCTTACTAATGCATTATTTGAAGAAATTACTCTTTCATCTTTTCTGATATCCATTAGAAAGTGCTCTTTTAATCTCTCCACTTGTATTAATAATCCTTATCTGTCATTATATTGTTACCTTTGGAGTCAAGGAGAAATGTTGGCCAGATGCTAAGAACTTGGATAAGTTAGGAGGGCATGAATGGAAGGTTGGAAATTAAAAGAGAGCAAGTGGAAGATATGGTTAGTATAGCCAAAGACGGAGAGGTCAGGCTAATGGGGATGATACAGGACAAATGGAGGGTAATGGGCAAGGGAGCACTGGAGAGGAATGACTTTAATGGTCTCCTAAACCATAGGATTCTCAAACCCAGCAGTTAACATAAGAGAGCTTCTGGATACAGTATTGTAGAAAATAGAAGATGAGTAATTTTTGAGGTGTACAGGTCAGATAAGATTGATAATCAACATGAAGAATGATAAGAAAAACTGATGGGAGGCCTCACGGCATGAAGCATTTTAAACAGTCATCTTATAATAGTGGGCCCAGTGAGCTCTCCAGTTGGAGTAAAAGGTTTAAAGAAGAACCCATCGTAGTAGGAAAAGGTATCAGATTGGAGTACACTAAAGCAGGCACATGGGCTTGCAAAAATGCAAAAAAAGATGCAGACAGAGTTAGAAACACTCAGTCAACTCACTGTTACCTTTGATTCTCCCACCCAGTGACCTTTAGATGCTCAGCACTGATCTACAGTCTTCCAACTTCCAATACAATACAGATGTCCTGTTCCACATCTACATGGATTCTAGTAAGATACGACCACTCCGTAGTCTGAAATTCAGGGAAACCATTTAGTCCATAAATTCAAGTTTGTCTAATGTCATCCTTACTGATAGGAGAGAGAGCATTTCATGTGGGATAATTTGAGCTTTTAAAAGATGAAAAGGATGTAGGAGAGCTGTTAATTAACCATTTTCTCACCATTCTCCTCTAATTTTGCCTTCACTTAGACATGTCTTTCCCCTTCTTATTTTCTATCATCTAGACCATTAATTTAGTTTTCAACAGGGTTATCTCCAAAGAACTATTCATCTATGAAAAGCTATGTTAGCCAAAGTAATGGATAGCCGTGGGCTGTGCTTCGTCCGTTGTCTCTTGCATGTCCTTTCTGATGGACGTTCTCAGAGCTGGGTTGGATGGTTAGTTAGTTCTCTCCTAACTATATAATAGGACTTGACTATAATAGATGGAGTGGTGAAGTTTCAGTTTTCCTTTTGTAGATTTCCAATGGCCTACTTCTCTTCCATAGCTTGATTTCATGTGGAAAAACAAGCATGCTGACATTCTTCAGCATGATATATCTAGAGAAAGTTTATCTGTTTAGGTCTTTCACCATTTCTGGGTTACTGAGAATTAGCCTAACTGCTCAGTTCCTGTAGGTATTTTGGGGAAAGGGATGTAGTTCTTGAGACCATGTTTGGATCTCTTTTTTGTAGTCTCCTACTTCTCTTTATACATTTACCATTATGAATATTTTACATAATACAAAAGTCCTTATGAGTTATTCAAGTGAGTAGAAACTACTATATTAAACTATTTCCCAGTAGGCAATTGGGAATTTAAAGTTACCAAACAGGATAAAAAAGTACACAGTACACAATTTGTATATCATAAACACAATAGGTTAAAAATCACAAAAACAAGAAGTACCAGAACTGCCTATAAATATATTAGAAGATTTATATCATTTTTACCAGAAGGGTTGTAGATTAAGAGAGTTCTCCTAATTTTCTGATAGAAATGTAAAGTATGGTAAGTATTTGAAAAAGCAAATGGATAGTTTCTATTAAAACTGAACTTGCAAAAACATCTTATGACCCAGCTACCTCATTAGTGGAATTTTTTCCCATTGAAATGAAAGCATTCATCTGTCAGGTCAGATGGATAGGAATGTTTATTCAGTATTGTTAGCAATGACCAGATTGGAAATCAGTTGAATGCCCCAATATGAAGATATTTGAATCTTTCTTTTACTCAAGCCAGAGAGAGAAGGCAAGATAGAGTGTGTATCTATTTCTAAGCAAAAAATGAAGACAGAAAAAACAACATAAAATACAATCTTAGCTTAATGTATTTTGTATCTCAATGTATATATTTGGACATGACTGAATAAATATGGATCCAATATGTATATTTACAGACATTGATTTTATAGTGGTGAGTATGAAGAGCTATTATAAGAGGAATGAGAAAAATTAGAGAGAAAAGCAAAATTTAAAAGGAAAATATGAAAAACACTGTCACAGTGAAAATAATACATTGTGTAATTACATATATAAATTTATGTAAAAGTACCTATTGCCTTCTATATATACCAATTAAACTAAATGACTATGTTTTTAAAAGGATCTTTGTATTTGTGTACAACTTATGCACATTATAGGAATATCTTCATAGCTTTTTTACCTCATAATTTGTCTTTTCTCCACTACATTATGTATCATTTCATTTCCTATGTCTATGATAAAAAAGGCAACTTTGACAATTCTGAGTGGAAGTACGAGCATACTTATCAGCCAGTGTCTGAAGATGATTGTGTTTTAGTTTGTTCCTCTTCTTTTCCCCTCCCTCTGTGGGAGTATAAAATAACACATCCTTAAATATCTCTTTGGCATAATTTTAATTGATTATTCTGAGAAACTGCAGACTCTACAGAGTCTGTAGAAATCAGGTGAAATGACTCTGAAAAGCTGTCCTTCTTAGAAATTTACCTCTATCTGTATTAGTAAATTAAATGCAAATGCAGTCAGATCCATTTCAATTTAATACAGCCCTTTTGCCTGGATCTTTTCCTGAGAGGAAGAGATGAGAGTTTGCTAACTGATCTGGACAGATTACCAAGTGGCTGTTACCCAGGATATTTCATTGACATTGAAGACAATCTTTGCTTGTTGCACTCATCTCTTCCTGTCAAAGGAGGATCAAAGGAGTATTAAACACATAGGTAGTTACACTCCTGTGATGTTTTCCCATACTGATTTTTCCCATTTTGCATCTTAATATATCTATGCTTTTTCTCATTTTTAGTAATTGTTAGTTTGTCCGGGAAACCTTGAGAATGGGAAGGAGAAAATTCTCTTTTCTCCTACACCTCCTTCCTCAGCATTTCCTGCAAAGTTCTATGTCAGGTGTTCTGCTAGTCAAGAAAGCTCTTTCACTCAATCCCCCTTTGAAAAGATTACACAGCACAGTTGGAAATACAAAGGATAAGCACTCTACTGAAATTTTAGAATTAATCAATGCAAGCCGGGTGCTGGTGGCTCACACCTGTAATTCTAGTTACTCAGGGGGCTGAGATCTGAGGATTGCGGTTCAAAGCCAGCTCCGGCAGGAAAGTCCATGAGACTCTTATATCTAATTAATGACCAGAAAACTGAAAGTGGTGCTTTGGCTCAAGTTGTAGAATGCTTGCCTTGAGCTGAAGAGTTCAAGGACAGTGCCCAGGCCCTGAGTTCAAGGCCCATGACTGACAAAAAGAAAAAAAATGGGCTGGGAAGGTGGCTCAGTGGTAGAGTGCTTGCCTTGCATGTATGAGGCCCTGGGTTTGATTCCTTAGCACCACATCAGCAGAAAAAGCTAGAAGTGGTACTGTGGCGCAAATGGTAGAGCACTAGCCTTGAGCTGAAGAGCTGAGGGACAGCACCCAGGCCCAGAGTTCAGGCCCCATGACTGACCAAAAAAAGAAAAAAAAAGAATTAACCAATGCAAATGCTGGTGTAAACTAGGGTAGACTTATTGCAATTCAATGGTAATCCAAATAACAGTCTTCTGAGAAGAGGAAGTTTACCATGGGTTGGAGCAATCAGGAAGAGAATTTATTGAGACTGTTAAGGACAAGGATTACTTTTCTAACATATATGGATGGCAGTGAGAAGAGTAGAGGTAGAAAATGTAAGCACATCACCTGAAAAAAGAAACCACATTTCCCGAGAAATGAATAAGAATCTTCCAGGGAAGTACAAGGTTGTTTTATCATTTTACTGAAGTTGTCGTACACTGAGTTTAAGTGCAATTCTACTAAATCAGCTGCAGTAGGAGAACAGGTTTGCTCATTGCCAAAAGTTCATAAGCAGAATAGTAGCCGATATTTTCTGGCCTATCTCACTATGCACTGTGGTAAGTGTCCTTTTTGCCTCTCGGACACTTTTTTCTTATTTTGATATAGATGAGAGGTGACTCAGTCACAAGTAGGCTAGTATATTTTTCAGAGTCAGAAAGTAGTGAGACTATAGAGCTAAGCCTGGAACCGGGACTTGTAATCATTCTGCTGACTCCTTTTTAATAACAACTATGCCGTTCAATTGACTGTGGAAACAAGTGGAGAATGCACATTTTGTCACAGTTCTTAAAAATGATATTCAGCTACTTAAACCATATATCAGGGAAATCCCTTCCGGCCAGTAGTAATTAGATAAAGGATTGTTTAGATGACTTTATGGTACAGTGTCATGGTGAGGATGTTCTGGGTTACTCCTGGTATATTTTAGTACTTACTCTGAAATTTAGACCACTAAAACAGGGTGGACTCCTTTATTTAAAAGAAATGAATAGCTGATAATTCATAAGCTAACAAATCAAACATTCTGCAGAATGGAAGACAAATCCATCTGTAGATGGCCTTCAATCTTGGTTTTAAGTGTTGTAATTCAATTAAAAATAAGTTCTTTGCCATTTAATTTGATCAAATACCATCTGTTTTTCCTTTAAAATATCTAGTTTTTAAAATCACCCACCACCTATCTTAATATACATTTGCATTCTGATTTTGTTCTGAGAACATTTTTCCATTTGTAAATGAAATAGATTGAATGAGTCTTTCCAAGACGTGTTCCCTATTTGGAAAGGATAGTGTGGAGTGTTAGGAAAGATTTCGCAGTCTCCCACTCTACTCTTTCAAATTACTTTTCTGTTTTGTTGAATGAGGATGATCTACATTTGAGGCTCTATGCTGAGTTCCTTCATGTAACACCCACAGACTTTGTGAGAGTCAGGTTTTTATCACTGTGACCATCACGGTGACTTTAAAGGAAGAGGGACTTATTTTGGCTCAAAGTGTCTGAGGTTCCAGTGGGTGGGTGATGGTTATTTCTATTGCTGAGTCAAGGCTAAAACAAGGTAATAGAAGGAAAGCTGCTTATCTTGTAGCACCCAGAGAGCAGAAAGGGCCCAGGAGAGATGCTTCAAAGGCATGTTCTATTGACCTACTTCCTCCAACCAGGCACTAACTACCCATTAGCTTTCATCACCTCCCAACATTGCCATCAAATTATCAGTCCATCAATGGATGAATCTGTTTTTTAAAGAAAGTCAGAGCTCTCATGATCTACTCACTTCCCAAAAGTCTGACCAGCTGGAAACAAGCTCTTAACACACAAGCTTTCAGAGGCTCTTTATGTGTAAGCCATAACAGGCTTCATGGCAGTATTAGGCAGTAGCATTATTATCATCCTTAATGTAAATAGATCCATTCATAAGTTCATCATTAATTGTTGAACACATCTGGTAATGGTCAGGCACTGTGTGGCACAACCATATCCTCGTGGTGAGAAGGTAACCTTGTTCAAAGAAGCCCTAACCTTCCCTTCAGGGTGACTAAACTCTCGATGGGTGTTTTCCTGATGATAGTCTTCTCTTCACACATTTGTTTTAGAAAACTTGTAGTTACCAATACTTTGTCTGTGCCTTTGACATGTAAACCTTACATAAAAAGACATATAAATCTTTTTCTTTTATGCCTCTCAATTTAATTAGCATCAATTAGTTGTATAAGAGGTTTCATTTTGACCTTCCCATGGAGATATCTTTGACCTGTACAAGATCAGAGCGTATGCATATTGTTTCCATTCTTTGGTTATGATTTATCACAGAAAGTATCGATAAAATAATAAACAGTTGTTAAGTAATAAGCAGTCATTAAGTATTGACCAAGTAAGAAACTGCGGAACCAAATGTTTTCTGTTTTTTCTTATAAACATGGTGGAAGTCTGTTTTATTATCACAGTGATAGTTTTTAAATTATAATTAATGCATACTTATTGATAAATATATTATTTTTCACAATTGTTTTGAATTTTTCAAAACATTATCATGTAATTAAAATTGATAGCAATGGAAAATATACACAAATGGACTTAATGCAAAGTCATTGCATTTAGGAAGTGAATGAATTAAGAAGACACAGGTCATATTCTAAAATATCCTCATTAGAAATAAAGATAAGAGAGAAAAAGAAGTGTATATTACAATATACATTATTTTACAGCCAGTCCCTTCTCTGTTGCTAGAGTGAAGCAAGTTCAAATCCTTGGATTTTCTTAGGCAAAGGAGGTCTTCCAGATTTCTTAGATAGTCTTCCTACTCAGAGGCAAAATGGGAAAGCTGATTGAGAACTGAGTGGTGACTGAACCACATTTTCCCCAAAAGCATCCTCCCTCATCTCCTCAGCTACTGTGAACACACCTTAATGTCCTCAGAACTCTTGACTGAAGAGGCCTCAAATCTAAGCTATAGTGGTTACCATTAAAACAATTTCTTTTTTTATTATATTTTTTTTATCGTTAAGATACTGTACAGTGGGGTTACAGTTACATGAGTAAGGCAATGAGTACATTTCCTCTTGAGCATTGTTACCCCCTCCTTTGTTTTTCCCAGCCACCCTTCCCTTCCCACCTCCCCAACTCCTCCCTCCACCCCCACCCCCCACCCCCACCCTGAAGTTGTAAAGATCATTTTTAACATAGTGTCTTGTACATCTCATTGTTACAATGGGTCAGCCTGTATCCTTGTTTCAGCATTTTGTTATTTTTCTTCCCCCCCCCCCAAATTAGAAAAAAAAATGTGTATACCAGCTGCAGGGCACCGGAATCAAATACAGTGAAAACAGGGGTTATACGGTGGGGGAAGAAAATATGAAATAAAAGAAATCACATAGTATATTATAAGTATATTAAAAACAACAGCAACAATGATAAAACCTCTTGTGTCTCTATCTTGGGATTCATTTTGCTTAGCATCATCTTATATGGTCATGTGTACATAGTTTTTGATCTTTTCTACTTGTCTGGTAAGATTATCCTAGATGTATACTAGTTATTATAAATAAGCGAAACCATGGGACCTATGTTTCTTTGGATCTGACTTACTTCACTTAATATAATTTTTTCCAAGTCTTTCCATTTCCTAACAAATGAGGCAATGTCATTCTTTTAGATGGAAGAATATGGAGAACAATACTGCAATAAACATAGTTGTGCTGGTAGCTTTAGTATGGCTTTGTTTGTGATTGTCTGGGTAAATGCCCAAAAGTGGGAATGCTGGGTTATAGGGGAGCTCTATGTAGAGTCTTTTGAGGAACCTTCATACTGCTTTCCAAAGTTTACAATCCCACCAATAATGCAGTAGGGTTCCCTTTTGGCCACATCCCCTCCAGCATCTGTTGTTATTAGATTTCTTGATTATAGCCATTCTACCTGGGGTGAGGAGGAATCTCAATTTTGTTTTGATTTGCAATTCTTTTATGGCCAGAGAAATTGAGCATTTCTTGATGTGACTATTGGCCATTCTTATTTCCTCTTCAGAGAAGTCTCTCTTTAAGTCTTTAGCCCACTTATTTCTTTGAGGATTTGTGGTGGGGGGGGGAGAGTTAATTTTTTTAATATGCATATATATATTATTGTAAAGATGCTGTACAGAGGGATTACAGGTACATAAGTAAGGTAATGAGTACATTTCCTCTTCAGCATTGTTACCCCCTCCTTTGTTTTTCCCTGGCCATCCCTTTCCTCCCCATCTTCTCAACTTCTCCTCCCTGCCCTCAAGTTGTGGAGTTCATTTTTAACAGTGTCTTATACATCTCTTTGTTATAATGGGTCAGCCTGTGTCCTTGTTTTGGAGCTTTGTCCCTTCCCTTCTCAAAATTAGAAAAATGTATAAAGAAGATGCAGGGGAGTTAATTTTTTGAATTGTAAGTATATTTTAGATATGAGACTCTTATACATTGTATGGCTAGTGAAGATCTTCTCTCAATCTGTGGGCTTTCTATTGATCTTGCTACCTATGTCCTTTGCCATGCAGAAGCTCTACAGTTTCATGAAATCTATCTTTGATTTGTTATGTTTCTAGGTCTCTATTAAGAAAATTTTGGCCTGTGCCAAGAGCCCTAAAGTTTCTCATATTCCATCCTGCAATGTTTTCAGGATGTCTGCTTTTACTTCGAGGTCTTTGATCCACTTGGAGTTGATTCTGCTAAAAGCACTTTCTTAACAATGAACTTGACGATAAAAATATTCTTCTAATGGGAACTGGAAACCCAAGAAAGTGCATTTCTTCATTTCTGGTCAATAGTTGCTTCAATAAACCAAAGCATGTACATTCTGATAGATTTGTATCATGAAGTAGAAATTTCCTTAGGAAATTTGCCTCCATTACATTGACACATTAATTTTTATGAGAACAATATTTTTGGAACAGAGAGGAGATCTCATCTATAAATATGTTCATTTTTCTCAGGTTTTTGCTTTAGCCTGCATGAAATTAATTTCTAAAGCATATAAACAAAACCTTATGGAGTTTCTTAGCTCTAAGGTGTAGGTAAGATGGGTATAAGGTAACTTGTTATTCTTTAATATGTGAAGTTCTTTAATATGTGAAGGTCTTGTGGTTAAAAAAAAAAGTGGGTCACCCTAAACTCTTAGACTTCAATAGTGTACAAAGTTGTTCTTTCTATATTATCCAACTCAGGAACTGTCTCCAAATCCTGTCTTTTACTTCTATATTTCAAACATAGTCTTCTTTTCTGATTTCTCTTCCTTCCTGTATTCCTCCCCCTCCCTTTCCCTTTCTCGTCCTCCATTCCTTCCTTCTTTAACAGCCCAACTTTCTGTTAAGTAGTTCTAATTATTATTCTTTTTTTGGTGAAAGGGAATTATACTCCACATAAAACTGTCCTTAAATTTTTCTAGCTTTACACTCTTAAGCAAAAACAAAATAAATATTGATCTCTATGAAAATCACTCTTGAAATTTGTCTGTCTTTCAAATCACACTGCAAAAATAAATTCCTATATTGGAAGAGTGACTTTCACATAAAATACCATTATTTTATGAACTAAGTATTATAAGCTCCATAGATATCAGAATGAAAATAATAGCTACTCTTTGTTGAGTGATGGCCAGGTGCCAAATGATCAATGGTAATCAAAAAGTGATCCTATAATGCTGGTGCATGTGAATTAGGAAAGTAAGTAACATACTAGGTACACATAGATATTAAGTGATAAAGTTAAGATTCATGTGTAACTCTATATTTCTATTTCTAAAAAATCAGGGAAGATACTTTGAAAAGAAAACCACACGTAGCAAAAGAAAAGGTGATTATAGTATATACTGTCGTGTCTAACCAATTGTAGGTGGACCAAACTACCGTTATTTCAAAGGAATTGTAGGGGCATATTGTGTACATTGAGTCAGAATTCTGTTTAATTCTTGGTGTTTTATTCAAGACTCAAATCCATAAATTCAGACAATTTAGGTGGACATATAGTTCTTCATTGGTCCTGCTAATCTCCTACAGTGGCATAACTTCCACAGGGAAAATATAGAAATTTTCTGAGGGAATTATTTGAGTACTGACATATAAATTTTAAACACTTGCTACCACATTTTTAACTTGTAATTGAAAGAGTACAATAATGAAACAATAGCGAAACTGTGGGTTGGAGAGGCCTGACGTTAAATAATAGTTTGGGCGTCTTATTCATTCTGAAATGTACACTTTAATACACTTTTGCATCTCTAATTATTTGTGTTGATCTTAATTATACCTGCTAATTTCATTTGCTTTTATTTTATTTATTTATTTTTTTGGTCCGGTCTTGGGGCCTGAACTCTGGGCCTGGGCGCTGTCCCTCAGCTCTTCAGCTCAAGGCTAGCGCTCTACCACTTGAGCCATAGCGCCACTTCCGGCTTTTTTCTTATGTGGTGCTGAGGAATCAAACCCAGGGCCTCAGGCATGCAAGGCAAGCACTCTACCACTGAGCCACCTTCCCAGCCCCTTCATTTGCTTTTAGAAGTTCTTACATTGTTACTATTATTGCTACAGATCCTGATTGTTCATTCACTATAGAAATTAACTCAACTAAACTAATTTTAAATTTTTGACAGCCTCTACTAGTTTCTATATAACCAGCCTGCCTTTAGTGCTCCAGGGACTTTGTTAGGTTCAATATTTCAAATACTTATTTTTATATTATGATGTTTACTAGAGGATTAAACATTCGTACAAGCGATTAAAGCATTTTCTTCTGGAACCCAATCTATTTAAACTAAAATGATTTAAAGAAGCATTTTAAGTGTCTGTTATCAAATGCCAATGATTATTGAAATGAGGAAAGAATTCTACTCTTAACAAGATCCTAAAGCCCAAGATATAAAGTCATATATAATGTACATCTAACTAGAGGTGTGAACTTAGGTCATGATCTCCCTGTTGCTCACTAAACTCCTTGTAAAACAGAGGTGGTAATGTGCTTCTAACAGGTAACAAGTCAATGATAACGGAATACTTGGCAAAGCAGGGATCAATTTGCATTTTCTGTACTTATGAAGTACAGTTCACACCAACTACACCGGATACTTTAGAGAAGGAGAGGGGTAATGTTTAAAATAATTTAAATTATAAACATTTTTAAATTTATTTAAATCATAATACAATTATAATGTATAAATATAATTTATATACTTATATACAAGTATATAAATAAGCATAATTATAGATTAATTATAATTAAATTGTTTATAAATACATCATTATGGAATTACTTATAATTAAATGATTATTTAGGTATACCATTTTAAATTTTAATTTATAGACCAACTGCATATCATTTCATAGGGAGAGCTATTTGAAAACAATTTTTTTTTGTCTGTCCTAGGATTTGAACTCTTGGCCTGGGCACTGTCCCTGAGCATCTTCTACACAAGGCTAGCATTCTACCACTTGAGCCACAGTGCCACTTCCAGCTTTCTCTGTGATTAATTGTAGATAAGAGTCACACAGACTTTGCTGTGGCTTCAAACTGTAATCCTCAAACTAAGCCTACTGAGTAGCTAGGATTACAAGTGTGAGCCACTGGTGCCTAGCTTTAAAATCATAATTTTTCTGTACAAAACTTGTATACTGGAGCAACCATAAAAAAATCTTTGTAAAACAAATGTTTGAATACTTAAAATATTTAAATATACTTTACATTTACACACTATTCATTTGTTTTATGGGTGTCTACTTCTATATTATGGAGAAACTTTTCAATATATTCTTTTCACATAATTGCTGTGATAGTGATAGTTAATACTCATGGATTTAAATTGTTAATTATTTTAATTAATTTTTATTTAAGACAAAAGGGTATTAGTAGAATAAGTCAGCTTATGAATACAATGCATATTGACCAATATCATCCCTTTTGTCATTCTTTCTCAATTAAAAACACACCAAATTCACCCAAAAATAAAATGTTCAGTCTATGTTATTGTAACATGTGAGTTAAAACCATGCTTGACTGATTTTGGGAGGGTCCGGTCGTGGGGCCTGAACTCTGGGCCTGGGCGCTACCCCTCAGCTCTTCAGCTCAAGGCTGGTGCTCTGCCACTTTGAGCCACAGTTCCATTTCCAGTTTCTGAGTGGTTAACTGGAGATGAGTCTCATGGAGACTTTATTGCCCAAGCTGGCTTTGAATCATGATCCTCAGATCTTAGGCTCCTAAGTAGCTAGGATTACAGGCATGAGCCGCTGTCACCAGATGTAACTTGTGAACTGTTTTTTTTTGGGGGGGAGGCAGTCATGGGGCCTGAACTCTGGGCGCTGTCCCTCAGCTCTTCAGCTCAAGGCTAGCGCTCTACCACTTGAGCCACAGCGCCACTTCCGGCTTTTTTCTTTTTGCTTATGTGGTGCTGAGGAATCGAACCCAGGGCCTCATGCATGCAAGGCAAGCGCTCTACCACTGAGCCACCTTCCCAGCCCCGCTTGATTGATTTTGATAGGCTATTTTATTTCATTTTTTAGTAAGGCAATTTTTCATTGAATAAATAAATTTTCATGCATGCATAAGATGGGAAGGATAGAGGGAAGAGATAGAGAGATCTGAAGAACAAATCATAATCACTACAAAACAACAATAAAGAACATTTTCAAGGAAATTTGTAAGTAAAACTACCAGGAGTTACTGAGAGATAAATATATGTACATCATCCCATTTAACATTTACAATAATGCTGTGCATTAGCCACTCTTAACTCCTTTCTACAGATTGGGATATCAGACTCTGAGTGGGTACCCTGCTTGGAGCAAATATCCGAGGAGGAAGCAAGGGCATTTGTGCGACTGCCATGCCAGTGCTCCCTTTTACATACACACATAACCATTGAGCAAGGGCACTTATTTACCATTTCTTCAGAACATAATTCAGGCAACACAAATCCCAAATAGGAGTTATATTAATAGGCAAGCAGAAGTGAAGGGTCTCACATGTAGCTAAATTATAAGAGCGGCGAATGATCAATGTATTTGGTCTTTCCTATATTAGTCTGAGATATGTTTTACAAGGTAAGTTGCATGCAGGACAAGAGATTTAAAAAAAAAATAAATTCTCAACAATCCCTACTAAATTAAGACACAGATGAATTTGTACTGGTATTATATCTGGCCATAAACTTATAAACTTAAAATCACTTTTTATTTCTTTCTTGGAAAATTAATGTGCTTAAATGCCAGAAAAAAGGGCAGCCTTGTAAATTTTCTGTCTCTGAAGAAAATGCCACCTACTTACTGCATATCAGTTTATGGGGAAGAAGGGGTATATAGAAGAGGTAAAACTCTCTTTTGTGCCTGTGTGTGTTTCAGAAATTGAGCTACCACTTATGGAGAGTATTAAGTCAATCTTCCCTCTATCTTGTTTCCTAACACTGGTTCTACAGAGACCTTGAGCAAAAACTAAATTTGAAATCCCTTACCTTTCTCTGGTCTGTTCAGTTTTTTTTTTGTGTGTGTGTTCAGTGTTTAGGTCTGGGACTTCCCTTATTTCTGCATATAGCTATGCCAGTAAACTTAAAATTAGTTCATTGGATTTCTCTCTGAACACAAAAACATTGAGAACTTATGAGAGACTCAGCTCCGAGTAATCGCCACAAATTTTGAATCAAAGGATCACCATAAGTCATAGAAATGAATATTCTCCCAGGACAACTTTTCACTTATTGGCTGGTCTGAAAATAATTAGCCTTAAGTGCTTTGGGCATATGAGCCATAAAAATGTTCATTCGTCTGTGTGCTTACTGTTTTCTTCATTAACTTCCTGGCATCTCAGCACTTTTAATTATACAATCTTGATACCCATGTATTAAGTTGAGAAAGACTTTCTGGAGTGGAGGGAGGATATTGACTTACTTTGAAAATGAATTACACTGTTCTGAAGGTTTTAGCATTGCTAAGGATGGGAGTTGTCACGACACTGGAGAGCAACTGGTGGCTTCAAGTCAATTTCTATAATAAAAATGCCAGACTGTCATCATGGTTTAGAACCATGCATCTTAAATCTGTACATATAACACCGTGGCACACTGTCCATGGGAGCTTGGGGTTGAGGGCCGGCAGCCCCAATCTTGCACAAGATAGAATGAAGTGCTGCTTACCCAGGAGCTGAAGAGCTGAGGGACAGTGCCCAGGCCCAAAGTTCAGGCCCACAACCAACAACAAAAAATATCTCTCTTGCGCACATGCACGCGCGTGTATGTTTGTGTTTTGTATACATGTATACAGATACACATTATATACATGTATATATACATATGTATGTATATGCATATATCTATGTATGTCCAAAACCTTAGGAAAATAAGTCACTGAAAACATATTTTGTTATATCCATTTAACAAAATTCTCCAAAAACCAACCTATCTTTTGGAAAGAAGGATCACCTGTATTAAATCATATTCTATGTGCTTTGGAGAAATTTTCCAAGGGTGTTTTCTCAGAGTTGGACAGATTTCAAATGCCTGGAAACTTTCAGAACATCTTACCAAGTTTTGCGAAAATCTCAACATGACCCGCAGCAACATTGGCTTATGTATTTGCCAACTCTGATGATTATGCAAAACGAAAGATGTAATGAAAAGTTATTTTTCTCCCCATCTTAACCCTTTTTAATATAAAATTGGTTTGGTTGTATGTGTCTCTCTTCTGCCAGTCAGTACATTACTTAAAGTAATGTTCATCACTCTTTCAAAATGCCACCATTGTCTTCATTTGTAAGGTACAGTTTGCTGCGCACACAGTATAGTCCAACCTCATTAGTTGTTTTCCATACATTTGTTTCACAGTCTTTCTCTATTAAAAGATGCCCAATAGCATCTTACAACATGATGCTGTGAGTGTCTTACAGTAATGGGAAAGATAGGGATAGATGAAAAAGATTTTTCCAATTTTGGTTTGGAATTAGGTTAGAAGTAGGGTTGTTTTTTTATTTTTGCGTTGTTTGTTTGCTTCAAAATTGAACTTCTCTCACCAAACAAATGAAACCCTGAAAATGATCAGTTGATGCTGGAATTTATTATCTTACTAAACACCTATCCAATAGATAAAAGCAGTGGCAAGTTTATGATGGATTCAGATCAATATTTTATTTTGCCATAGATATCACTTTTCATTAACTAAGTGTATGAAAGCAATAGGTCTCTGTCTAGATATGAGATTATGGCTCATAAACTCATCATGTGTGCTGTTGCAGCAAATAACTTTTCATAGTTATTCTGGGAATGATATTGTTTGGCTTCATATGCTAGACGATTTTAATTGCTTACCTAGTACTTACAGTCTTCCTTTTTCCACCTCAAGGTAACAGAGGGCTTTGTTCTTAACACATCTAAAATTCTTTGCACCCAGAAGAATTATTTTCCCTACTTCTAACCTATCAGATTTATATAAAAATCTCCTAGGGGCTGGGAAGGTGGCTCAGTGGTAGAGCGCTTGTCTTGCATGCATGAGGCCCTGAGTTCAATTCCTCAGCACCACATAAGCAGAAAAAGCCAGAAGTGGCACTGTGGCTCAAGTGGTAGAGAGATAGCTTTGAGCTGAAGCGCTGAGGGATAGCGCCCAGGCCCAGAGCTCAGGCCCAAAACCGACCAAAACAAAACAAAAAAAATCTCCTGGCTATTTATTTGGAATTGTGCTTCCTATTTCCCTCATCTGTTATTTTTATGCTAGAAGGAAAGATGTGAAAATGGATGTGGAACAGCTATTTTGTGGTCATGAAGAGAAATACCAGGGGTTTCAGAACAAATTGATAAAATAGCCCAGACCACTGCTTGCATCTGAAAACTACATCTACAGACCTGGGCCTATCTAACCTTCCTTGTCACACAATATTTTAAAATGAACCTTGTATTTGTTAAAGCACTCTGAACATACTTTCCTGGTGGTATTTGTGAGAACTGATGAAGAACACAGACATCAATTCTCCATGAACATGGCCAAAGCAGTTTGTATTGATTAGGTATTTAATTATCAGTATACTGTTGTTTTGGTGAACTGTTAAGCTTTCACTCAGAATGTTAGAAGCATAAAAATCAATGTTTTAAAGATTGTAGAGGGGCTCAGACATCGATGAGGCACTGGGTGTCTAAGAATTTCTTACTATATTTTCTCAATTAGAAACCTAATTTTCAAGGATTTAGGTCAGAGAGGGCTAAAGATAAATATAGTTTTGCCATCCAATGGAACATATGTATGGCTCCAGAAATCTCTTCTGTGAGAAAAGTTCAAAAGTGAAGTAATAGAGAGAGGAGTGAAATTCGAGGAGCAGAACCAAACCACAGGAAGAAAAACTCAGTGGAGGAACCAAATGCCATTTGTTCAAAATTGCAGAAGCAAAGGTCACAAAATGGAGAAAAGTCACTGACCTTACTAGAAAGGACCCTGATGTGTTTCCAGCTTGGCTTTCTTTTGAAGGCAGGGCAGAGAATTCAGCCAGGAAGTACAGTAGCTGGCATGCTATGTAGGTGACTGGCGAGGAGGGATGTGAGGAATACTTTGGAGAGGAAAAGGCCACAGGAAATATAAAACACGCTACCAATTAGGGTACACTGGTAAGAGTCCCACTGAGAGGTGACAGGAATGGGAAAGTAGGACAGAATAAGCAAAAGCAGAAGACAATTAAATATTTCTTCAACATTTGTACGTCTGTGAGCAGGTGGAAGTGTGATAGAAGGAGAGTACAATGAAATCTCTTGTTAGGATAAGTTCCAGGCTTGCATTGCAGGTCTGCCAAATTTGTTATAAATGGTATTCATGCAAAAATAATTTCCAAAGAATAAATTTTTTAAAAAAACATAAAAAACTTTGTGGCTCAAGTGGTAGAGCACTAGCCTTGAGGTGAAGAGCTGAGGGACAGCGCCCAGGCCCAGAGTTCAGGCCCCATGACTCACAACAACAACAACAACAACAAACTAGCATCACTGAGATTATTTCTTGAGATGAGGTTCTAACATAAACTACCATCATTTTCTAGTTAGGCAACAACTCTTAAGAACTATGAATCCTTTAAAAGGTAAGTTGATAAACTGAAACATTTACACAGTAGAATATTACTCAGCAATAAAAAGAATCCTAAGTGAATCACAATCCTAAGTGAAAGGAGCAGGTTTGTAAAGGCTACAGTAAGTGACCACAACAGTATGACATTCTGGAAAAAAACAAAGCAAAAGTTGAGTCAAGAGATCCATGGTTGGAAGAATTCAGGGGACAGAACATACTACGAGATGAAAGTTGAGAGTTTTTTCTCTGCTTCTCAGACTATTCCTGACCATGTCAGCTTTGACTTTCCTCAGCAAAAACACAAGGGAAAAAACTCAAAGGGTCTCTCAGAAAAGGAGAAAACAACTCACAGGGTACATGAAGAGGTCCCAGGACATTTTTAATGCAATTGCTCTATTCTGTAAGACACTTTACTAGCAATGAATCTATTTGGTAAGATATGATAGTAGTGCATAATGACATTAAGTCTTTTGGAAATCCACGAACCATGCAACACAAATGCTGTGCCCCAGTGTAAATGATGAGTTTTTGTTTAGTAACAGGGAATCACTACAGATTCTTGGACTGTGACAGATGCGCCATAGCAATGTAACATGTTAACCGTAGTGGATGCTGTGGGGCATTTAAAATTTCTATTTGCTATCTAATGTTTTTGTAGATTAAATGGCTCTAAAACAGCTTATTAGGGAAAAAAAACCTCTCTCCTTCAAGCCAGATCTTAGAGACATAAATTTTCAATACGAGGGTATCTGTGATCAGGGGCTCCTTTGTGGCATGTCCTCCAACAAGGATCAGCTAATGTTACATACAAACTTTTTTTCTTCAAAAGGAACAGAAACAGTTGAGTGTCTTCATCTTTCAGTGTAATAGTTCTCATTAGAGTCAATAATTATATTCCATACACAGAGAGAGAGAGAGAGCAATTGATAACTTTCGTTCTGACATTTGGGATTTGATGAATTCTTTTGGTTTTCGGCAATTGTTATTTGGGCCTCTCCCCTTCAGAACCCACAGTTCTATTGTCATAATCCCATAAGCTTTTGTTACTCCTATCATAGGCAGTTTCAGCTTCTGGGTGTTGCCATGGTACCAGGTACCATTCAGCTCTACAGACCAAGGAAGCTAACCTGTGGGGCAGGTGACATTTCCTTTACAAAAAGCATCCTACAACAGAGATCCGGTGAACTATTTTATTGATCATCTCTGACTGTGGTATGGTCCACTACAGTTCAAGAGTCCCAGGTATTTTCTGACTTAAGTGTTTACTTCATAGATAGGCAAAAATAAATCTATTTTGGATTTTTTTTTAATTTTTTTTTTGGTCCGGTCGTGGGGCCTGAACTCTGGGCCTGGGTGCTGTCCCTCAGCTCTTCAGCTCAAGGCTAGCGCTCTACCACTTGAGCCACAGTGCCACTTCCGGCTTTTTTCTTTCTGCTTATGTGGTGCTGAGGAATCGAATCCAGGGCCTCTAGCATGCATGGCAAGCGCTCTACCACTGAGCCACCTTCCTAGCCCAAATAAATCTATTTTGTAGATAGACTACTTATAGGTGAGAAAGACACTGAGAATTCTATAAACAAATCCTTTCAAAGTTTGTCATTTAAAATGACAGCACAGCACCTTTCTCTTATTGCACCACTTTTTTTTTTTTAATTTAAATTTTTATTTTTTATTTTTTTTTGAGAACATACTGTACAGAGGGATTACAATTACATGGGCAAGATAATGAGTACATTTCTTATCAAGCATTGCAGCCTCCTCCTTTGTTTACCCTTCACATCCCTTCCCAGCCCCTCCCTACCCCCCAATCCCACCACCCTCCAATCCCCCCCCCCCACCAAAGTTGTAAAGTTCGTTTTTGACATGACGACTTGTACTTCTCATAGTTGCATCGGGTCCACCTGTATCCTTAAACGACTTGTTTTTCCCCATCTCCTCCACAAATTATACTGACATCAAATATAGTGAAAGCAGGGGTTGTACTGTGGGGGAGGGACATACAAACCTACAAATAAATAATCTTATAAATGAGTTAGAAACAAATACTTATCTAAGGGTTCATTTTCCTAACATCACATTATCTGATCTTTCCTGCTTGACTCATACATATACTAGATATTGCAAATAAGGGAAACCATGGGACCTTTGTTTCTTTGGGCTTGGCTTACTTCACTTAATATAATTTTTTCCAAGCCTTTCCATTTCCTAACAAATGGGGCAATGTCATTCTTTCTGATGGAGGCATAGAATTCCATTGTGTATATATACCACATTTTCTTGATCCATTCATCTACTGAGGGGCATCTGGGTTGGTTCCAGATCTTAGCTATGGTAAATAATGCTGTGATAAACATAGTTGTGCTGGTGGCTTCAGAATGGTCTTGTTTGTAAACATTTGGGTAAATGCCAAAAAGTGGGATTGCTGGGTCATAGGGGAGCTCTATGTGAAGTCTTTTCAGGAACCTCCATACTGTTTTCCGAAGTGGTTGAACAAGTTTACACTCCCACCAACAATGAAGTAAGGTTCCCTTCTGTCCACATCCCCTCCAGCATCTGTTGTTGTTAGAGTTCTTGATTATAGCCATTCTAGCTGGGGTGATGTGGTATCTCAATGTTGTTTTGATTTGCATTTCTTTTATGGCTAGGGAGGTTGAGCATTTCTTCATGTGTCTGTTGGCCATCCTTCTTTCTTCTTCAGAGAAGTTTCTCTTCAAGTCTTTAGCCCACTTATTTATTGGGCAGTTGTTTCTTTGAGGATTTGTTGTTGGGGGATTTATTGCACCACTTTTGACATTGCTGTGAGTTAGACTCTTGGCTGATCTAATTTTCTCCCACCAAATCTTTTTTTTTAAATTTTTTATTGTGAAAATACTGTATAGAGGGGTTACAATTACATGGGCAAGATAATGAGTACATTTCTTATCAAGCATTGTAGCCTTCTTTGTTTCCCCTTCCCACCCCTTCCCATCTTCCCTCCACCTGCTCCCCACCCCTGCCCAGCCAAAGTTGTAAAGTTTGTTTTCGACATAACGACTTGTACATCTCATTGTTGCAATGGGTCCCGCAGTATCCCTATTTAAACGATTTGTTTTTTCCCTTCCCCTCCACAAATTATACCAACATCAAATACAATGAAAGCAGGGGTTATATCGTTGGGAGGGACATACAAAGCAACAAAGAAATCAACTTATAAATATGTTAGAAACAATAGTAAGACAAAAAAACATTTGAATACTTATCTTGGGGTTCATTTCCCTAATATCAACTTATCTGACCTTTTCTGCTTGACTCAGACATATACTAGATATTGCAAATAAGGGAAACCATGGGACCTACATTTCTTTGGGCCTGGCTTACTTCACTTAATAGAATTTTTTCCAAGTCTTTCCATTTCCTAACAAATGGGGCAATGTCATTCTTTCTGATGGAGGCATAGAATTCCCTTGTATATATATATATATATGTATATATATATATATATATGTGTGTGTGTGTGTGTGTGTATATTATATATATATACATATATATATATATATATATATATATATATATATCACATTTTCTTGAACCATTCATCTACCGAGTGGCATCTGGGTTGGTTCCATATCTTTGCTATGGTAAATAATGCTGCAATAAACATAGTTGTGGTGGTAGCTTTAGTATGGTCTTGTTTGTGATCATTTGGGTAAATGCCCAAAAGTGGGATTGCTGGGTCATAGGGGAGCTCTTCTTTTGAAGAACTTCCATACTACTTTCCAAAGTTGTTGAACAAGTTTACATTCCCACCAACAATGCAGTAAGGTCCACATCCTCTCCAGCATCTGTTGTTATTAGAGTTCTTAATTCTAGCCATTCTAACTGGGGTGAGGTGGTATCTCAATGTTGTTTTGATTTGCATTTCTTTTATGGCCAGGGAGATTGAGCATTTCTTCATGTGTCTATTGGCCATCCTTCTTTCCTCTTCAGAGAAGTTTCTCTTTAAGTCTTTAGCCCACTTATTTATTGGGCAGTTGTTTCTTTGAGAAATTACCTTGGGGGGATTTAATTTTTTGAGTTCCAGGTATATTTTAGATATGAGACCCTTGTATTGCTAGTGAAGATCTTCTCCCAATCCGTGGGCTTTCTATTAATCTTGCTAGCTATGTCCTTTGCCATGCAGAAGCACTGCAATTTTATGCAATCCCATTTGTCCAACCTTTCTTTGATTTGTTGTGTTTCTGGGTCTCTATTAAGAAAATTTTGACCTGTGCCATGGAGACTTAGGCTTTCTCCTATTCCATCCTGTAATGTTTTCAGAGTGTCTGCTTTGACTCCAAGGTCTTTGATCCATTTGGAGATGATTCTAGTGCAGGGTGATATATAAGGATCTAGCTTTAGTTTTCTACAAGTTATTAACCAGTTTTGCCCGCACCATTTACTGAAGAGGCTGTCTTTCTTCCATTCTATTTTTTTAGCTCCTTATTGAAGATTAGATGGTTATAGGTCTTGTAGGTTCATTTCTGGGTTTTCAATTCTATTCCATTGGTCCTGAGGTCCATTCTTGTGCCAGTACCAAGCTGTTTTGATTACTATGGCTTTGTAGTAGAGTTTGAAATTTGGTATTGATAATTCTCCAGCACTGTTCTTTCTGTTAAAGATTGTTTTTGTTATTTGGGTTCTTTTATTGTTCCATATGAGCTTTTGGATTGCCTCTTCTATTTCCTTGAAGAATGAGGCTGGAATATTGATAGGTATTGTATTGAATTTGCAGATAGCCTTGGGAAGTATTGCCATTTTCACGATGTTGATCCTTCCAATCCAGGAGCATGGGAGGTTTTTTTCCACCTTCTAAGCTCTGCTTTGATTTCCTTTTTCAAGATTTTAAAGTTTTCATCATAGAGGTCCTTCACTTCTTTGGTTAAGTTAATTCCTAGGTATTTTATTTTTTGTGGGGCTATTTTCTTAATGGAGTTGCTTTCCTAATTTCAGCCACACTTTTCTCATTGTTGGCATACAGAAAAGCCATTGATTTTTGAGGGTTAATTTTATACCCTGCTACTTTACCAAAGTTTGAGTCAGTTTGAGTAATTTGAGAGTGGAGTCCATGGGATTCTTTATATACAAGATCATGTCATCTGCAAAGAAGGAGAGTTTTATTTCTTCTTTTCCTAGTTGGATCCCCTTTATGTTTGCATCTTGTCTTATTGCTGTAGCTAGACATTCTAATACTAGATTGAAGAGCATTGGAGAGAGTGGACATCTTTGTCTCATTCCTGAGTTTAGAGGAAGTGGCTTTAGTTTTTTAACATTAAGTATAATGCTGGCTGCAGGTTTGTCATACACAGCCTTTATTGTATTGAGGAATGTCCCGGGATTCCTATTTTTCATCATAAAGGCTTATTCTACCAAATCTTTTTAACAAAATGTACCACTTCTCAGATTAAACCCTTTATCTGTTAGGCATAGTTCTCAGTGATTTAGCTAATATTCACATGAAAAAATGGTCGAAAGGTAAGAAAATGTTAGAAGTGGGGGTGTGGCTGAAGTGGTAAAGCACCCTCTTTGAGTGTATTGGGGGAGCCAAGTGAGAGCACGAAGCACTGAGTGCAAGCTTCAGTACGGGCTCACAAGCATGCACACAAACAGGGGCTTGCGTGCACACACACACACACACACGCACACATTGAAAGTATAGTCTGAAGAAATTCAAGTGGGTACAATGGGAAGTTTGTGAGATGCTTATCCCCAGTTAACCACCTACAAATCGGAAATGGAGCTGAGACTCAAAGTGGTAGAGTGCTAGCCTTTGGCCAAAGAGCCCAGGGACAGCTCCCCAGGCCCTGAGTTCAAGCCCAGCACAAAAAGTATTCCCAAATGGATTCTACAATAATTCTAAAATGTTTTGCCCAAGAGGAGCACCATTGCATGCATTCTATTTTCTTAGATTTGTAAGTACTTGGCCCCTGACCTTGAATGCAAACCTACGATTCCTAAGTAGGTTCTTATATGATGTGGCAATTTCACTCCATTTCCTATTTAACATCTCTTCTGCTATGTACTTTATATTTTATTCTGTCTCTTTATCTTATTGTCTCTCTCACCTGTTCATCATCCCATTCATTTATCTTCATTTCTATTATGACTTCAATTGCGGATATAGCAACAATCTGTAAAACATTCCTTCAGCTCACATCCATGCTTTTAGTGTTCCTGACTGAGCACACACACTCTAGCAGCCTTGTTTTTTTATAGTTGATGAGTTCTTCCATTCTTCTCTAAGGCAATATCCTTGTCTCCTGAATTTGGACCCATTCCACCTTTCTTCTCTTCTTCTTCTTCTTCTTCTTCTTCTTCTTCTTCTTCTTCTTCTTCTTCTTCTTCTTCTTCTTCTTCTTCTTCTTCTTCTTCTTCTTCTTCTTCTTCTTCTTCTTCTTCTTCTTCTTCTTCTTCTTCTTCTTCTTCTTCTTCTTCTTCTTCTTCTTCTTCTTCTTCTTCTTCTTCTTCTTCTTCTTCTTCTTCTTCTTCTTCTTCTTCTTCTTCTTCTTCTTCTTCTTCTTCCTTCTTCTTCCTTCTTCTTCTTCTTCTTCTTCTTCTTCCTTCTTCTTCCTTCTTCCTCCTTCTTCCTCCTTCTTCTTCCTTCTTCCTCCTTCTTCCTCCTTCTTCCTCCTCCTCCTCCTCCTCCTCCTCCTCCTCCTCCTCCTCCTCCTCCTCCTCCTCCTCCTCCTCCTCCTCCTCTTCCTCTTCTTCTTCTTCTTCTTCTTCTTCTTCTTCTTCTGCCTGTCATGGGGCTGGGCGCTGTCCCAGGTAGGCTAGTGCTCTACCACTTGAACCACAGTACCACTTCTGGCTTTTTCTGCTTATGTGGTACTGAGGAATTGAACCTAGGGCCTCATGCATGCAAGGCAAGCACACTATCACTGAGCCACCTTCCCAGTGCCCCCACCCCACCTTTCTTAAGGAAGGTTCTTGTTCCAACCCTTGTGCCTTTCCTCTGCTGCTGATTTTCATTTCTAGCTGACACAGTAACAGCAGCTGACCTTCACATTACATTGAGAGAGTTGCTTAGACTCATGGCCTACATGTACTTAACTTATTTTTCCCAAACACACTCTTAACAATGTGAGAAAGGAAACCCATTGGTCAGAGTTAATCATGACTCTATCTTTGTCAACATTATGAGTAAAACATTAGCCTTTATCTCTGTTAACCTTTAGGATGTTCCCAAATCCCTCCAGATGTGGTGGCCTGTAATTCCAGTTTTTTTTACAAGACAGAGGTAGAGAATGGCAGTTTCAGGCCAGTTCCCCCAATTTTTTTTCCAGGAAAACTCTTGGTGAGACTTCCTCTTTACAAACAAACAAATAACAACAAAAACTAAACTTGCCTATGCCCACCTGTAAACCAAACTTCACAGGAGGCAAAGTTAAGGAGGATTCCTTTCTTGCTGAAGTGACCTCAGACAAAGAGAGTGAGAACCTGTCTGAAAAGTAACTGACACAAAAATGGCTGGAGAAATGGAGTGTACTAATAAGTACACTCTGAGTTCAACTAGGAGTCAGTGGTTCATGCCTGTAGTCCTAGCTACCTACGAGGCTGAGCTCTGAGGATCATTGTTCAAAACCAGCTGGGGCAGGAAAGTCTGTGAGATTCTTATCCCCAATTATCCACCTAAAAACCAGAAGTGGAGCTATGGCTCAAAGTGGTAGAGTACTAGCCTTGAGTAAAAGAATTCAGGGACAGCTCCCCAGGCCCTGAGTTCAAGCCCACTGACAAAAGTATTCCCAAATGTTATCTGCAGATTGAAGTCTATCCTGAACATGAGATGTCTATATTGATAGTTCTTTTAGGTCATGCATTATGTATCATATCTGGCCTGATTCTCTCTCAGTATTCTCTCTGTCTGATAGTGACTTTTTAAAGACCCCACAGTCTTTTTCTTGCATCTTATGGCAGCACATCTGACGTCAGCCATCTTGATAACATGCCCAAATATGGAAGAAATTTCACAAATTTTACTACTACTACATCACTGCCCAAAGCATTGCTTTTTCTTCCCTAGCTTCCAAACTAGTCTCTCTGCTGCTTCCCCACTTACTCTTGCTCCTCCTTTCAGCCTTTAAAATATAACATACACATTGCAGCTTCCTTGCTCAGAACTGTTCAATGGATTCTCCTCACAGCTATGATAAACTTTTAAGGTGAAGCTAACAGACTTCACAAATCTGGCTTTTAAGAGTAGCATCATGTCATCCCTTGTTTCTATGTCTTCTAAGGTGAAGCTAACAGACTTCACAAATCTGGCTTTTAAGAGTAGCATGGTGTCATCCCTTGTTTCTATGTCTTCTAACCACGCATCTTCAGCAGCATTGGCTTTCTTGGTGCTTTCTCAATTGGTGAAACAATCTTGTTTCTGGGTATTTGCACCCTGTTCTTATTTATTTAAAACACAAATCCTGTTTCCTCATTTTACTCAGATTTCTGTCCAACCTTCTTCCTTGGAAACCAGTAATCATTTCCACATCAGTATGTTGAAATAACAGCCCTCATTTATCTGCCACTTCATTACCCTAGGTTATTTCTTTATTCTAGAACACATGTATATTAGCAGAGTTTTATTATTTGGGTCCAGTTTAGCTACTAGATTATAAAACACAGTATTTTTTCACTCTATGATTTCTAACAAATATGCAGTGTCTAACCCACAGTAGGTAATTAGTAAATATTAGCTGAGTGCATGAGTGAATATCCACATTGAGAGGAAAGAACTAATCATTCATCAAGGAATGCTCGCAATTTTATCTGAACCACTAGAAGCTAATATTTCTATGAATACTGAGCTTCAATGCAAAACTCCCTTATTCCACCTTTGGGAAGAAGACTTGTTTTTTGATTTTTTTTTTCTTTACTGAATTCAGCTAGAATTTCCTACTTTTAAAGGAGATGATGGGGAGGGAAACTGAGTATATGGAGGAGGGGGGCTTAGGAAAGGGAAAAGTAGACATTCTCCAATATAGCTGCGAGATTTGGATTAGCTTGTAACTGGAATCATTTGAATCATTTTTGATGGAAACTCCATGAAAAATTCTCCATGAAAAAATTTTCATGAAGTGGAAGAGTAAGTCTAGTGTGACTGTAAACCTATTTTTAGGATATTTGAAAAAAAAACTTGAATGCATTTGTGCTATTTAACATCACTTACAATGTTTAGAGCATAATTTTATTCTTGGTATTTGTATAGATGACATCAAATTAAGGACAAATTCTACATGCCAAGAGAGGATTTAAACTATGATATGGAAACAAACACCTGCATGCTTAGTACTAAGCTTAAGAACAAGGGACCTGTGCTAATATGCTTGAAGTTCATTGCACAAGCTCTCAGGTGTGCACGCATGCACACATGCACAAATGCATGCACACAAGTGTGCTCATGCAGGCGCCTACTTTGTAGAGAGCCACTGACTTCAGTGCCTAATCACTCCATTGTTTTTCTGTTTCCATAATCTTACTATGTATTCCTAAAATATTGAGTGTACTCAATTTCAACGAAAAGAACAAACTATTAGTATCATCCCATGCTTTACATTCAGCTGTTTCTAGTGGGACTGGTTTTTCAAATTTACAGTTATATTTTGTGAATACAACTACTATCTTCCTTAAGCATTGGTTGTATTTCCCATTTCCTTTTAAAGCCCAAACTTTGAGGCACTAGAAATCAGTATATACAACCAGGCAGACATGAGATTCTTTCTAGCCATTTCTAGAAACCAAAAATTTTTGCTATTTCCCTCTAGTTCAACGGGCAGTATATAATTTTTTTTATTGTCAAGGTGATGTATAGAGGGTTACAGTTGCTAAGTAAGGAAATAAGTATGTTTCTTGTCAAACTTGTTACCCCTTCCCTCATTTTTATCCTATTTTCCCTCTCTCCCAACTCTCCCAAGCTGTACAGATCATTTCCAACATATTGTCTTGTGTAACTCGCTGTTGCATTGGTTCTCCCTTTGTCCTTTGTCTCACCATTCTGTTGTTCCTCTTCTCTTCCCTTATTCAATACCAGGCTACCAAAATCAAATACAGTGACAAGAGGGGATATCCCATAGGAGGAAGAACATACAAAAGTAACAAAAAAATCACATTAAAAACAACAACAACAAAGAAAAATCTCTTAATATTTTAAATGCATATTAAGCACATTAATTTTGGCATTTTTATTGGCTTGTGCACATTTATAGAAAGTTAATCCTATATTTATTTTCTTAATTGTGACACCACTTTGAAACTAGACTGTGTAAATCTATGTTTTATGAGCTTACACAGCCTTTTAGATTTAAGTGGAAAATTATCTTAGTTAAACAATAGTGTGTCCAGAAGATTCCATGAATTTGAAATTTACCTTTTCAACTGTGACAAACGCAAATGTGCCCTTCTTTTAGATCATTAGTGATCGAAATCCAGGGGCTTACATTGTGCCATGCACATTTCTAAGCATATTACTTGAAACCATTCACTTAGCCTCACAGAAAACTTAATCGTTTTAAAACATTTTGCGGATCATGAAACTGAGACTTTGGGAGCTGCAGAAATATACTCAACATCATATAGTTGATGCCAAAGCCAGAATGTAAGAACTCTGGAAAGCAACTGGAACATGACTTTATGAAGACATTCCATAGGAAAAGAAAAAGACTAGAGGAAAGAAGATCCTGGGTCTGGGAAGGTGGCTCAGTGGTAGAGTGCTTGTCTTGCATGCATGAGGCCCTGAGTTCAATTCCTCAGCACCACATAAGCAGAAAAAGCCAGAAGTGGCACTGTGGCTCAAGTGGTAGAGTGCTAGCCTTGAGCTGAGGGACAGTGCCCAGGCCCAGAGTTCAGGCCCCACAACCAACAACAGCAAAAAGAAAAG
Organism: Dipodomys spectabilis; assembly: GCF_019054845.1. Taxonomy (NCBI): domain Eukaryota; kingdom Metazoa; phylum Chordata; class Mammalia; order Rodentia; family Heteromyidae; genus Dipodomys; species Dipodomys spectabilis. The sequence continues at coordinate 14,880,315 of NW_024870703.1, read as the reverse complement.
AAAAGAAAAGCAGATTCTGACAATATCAGTCTTTGGAAACTCCTACTGAGGAAGGAAGACTGTGGTTTCTTTAGTCTAATTCAGTCTCTTCTAAGTGTCTAATTATATATTACCATTTTCTGTGTCATAGCTGAATTCCTTTTGCAGAATCAGCCAGATTATAGAAAATAGGAACCAAGTGTTCTATCAGAGATACTGAGTCGCTTACATCCCTAGAGTATAATGAATACAGAAAAATGGCTTTTTAAAGACATGAAGGGGAATAGATCAATGAAGTAGCCCAAGGCCAATGCAAGTTTTTCAGACTGGACAAAGGCTGAGGCAGTAATAATTTCTAAGTTGGCAGATTTAAAATGTGTACAAAAGGAAAGATTGGTAGAAAGATACACAGTCACGGATCTAAAGAGGAAAAGGACGTGTGCAGATTAAAAACATGGGCGTTAGAGGTCTTATCAAGGTGATTCATGAAAAGCAAAACCTTAAAAATGGAAGTTGGGCAACAAGTGGGGAGAGTCCAACTACTGGTGTGCAGGAGAGAAAACAGGCGCCTAATAACGGATGATGTACCAAGAACATAGCAAGTCTGACTTGATAGAAAAGCCAGTATATGTACTTGACTAATGCTCTTAATATCATCAGCTTCCAAATAGGATTTTGTAGTTCATAGGGTAACAGTTGAATATGAAGGTAATGGTTTAGTAGCTGCATGTGCTAAGTTTAAAAGGAATAAGGGACAGGAAGGCAGATGATCATTAGTCAGCTTAATATGTCGTTAGAACCAGCTGTAGCTCCTTGGCCTCTGTCAGTTATGTTAACAAATACATCATTAAAAGGGTCACCTTTGAGCCATAAAATGACAGAGCATTACCTTCCTACTCCATTTTTCCTTTGCTGTGTTCTATCACTTGTTCCTACAAATTTAGTGCTGAATGCCAGAGAGAACACACACACACACACACACACACACACACACACACACACACACACACACACACACACTTGCCTCTGACCTGAACTGGACTGAAGATTCTATTTAATCTAAGAGCATTTGAAAACCATAATTATATCTTTTTTCACATCTAATAAATTCATAGGAATGCTCCATGTAGAACAAACCTATTTGAATAGTAATACATTCAGTTCCTATTTAACATGTCAAGCACTTTAGAAAAATATTGACCTAAACAAGCATCTTTCACAACACACCACTCATATTTCCTGTTTTAATGAAGTGCATAAAAATAACAAGACTGAAGACTATTGAATTATGTACCAGAAGTTTACCTAGTCAGTGGCAAAGATGAACGATGAGGAAAAGCAAGTTCAAGTCATCAAAAGATTAAAATAATATTTTGAAGAAGCTCATGATGACTCAGCAGGAACAGGAAGGGTGAATCCTACCTCATTAATATGACTCATAGCCAGCTACTGCTCTTTCTTATTCTGTGTGTGTGTGTATGTGTGTGTGTTGTGTGTGTGTGTGTGTGTGTGAATGTTTTCAATGCCTACATAGCTAAGATAGTAAAAAGATTTAAAATAAAAGTAACTTAAAAATAATGATCTTTTGGAGCTATAGTTAAGATAGTAAAAGATGTGAAATAAAAATAACTTTAAAATAATGATATTTTAGAGCTAGAGGAGGAGGTCTTAAAGATAATCTTGTCTTCACAGCCTCTCATTTGGAAGACAAGATCACCCAGAAAGACCAAATTTTATATCATCAATAAGAAAATTTGGAAATGCCAGAAATAGCCAATCATGGGGGAAGGGGAAACTACACAAGTTTCAGGGAAGAAATGAATGGAAACTAAAGTGGCTAGGTAGTAGGTTATTGGACTTCTTGAAGGAAAATTGCTAATGTTAACAATTTATTTGATGTTAGCTTGGAGTTCAATGTCTCTAATTTAATAATGACCCTAGGAAAATTTTGTTCCAGGAAGAGGAAGAAGAAGAGAAATAGCAGGTGGTGTTAGGGATGAGAAGAGAATGACCATAGGGAACGGAAGGGCTTTGAAATGAACTTGAAAGCACCATAGGCGTAATGGGACGTGTTTTTCATGATTCTCTCACAGACACTGGGACTTTAAACTCAAAAATATTCTAATTAGAATGTGCTTATATAGGGACCACTTCTGGAAATTTAATGAGCAATCTTCTAATTCTGATAATCTGACAGTGCTTTCTCACTTCAAAGAGCATTTAACAGGGGTGAGATGGAAATCTCAATGTTGTTTTGAGTTATATTTCCTTTATGGCCAGAGATGTTGAGCATTTCTTCACACGTCTATTGCCATTCCCACTTCTTCTTAAGAGAAGTCTCTAAAGGGAGTGATTAACCTGTTGTTTTTTTGAGGTTAATAAAAATAAAAAAGGAAACAAACAGAGAATTTAAGGCAAAGAATAGTTTATCAAGATAGCTCATGAAAGGCCTATTTTAGAAACAGATCTTCCTATAGTTTCTTCTTATTTTTACGTCCACCAAATAGAAAGTAATTCTGTTATATAGGATCACCATACCCACCTTCCTCCCCTCTCACAAACACTCATAAACACAAGCACTTCACTTTTATTAGTTTCTTGTTGTCACTTGTTCAAGCTTTCATATCAGTAAAACCATTTAAAAAATTTACCAGGGCTTGAACTCAGGGCCTTATATCGTTTCCTTGGGTTCTGTTTTGCTCAAGGCTGAGGTTTTACCACTTGAACCACATCTCCACTTCTAAATTTTTGCTGGTAAAATAGAAATTACAGTCCTATTGATTTATCTATCTTGATTGACCTCAAATCTTGATCTTCAGATCTCAACTTCTTGAATAGCTAGAATTCTAGAGATGAGCCACTGACCCTGGAAAAACAAAATATATGATTTTTGGTAAGTACAAATGATAATTTTTCCTTATTTTCTTCTAGCTATTATGATCTAAAATTTTACAGAAGGTGAAAAGGAAGAAGATGGCAAGAATTTAATAACAGGTAATGTGTTTAGAGGGTCGATTCTTCATATTTGCATTCCAAATTGCTAACATTAGACAGACTTCTTTTCTGGCCCATATGGGTCTAAGACATTTATGATGAACCTTTAAAGATTCTGATAAATCAATAGCATTTTAAAGAAATGTCAATAACTTCATCAATTCACGTGACACTACCCTAGCTTCACAAACATAATTGCACACCAGAATGTAATTTCGTAACACATTGCTTACTGGAAGTGTCTTCTTTCAATAATTCATAGAGACAAAGATTTGTTACTACAGACCTGGAAAGTTAGCCAGTACTAATACTATAAACTATGTGGAGACACACAAGTTTCTAAGAGGATGAGGTGTAGTGATCAGCTGCTAGGAAGGAAAGACCAGGACTGTGAGGTTATTGGATTTGGGTCCACGAGAGCTATTTAGCTGCAATGGCTTTGGAATCTGATTTGGAAGAGGGAATGGAGCAAGTATTGCAAAGAGCTCATTTGTCAATACTTGGAAAGTTTCCCTGTAAAGAAAAAGGAAGTTGTTAGATGGGAGCTTGGGGTTTTTCCTACTAGGAAAACCAAGAGTGATTCCAGGTTTGTTTTACTTTGGCAATATTTGGAGATTGAATTTGGTAGGCTAACAATCCGGAGCCACATTCTTTTGCTTTCATCCTGTTTTGAATAGATTCATGATTTTTTCCCCACACTGACCTATATTAGTATTATTTTTATTTATGCTTCCTGCCTAGCTAGGATGATGGGAGCATGCCAACATACTCAGTTTTTATTGGTTGAGAAGGGCCTTCATCAACTACAGTGCCTCTGATCTCAACCTCTTAAGTAGCTATTACAGATAGGAGATATTACACTCAAGCCAAACTTTTATGATGTTGATAATAGTCTGGTATAAAGGAACACTTGAAGGTTAAAGTAAAGGTGGGCAATTATTAGAACAACTTCCTTGAAGAAGAAGTGCGATTCAGTACATGTGAGCAGGAATGACTATAGTAATGGGTAGAGTTTATCTCTATGGATATAGCATATGCTTGAAGAAAAAGCATGCATCTATAAAGCTAAATATACTTGTGAACTTGTTGATGGGAAGATACCTAAGGGCCTTCCAACCACTTCTACTTTATTAAATCATTATGAATATTGCGGTGATGAGCTAAGGCTATAGTGCATAAAGGGATGTTAGAGGTTTGAAGATTTCCAGTAACTAAGACAGAAAACATAGAGGCATAGCAGGATGGCCCAGCAACTCCAAGAACCCATCCAAAGACAGTCATCTCCCATGTGACGCTGAGACAGCCAGCAGAGCCAGGAGTTTACCTTCTCCTACAATCAAGTATTAGATGCCACCACAGAGTGGGAGATAGTGTCAAGTGGCAAGAGACTTGGGCCGTGTCCCCTTCAGCTTTACTTATCTCTGAATAGACAGGAGGTTGGAACAGATGGAACACCAAAGCATTGTGAGGGTTCTTTATGTGTATCTCCACATATTATGGCACACCCACACCATAAATTATAGTTGGTTATTACATGCACTTGAAATAAACAAAAACAAGAACAAGCAGATTATAAGAACTTTATAAAGCCTAAAGTGCGATTTAAATGTTAGTAAATTTTTATTGTCTTTCAGTGGTAATTATGTTTTATGGAATATCACACAAAGAACAGTAAAAACCATTAGACTATGAACAAGAAAAATATAATTCGTGCAGCCATTTGTTCCACCCAACTTGCTCTTTGCTCTGTAGTTTTAGTGGAATACTTGGGTTTTACGTGTTTTTGCTTTTGACTCTGTTCACATCTGTGTGGGTAAATGGGCAGTTAATTATTGGTTTTTCCAGTGTTATTCTTGATGTTTCTCAGAAGTTGCTACATTATGGAAAGATATTTATGTTAGATATCTGTACAGTGAATAGATATCTGTACAGAAAACTGTAGTTTAGAAATGTAGGGGATTGATATATGTGCACAGATGAGGAGCTGGTATGGGACTTGTACCCGGGTGTAATGGCTTTAAAAAGGATGAAAGAGGGTTGGAACAATTTCTACTACTTAAAAAAATACAGCTTGCCAATGTTATTCAGGGTATTAGAAAGAGATTTCCGAAAGTGGGTGCCAGTTTGCTGAATCTGCTTCATTCCACACCCAGACCACTGGTTCAATGGCCAAAAATGTTTCACTTGCTATTTTCTGGATCTTTCCATCTGCAATGTTAAATCTCGCCATAAGTTTATACCAATTTGTCTGTTGGTGGCATTATTTTCTTTATGTCTTGTCTTGTTTTGTAGTTCTCTTTTCCGAGGTAGCCTACATGGGCACAATCTTGTCATGTAGTTCGCCATCCAGCTTATTCTATGTAATGAATGCATGCATCAATTAATGATAGGTGGTTTTATCTTAAAGGCCATGCTATGTGGTATTGCATAGGTTTTTCAATGTTCAGTGTCTATTTCACTTTCTTTAGCCAGAGATTTGTCAAGCAGTGAGACTTTGGGAGAATGTAACTGATGTCAGAAGTGGTGCACAGCACTGAGTGAGTGTCTTATGCTACTAGGGAACACAGCCAGGGCTGTATCCATGGTGGGGGAATCACAAGACCCCCAAGAAAGGGGTGAATAGTGGAAACAAATTTCAGGAAATGAGAGAAGACATCCCAGGATAGAAAGTCCATGTTGGGAAGCTGAGGGCCAAGGGAGGAATATGGGAAAGAGCCAGATGTAAACTTTTATAAAGTTAGATGACTTTTGTGTTGAAAGGACTAAGAACTAGCTATGAACCCAGTTAATGGCATCCCATCTTCAACTTTCACATCATATTTCACAAAACAAAATGATTAATTCTGGTATTTACTCAAAAACATATTTCACATTGTCCTTGTAGGAACCATTTTTGAGATGATTATTATTAAATAAATATAAGCTGATTAATATAAACTCATATATGCACATATATATGTATATCTATCTATCTATCTATCTATATAGTGCATGTAACTTCTTAGCACATAAACCTACACACAGTCTAGCAAATTAGAAACTGAAGTCCAGCCTTGACTTTCACTCAAGGGTATGATGGTGCATAAGCTGAAATTGAAGTATAAAATAGTTTACTCTTGAAATAAAAGGACACACTATTCCTCAGAATAACAAATCGTAAGTCAACCCTTCCTTTATTAGGAAAATGGTTTAGTTCAGGATAAGTATACTGTGCATCATGTATCGTACTGTAAATGTCTCCATCATTTTAAAATGTATTCGCCATAATGTATGTAAATGGATTGAACATGAAAACCAAATGACACAATGATGATAATACAGCAGGGCTTACCTGGTATAGATCTTATTTCTCTCGCTTTAACTCTTGATGGCAGAAAACATCAAGGAATCATTCTTCATGGTTTCAATGGAACAAAAACTAAAAATAGAGAAATCATTTTAAAAGACTGTCACCTGTAATAGGTTGCCAGCACTTTATAATGGAAGTTATATGTATTATACCTTCAGACATTTGCTAGAGAGAGGTTTCAGCATGAAAACAAAAAAAATATACAATATATTACATTATATCTATTTAATGTATGTTGGTTTTATTACACATATTAGTCATGAGAAGTGATTCCCGTCTGACAACCATCATTTTTTTCCTGTTTCACATTGGAGAATCTTAGACATCCATAGCATTGAACAGATGACCAAACTTGGCTCTAGACCATGGATATTGATCAGGACCAGAAATATAACTGGCTCTCCATCAACATACTCCTAATTAGTACACAACATACAATTTGTGGAAACATACAAATAAGCATAAAAGTTGCTTAGACAGGAAACAGATGCTTTGTGAGGAACTGAGGAGGGTGTTTCATAAGGCAATGGATACTCCTAGACAGAATGGCTCAGTATACAGCATAGCTGAAAATAAGATATCAACTCAGCTGCCTAAAGACAGCTGCAGAGTATATAAAGGCATGGGCATGTTGAGCAAAGGAGCCAAACTAAAGAGTGAATTTAAGTCTGTTTTATAAAAGCTTCCTTAGCAATGAATTCTTGAGATCATACCCTCGCACAGAATGTGAAGACTCTTTAATGCAATTTGTTGCTACTCTTGTTGTGGAAAATACTGCTTATTTGAGATTCCTTTTTACTACTGACTGGTTATTAAGCTGCAAGCCTTATAAATAAGCCTAATTGGGATAAGACAATAACAGTTGGGTTTATATTCCTAGCCAAACATGCCTCTCAACAAAACAAGATAGCCAAGGAAAACAAGCCACAATTACTGAGCTATACAACTGTGCCTGGTGTTGAAATCGTGGTTGTAGATGTTATAAGAGACTGATCCTGGCATTTATAGCATAGGGAGAAAGTTGTGGGAATTTCCAAAAATGTCAGCCTATGTACTAGGAGGCTATATAAAGAGAACACTTGTTTTAATCAAGTAATTAATCATTCTAAAATTGAGGCATTTCACATAAGATCATTTATGCCAAATTGGAAACTATTCAGGTAATTTCTGAGGCTTAAGAAAGATGATTTATTGCTATTGTCTCACCAAAGAAAGTGCAATTGAATTGATAATGGAAAATAATGCCAATGGTGGAGGTATTTATTAAAGACTGGGCATTTGACTGTACTTGGTAAAGACTATACTTACACTGCTAACCCAACTCTGACATACACAAAATCTGATATTTAAAACATCAAGCTTTTTGTTGGTCTTGTTATCATTCCATATTTCCATAGTCCTAACAGAAAATTAAATTATCCTGCAGAAAAAAACAACTTCATTTGTGAGAAAAATCATTGCTATTGTTGCTCCTAGATTTACTGTCCAATGCAATGGGAATTCTTTTGCTTTTAATTGTGTGTGTGTGTGTGTGTGTGTGTGTGTGTGTCTCATTTCAAAATTCATTGTAGTGTCTAAAAGCCTACATTAATTTTGGTCACAGCCTCATTTTCCCAAACTGACCATAGTTTAAATGTTCCTTTTCCCCACTGAACACTTATAACTATACTATTTCAGATAAATGGCTGCTTTGACTTCCAACCACTTTGACTCTCAGTTTCTTTCTGTTTCCTTTCGGTCTCAACCCATGAATATAAATAATTCTTTCCTTTTTGACATAATTTCATTAGATATTTTGTTATAACAATGGAGTCTAACACAATTATCCAAATGCAACTTCTGTAGCCAATTATAGAGCCTTTCTTGGAGTTTCTTATTATTTCTCATCAAATGTAAATACCTTTAGAAAAAAAAATAACAATAATCCATTCACACTGAAAGTGAATGGAATGGCTTATACAATCCCAAGTTAACCTAAGAACGACCATGTCTGAAGATTCCTTGCTAGCTGAAGAGAACAAAGAAGAAGGATGGAGAGCTTGCAAATTATTTAATTGGGGAAAACCAAGGCCATTTGTACAGTGGGAAAGAGTTTAAATGCTGGCTGTGAAAACAATTTGTTTTTGTGATTTTTCAAATATCAAACTACTGCCTTGCATTTTTTTAAGGGCAACCAAACATATTCTTCAAGAGAATTTGCACATAGCACAACATACTATAGGAGAAGAACCGAGATTTTTTTTTTTTAAGTAGAGTAGCTTGTTACCAAGGCTAAAAGAATGTTTGGTACAAATCGTTTCTAGCTATAGGTAACTCCCTATCCTTTAAAACTAAAAAAAGTATAAAAACAAAAAAGACACGATTTATTCATTATTATTCTGAAATTTGTAACTGATAAGAAAAGAAAAGGCAAAGGAAAAAATTACTTATTGAAGACAAATATTATTTACTGGCAATATAGTGATCTAACGCAAAGTCTCAAAAACAGGAAACAAGCAATTAAGAACCTTAATGAGAGATTGTCCCTGGGTAACCAATCATAATCAAAATGTACAAAATACAAAAATCAGTCTACCTATAACAGCAATAACTAACCAAAGGATTTTATTTAAGCATCCCACTCATACAGAAATGAATAAATTAGGGCCGGGTGCCAGTGGCTCACACCTATAATCCTAGCTACGCAAGAGGCTGAGATCTGAGGATCACGGTTCAAAGCCAGCCTGGACAGGAAAGACTGTGAAACTTATTTCCAATAAACCACTCAGAAAACCGGAAGTGGTACTGTGGCTCAAGTGGTAGAGCACTCACCTTGAGCTGAAGAGCTAAGGGACAGCGCCCAGGCCCAGAGTTCAAGCCCCACTCCACGACCGACAAAAGAGAGAGAGAGAGAGAAATAAATGAATAAATTACTGAGGAATATATTCAAGAAGAAATGGTTTTGATCCACAAGAAGAAAACTACAAAAATCCATCATGGATTTAAAAGAAGACATGAATAAAAGGAGAAAATGCTATACTCTGTTCTATTTTATTTCCTGAGAACTTTTAAGGCTGTCAGTTTTGAGTGGGGCCCAGGTCTGCATAATATAGTACCAGGAATGAACACAGATGCAAAAAGTGCAAACAAAACAAAATCAAATCACGTTCAGAAGCATATAATAGAGTAACACATCTAAATCAAGTAGCATCATAATGATACAAGGATTGATTAATCAAAGGGCAGAAAGTTTGTTGTGTTCTCATTTTAATTTTCTGACTTACTTTAGTTCTTGGCATATTATAGGTACTCATCAAATTAAAAACAGACATTATTTCTGAAGAAAAAAAAGTAAAATGTGATTGTTTTCCTTTCACAAAAGAGGAACATATATGCAAATAGAACACAGAGGAAATAATACTTCAGGAGCTATGAATAATATAAAAAATCATATCATATTCATAAACTGCTTTGTGAAAGGCTACTCCTTTGTGCAACTACTTAAAGATAAAAGTAACAAAAAAGGACAAGCAATTGAAAACAGGGGAGAAAAAATTTCAAAGTTAACAAGCTGATAAAAGGTTGAGCTATAGACTTGGGAAAAATATTGATGCGTGTGAACAGCTAAGAAGGCAAGAATTTTAGACGAGTCTTGAGGAAATGGTTGTGTGGTTTTATACCACAAAAAAATCACCCTTCCCACTACCCAATGACATAAAATATATCTGGAAGTCCTCATTTACTGGGGTCTCTTCAGTCCCCTGGTGTTGATGGAAAGTTAGAGAGATCATGACCAATGATTGAAAGTCTTACTATTGGGCTGGGAAGGTTGCTCAGTGGTAGAATGCTTGCCTTGTGTGCATGAGGCCCTGGGTTTGATTCCTCAGCACCACATAAACAGAAAAAGCCGGAAGTGGCACTGTGGCTCAAGTGGTAGAGCACTAGCCTTGAGCTGAAGAGCTGAGGGACAGCGCCCAGGCCTAAAGTTCAGGCACCATGACTGGCAAAAAAAAAAAAAAAAAATCTTACTATGATGCTCTCTGATGAAGTAGCTGAACTTGTTGGACTCAATATGGGTAGCCCAATGCAAATCTACACACATGATTAAAACATGACTGATTATTATACAGCCCCCAAAGTACCAACCAAGTCTACTGACTCCCTAAAGTTGAAAACTAGATAAAATTGTGAAATTATACTGTAGAAATCAGCTGGGTTCTATTTCACCAGGGTCTTTTGGATTCTGATGGGAGCTTGAGTCTTGACTATGTGGGCCTGGACCCTGCTATTCTCTATCCTTCTTTCCTTCCTGAATCATCAAATCCATTTTAAATCAAATTACCATCTCAAGGGACTCATCATTCACCTCATCAGAGTACTTGGTGGTCATTACTTAAACCCTCTTGGAACTTCCTGTTATGAAGTGGCATTTCCTCTTTAGAATGTATCATGGGTTCTTCTTACTTCCTGGCTTTTGGTGGGGTTTGGCCACTTACAGGTGTTGGGTTAAAAATCTGAGGATGAGAGAGGAATGATATAAGGATTTTCTTTTTCAAAGTATCTTCCCAAAGTGGACACTCTTATGATAATCCTCCCTTTGAGTTACAACTATGGCTCTTTCACCATACCCTTCTGACCTAAGGGAGGCAATAATATTGTATTCTTCCTGGTCCCGGGATGCTATAACAACTTTCAAAAAAAATTTCATTAAACCTTCCTGCTCAATTTTTATAGTTCCTTTCATTAGATTTTCTTTGATCTTTTCTGAGAGTGGCAAACAGTTCCTCAAATATGAAATCTATCTCAGTGACTCCATTTGGAATCTGTGCTGCTATCCTTCATTTTCCTGAAACAACTAGTAGTTACAGCAAACCAGTAGAAAATAGAACTACATATCTAAAGTGTACAAAGGCCCTGGTATACAAAGAATATAATTATTATTCTATGCATTAACTTGATTTTTATTTTGAGTCTTTTTCTTCTTACTTGATGGCAGATAGTTCATCATCAATTGAAAACATCTCACCTTCAAAGCAATGTTTTATTTAGAGGAAGTCTCATGAACCCAAATAAAATGGTGGGGCAATTTATGTCCTATCATCAATATATGTATGTACATATTTGTAATTGAAACGGTGATACCAGGCTCTTCTCTATTCATAAAAGGGCAGATAGCTTCAATTGCTGAGATTATGGTCAGGAGATAGCCTTCAGCTGGTGCCATGTGACCCAAGGTCATGACCTTTCTTAGACTGGACATAGTTGGTGACAATTTACTATGGCAGTGAATTGGTCAATTCACTATGGAAGTGTCAATCATTGATTTGCTACTTTTGGTCCACTTTTATTTTCCACATGAGTTATCCATTTTTAACAATGTTATCGAATGCCAACTCAAACAACTCATAATTACTATGAGTCTTTTTTTGTGTGTGTGAATCAGAAGGAACTCTTAATCTTAGACTAGCCCTCAAAGTTACAGAAGACATCAAGCTAGATATAAGTAGGACTTCAATCTTATCTGAAACTAAATTGAAAATAGCTACTTTTAAGATAATGGTATTTATTTCCTTGTGAGCTATTGAATAGTCATTAAAGATTAGCATCTAGAGATCACTTTCAGTTCCTTTACTGAGAAGATTCTCTACATCTCTCCTGCTTGCTGAAACAGCCCAGATATCCCTGATTGTATGCCCTTCATTGTGCAAATGTATCAAAGAAATATGGTATATATGCATAATGGAATTTTAATCATCTATTAGGAAATGATACATCATTTGCAAAGAAATGGATGGACCAGGAAAAAGAATTATGTTAAGTAAAGTAAGTTAAGCTCAGAAAAATAAAGGATGCGTGTTTTCTTTCATAAGTACAAGTTAGAATTCATTTATAAATGTACAAGTAAACACATGCAGATTGAATGTGTCTACAAATGTATTGACTAAAAAACAGTATATGCAGGGGAGAATTCAAATGGTATAACTACTTAGAAAAACTTAATTCACTTAATATAAGTTTTTCCAAGTCTTTCCATTTCCTAATAAATGGGACAATGTCATTCTCTCTGATGGAGGCATAGAATTCCATTGTGTACAGAGACCATAATTTCTTGATCCGTTCATCAACTGAGGGGCAGCTGGGGTTGGTTTCATATCTTAGCTATGGTAAATAATGCTGCAATAAACATAGTTGTGCTGGTAGCTTTAGTATGGTCTTGTTTGTGATCATTTGGATAAATGCCCAAAAGTGAGATTGCTGAGTCATAGGGGAATTCTTTGTGGAATCTTTTGAGGAACCTCCATACTGCTTTCCAAAGTGGTTGAACAAGTTTACACTCCCACTAACAATGCAGTAGGGTTCCCTTCTGTCCACATCCCCTCCAGCATCTGTTGTTATTAGAGTTCTTGATTCTAGCCATTCTAACTGGGGTGAAGTGTTATGTCAATGTTGTTTTGATTTGCATTTCTTTTATGGCTAGGGATGTTGAGCATTTCTTCCTGTGTCTATTGGTCATCCTTCTTTCCTCTTAAGAGAAGTTTCTCTTTTTTATTTTTATTTATTTTTTATTTATTTTATTGTGAGAATACCATACAGAGGAGTTACAATTACATGGGCAAGATAACGAGTATATTTCTTATCAAATATTGTTGCCTCCTCTTTGTTTCCCCTTCCCATCTCTTTCCATACTCCCCCCTCTCCCCACGCAATCCTCCCCCACCCCCCACCAAAGTTGTAAAGTTCATTTTTCAACATAATGACTTATACATCTCATTGTTGCAATGGGTCCACCTGTATCCCTAGTTAAATGATTTGTTTTTGCCCTTCCCCTCCAAAAATTATACCAACATCAAATACAATGAAAGCATGGGTTATACCATGGGGGAGGGACATACAAAACAACAAAGAAATCATCTTATAAATATGTTAGAAACCATTGCATGAAAGGGAAACAAAAAACAAAAAAAAACCACATTTGAATACTTATCTTGGGGTTCATTTGCCTAACATCAACTTATCTGACCTTTTCTGCTTGACTCATACATATACTAGATATTGCAAATAAGAGAAACCATGGGACCTATGTTTCTTTGGGCCTGGCTTACTTCACTTAATATAATTTTTTCCAAGTCTTTCCATTTCCTAACAAATGGGGCAATGTCATTCTTTCTGATGGAGGCATAGAATTTCATTGTGTATAGAGAGCACATTTTCTTGATCCATTCATCTACTGAGAGGCATCTGGGTTGCTTCCATATCTTAGATATGGTAAATAATTCTGCAATAAACATAGTCATGCTGGTAGCTTTAGTGTGTTCTTGTTTGTGATCATTTGGGTAAATACCCAAAAATGAGATTGCTGGGTCATAGGGGAGCTCTATGTGGAGTCTTTTGAGGAACCTCCATGCTACTTTCCAAAGTGGTTGAACAAGTTTACACTCCCACCAACAATTATATTAAGTGAAGTAAGCCAGGCCCAAAGAAACATAGGTCCCATGGTTTCCCTTATTTGCAATTACTAGTATATGTCTGAGACAAGCAGAAACAGTCAGATAAGTTGATGTTAGGTGAAATAAAACCCAAGATAAGGACTCAAATGGTTTTTCTTTCTTGTAATTGTTTGTAACATATTTATAAGATGATTTCTTTGTTGCTTTGTATGTCCCTCCCCCACGGTATAACTCTTGTTTTCACTGTATTTGGTGTTGGTATAATTTGTGGATGGGAAGGGAAAAAACAAATTGTTTAGATAGGGATACAGGTGGACCCATTGCATCAATGAGATGTACAAGATGTCAAAAAACGAACTTTACAATTTTGGCCAAGGGGGTTGGGGAGTAGGAAAGGGGGAGCGGGGCAGGGGGGGTAGATGGGAAGGGAAACAAAGGAGGGGGCAACAATGCTTGATAAGAAATGTACTCATTACCTTATCCATGTAATTGTAACCCCTCTATACCGTATTTTCACAAAAGAAAAAGAAAAAATTAACTCATAATCCAACCAAAGGACTACCTGGAAACTAGTACTTGGAATGTATGTGTATCGATGACAAGGAGAGGGGAGTTACAAATAAAGAGAGGAAGTGAGGGACATGTGGAATAGTCATGATATTCAATGCAAATCAGGTGGACCTGTTGCAACAATGAGAAGTACAAAATGTCATGTCAAAACCAGCTTTACAATGTCGGTGTGGGGGGGGAGGGGGGGTATGATTGGGTGGGAGGGAGGGGGGAGGCTGGGAAGGGAGGTGAAGGGTAAACAAAGGAGGAGGCTGCAATGCTTGGTAAGAAATGTATGCATTATCCTGCCCATGTAATTGTAACCCCTCTGTACAGTATGTTCTCAAATAAAATAAAATAAAATTAAAAAAAAACAAAAACAAAAAAAAAAAAAAAAAGAAAATTGAGGGGAAGAGGGGAGGGAAAGAGGAGAATGCTGAAAGGGGTCGATCAAAATCAAGAGATCAATCAAAATCCATTATAGTCACAAACTGACTTGTTGGATGATAATGCCATTGTACAACTACTTAAAGATAATAAAAATATAACTTTAAAAATCCAATGGGAAAAGAATCTTTTTGCAAGATGACAGTCAGACTCATCATCTAGTGCAATCTCACCACCTTTGCAGTAGTCAATTAGAAGCAAGTTCCAGTTCCTGTGAATCTGGAGTCTTTAGACACACTGTGGAATCTATAAGGCTTTCTATGGCTTTGTCTGTCATGATGCACCAAGGAGCTGGTCTTTTCTTGGGTTTATCCTGTCTCTGGGAATGTCCCTGGTGAACAGAGGTCAAGAAATCTCTTGAGCTTTGGCTATTATCTCATTGATGCTGCCTCAATATCTGACAAAATGAAAGTTTAAAAGATAAATTAGGATAACTGACCCTCCAGCATATTTACTGCTGTAAGGAGATGGAGTTAAAGACATTCAGCCTCCCATGCTTTGGGAGAGGAAGGGAAGAGAGTTGGAAGGGAGGGACAAGGATGAGGAATCTTAGTGGTAGGATGTGTAGTCCCCACCCCCAGAGATACTTGGGGTTCCACAGTAACACCTGGATTTACACTGATACTCCCAACAATTGACACTTGAATTTTCTCCTGTAGACTATACCAAATTGTCTGGAATTCTTTTAGGAGAGACAGACTTTGGGCATGAATAGAAGGCAAACAAAAGGCAAATTTTCACATCATCTCCTAAGTACCTCCCCACAGGCCTGTTCACTATGTTTTTAAATAGTTCATGATCTGACACAGAAGACTGAGCACTAAGCCCACAGTTCTGTTCATTGGAACTCACCATTTGCAATGCTGTTTGAACACCAAAATGTGAATGGATTACGCTTAAATCTGCCAAGTTTGTATGGGGGCTGCCACAGAGTTTTTGAACTCCAAGTTGTTTCTGTAATTGTCCTATCGTGAACTTGACCCGCATGCCCACACATTCTCTTGTTAAGCAGTTTGACCTAATATTAACAGTATTTGGGCAGGGAACATTTCGATTTGCATGTATATGTAAAGAATTTCAAGGATATCAACAAAATTCATCTCACTTAGCCCAGTGAATGAATTATTGGACATGTTCTATGATATTCTTGTGTTCTAAAGTAATGAAGCATACATTATGTCAGCATCATGCGTCAAATACTCTGTAGGAATTAATAACTAAACATCTCTTGAACATCTCAAGTTATGTAGTAACGGCACATCTCAGGAAATGACAGTCATGCTGTGTATTTCACTGATGTGATTTTATGTTATTTTCAGAAGTACTTTGCAAGGTATATATTAAAATATACTCATTGCCTGGGTTGGAATATCAGGGACTTAGAGAGGTTAACACATTGTCAATGTCACAGAATTGGTAGAGATTTAACCAAGAATTAAATTGGTCTGTGGCCTATAAATCATGTTTTTTTTTTTTATCTGCCAGGCTTCTCTTGACATGAGTACAAATAATTTTAAAAATCTGAGCAACATTTCTGGGGACAGTCAGGAAAGTGGAAACTCTAGAAGCCAGATAAGGAATCATTGTCTTCTATAGATTACATGAACGAATTTTCTTCTTTTCCTCACCTATAGTTTTGAATCTAGAATTTGAAGCACACTATCACTTCACAATGAGACTCAATAAAATACATCATAGCCTCTTATATATTCTTAAAGAAGTATAACAGGGACTAATTGAGCATTACAAACTATAATTTTATGATAGCTTTCATAACCCAGATATAATAACTTTTGTTCATCAAAAAATTGCTAGAATGTTAAAAGAAAAGGAATACAAGGAGGTGAATGGTTAAAAAAAAATTTTTAATTGTGGTGGATGACTTTTGCCATTCATTTATAAGGCAAGGTTATAATAATTCTCAAAATTTGTAAGAGAGAGAATAGAAATTGGGAATACTTAATAACAGACTTATAAGAATAGTACAAGTCAGGCACCGGTGGCTCATGCCTGTAATCCTAGCTCCTCAGGAGGCTGTAATCTGAGGATCACGGTTCAAAACCAGCCCAGGCAGGAAAGTCTGTGAGACTCTAATCGCCAATAATCCACCAGAAAACTGAAAGTTGCACTGTGGTTCAACTGGTAGAGTGCTAGCCTTGAGCTCAAGAGCATAGGAACAGCCCTCAAACCCAAAGTTCAAGCCCCAACACCAACAAAAAAAACAAAAAAAGAATAGTATAATACCATTAAATTCAAGCAGATGGTACAGCATAATTGTAGAATGCAGAGGTTTGAGGCAATGATAACTCATATTTTTTGTTATTGTTTCAAAGTATTTTATATACAAAAATGTTGTGAGTGAGCTTTAGAAAACTATTGGCACCAAACCAACTTTTTTTTTCTGAGAGGTGCGTGGTAGTTTTTATGAATTAGACATCAAAGTAAACAGGTTATTTTCTAACAGCCATTAACTAAAAATGTGTATGCTTAACTGCCAGGGAGACAATATTTTCAACATCATTTTGTTCACTAAAGCACTTCCCATTTCATTAGCAATTCCAACCAAGTACCGAAATTGCTCTTTCATCGAAATCTATACATATGAAGGACTGCATAGAACTATCCCCAGGCTTCAAGACAGTTTGATGTGACACAGCAAAGTTTAATAATGTGGTCAGGTTTTGCTTCCATGAAAGGAAATATACTGCCTGCTGTGTACTATTGAATGTCTCAAGGAGTAGAAGTAGGAAATAAAGACTGGGTGAACTACAAGGTCATGCAGATGGGAAGTTTTAAGATGCTGAAGGGAATGTTAGATAAGATGTTAAGGACATGGGTATATTTGTGTGGGCAAGGACTGGTAATAGAGCTTCTTACATTCCGTTTATACCCATATATCCTTTTCCATTCCAATCTGCTGCTTTTGTTAACTAAACATTTTTCATCTCTAGTGGTGAGACTTTTCTTATTTTCTGAGTTTATGTATTGAAAAATGAAGACAATTTGACAGCTAACCTATCGTTTCAGGGCTTATTTCTAGGTTTGGAATGACTTTAATTTGCTCTTGAGGCTAATACAATAGTTATGTGGAAAAAAATGTTTTCTAAAACCTGGTATTTTTCTTTCCTTTTTTAGAGAAACATTGCAATATGAAGTTTAACATGTCAATAACTTTCAGAGAACTCTGGCTGTCTCAGTCCCGATTCTTAGGTTGTCACCAAACTTTTATATCTATTATTTATCATATCATACACATGACTGTGCTATGTTCTTTGTATCTACCTTTTGGACTGACATTTTATTCAAGAAAACACACTCATGAGTTCAATAAGTGACTGACTACTCTTAGTCTTTTTATTCATCTCCCCTAACCTAACATTATCATTGCTAGAGGGCTTTTTGGCAAACATAACTGTGTTAGCCTGGTGACATTTGTCACTGTTAGCATGCCACATTAAAGAGAAAGGAATGGCAGGCGTCATCCATCACAGATGTGAACACTCCATAGTGGTTCAGATGACAGCATAAACCTTGGCCAGGTAACAATAGGGAGAGGTAATGACCATGAACTGGGTTGGCCAAAATGACAAAAAAATGAGACTTTTGATACATACTGATAGGAAACCTATTCTGTATTTCCTGTAAAACGTTAATTCTCCTACAGTCTTTCTTTTTTGACTCTTTAAGGGATAGTTACATGAGTACGTGTAAAAAGCATATCTTAATGTATTTTCAAAATATTAACAATAAAATATCCAGGCACTGGTGGCTGTAATCCTAGCTACTCAGGAGGCTGAGATCTGAGGATCGAGGTTCAAAGCGAGCCTGGGCCAGAAAGTCTGTGAGACTTTTATCTCCAATAAACTACCAGAAAACCAGAAGTGGCACTGTGGCTCAACTGGTAGAGTGCTAGTCTTGAGCTGAAGAGCATGGGGACAGCACCCAGGCCCAGAGTTCAAGCCCCACAACTGACAAAAACAAAACAAAAACAAACAAAAAGCAATGAAGTTCAAAATTCAGTTTAAGATATGGATTCCTTTTTCAAGATTCTGTGTGTTCCACAGAAGATACTTATACCAAATTAAAAAAAAAACTCTTCAACCAAATTCTTCTGTAGAAGTTTATACAATTTCTTATTTTCGTTTTTTTTTGCTGGTCCTGGGGCATGAGCTCTGGACCTGGGCAGTGTCCCTGAGCTTCTTTTGCTCAAGGCAAGTGCTTTATCACTTGAGGCACAGTTCCACTTTCAGCTTATTTTTTTTGTTGGTCATGGGGCTTGAACTATGGGCATGGGCATTGTCCTCAGCTCTTAGCTGAAGGCTAGCACTCTACCACTTGAGCCACAGCACCACTTCCAGAAGTTTACACAATTAAATACTTGGTATACAATCCCAATTGAATTGCACATTGAGGAACATGGCATCTTCTCTTCTATAGTAGGGCAAAAATATTATTGGCCTTTTTGTAGGAAGTAGCTTCACCTTTCGTGAGACTCTGGAGCAATGGATTGCTATGGAGAGATGTGGACCATATGAGAGTGAAAGAGGAGTAGATGAACCTTCACCTCACGTGGAAACCATAAACCAGGCTGTTCATAATCAGATGACTTCGGATGTCTGTGTTAGAGTGTGTATATGCTGTCCCTGGGATCCCACCAGATAGAAGCTCTATGAAGTGATTGCCATTGAGGTCAGGATAAGTACAAAAACAATCCAGATGGCTTTCTTATCCCACAGAGAAGCTTTTTGTCTTCTATGGAATTACATTTCCTAAAGGAGCACATCAGCAGAAAATCCTCATCTCCTCTTCAAGACTATGGGATTCCAAGACGTACATAGAATTATTACTTAGACCTTGTATTTAATCTTTGATCCCCATGTCTGAATATCAGCCTAAAGGTAAGATGAATAAAAGACTTCCTACTTTATCCTTTTGTTCCCTCACTCCTGCAGTTCAGGGAATTATCAGCTCTGTCACCAGCTTGCAGTTTTAGATGTGACAATGCATGAAAGCTCTAGACTTTGATAGAATGAGGAGGTGGCAGGGAAAAAAGCTATTTTCCCTTACATCCTCTGGCAGAGTACTGAATAATATACTTGTCTTTCCCCATGTGTTCACTCACTGTCTTTCACAGGTATTTCCCTAATACATGTGATGACATTCACTATGCTGAGTTATGGGATGGAAAGCTAAACCTAGGGAGGGAAATGATAATACCAGTTTTAAGGACAGCACTTAGTTTGTAGCTAAGTCATTTTCTACCCCCTCTCCCAGATGATAACCTAGAACCTTTGACAGAACAGCTCATCTAAAAAAATAGCTTTATATAATCTATACTCTAGAATTATATAGTTGTAAATTTTATTATAAGAGCAACTGGTTGAGCTTATGACTTTATTGGTTTAGGCATGACTCTATGTTATGGCATTCAGGTAATTCTGATACAAACCCAAACTTTGGAATCAGTAGTTAGTTTTCAATACCTATTACTATTTATAGCTAGAACATGACTAAAAATAGACTAAAAGTTAAAGGGAAGATTTTATGACACTTGTAGTGTTATAAATATTAAGTAGGGAGGTGAAAGCTGTAACATTATGATCACAAAAATTTAAGGGATATAAATGTATAGATCCATGGTGTAGAAGAGAAACTGAGCTACAGACAACAGACAGAAAATTAGTCAACTAATTTAGAAGCACAATTAATCACCGAAACTTTCAGTTAGCTCAAAGAAGACAGAAGCAATAGTTCTTTTATTACGAAAGTTCACTTTCATTCTCAATTTTCCTTTTGGAAAAAAATTGTTTGTTTTTTCCTCTAACATTCTCTCTTGAATGTCTCTATCCTCTTTCTCTCTCTCTCCCTTTTTCTCTCTCTCTCTCTCTCTTGTTTCCCATTTTAACTGATTACATCTTATTGCCTTAGACATTTTGGGACTTTACAAAGTCTATCCACCAATTATAGGGAGGCTTGAAAAAAACTATCTGGTAGCTTAACTATATTCCCAATAATAAAAAAGCAGATTTTTCACACAAAGATATATGAAATGACCGTGGCTTAAAGCAGCTTGTTTTCTCATATAAAGTTCTCAATTTACTGACAAAGCCAGTATCTATAGATCTTAGAATTTTCTTGATGAAAAACTTGAATTGTTCTTTATTAATAGTTTTACTGGCTTAATTATAACATTGGTTAAAATTTACAAAGGATAAAGCATATTCTGATACTTTACAAGTTGTCATTTTAAATGGATACTGTACATGAGGCATAATATAAGAATATCCTTAAAGTAAAACAATTTTTCTGTAAATATTCACTTAGAAAAGATAATAGAATTTACTTGAGCAATATTCACATTTTCATGAAAAATATTGTTACTCTTGCAAATAATCTCAAAGATGGTATGTCTGAGTTGGAAAATATTCAAATCTATACAAATCTGTTCATATTTTAATAAAAAAGTTCTATTATTTCATCATGCTCATTTGTGTTAAGGCACATAGAGCTATTCAAATACATTTTAGCAATGTTTTCTGCCTTTTTTGTGCCTCCTATATTCTTTTTATTTAAAAAAACATATATTTCTGTACAAACATCAAAATTTTAATCTTACATGTTTTAAAACCATTAAAATATTTAAGTAACCCGAGTAGATGATAATAATAAAATGTTATCATGTGCTATTACAGTTAGTAATCCTCAGCCATAATCATTGATTGTGTGTGTGTGTGTGTGTGTGTGTGTGTGTGTGTGTGTATGTGTGGTGTGTGTGTGTGTGTGTGTGTGTGCCAATCCTATAGTTTGAACCCAGGTCTCTGGGTTGTTTTTGCTCAAGGCTACTGCTAGAACCACAGCTCCATTTCTGTATTTTTGCTAGTTAGAGATAGATTCTCACAGGTTTTTCTGCCTGGTCTGGCTTCAAACCATGATTTTCAAGATCTCAGCCTTCAGAGTAGATAGGTGTGATCCAGCTAATCATTGAGTTTTTATTTTTTATTGTGATTGATTACATAAATTTCATAGTATTGTGAGATAGTTAAAGTCACAAACACATTCTAACTTAAATTGTCATTATCATGGTTGATAAAGTTTGTGAAAACTATGAGCTATTTCTTCCACTTTGCTCAGTATTAGCTCTTCCCTCCTTCCTTCCATTCCCTCCCTCCCATCGCTGCCCTTGAGTTGCTTAGTTCGTTTTCATAAATGTCCAGTGCACCTGATGGGTCCCTTTGTTTTATGTTTTTCCCTGTTTCCCTCTGATTCTGTGTCCTCCTTCTACTTTCCCTCAGATGTGTGCATATATACTACATATGTGGTCAGCAGCATGGGGACATTTAGTAATGACAAGATGAGTGGAGGTCCATTGTTTCTCGAGTCCTGTTTACTTTGTCTTATCTCCTTACAATTTGTATTTAACATCCACATATCAGGGAGACAATGTGCCATTTGTCTTTTTGCTCTTGACTTACCTCATTCAAAATGATTTTTTCTAGCTCCATCCATTTCCCTGTGAATGCCATTATTTTATCTTTTCTAATGGCTGCATAATATTCCATTGTATACAGGTACCACAATTTTTGGATCATCTGTACTGGGGCATCTGGGTTGTTTCCATATCTTGGCTATTGTGAACAGTGCAGCAATGAACATGGAGGTGCATGTATCCTTGTATCCTGGTGCCTGTTGCTCTGGGTAGATGCCTAGGAGTAGTATGTCTATGTCTTAGTAGAGATGTATATTTAGTTTTCTGAGGAACCTCCAGACTGCTTTCCAAAGTGATTGTATTAGTGTACATTCTCACCAGCAGTGTAATAAGGTTCCTCTTTCTCCCCATCCCCTCCAGCGTTTGTTGTTGGCTGAATTTAGTATGTGGGCCATTCTGACTGGGGTAAGGTGGTATTTCAGGGTCATTTTTATTTGCATTTCCTTTACAGCCAGGGATGATGAACATTTCCTCATGTGTTTCTTTGCCATTTTTATCTCTTCTTCTGAGAAGTCTTTCTAGTTTGTTAGGTTTGGGAGGGATTAGTTTCTTGAGTTCCTTGTATATATTGAATATTAGGCCCTTGTCTGATATATTGCTGGTAAATATTTTTTCCCAATTAGTTGGCTATCTTTTTAATTTGATTCTAGGTTAGCTGTGCAGAAACTTTTTATTTTAAGGTAGTTCCATTTGTCAAGTCTCTCTCCAATTTGTTGTGACCCTGGGACTCTGTTCAGGAAGTTCCTGCCTGTGCCTATAAGTTCAAGTGTCTCTTCTACTCTGTCCTGAAGAAGTTTCAGTTTCTGGTTTGATGTTAAGGGCTTTAATCCATTTTGAGTTAGTGCTGGGGTCCACTTTTATTTTTCTGCATGTGGCCACCCAGTTTTCTCAGCATGAGTAGTTGAAGAGGCTAAGCTTCCTCCACTGAATGTCTTCGGCTCCTTTGTCAAATATCAGCTGAGTATAAGTATGTGGTTTTATTTCTGGATCCTCTAATCTATTCCATTGTCCTTGGGGTCTGGTTTTTGTACCAGTACCAAGATGTCTTTGTTATTATGACTCTATAATAAAGTTTGAAGTTGACATCATGATCCCTCCCATGTTTCTTTTTTTTCCTAGAATTGTTTTTGCTATTCTAGGTCTTTATTTGTTCCATATGAATTTTTAGACTGTTTTTTCTATTTCAGATTTTAAAGGGAATTGCATTGAATTTGTATATCAATTTTGGCAGTATGGCCATTTTAACTATATTGTCTACCTATCCAAGAACATGGAAGGTCTTTCCATTTCCTGTTGTCCTCTATGATTTCTTTCATTAAGTTTTTATAGTTTTCATTAAATAATTCCTTTACATCTTGGGTTAGATTAATTCCTAAATATATTTTTCAGGTTATTGTGAAAGGGCTTGTTTTCTTGATTTCCTTTTCCCTTCCTGTATGTTGTTGGTGTACAGAAAGGAAACTGATTTTTGTGGGTTAATTTTGTATCCTCTTACTTTGCTGAAGTAGTTTATAAGTTTTAAGAGTTTGAGGATGGAGTTTTTGGTATCATTGAGGTATAATATCATGTCATCTGCAAAAAGGGATAGTTTAACTTCTTCCTTCCCTATGTGGATCCCTTTAATGTCTTTTACTTGCTTTATTGCTCTGGCTAAGGATTCCAGAACTATATTGAAGAGGAGTGGTATGAGTGGGCATCCTTGCCTTGTTCCTGATTTTAGGAGAATTGGTTGTATTTTTCCCTATTAAGTATAATATTAGCTATTGGTCTGTCATATATAGCCTTTATTGTTTTAAGGAATGTTCCTCCTATTATTCCTATTTTCTTCAGAGCTTTTATTTATTTTATTATTTTTTTAATTGTGAAAATACTGTACAGAGGGTTACAATTACATGGGCAAGACAATGAGTACATTTCTTATCAAGCATTGTAGCCTCCTCCTTTGTTTCCCCTTCCCATCCCTTCCCATCCTCCCCCTGTCACCCCACCCAAACCACCCAATCCTCCTCCTCCCCCCCCCCACCGTACCAAAGTTGTAAAGTTCGATTTTGACATAATGACTTGTACATCTCATTGTTGCAATGGGTCCACCTGTATCCCTATTTAAACGATTTGTTTTTCCCCTTCCTGTCCACAAATTATACCAACATCAAATACAGTGAAAGTAGGGGTTATACCATGGGGGAGGGACATACAAAGCAACAAAGAAATAATCTTATAAATGTGTTAGAAACAATCACATGAAACAAAAAAACATTTGAATACATATCTTTGGGTTCATTTCCTTAACAACAACTTATCTGACCTTTCCTGCTTGACTCAGACATATACTAGATATTGCAAATAAGGGAAATCATGGGACCTATGTTTCTTTGGGCTTGGCTTACTTCACTTAATATAATTTTTTCCAAGTCTTTCCATTTCCTAACAAATGGGGCAATGTCATTCTTTCTGATGGAGGCATAGAATTCCATTGTGTATATATACCACATTTTCTTGATCCATTCATCTACTGAGGGGCATCTGGGTTGGTTCCATATCTTAGCTATGGTAAATGCGCAATAAACATAGTCGTGCTGGTAGCTTAGTGTGGTCCTGTTTGTGACCATTTGGGTAAATGCCCAAAAGTGGGATTGCTGGGTGATAGGGGAGCTCTATATGGAGTCTTTTGAGGAACCTCCATACTACTTTCCAAAGTGGTTGAACAAGTTTACACTCCCACCAACAATGCAGTAAGGTTTCCTTCTGTCCATATCCCATCTAGCATCTGTTGTTTTTAGAGTTCTTGATTATAGCCATTGTAACTGGGGTGAGGTGGTATCTCAGTGTTGTTTTGATTTGCATTTCTTTTAAGGCTAGGGAGGTTGTGTATTTCTTCATGTATCTATTGGCCATCCTTCTTTTCTCTTCAGAGAAGTTTCTCTTTAAGTCTTTAGCCCACTTATTTATTGGGCAGTTGTTTCTTTGAAGATTTGTTGTTGGGGGATTTAATTTTTTGAGTTCCAAGTATATTTTAGATATAAGACTCTTGTCTGTTGAATGGCTTCTCCAGAGCTTTTAACATGAATGAATGTTGTATTTTATCAAAATCCTTTCCCACATCAATGGAGATAATTATGTGGATTGACCTTGGATCTGTTGATGTGATTGGTTACATTTATTGATTTACATATGTTAAGCCATCCCTGCATCTCTAGGATGAAGCCTATTTGACTGTAATGTATGATTTTTTTTTATATGTTTCTGGATTCTGTTGGCTAAAATTTTACTGAGGATCTTTGATTCTGTGTTCATCAAGGAGATTGGTCTCTAGTACTTTTTTTTGTTGGGTCTTTGCCTGGCTTGGGGATGAGTGTGATAGTGGCTTCATAGAATGAGTTTGGGATAAGTCCCTGTTTCTATTTCTCAGAAGAATTTGAGGATTATGGGTATTAGTTCCTCTTTAAAGGTCTTAATAGAATTCTGTAGTGAATCCATCTGGAGCTGGTTTTTTCTATGTTGGAAGACTTCTGATTGTTTTCTCTATCCCATCTTAAGATATTGGCTTATTTAATTGATTCATTTCTTCTTGGTTCAGTTTGGGCAATTTGTATTTCTCTAAAAATTCAACCATTTCTGCTAGGTTTTGCTTCCTTAGTGAGTATAGATTCTGGAAATAATTCTTTATAATTGTTTGAATGTCTTGGGTATTTGTTGTGATTTTTCCCATGGCACCCCTGATCTTATTGATTTGGATTTTATCTCTTGTTTTTTTAATCTTGCCAGAGGTTCATCAATTTTATTGATTTTTTCAATAAACCAGCTTTTTGTTTTATTAATTTTATTTATAATTTTCTTAGCCTCTATCTCATTAATTTCAGCTCTTATTTTGGTTATCTCACTCCATCTTGTAACTTTAGGTTCAATTTTTTCATGTTTTCTAGCAGTTTTGGTTGCAACATGAGATTATTTACTTGATCTGTCTCTATTTTTTTTTTGATGTGTGCAATGAGAGCAATAAATTTGCCCCTCAGGACTGCTTTTGCCATGTCCCACGGGTTACTTTGTGATGTGTATTCATTTTCATTGAATTGTAGGAACTTTTTAATTTCTTCTTTAATTTCTTCTGTTACCCAGGTGTTGATCAGAAGTGTGCTGTTCAATTTCCTTGTATTTGAAAAATTTTTATGGTATGCTTTGTTATTGAGAACTAGTTTGATTCGATTGTGGTTGGATAGAATACAGGGAATTATGTCAATCTTCTTGTATTTGCTTAAATTCCTTGTATGAACTATGATATGGTCTATTTTGGAGAAAGTTTCATGGACTGCTGAGAAGAATGTGTGTACTAGGTTCTTGTAGGATAGAAAACTCAGTAGATGTCAATTAATTCTGCTTGAGATATGGCATCATTTAATTCAGAGGCTTCTTTGCCAATCCTGTAGTTGGTAGACCTGTCCTTCTGTAAGAGTGGAGGATTTAAATCTCCTAGTATTATTGTATTTGGATCTATTTTATTCTGTAAGTTTAAGAATAGTTGCTTAACATATTTGGGTACACCAATGTTTGGGGAGTGTGAGTTGATAATAGTAATATCCTCTTCTTGAATTGTTCCCTGTATTAATATGTAGTGTCCTTTGTCTTTTTGTATTGATTTTAATGAAAAGTTTATTTTATCAGACAGCAGGATGGTAACACCTGCCTTCTTGCTGGGAGCATTTGCATGGTAGATCTTCCTCTATCCCTTCACTCAGAGTTTGTTTTTATCTTTGGCTGTGAGATGCGTCTCTTGAAGGCAAAAGAAATGGATGGGTCTTGTTTTCTGATCCAAGCTGCAGTTCTTTTTCTTTTGATTGGTAAATTGATCCCGTTAATATTTGTGGTTATTATAGATGATGCATTGAGAGATGCATTGTGTTTCCTGTCATTTTCCTGCTTTCTTAAGTTTTTCTTCTTTCCATTCCTTCTGTGCTTACTAAGTTGGACTTCTAGTGATATCTGTCTGATGTGGATCCCTGATCTTGATTGTTTTCTTCAGGTTGTATTCCCCCTCTTAATATTCCTTGAAGTTCTGGCTTATTATTTATGAATACCTTTATAACCCCTGCTTTCACTTTACTATTAAAATTTTTAATTTTTCCATCAAATATGAATGCTAGCTTTCGTGGGTATAACCTGTCTGGGTTGGCAGTTATTGCTTCTCAGGGCTCAGATGGTACTTTCCCAGGATTTCCTTGCATTCAGTGTCTTTGTGGAGTGATCTTCAGTGATTCTGATTTTTTCCCATTACAATACAGCTCCTTTTTGTTGTGTGCAATATGATTTATTATTCAGATCTATCATTTTTACTATAATGTGCCTAGAAATGTTCCTCCTGGGATCTTGCTTGTTAGGTGTTCTGTATGCTTCTCTTCTGTAGGTAAGATTTTTCTCTTTTATGATTGGGGAAATTTTCAGTGACAATCTTATTGAATAGATGTTGCATTCCTTTATTCTGGTATTCCTCAACTTCATCCACCCCAATTATATGAAGGTTAAATTTCTTGGTCCTGCATGCTTGGTCTTGGACTTTCCTTTGGCATAGTTTGTTTTTTTATCATATCTGTGACTTTTTTTGTCCAGTTGCTGCATTTTATCTTCTGTACCTGATATTCTGTTTTCCATTTCATTCACTCTGTTAACTATGGCTTTCCTTGTGGTTTGCATGGAGGAAATTGAACCATTTATGACTTCTATGTTGGTTCTCTTAGTTGGTTCTCTTAGCTCTTAGTGAAGTGTGTGCTGCATCTATTTTTTGAATGCATCTCCTGTTTGAAATCCTGTATCTCTTTTTATAATTCATGTCTTTGTTCTTTAAACTTCTTATCTATTTCTTACTTTAATTCTTGAGTCATTGCCTCTACCATCTTTTGGATGCAGTGTTTGTCTTCCATTTCTGTTTTGCTTTCACTGGGACTCTTCTCTGGGTGGCTGCTGGCCTTTGGGGGTGGCTTGCTATCTTGACTATTGATGAACTTGTAATTTTTTGCTGTGTTTTTCACATGAGGATTCAGGGATTATTGGAGGCCAATCCCAAACTCTGACTGTTTTGGTCAATAGGTGGCTGTCTTTGCTTGATTCTGGGTTGGTTCCTGGATCAATTGATGAACTTTTCTCTCAGTCCTGGGTTGGCTGGGCGAGTCTTTACCTGGTCTCAGTTCTGTAGGGGGAGAGGCCGACCTCCAGCTGCTAGTCTGACCTATGTAGGACTCTCAGCTGCCTGATGGAGATCACAGTCAGTTCCCGCCTTTAGCCAAAGACTAAGCAGCCTAGACTGCTCGTGCTTCCTCCTAGGAGTGTTCTTGGCAAGACCAGGTGTGCTGGGTGTATTCTCCCAGTTGCTGGAGTCCACAATGGGTTCCTAACTATAATCAGGTGATGGCAGCCTGAGCTGTCCAATCCCCAGCCTGGGATACACAGGTCAGGCTCTGGTAGGATTTGGGCTTCTGGTTTTCCTGCCCTGGACACAGGTCTTTAGCTATCATTGGCGTGGTTGGGGGGTGGGGTGGTTCCCTGCTTTCCCCCTTTGCTGATGTATGTGCTCAGCTTCTGACTTCAGTAGGGAAAGCTAGGTTATCCAGCTCAGGTATCCAATCCCTAGGCCTGGCTCTAACTCCTGATCCCCAGCATGGGACACACTGGTTTGGCTCAGGTGGGACCTGTGCTGCTGGGTTTCCCGTTTGAGGTATGAAGTTCAGGTTTCTTCCACTGCTGGCTGCTGTCGCCCATGGGTGCTGTTCCTGGCTTGAACACTTAAGCTCCCTACCAGGGACGCTCTTGGTCATGCATGGTGGGCTGGATGTGTTCCATGGGCTGATGGAGCACTTGTACAGTTCCCAGTTTTAGTGGGACCTGTAGTCCAGGTGGTAGAGGAAGGAATCCTGGTGAAGCTCTGGGTTTACCACCAGCACTGGTCTCACAGGGGAAGTTGTCCCCTGTGGGGTACTAGAACTGGTTGGGAGCTGTCCAGCAGTGCTGTGGCAGATTGCTGTTTCTGTAGGATATAGGTAGCTGGTTCCTACTGGGCTCTGTGTTCTGTTAAGATGATTGTGGGCTGGGCCAGTTGGCAGTGGTGGCTCCTGGTCTGTGTTTCACACCATCTCTGTCTCTCTTTATGCTGTTTGGGTTAGCTCCACAGGCATGGCTTTGGTGGAATGGCACAGAGCTGCCCAACTGGTCAGGGATGGGGGAGGGGTCTTTGAGCAGGTTCTGAGCTCGGAGGTCTTTGTGTTTGCACTCTCTGGGTCAGCACTGGCACCCTTGGATTCTTCTGCACTGGTGTTATGTGGAAATATCTCTGTAGTTCTGGGGTTTCCCCCATGGCTGTGGCTGGGCAGCTTTGGTGGGATATTGTGGGGTCACTCCGCTTGTGAGGGGTGGGGGATGGGTCTTTGTGGAGGTTCCAAGCTCCGAGGTTTCTGTTTGCAATTAGCAAACACCTTGGGGGTCTTTTGCTCTGCCATTCTGCAGACAACCCACTGTGTTTCAGTGGTCTCTAGCAGCCCCAGGCCAGGCTGGGCTGTGGTTTGGTTTGGTGTGGAGTTGCTGGGCCAGCGGGGGTCGGGGGTGGGGCGGTAGGAGAGGCGAGTATTTTTGTGCATTTCCATTCTGAAATTTTTTTCCTTTTTTTTTTTCCACCTGTTGTTTTTCTCTGGGTGTTTGCCTCTTTGCTGTTGTTGGTCTCTTGGGGAAACTGAGTGTTGAAATTCGAATTCTCTGTTTGATTGGAGAGAGCTGTGCTGTTTCCCTACTGTTCCGTTGCCATTTTGGCCCACCTCTAATCATTGAGTTTTAAAAAGGGAATTATAATCTTATTCTAATCTTAAAAGAGAATTTTAATCTAATTTTTAAAAGAGAATGTTAATATTATTTCTCCACTGGAGACATGTTTCCAACCTTTACTTATGCCTTCATAAGTTTTTAAATTTTTAGAATATAGTATCATAGCTAGCAAATATCATTAACAAAGCTTACTATTTTTTTAATCTTTAGAACCATTCCTTTTCTTTATCAGAACCTTCGTGTAAGTGAAATGATGTTTAGAAACTGTTGAGCAGCAGAGTTTCATAAGTAAGGATCTAATGTGATCTCAGGAGAAGCGATCATTTTTATCTTCATTGTGGTTGAAATGTCATCACAGAATTGAAAATGGTTTGACTAATCTGTGTTGAAATGGAAGTTATTGGCCTGTCTCCCTCAAAAACACGTTGAGAAGAGGAGCAATGAACTAACATCATATTCATAAAGGGCGTCAGAATTTACAAGATGGGAACAGCTTGCTTACCTCTGAGAAGATAAGTGTCTTTCTCTTCTTTTAGCAACTGGGAAACAGAGGCTCAGACAGGTAGTCTATCTTGAGCTGCCAAGTGTTGGCACATAACGGGGGGGAGGCCACGGGTGCGTGGTCTTGTGCTTCATTGTTCACTATTGATTTTTCTTACAGAAGAGGACCTGGGTCAAGAAGACAAAGTATTTGGAGTCTTTTATTAACATTTTTTTCTTTTAATGCTCAGCTACAACTGCTTCCCACTCCCCTTCTACATGCCTAGAGACTGATGTAGGCGTAAGTATAAGTATCAACACACTTGCTTCCTCTTAGATGGCAGTGAATGAGAAGCTGTGCAACTATCTTCCTTGTCACACTCCCACAGTGATTTTTTTTTACAGAAAAATAATAGGGGCAGGGGGTGTGAGATGATGCCTTCGCTCCCTTCCAGCTCTCACATTCTGTGATTCCACCATGCTGAGACAAGAATAAATACCAAATTGCCCACAGAACAAATTAATCCGCGTCAGACAAATGCAAGCAATGGAGCTGTCATCTTTGAAAGATAGTAGGACTGACAGCATTGTATTGCTGACAGCATTCCTGACAATCATTCAGAAATTGATAAATGCCTGGAAAATGAAGCGATCGGAATTTGTCTGCTTTGCTCTTTTAGCAATTTCTGACTATGAATTCTGTGGACTTTATGGAGGGCAACTGTGGAATGGACATGGGTCTTAGCTATCTGTTCTTCTGCTCAAAATCTCTTTCAGGGTCCCTCTTCTGTTACCCTGAAATAACATTTCTTTGCCTTCCACAGAGGTTCACACAAAAACTAGCTTGTTGACATTTCTACTTTATAGACCCTTTCAAGGTCCAGCCTAGGCAAGTTAGAAGAGCAGATGTTAGTTTGATCTGAAGTTTGAAGGCAAAAGTTCAAAAAAGAGCCAGGGTCCTGGGTTGTAAAAGAAGACATGAGACTTTCTAGGTAGAATGACAAGTTTGCCAAGATCAGCCATGTAGTAGCAAGGCATAGAGTGTCAACAATATGTTAGCAAGAAGATGCCAGCCTAAAGAAACCAGAAAAGAAACAGAATGAACTGTGAAAAGAATGAGCAGGGGAAGGAGAAGTCTTTAGTGATTAAGTTAATTTTCCTTTTTCTTCTTTTTCTCCGTGTTTGTCTGCCATTGAGAAGTTAGCAGCAGTTCCAGCAATTGCTATGAGCAGAATGAGCCTTTAAGCATGGAAGTTCAGGTGATTAACCTGACACTTAAAAGCCCGCTCTTTCTCTTGTCTTATTAAAAACAAGTATTGCAGAACTGGGTCCCCTTAGACCCAGAATACATCCAGAGCCCTTAGCTGTCCTCTTTTAAGCTATCAACAAAGTGGAGAATTCATATATCTGAGCACTGCAAAGGTCAGTCTGAACTAAGTGACTGTTGGTGGCAAGATCCAGAACTTTGATATGCTGACCTGGAGCCTTTAAACTTCAAGAATACCTGCCAAGTTCCTCCTTGCAAATTCTTTGACAAAAATAGACAAACTGGATGGAGGGTATACTTTTTTGGTCCAATTAAAATAGTGTAACAATATTTTAGTGAAATTCTCAAAATTTTAATTCACATACTTCTGCTTTTATTTTCTTTCACTATCTTTCATGTCTCCAATAATATAATCAAGTAAATTGGTGATTGCCAATGAACAGAGTATTAGAGAGTCATGTTTAATAATATAATATACCGTATATATAAAGAAACTTACAAAAACTGACTTTTAAATCTAAGTTAGATAAAAGAAATTTTCACGTGCAAGATTACGTTTGTTTGGTTGTGTGGTTGGTTGGTTGTGGGGCTTGAACTCTGGGCCTGGGTGCTGTCCCTCAACTCTTCAGCTTAAGGCTAGCTCTCTACCACTTGAGCCACAGCGCCACTTCAGTTTTGGCTTGGGGGGGAGCGGGAGATGGGAAGGGATGGGAAGGGGAAACAAAGAAGGAGGCAACAATGCTTGATAAGAAATGTACTCATTACCTTGCCCATGTAATTGTAACCCCTCTGTATGGTATTTTCACAATTAAAAAAAAAAAAAGAAAGAAGGGAGGCAAAGTGAGAAGCAGGAAAAATAGGAAAAAATAAAAGAATTATCCACTTAAAAAAAAAAGAAATCTATAATCTAGTGATGTGTAGTAGATCCATGGATAGATAATTATAATTCAATGTATTCAAATCAAGACCAGAATCAACTAAAAACATAACAAATACAGAATAATGAACTCACCACATGTGGGAATGGGTGTGAGAGAAAGGAGATGAGGTTTATTGGAGATTAGAGTCTCACGGACTTTCCTGCCCAGGCTGGCTTTGAACTGGGATCCTCAGATCTCAGCCTCTTGAATAGCTAGGATTACAGGCATGAGCCACCAGTGCCCAGCTAAGATTGTGTTTTTATTGGTGCAAGTTATCTCTAATATGCATAAATTAGATTAAAAAATACATTGGGGGGGGGCTGGGAAGGTAGCTCAGTGGTAGAGTGCTTGCCTTGCATGCATGAGGCCCTGGGTTCAATTCCTCAGCACCATATAAGCAAAAAAGAAAAAAGCTGGAAGTGGCGCTGTGGCTCCAGTGGTAGAGCACTAGCCTTGAGCTGAAGAGCCCAGGCCCAGAGTTCAGGCCCCACGACTGGACCCCTCCCCCCCCCAAAAAAAAGTTAAAAAAAATACATTGGGATATGATGAATTAAACAAGATTATAGATACACACTGTGAGATAAAAATTGGATACTCTTAGGATGCACAAAGGCACAATGCCTAAGTGACTCTTCATATTTAAATAAAATAATATACATAATGAAATGAACTCCAGAATATGGAAACAAGAGACCTCTTTTTCATTTTTTTTGTTTTTAGTTTTTGATGATTATGTCTTCTTTATCTTATGTATGGTGTATTCAAATGTATATCTTTGGAGGAGTTGGGGAGGAGGATACAGAATTCGAGGGAAAAGGGTGAAAAACTGCAGCAGTAGAGCTCAGTGAACAATGATGGTAAGTAAAGTATGCATTTCATGGGTGGGAAGAAGGGACTGCGAGGGAATGAGGGAACAAAAGACACTGTATGAAAGGGAATGTACTCTACCTGACTCGTATAAATGTAATCCCTCTGCACGTCACCTCTGTAATAATAAAATAAGCTAATACAAATGGAAAAGATTGTTTTTATCAATTAATGTATCTAAATTGTGGCAATCATTTGTATAACAGCTTAAAATAGTTGGTACTCTATAAAAAAGTAAAAGTTAAATGGCTTAAGAAACTAAGCATATAATTATTGTTGATAGAGCAGAATATTTGATATTTTCATACCAAATAAATATTTGGTACCAAGAATTTATAGTTTGACCACAACCAGTTGTTTATTCTCTTCTGTCTGAAAAGAAGCAAATGGATCTGCTTCTCTAATAATTGGAAATTTTATTTAGTGTGTGATATGGCTATAGGGACAAAGTGAGAGCTTCATTTACTGGCCCTCTCTGCCTTTCTTTTCACCATTTCTCCTTTATTAGGGTTTCCATTTAATCTTCTCCCAATCTAGCCTAGTGTATAGATTGCTCCCTGATTATCACTTTCCCTGAATAATATGCTTCCTCCTACTTTCCATGGATGGAAAAAAATAGCAAACATGACTTGAGTAGATATTAGAATATTCTGACATAGGATAGGAAGCTGTGACCTAGAAATGATGATAATTTCCTGAGATACCAAGGCCTTCAGGGCATTTGTCAGTCTCATATAGCATTATTTTGTTTTCTCTTTATCAATTTTGTGTAATCCATAGGTTTAAAATGGATCGAAGACAATGGAAGTTACTTGTATACCAATAAGTTGGAATTATTAGTCATAATAAGCAGAAAGTACTACAGATTAAACACACATGTGTTTTAAAAGAAAACATTTAGAGAAATCATTTCACTATCAGTTTTCTGATACAAAGATTTTTCAGTTGCATAGTACATGAATGATTCTGATCTATACCGTCTACACTGCAAGAAAAAAATGCACAGTCTTATCATGAACAGTAGTAGATAAAAGACTGTAGAGCAGGAGAGAGTATAAAGGTTGGAGAAGTGAGTGAAGAGGGGAGATCATGGAACTCAAAGCTGTGGCCAACACTTCTATATATAACAAAGTTATACACATTACCCAGTGCAGGTCCAAACAAAACATCTATGCTCTTTTGTGGTTTAATATCTAAGTATTATCTAAGGAAAGGATTTACTTTTTTATGAAAAACCTGGTAGGGTCTGGAAAGTTGGCTCAGTTGGTAGAGTGCTTGCCTTGCATGCATGAGGCCTTGGGTTCAATTCCTCAGCACCACATAAGCAGAAAAAAGCCAGAAGTGGTGCTGTGGCTCAAGTGGTAGAGCGCTAGCTAGCCTTGAGCTGAAGAGTTGAGGGACAGTGCTCAGGCCCAGATTTCAGGCCCCAAGACTGTAAAAAGAAAGAAAAGAAAAGAGAAGAAAAGAAAAGAAAAGAAAAAACTTGTATACATTATCATTAGACAGTGAAGTGAAAAGAGATCAGTATATTAGTAAAGAAATTAACTCTGGAAAAAGTTTCAAAACAATGTCAGATGATGAATCATTAGTACACATTTCTAGAAGAATCCACATATTCCTTAGAATGCTTGTCTACACTTGGCCTAATTGTGTTCTGCATCTCACGACAGAACAAAGTGAGAAGTAGGTGAGAATGCGTACTCCGAGTGTCCCTCTCCCTTCCCCTCCTCCTCTCTTCTCCCCTGCACATCTCATAAGTGGGCAAAGTATTGCATTTTCTTAGTGTTCTAATACTATGAGAAACAATGCAGTCATGCAACACATCTCCTTATAAAATTTAATTTCTCAAACCAGGCTGCAGGGGGAGGTTTATGGATAACAAGGAGAAAGGGAAAGGAAAATTTGTGTGTTGGGGGGGGGGGGAGTGTAATTTTCCTAGGATTGAAAAATAATTCAAAACTGCAACAAATCAATAAAACAGATAAGTCTTCTCCAGCAGAAAATATACATCTGGAGAAGATGTACATTGTATGAGTTGTAGCTTTATTAATGAAGACACTCACAATGGAATGAGCAGTAGAAATGAGAGGTTTGGGAAAGGTCCATGATTTTGAACAAGCAACTATTCCATACTCTGCATGCCTGAATGTTAAGAAGTACCCTGTTGAGATTGTATACCATGAATACTATGCCTTTCCATCTCTGGCCTGTGAGATTGCTCAGATGTCCCCAAACCTTCCTTACTTTAACTTCTACCCAGATTCAAGATGTGCATTTAGTGAAGAAAATATCTCTGATACATATAGTAGCATTGTGATGCTTATTCAAATACCTTATAAAGCTTCTAAGCACGATCCCTTCAACCTACTCTTCTCATCTCTCCTTCCACTTCCCTCCAGAAAATAAGGCCATCTCTTTCCCATATGAAATTGTTGGAGCTGTAAAACGTGATCCTTTATTATATTGTTTACTTTATCACCCATTATGCTGTTTAGGAGGCAATAAACTCCTCTATTTCATCTGTATGGTCAGTGCGGCAAGAAGACAGAAGCTCATGATGCATGTAATGTGGTTATGGACAATGATTTACCTGGGACCTTGTTTTCTGAGAACAAGCGAGCATTTGGTTGCGTGGGTAAAGGAGCACAGTGTGGATGTCCTCCAGAGGCTTCTCAGTTCAACCCCTAGGCTTCGCCAGAGTGAAATAAATAGCCCTTGTCAGGACTTCAAATGAAGGCAGTCTTTCTGCTAGACCTCTATCACCCTCTACCTAGCTGGGAATTGCTGCAGACAAAGACATTCCAGCCCCCGCCTTTCCAGTTGGAGGACAAGAGTGTTAGAGTACCATGGGCCTAAGGAGTTACTAGAATTCCAGCACCAACAAGGACATTTTGCCCTGTTTCTGTATCCACTGTCATCTTTGCCTAAAGATGCTGTAAGTGAACAGACATACTGTAGACACGTTATCACTGTGCATGGAGAATGAACATTGTTGCAAAGAAGAATGTCTCTCAACTGACAGAAGCTTCTTTGAAATAAATATATCTGAGCATTTCGTTTATATGCTCTTAATTATTTTTTAAAACTTCTTATCTAGACTCCTTAAATCTGTTGAGGTTGTTACAAGAAGAGGGGATGAGGGATAAGGGGATAACAAGGGGATGGGTTTGATTAGGATTCATTTTGTTAAATAAGTTTTTTTGTTGTAAATATACTGTACTGAGGGGTTACAGTTACATGAGCAAGATAATGAGTACATTTCCTATCAAGCATTGTTGCTTCCTCCTTTGTTTTTCCCCTACCATTCCCTCCCTCCAACCTCTCTAGCCATAAAAAACACAAATCAAAACAACATTGAGATTCCACCTCACCCCAGTTAGAATGGCTAGAATCAAGAACTCTAATAACAACAGTTGCTGGAGGGGATGTGGCACTGTTAGTAGGAGTGTAAACTTGTTCAACTGCTTTGGAGAAAGCAGTATGGAGGTTCCTCAAAAGACTCCACATAGAGCACTCCTATGACCCAGCAATCCCACTTTTAGGCATTTACCCAAATGATCACAAACAAGACCATTCTAAAGCTACCAGCACAACTATGTTTATTGAAGCATTATTTACCATAGCTATGATGCATTTTATGTATATATATATATATATATATGTATATATATATATATTGAAACCACACATGGATACACTTGTGTTCAACTAACTAACACATGAAATGAAAAATGGAAACCAACCTCCCCTATTGGCCTGTTGCTTACCTCAGTGAACTTTTTAATCGATTTTTCTTAAACTTGTAAAGGTGAGTAGTACAGAGGAGCCACAGTTACATTTACAGTTACAGTCAGGTAATGAGTACATTTCTTTTTGAACATTGTCACCCCTCCCTCATTCTCTCTCAGATTTCCCTCTCCCCACCCCTGAACCCTCAGGTTGTATAGTTCTTTTCCAGCATTTCTGTGCTTCCCTTGACCCTTCTCTTCCTCAAATCAGATACATTTATATACAAGATAAAGGGTATAGAAATCAAAAACTGTGACAAAAGAGAGTAAATCAAATGAAATAAAATAAAAAGAACCACAAACAGTATAATAAAAAGATGTTTTGTTTCGATTTATGGGAGTTCAGTTTGATAAGCATCATTGTATATGGTCATAGGCACATAGCTATTGAGCCCTTGTGATCCTCTCCTAAAATTCTCCTTTGGTCTCACCATGTGAAATGTTTAAAGTCCTGTTTAATTTATCATGTCCAAGTGTAATTTTTTTGTCTTTTACTCTCCATTGGGTTTACTTGTAGATTTATAGGCATATTCTAATTATTACAGATGAGGGAAGCCATGTAGCCTGTGTTTCTTGTGGTCTGGATTACTTTCCTTAATATAGTTTTTTTCAAGTCTTTCCATTTCCTTACAAATGAGGCCATGCCATTTTTTCTGATGGAACCATGGAGTTTCACTGTGTATATATACCACATGTTCTTGAGGGACATCTGGGTTGATTCCGTATCTTAGCTAAACAATGCTGTATAATCCATTTTAACAAGCCATTCTGTGACTGACTTGTATCCATTTCAGACCTGTATTTTACTAGTGTCCCTATACCTTGAGAGTATGAATTCACCATATGGCATCTTTTATGGTGTCCTTTATATTTTTCATTGGCTGGCAAACAATTTATCTATCAGTTCTTCTTAGCTATGCCCTCTTACCATCATTTCTGTTGCCAAAATATGCATTCTTTTTGAATGCTGATCCCTAAGAAACATGATGTCAGAAATAATTTAATATCAAGTGGCTCAGTCTGAACTGCTATCACAAAATATCATAAACCAGAAGCTTATAACAACAACCTGGATTTCCCAAAGCTCTGGAGACTGAAAACTGCAAAATCCCCTTGGTGGAAAGGCCACACTCTGGTTTATAGATGTTATAGTTGCACTGTGTTCTGATATGGTGAAAGAGCAAGGTAGAGTTTTCTGGTATCTTTTTTTGAAGTGGATTAATTTCCTAATGATCTAACCACCTTTCAAAGTCTACACATCCTAAATCCATGGCATTGGTGATCAGCACTCGACATGAACTTTACCAAGACACAGATGTTCAGATCATACTATATTAGTAGATATTTTAAAAAGGCATTATTCAATCAGCTGAGGAAAATATTGAGATGAATAAGACATGAAAAAGAGATTTATTTTAGGAAGTTGGAGAGCAGGAAGTGGAAGTGGATGGTTCATTGTGTTGTTTCCTTGTGCATTTTTCTTCTAATAGATGACCAGTCTCAACTCTCTTTTTGTTGTTGTCGATACCTAGTGGGCCTTACTGTGATCCATCGAGTATTGGGTCTTTATTCTGAAGTCAAATTTAGTTTTCACACACTCTGTTGTCTTAATATCTATGGATTCAAATTGAAAAATGAACATTTCCATGCAACATTTATGTTACAGTTTGTTGCTTCAAAGTTGTTTAGTATAGCCTTCTTATTTGCACTTAGTCAATTTTCTGTCCCCTCTTTCCTTTCTTTTGTTCATTTTTAATAAACTTATTCTGTGACCCCAGTATCAGACCCACATTAGACAAGCACATGTAATGATCTATCCACATATTGATGCTTATACCTTAAAATGAGCTACGAAATGCTCAGTCTTTTCAGCCTTGTCAAAAGTGCACAGAGTTTTCACTTTTTTTTTTGTTTGTTTTATATTCTTTTTTTTTATTTTTTTTAATTTTATTTTATTTTATTTGGGAACATACTGTACAGAGGGGTTACCATTACATGGGCAGAATAATGCATACATTTCTTACCAAGCATTGCAGCCTCCTCCTTTGTTCACCCTTCACCTCCCTTCCCAGCCTCCCCTCCCCACCACCCAATCATACCCCCCCCCCCCCACCGACATTGTAAAGCTGGTTTTGACATGACATTTTGTACTTCTCATTGTTGCAACAGGTCCACCTGAATCCTTAAACGACTTGTTTGTCCCCGTCTCCTCCACATGTTATACTGACATCAAATATAGTGAAAGCGGGGGTTACACTGTGGGGGAGGGACATACAAAGCAACAAAGAAATAATCTTATAAATGCGTTAGAAACACATGCATGAAAGAAACAAAAACATTAAAATACATATTTGAGGGTTCGTTTTCCTAACATCACATTCTCTGACTTTTTCCGCTTGACTCATACCTATACTAGATATTGCAAATAAGGGAAACCATGGGACCTATGTTTCTTTGGGCCTGGCTTACTTCACTTAATATAATTTTTTCCAAGCCTTTCCATTTCCTAACAAATGGGGCAATGTCATTCTTTCTGATGGAGGCATAGAATTCCATTGTGTATATATACCACATCTTCTTGATCCATTCATCTACTGAGGGGCATCTGGGTTGGTTCCATATCTTAGCTATGGTAAATAATGCTGCAATAAACATAGTTGTGCTGGTAGCTTTAGTGTGGCCTTGTTTGTGATCATTTGGGTAAATGCCCAAAAGTGGGATTGCTGGGTCATTGGGGAGCTCTATGTGGAGTCTTTTGAGGAACCTCCATACTGCTTTCCAAAGTGGTTGAACAAGTTTACACTCCCACCAACAATGAAGTAAGGTTCCTTTCTGTCCACATCCCCTCCAGCATCTGTTGTTGTTAGAGTTCTTGATTTTTGCTGTTCTAACTGGAGTGAGGTGATATCTCAATGTTGTTTTGATTTGCATTTCTTTTATGGCTAGGGATGTTGAACATTTCTTCATGTGTCTATTGGCCATCCTTCTTTCTTCTTCAGAGAAGCTTCTCTTTAAGTCTTTCGCCCACTTACTTATGGGGCAGTTGTTTCTTTGAGGGTTTGTTGTTGGGTGGTTTAATTTTTTGAGTTCCAAGTATATTTTAGATATGAGACCCTTGTCCGTTGTATGGCTAGTAAAGATCTTCTCCCAGTCCGTGGGCTTTCTAGAATGAACACATTACTATGATGAGAAAATACACTGCTTAAAAATTGTCTAAGAAAAACTAGATACAAATAATTTAATAAGAAACTATACAAACAACCCCATTATATTTTGAATCAGTGTTTTGCATGTGATTATAAAATTAAGCTCAGCTTGTAAAATTGTATCATTAAGCTTTGTTCCAACCTATGATTATGATGACTGCCTTCCAAACCCTTTACAAAAATGATCAATGAATAAGAGGCCCTAAAAGAGTAAGATGATTGTTAATCAAGACATATATCAAAAATATCTTTGTTTGTTTCTTTAATAGCAAACAAATTAAATTATCTTTTTTATCATTTGTGGGATCTTAATACACTAATATTGATGTCCTTGCAGAAGAATAAAGAATAAAGACAATACATTATATTTTATGAATTTTTATCTATAGGTCATAACAATTCTTATTTTTAGAATACAGTGTTACAGAACCTAGAGAAATCATGAATCTCTTCAAGTGATAACAAAAGTATTTTTGCTAATATATACTGGCTTAAAAGTCAGACACACATTTGAACATTAAGTGCACAAAAAGCTCTAAGACAAGGACACAAGAGGTTTTGCTTTGTTGATGTTGTTTTAAATGTACTATGTGAACTTTTGT
This sequence comes from Dipodomys spectabilis, assembly GCF_019054845.1. Lineage (NCBI taxonomy): Eukaryota > Metazoa > Chordata > Mammalia > Rodentia > Heteromyidae > Dipodomys > Dipodomys spectabilis. The sequence continues at coordinate 14,839,154 of NW_024870703.1, read as the reverse complement.
TTCTTTGGTGTGTTCTGCCCCTATGGTTTATGCCCTGTTGTCACTCTATGTGACTCTGGTACTCTGGGTATTGTATTTATCTGAATTAGAAAAGGGAAGGAGAACAACAAAATGGCGAGACAAAGGACAAAGTGGGAACCAATGCAACAGTGTTATTCACAAGACAATATGTTGGAACTGATCGTAAAACTTGGTGGGGGTAAGAACTGGGGGAGAGGGAAGGTAGGAGAAAAATGAGGGAGGTGGTAACAAGATCAACAAGAAATGCACTCACTACCTTACTTACGTAAATGTAACCCCTCCATACATCACCTTGACAATAAATAAAAAAGAAAAGAAAACTACCTCTGGCAACAGATAAAGAATTTGCTGAATATTTTTTTTATTGATATTGAATCTCTGTATTTCTTTAAAACACTTCTCAAAATTAAAGGAGGTATTTAAAAAAAAATAAAATAAACTTATTCTGTGAGTATTATTAGTTGCTCTGGCATCATCTCTGAGATTTACTAACAGTCCCATGTTTGGGATAAATGTCCCGAAAGACTGTTAGATACAAAACAAAAGGCACAGTAGAAATAGTACCCTCCCTTTTCCTGGAAAAATTAAGCAACCAAGACAGGCATAGGCTGGTTGACAAAGTATCATATATATTTATGATTATCTTATTTAGTTACTCTAATTTGTTGAGAATGATATGTTTACCTTTTGCTTCCATAAAGTGGAGAGCAATGAAGAATTCAACACTCATGTGGCCAAATTCATGCCTATTGTGTGAGCATAAGACTGAGCATTCACATTCCTACTTATAGAGGAAGAAAGTGGCAGTAAGTAATGAAATGAGTTTCTCAAGGTCATGGTTAGTACAGGACAGACTCAGAGCAGCGAGCAGAAGAAATTCTAATTTAAAAGTGTCCTGAAAAGATAATAGTCCTTTTATATCAATAGGAACATGTAACTGAAGACATTTGCTTTATCATACTTTAACATAAGTATTGGTAACTTTTTGATTAAGGTCATTAACATGGGGGAATGAAGGAGAAAGAGAGAGAGAGAAAGAGAGAGAAAGACTGCTATGAAGGCAAACTGTTTGACACTGTCTATAAAATATTATTGTTGTTTCTCAGTGTTATCCCAGAGGGATAGTTAAATCTAAGAAGCACTAATTTATATGTCAGACCAATAGCACAGCCCAACAGAAGATCAATTTAAATAGACATTTATTTGTTGATTTTTTATTTTTAAAGACACACTATTAGAAAGGAAACCATTTCATAAAAGAAACAGTAATCTTTTTTCCTGTGCTCCTCCTGACTTCTGCTACAATGCTTAACACAAAGGCAGAGAGAGTTAGAATACCTCTTTACCATTAGCTGCCCATATTGTATTCCCTTTCCCTTAAAAAGGTTACATGTGATTATTAATTGATAAATTTATTCACATTATTAACAAGGTTTTTATCTTCTCTTCTTATTACAGTAAGTCAGAAAATATGTGAAAATACAAACTGTACTTAATGTAAGGAGTCTTTTTCTTACCTTTGTGCAGGATTTGACATTCTTAGCCACATCCTGTCTTTCTAAGTTCTCTATTACTTTGAATTCTGTAACTCCACATTATCTAATTTCCTTCTTATCTCAAATTTTCAGATTTTGTTCACTCCTTATTCTTTAAACTATACCAATACCTTGAAATTTTACCTTTTGGACTTTGGATTTCATCTCCTGATATTAAATCCATTTTCAGGAGCTTACCAGTTACCTATTATAAATGACTTCATAAATGATATAATTTTGAATTTTCCCTTAAACCCAATTCACGAACATATCTGGCAGATAGTTTCATCTCACACACTTTTACTAATACCTCAGTATTTTAAGAACTGAGTATTTCACTCTGAAAATTTATTTTATTCAGTGTAATAGTCTCCCTCTTGATAGCACTCTTATTCTTCCAGTCTAGAGGCTCAAGTTACAAACTACTTTCCTCTTCTTCCTTGGATGCCTTTATTTTTAAATCACTGTCAAGTTCACCTTCCAAGTAGTCAGTACTTCTTTTTATGTACGTGCTTAGTTTTCTTCCCATCACTAGATCATGCTAATTGTCAGTCTGCGACAGTGAGCAAAAGCCCATCAACGTTTGCTAATAACTCAAATGTCAGACAGGCAATTCTGACTACACTATTTTGACAACAGGAGCTGGAATATAAGTTGAAGAGATGAATAAGGGTCTGGACAGATGTTTGTTCAGATGTGGATTGTCTATGCCCCTCTATCCATGTCCTTTCCCCAACAGGAAAGGAAAAAAGGCACTGTTTCTTAGGCCCATGCTTTCCTACTTCTTCTTTTCCTCTCACATATGTATTTATTGGATAGAGAAAAGCAAAAGACTAGAAGAAGAAATTATTTAAGATCTTAGACTCTGCCTGCTAATGACCTACATCTTGTTATTCTCCACATTCTCTAGAAGGAAGTGGCAAAGTATAGCTTGCAAGTGGCTGCCAATAACCTCGTCTTTCACAGAACAGTTGTTATCTCCATCACAAGCAAAAACCAGAAAAGCCTGGGAATGTGTGAAGTAACCAAAACTTTTTATGTCTTTATTAAAAGACACCAGATCCATTAAAAGACATCAACTCTCTTCTTCCTTGTTACCAAGAACACATTAGTATATTCTTAGATATGTAGAACAAGGATTTATTCAGAAATTATATGTATAATAACTAGGCAAATAGCTTCTCACAGATTATGTTACTTAATTCTCATAATAACATTATGAGGTGGATATTATTGCTATTCCCCTTTTGCCAAAAGGGGAAACTGAAACATTTAGGTTGAATTTCTGTTCTCATACTTAGCAAGTTTTGGAGACAAAAAAAAAATCAAAACACAAACCCATTTAGAAGATAAAAATCGTCATTTTAATTGTCGTTATTCCGTAGGCCTTCTAATCTCACACATAATTATCAGTGATACGTGCATAATGGTGTAACTCAGGATGATGTTGCTGCTGTCAGATAATCAAAAGAAACCATTAAATAAAGGAAAGTTTATTTTGACTCAGGCTTTCATAGGTTTCCGTTCAACCTTGTTTGGGTCTATTGTAAAGTAGAGAGGACATAAGATCGAAGAGCTTCTCCCTTCATGGCTGCCAGGAAGTAGGATGAAAAGAGAACCATTAAGACAGAAGATACACTTCTCCAAAGCTACACTCTGCAGTTACCTGCTTACTCCAATTTTGTTCCATCCCCTATTAGGCCATACAGTCATGAATGCATCAATAGAGCAATCCATTGATGAAGTTAGAGACCTCATGGCCCTAGTATTGCTCCATAGCACCACCAGCTGGGAACCAACCCTGCAGCACAGGATCACTTGGAGCTATTCCAGACCAATCTGTAACAATAACTAAAATTCTTTGAAGGGTCTATTAAATTCAATAATGATTTACAGAGGACCTGCTTTACTGAAGTGGTATCTAAGTGATAAGAATACCAAAGGGAAGAACTTTCCCATATTTTAGGAAAAACATTAGCATGAATTTTATTTAGGATAAAGAAGAAGGACAGCAGCAAATATAATGCACAGTAAAACTGAGAGCTAAGAATAGCCAAAGAATTTGATCTACAAAAGAGGTCAGGAAGTAAATGGGCTAATAACATCAGTTCTCAGATTTAGCCAATAAGAGGAATGGCTGTCTATTTACTCTCTGAGGAATGACTGTCTATTTACCCTCATTTACCAGTAGACAGGATGTAGATTTAAGATTAAGACTCAAACACAGACTTCTTGATCTGATAGATTGAAGGTCCAACCAGGAAATTAGACATTTACGTCTGGAAAGTTGTTTAGGATGAGGAAAGTTGACCATTTTACAACCCAAATTAGAGTCTGTGTAGCCTGGGGAACACCAACTGCCATTTCACCATAAAATATCCTCCAAGGCCAAATGTCCTTTACATATATCTATATTTATATCCATTTACTCTAAGGATGATACTCCTGTCAACTGTAAGATTCTTTGTGTTAAAATAAGTTTAGCATGTCACAAGACAATATTTTCTTGGGAGTTGCTGTTGGAGCCTACTGGGCTAAAATAAGGAGAAAAATGAAGCACTTGGGACAGAAAAAAGAAGGAAGAGTTTGCATACTCTTGACAGGAAATGCCTCTTTAAATTTTGGACCCTCTCCACTACATTTGCCTCAATTCAGATTTGGCTTTAATACTAGAAAGTGCTTCCATACTTGAGCTACCACTATCATTAAGCTTTTGCCAATGGGCAATTAAGATGATTCTGAAAATGACATGTTTGATCTATTTAGCTGGGCCATCAGTGCTTCTGTTGATTAATTAAAGAGCTGTGATTAATTCAGCAAAAAGATTTTTCGGTGAAACAGTCTTTGGAATCATTATGCTCTGGAGACTGTGGACCGTGATGTAAATTTGAGAGAAGTAAAGGTGAGCTGACAATGGCCATCCCAATTTCTGTTCCTTCAGCTATTCTCTAAGGAGTATTTCACCAGATGGTGTAATGATGTGTCACTTTGCAGGTGTTTTGTTTATTTGTTTGTTTTTTTTTTAGAATACAAATTCTTGTATTCATCTTTCCAAATCAGTGGTTCTTAGCAATGTCCTGACATACATTACCCAGACATTGGATAATTTTGATTGTCACAACAGCTGTGTGTCGGGTTTTGGGATCTTGTGGGTTGAGACCCTCTGAAACATAGGCTTATGCCACAGTAGAATATAGGGAAATATAAATAGAGCCAGGGTTAAGAAATCTTGCTCTAGGTTCTAATTCAGTAGGTAAACTCAGACCTCGACTGTGGTATATATTGGTAGTCTATACAGTCTGACCCAGATGACTCATGACCTTTCATCATGCCAACTTCTCATTTGGACAATTATTTTATTTATCGGTTGTTCCATCACATGAGAAAACTTTTGGGATCACAGAACATTCAATGAAAGCATTTCCGATTTAGTGATTCTTGATTCTATGAAATATTTAAAATGAGTTCCAGCGTGACTGTCTATTACTGGTGAGAAGCAAGCTGGGGTTAACACGCTTCTCATCTTGCCAAGTCTGACAGGCTCCTCAGCTCTATTGTCAAGGTGTCTGCCTACACAATTGCAGCTTGCAGTCTGCTTTAGTGTCCCACAAAAGGAAAGTATTATAGCCGATAACTGCTTCCAGGATCCCTGCTGTTCGAGAAAATAAGCAACTTACAACTTCTTCCAAGCCCAACTAGACAGCATTTTCAATGGTGTCTGTTGTAGCTTCTTTCAGGTGTCACATGTTGTTTTTCTCTGATAAGTGTTCCAGCTAACTTTTGACTTTATCTTAGGTCATGTCATTATTGATTCTGTCTATTGAAGTTATTTATTGGAAAGTGCACTTTTTCTCATGTTACTTCAAAACTTAATTCTGTGCTCATATGCTACCAGCCTCTAAATCACTTTTTGGAGTGAAATAATGTGTGTGTGTGTGTGTGTGTGTGTGTGTGTGTGTGTGTGTGTGTGGTATTCAATGAATAACTTAAACCATGAATGAAGACATCTCTGTCAGACAACCCAGCAAGCTTAGTCTCTACCTTCTAATGTTAAGTCTCAACAACAACCTATTCACCTGTTCTTCTACCCGTCTGACAATCATATCCTCTTTCCTGTCTCAACCCAAGGACAACCACCCCACTTCCATCTTTAATTCTGACCTCCATTACCTGATAAAGTTGTTCCTACCTCCATTTCTTGGTACGTATCTCTTCCATGTTCATCTTTCCTGTTTCACTTTAATTCCTGGAAAGTTTTGCTTCCAAAATGGTTGCTGTCTCCTCTCTTGCTTCTCAACTTTACCTCTGTTCCACTTGCCTGACTACGTGCCTCCCGTTTTCTTATGGAGACATCTGTTATCCAGCATAGGTGATCCATAAATGTCTCTCTATTATGTATGGAGAAAAAGTCAAACTTCTCAGTTTGACCATTACAATACCTGGGCTCCACTAACCCCTCATAGATGGTCAAATACTTGTGTGGATTCCTGAACTTGTACAACTTACCTGGTAAAAACTAGATATTTGTTGCATTGTTCCTTTTTTTAATGAAATCTCTATATTTTTCCTATAATATGTAAACTCTTATTAATATTGAGAATTAATTATTCTCAATGAATATTGAAAAGTATATCTTAAGTTAAAAAACATCTACAAAGTCTTCCTCAATCAATTCTGCTTTCCTAGGAAGCCAATTTTCATACAGACATTTGCAAGCAGGATGTTTCTGAGGAACATGTTCTAGAATCAGTACTGGTGGGAGTGAGAACGCAGAAAGAAGGCATGTGTATCTAGAGAGGAGGAGAGTTGTGATAGCTCTGTGACAAAGGCCTCTGCCAATTTTGCAGGGTGCTCTATAGCCACATGAGCTCAAAGAATGGTCCTGAAATAGGGGCTTGAACTAGAAATATACCATAAAATCGACAAGTCCTGTGAATTGTTCCATAGGGATGTGACATTGGGCAAGGACTCCCTGAGAGCCATGGATAACTTACAGTTTGCCAGCTGAAACAATGAGATGTTGAGTTTCTAAAGCAAGGACTAAGAGAATATGAACACAATACCCAGGCCATTCACTGGTATTGTGTTTTCTGTTCATAACATTTTTATAGAACCTGTCTAGAAGCACAGTAACTATTTTGTTTCTATCTTCTGCTCAATAAACTAGGATAATGTTTTAAAAGTACTATTTGGGAGAGGAGCACATGGATCAATACACTCTTATGTACTGAGAGTAGATTCTGATACTTGATAAAGAAAACATAGCTCCTTCTATGTAATCAATGGGTAGAATTGATCTACATATTCAATCCTTAATTTTAATTGAGATTGGCTTTTGTTGCTCAATAATTAATATGATTAAGATTTCACAAAATTTTCAATGGGCCGGATTTATCCTCATTAAAAGCATTTTTTTGGTAACACGTATAGTAAAACTTTGCCATAAAAAAATTTGAGATGGGTGACAATGGCTCAGCCCTGTAATCCTTAGCTATTCAGGAGGCTGAGATCTGAGAATCAAGGGCCAAAGCCAGCCCAAACAGGAAAGTCCATGAGATTCTTATCTCCAATTAACCACCACTAAAGAAAAAAATGCTGAAAGATGAGCTGTGGCTCAAGTGGTTGAGTGCTATCCTTGAGCAAAAAGAACTTAGGCACATCACCCAAGCCTTGAGTTCAAGGCCAAGGGCCAACACAAAAGTAACAATAACATCAAACTTGTACAAATGCATGGGAAATAATATAAGGTGAAACAACTTACCAAAGCCCAGTACAAAGAAAACAAGCTTAATATTTCCTTTCATAGCTGGTAACATTCTTTTATTCATTTTTATTTCTAGTAGAAAACATTACTACAATACCAGAGACATAAATGGAATAAAAAATTGTGACCTTTTATGCACTTCATTTACTTCTGTTTGTTACATGATAAAATATAATTGGCTCATTATTATGAATGAGATTATTCAGGAAATGTAACAGAGTGTTTTCCTAACCGTATATTTAGCATAGCGTGCAATTACTCATTTACTGTTTGTTCTATTCATCATGACTTAGTTGATATCAACATTAAATTTCACCCTAAACACTGCCTACCCTCTCTTTCTTTAATTTGTAACATAAGTTAAATTCTAGATGTTTTATTCCTAATCATTTCTTTTATTCTTTACAAATGCCAGAAAATAACAGGTAAAAATAAACTTCTAAAGGAAGTTATTATTGAATGGCACAATGAAGTTTTTTGCGGGCACTACTATTTACAACTTTTTCCTAGTATTATTCAAATGACCATGTGAGTTAATTCAGAGCCTGAGGCTCAGATACAATTTTACCAGCCAAGTGTCTTAATTCGTTTTGTTCATTCAAACAACACAAAGCCATGTATTAGGTAAAAGAAGGACTCTTCTCGTTCACAGTTAAAGAACCAAGGTCTTGGGAATGCATATGGTGACAGTAGAATCACTAGGTACCACAGGTCATCACGTAGTGAGAGCCAGGGTATATGACCTGCCAGACAGGCCTTTGCAGGAGACCCAGACTCCATTAATCACACTAATAGATTAATCCATTCAAGAGAGCAAAGCCCTAATTACTCCTAAGGGTCATGCCTAGTGATCTTTAATATTTCATTATGGAAATTAACTTTCCAATTGAATTTCAGAAGATATAAACCATATTCTGGTACCATCAGAAATGGGGAACGTAAGGAAAGATTGAGTCATGGAGCCACTAGAAAGTTTGACATATGTGGTGTCTTGACATTTTGATTTTTGTGCTCTGACCTCTAGAATATGAGAGATAAGACTGATTTGTTTTTATAGTGCTAGGGAGCTAAATAGGTTTTGCTATCCTTTTGAATTGTCACTTATAAAATAATGCTTCAACATTATTTATGTAATTGATCTAAAATATTAGGATTTGTGCTAGAGATAATAACTCCACTGGTAGCATGCTGTAGGCCATTTCTCTATCCTGTTGCTCTGTCTTGCATTTCCCAGGTTCCCTGTATCACTAAAGGCACTAGGGCTGGTTGGCACATGGATGACATAGAATTCAGGCTTGTTACAAATTTTTATAATTTCATAATGCACCATTATCTTTGTAATATGCAAGCTGGAAGTCCTCATATAGGAAGGAAATGTTTGTCACAATGGACACAGCTTCCAGTTCTCTTCCTCATCCCAGTTCCTCAAGATGGTTGATCCAGGTATTTACCTTCCACAGTTATTACTTGAGGACCACATTACTACGGGATAGTTGCATACCACCTACCTGATATACACCACTGACCCCCTTCTCCCAAGCTCCACTTGGACTGAGTAGTTGTATTATAATGACCATACTGCTGTTACAGCATGAATCCATGGAGCTTGCTTCTTCTTGCTCTAACTTCATAGCTAGAACTCTCCAAAGGAAACTTGATCAACAAATTAGATCCCAGTGAAGCCTTTGTTTCTCTTGATCACTACTTGTTGGTTGAGCCTATGTGTCCTAAATAATTCTCCCTTCCTTATTACCCTGGGTAATATTCCTTGCCCTCTCTGTGAGGATCTGTAACACACTAGTTCTATTATGTCATGTGCTTTATTGTATGGCCTCCTGTGTTTCTCTTCTGACTGACACACTGGTCAGTCAGAACTCTCATTCAGGTCTGACTAGCTTGGTGCAAATAAATTTAACACAAGTCAGCAGAAAGCTCAAGGGTGTCCAGCAGCATGAGAAAGCTTTCTGGTCATAGGTCAGACACTTAAGCATTATGTCATTTACCAGGATAAGGAAATGTCCAGTGAAAAGTGTCGTGTCACATCAGTGTCTACCCACTGAGAGAAGGAATAGAGCATATAAGCCACTCTCAAGAGAAAGACTTCAAGGACCGAACTAGAGGAAACATACAAGCAGGCTATGTTATTTTAGAGATGATGAAATTGAAACCATAAACTATAACACATTATACTGACCTTATAGGTTAATTTTGGTCTTTGATGCTCTGTTTTATTTTTTGATTAGTCTTTAGTCCCTACTTTACATTGCTACTCTACATTGGTTAGGACAGCTAAACCAGAGACTATAGCATAAGTATTTATAGCTTGATAAAGTATCATAATTTGTATTAGCAAGGTCATATGTATTAAAGTCATTTACATTCATTAAGGTATTTCCTCCTTTCAGTCTTTATGATGCCATTGTTTTTGCAGTGCTGAGGTTTAGTCTCAAAACTTTCTGGATGCGGCAGTGTCTCTCAGTCTTATGATATTAATTGCATATGACACTATTAAGACAAACTTAACTTTGTAGGTCACTTTTGTACCATCTACATCTAGATATAGTTTACATATAACCATAATAATAACTTGAGATACAGTCATTTGTCCAAGGTCTGGAATTCAAACATTTTTTTAGATCCCATTCCAATTTTATTTTAACATATCCACAAATGGTAGTAGAAGTGGAAAAAATGTATTATAATTTTAAAATATATGCTCTGTTTTGATTAAAGGCAACGTTATTTATAAATACATTGGGAAAACAGGTATGAACCAGGACTGCTCAGACAAGGACCTCATAAACTTTCTGGAGAAGGAAGATTGCCATCTTTCTTTTTTGCTGAATATTGAACAGTTAAATCCAACAATTAAATCACATACAACTCCTTTGGATTCTATCTGGTTATGCATCTTCAAGAAATGCCTTGTAGCAGCCACGTGTTACACTGGAAAACAGGCCAAGAATACTTCAGAAGTTGAAGCCTGCATGTACCCTGAATAATCAGATTTCAGGGAGCTAGAGCTCACGGTCCTTTTAAGTCCTTAAAGCCTTAGCACACTTTATTTATTGCATTTTAATTTTCATAGATCTATCCCTCTCCCCCACTTGAATATATGTCTCATTATCCTGTGGGGTTCTTGGCATAAAATGATTGGCTGCTGCCCACAGTCACCTGAGAGGAAGCAGAATACTGGGGAAAGCATAGAGCTGCAAAATCACAAATGCTCATCTCTCTGGAAAGGAACAAGAATGCCTGGCAGAACCCACAACAGAGAGAAACCTGGGCCACATTCATTTCATTCAGCTTACATAAAAATTGTTCTGTATGTGCTTAACAATAATGATATAAATCCACACGGAAGCAACAAACATTCACAATATGTGCTCTTTTCTTTGTGTATATATTTTTCAGACAGGATAATTAGGACCAGCCTAGAATGTCCTAGAGATCATGATCCTCTTTCCTTAACCTCCTAAGTGCTGAAACTACAGGTGTGTGCCCCCATACTGCTTATCATGTGTTCTTTGTAAAACACGTTTACACTGCTAGCCATGAAGAACCCAAAGTATCTTATCATATTTTACTACTCCATAGTCTCCATTAGCATCAATCTTTTTAACTCCAGAAGGATTTTATCTAGGAAGATATTATAGGAATGAGTAAAGACCCATCACCCCTTTAGTAGAAATCACTGTCAGGTTTACAGATTCAGATTTCTGACATCCTCTCTCCTCAAAATATAACCTTTGATGTTTCTTTCTGTCTTAAGCTACAGTAATCCAGTCCTTATCACAACCCACACTAAAAATCCTGCTTTTAGTCAGACTTCAGAATTTTAATACATCAGACTTTGTTCCATTTCAATATGCTTTCACTCTATAGAGGTGTTCTCTTCAGTACACAACAGACTAAGCTTTTCTTTATTAAAAACATAAACACCTATTGCTTGCTAGGGAACTCTTAGCAAATGTTTCCATCTCAGTGACTTTGCCCTTACAACAATTCTGTGAGGCTTCATATTATAATCCCCACTTTACTGATGATAACCACAGCCCAGCATTACACAGAAAGTAGGTAACAGGGATGATATTTGAAACCCAGTTACATGACTATACCATCCATATAGTTGCACAAAACTGCTGGTGGTGATTCTCTAAAATCTCTGCCGTTGGCTTCATTTGGAATAAATTTTAAAGCATCAGAATAAAATGAAGCCTCTTTTAAAAAGGCACAATTAAAAGTGCAACATTTTTAACATCCTATCATCTACATAAATGAATCAATGATTTCTCTATTCATTCTCTCTGTAGTGTTCTCCACTTAAAGGGGAAATGATAAGCATACTGACATTTTCAATGATCATGATAGAAGCAAAATGCCTTAATTCCAGAAAATGTTCTGGCCTTTGAAAAATAATGATTGTTTTTATGACTCTTAAATGATTACAGTGTTTCTATGCAGATTTCTAACTGAATCTGCACTTTCAGAGAAAGAGGACAATTTGTTATAAATTTACTGACAGTCCCTTAGAGTAAAAGGGGCAACCAAATGAGGCTGAAAGAAATGAATCCGGAGTGAGTTTTGATGGGAAGTATTATAAGTTGGGGCAAGTAGTGATATGGACTTTGAGGAGAATATATCAAGCTGTCTTCCTATCCTATTCTTATCATACCTAATTTGAGAAAACTGGCCTGATACAATGACTTGCTAGCGTTACAAGTGTTGAATTCATGGCCTCATAATGTGCCAATAAACTAGAAGAATGCAGCAGAACCAACAACTCTCTGCCCAGATAATTGTAAGCTTTAGATGATTTCTAGCAATTCAAAATAAAGCTAGTACTCTAGCACAAGTATTAAAACAGCAACAAACAACAACAGAAGATATCTTTTTAAAAAATCCCTATGTGCTAGTTAAGCATAATGATGTCTCAGGATCTTTCTAATTTCTAAATCCAGGTTACTATGAGGTAGTATATGTTGGCAAATTCAGGTCCAACATTTCAAACTTAGTAATGTGGCATGTAATGATCCCTCACTTGAAATATATGCCAGTAGATGTTTGCTATTGCTCAGAAGGCTAGGCAAAGGATTTATAGTGATTTAAACACTTATGTTCATGGTGTTAATCATGTCCAGATATTTTTTTTGAAAGGGAGGAGACCTAAAGCATGAATTCATTGCACACCTAGGAAGTAGGGAAATAGTTTGTGCTTCAGGTAGGCAGAGCAAAGGGAAGATTTGTTTTCACTAGATCCTGCCCCTCACTCCCTGTCCTTTATGGAAGAATGGAGTGTCCGACTTCTGGAGTTTAGCCATTGGACTTAAGGGTGACTTAGTGTGTACCCTCACATTTGATCTCAGGAAATAACTTTTACGTAGTGACTGCATTGTCAATGACATTAAGGGTTTCAGTGTTGGGAGGAGGTGACTCAACCACAGACTCACAGCCAAGCCCTGGACTTAGGAATGCCGTTATTCCAGAATGAAGTCATTGGGTTCCTCAATTACAATGTCATCTGTAAATCATCTGTAGAGGGCTGAGAGCACTTAAGCCATGATGTCAGGAGAGGGGTGGTTTCACTCCAGCCACCACCACTTGAAGCTAATTCTTCCTGTCATTAGAGTCCTGGGTATCTGCTTGCATGGCTGGAAACCTTTTTTTTTTTTCTTAAAATTATTCATTTTTTAAAAGTACAGAATTCTTTGGTGACCCCAGAGAATGGATACAGAGAAATGTTTCCTTGGCCTTGTTTAGTATGGCATTTCTTCTGCTTCTGCCTCTATGTCTATCTGCCTGTCTGCCTGCCTCTGTGTGTGTGTGTGTGTGTGTGTGTGTGTGTGTGTGTGTAGAATTGCTTGGCCATATTGTAGATGCCTCTAATTTCAGAAGCATCTATATTTAAGTTTTATTATAGTATTACATACTATATACTATATTATATACCATACTATAATAATATGTACTAATTATATATATAATAATTATATACTCTAGTATTATATACTATCATATAGTTAAAAGAATATGTTATTTTGAATTCTCATCAGAAATATCTGAGAGTTCTACCTATCCGTATCTTGTATCCTGCAAAGATGGCAAATTAATTTCTCAGTTTCTAGAATCTTTTCATGGATTCTTTTCTCGGAAAGTGTGACATTTGTGGAAAGGGAATATTTTATTTTTCTCTTTCCAAACTGCATCTCATTTATTTTTTTCCCCAATGATTTATTGCTTTGCCTAATACTTTTCATTTAATGGCTCAGTCAGAGCAGTGAGATTTGTTATCATGGTTCTGGTACTGCATTTAGAGTAAAAAATATTTAGCTTTTTACTCTAAGTAAGTGGGTTATAATATGTTTTCTTTGATAGATATCATAGGCTTTAAGTGTTCACTTCCATTCCTAGTTTGCCTAGAGATTACTGTAAGGTGACATTCCTAAGTTCCTTCATACAGAAATCAACATTAGGCCCAATTTGATTCCCAACTGTAGCCCTCAGAGTTCAGTCTCCCAAGTGGCTAAGATTACAGGTGTGTGCCTTCAGTGTCTGTCTCAACTGGCCATTTTTTTGTTTAAATTCATGTTTCTGTTTGTGCTGACTAAACAGAATCATACTGTTCCTTCCTTATTCTCTTTCAGAAGAGTTATTAATTTGGTTTGCTCTCTTTCGATGTATGATAAAATGTTTACATAAATAATTACATCATACGATGTCTGGAAAGCCAGATTGCCTTGGATGGTAATTGTTTCTGAGAGCAATTTAAAGCATTGATATTGCTCTACAAAACTCTTGGATTTTGTAGTCTTCTCCCCATTAGAAATTATTGCTCCCTAAAGCATTCTCAAAATAAGGGAGAGGTACCAGGGCATAGCTCCTGTTATTGCCCCAAATCTACCTTTAGGAAGTCAGGATTTGGTCATTTATTGGTATGACCTCATCTTTGGACGGTCCTGTCTATGTGTGCCTGAACAAAATCAATATTTAGTCTCTCAGTAACTGATATAAGGCCTATGGTTCCCAGATTTGGGGATCATATCTTAAAAGTTTATAGCTGACTTGGTAAAACATGCAGCACAAATTGCAATGTCATAAGAAATCACTCTTTAATGCTTTTATTAGCTATTTCTCCCTGAAGCAATTCTTAGAAGAGCACATTTTAAAGATTAAGCAAATATGAGGATTTAAGAAAATGTATGGCTTGACATAATTACAAATTGAGACCAAAAATTCTTTCTACACTCACTTTGTTACATGTGAGATTTATTCACTAATTTTTGCAAGGATATTTTGTATATTTTGATATCCTGGGCTGTTCATCTCTGGCCAAGTCTTTATATTTGGTTGAATTTCATTCCTCAAATCTATAACCATATTTCCCTATATAGTGAGATTTTTCTTATATTATTTTAAGAGTAGAGCCATTCTATATGTGTAATAAAACTTACGATCTAAAGTTCTTTTCTATCCTTATGGTAAAATATCAACTAAGGGTGCTGCAATTTCTTTGTACTGATGACACTATACATTAAGTAATAAAATAAAAATAATTCTTTTACTTTTCTCTTATTGATAGGTAAATCCACACCATCACATTTTACATACTCAGGTATAAAGATTTATAAATAATACAATTTCATGGACAATTCACAGTTTGGTGCAAAGGAAAACAGATAAGCTTTTGAATGAGAATTATACTTAGAAGCTAGTTTTTCTGGTAGTTGACTAATCTGGACAAATTACTCCTTAGCCTTTAATTTCCTTAATATAAAATAAGAATGATAATGTATAGCTTCCAGAAATATTATATTAGGGTAGATAAATTATTTAAAGTTGGGAAAAATAATTGAACAGATTGAGATCTGTATAAATGCCAGCTCTATCACTACTGTTATGGTGATTTTATTGGCAATCCTCTCTGAATGATGATTTTATTTTCACTTTACAATTTAGTTTACAAAACTCAGCCTGATCAAATTCAGCCATGCTATCATTTTACAATAATTACTACAAGGTAAGGAAATCTAAGACACAAATGAAATTCCATCAGTTTATCTGCCTCTAGTTTGCTATTGGTAAGTTTGTATCTCGGCCTCTGGTTTCAGGAATATTTTCCTCTCTGTCTTATTCCTCTGCTTGATTGGTTCTTCTCTGTAGTATCATCTCTGACCAGACAGGTAATCTTGAGAATCTGGAAGATAAGACAAAGTAGATAAAGTAGGAGAAAATACGTCTTAAAAATGGAGGAGTAAGTCTGGGTGCCAGTGGCTCACACCTGTAATTTTATCTAATCATGAGGCAGAGATCTGAGGATCGTGGTTCAAAGCCAGCCTACACAGAAAAATCTGTCTGACTATTATCTTTAATCAACCAGCTGCAAAGGAGGAGTGGCTCACATGGTACAGTGACAACCTTGATGGGAGGAAAAAAAGCCTGAGTATTATCACACATACAGAAAACAGGAAAGACTGATGCCAGTATTGTGATCATAAACAAATCATTCTGTTCCCTATTCCACATCTCTAACCCATGCATCTTTCTGTGCACACACTAAGATAACCCCTTCCTATATTATGACCACTGATTGGTACTCACTCTTTTCTACAGATTGTCCCTCCCACCTTCAGTATGCTCATGCTCTAGTTTTGAACATGCTGTCCTTCATTTCTTATCATTCTTGAATAACAATCTAAACTCCTCTGTAACAATATTTTCTCCACTTAGGGTTTCCATTATTCACTGTTCATTGCCTGCACCTGAGTTAGGTGAGCAGTCCTGAAGAAACAAATGTTCACAAGAGCTAGTGTGTACAAATAGGCTTTCAGCATTGCCTGGAATTCTTACTATGTTTTCCTATAATAGTGATAATAATTTTATTTGATTTCCCTCAAGTTTCTAACCCTGTCACCTCCATTCTCATTTCTGGCCTGTATTACCTTTGCTTTTATTTTTAACCAAACTAAATAAAAACGTTTAAACTGGGGGATGCTTTCCTGATTTAATTAATTATTTCCTGATTTTAAACTCCATACATCTGTATCTGCTCTGTTTCCTTTGCTCTTTTATCTCCATGTCAATTTTTTTCTCTCAGAAACTCTAGACACAGTCATCAACTTTCAATCTCTACCTTCTTCTCTAGTGCTTTTTTTCCCTCTCCATTATTTACATCCCCACTGAAAAACCTTCTATCTTTAAAACCACAGAAGTAATTTAGTTTTTCATTTCTTTATCTCTTCTTTTCCACAAACAGAGCAAGCTCTCCAGCATCCACTGACCTCATTTCTCATTTTCTCAATCCATTCCAGTCTGATTTCCATCCCATCGCAGTCATAGAGATATAAACTGCTAGGATCCACTATGATTTCCATTTTACTAAATATATTGGGTATTTTTCAGGCTCTATCTTAATAGAACTCCTTGGAGCAACAACTAATGTTGAAACTATACCTATTACTGAATGCTATTTTTTATCTCCATGACACTCTTTCTGCTGGCTATTTTTTTCCTCCCTAAATAGTCCTTTTTATTCTGCTTTTACTGAATCATTGCCCTTTCTCCAGCCTTTATATTTTGGAGACCCTCAAAAGCCCGCATGTGATCATAGCCTCCTTGCTTAATAGCGCTCATTGACTTCCACTTGCTCCTAGATTAAAAACAAAAGTCTGTATTTCCTTTGGGCTCTGTGCAATAATGGCTTCTCTGCAGAATCATGTCTCCCACTGCACAGCTTTCTCTTTTTATATTTGTGCCTTCTCCCCATGCTTTCTCCTGTCCAGAGCTTTCAACACGCTGCTTTCTCTGGAAAATCCTTTCTCCTCCTCTCTATGTTGCTGACTCTTCAATATGATCTTACTTAACACTACCCCAGATCATACCTTTGCTAGAGAAGCCCCAAACTACCTCAGGCCGCTATGTTGATACCCTTGTATGACCTTTTTCCCTGGAAGCAATAATAATGTGCTGAGATTTTTATTTATTTAATTTTTTGCCAGTCCTGGGGCTTAAACTCAGGGCTTGTGCACTGTCCCTGAGCTTCTTTTGCTAAAGGCTAGCACTTTACCACTTGAGCCACAGTGCCATTTCTGGCCTTTTCTATTTATGTGGTACTGAAGAATAGAACCCAGGGATTTAAGCATGCCAAGCAAGCACTCTACCGCTAAGCTACATTCTCAGCCAAAGATTTAATTTTGTAATTTGTTCAGTAATATCTTTTCTTCCCTTAGACCATCAGCTTTGTGAAGGCAGAAAAATGGTGTCAGTTGACTTTTTTTTTTTTTTTGCCCAGCATTTGCATAGAGCTAAGGCCCAGACTTGGGGACAAACTCATTGTGGATCCATGTTTTTAAGCCATTATCTTCCAGCCACGATGAACTGCATAGGATAAGTATCCTGCTCTCCCAGTTTTAGATACTTAAAATTTGTTAGGAAATGGAAAGACTTGGAAAAAATTGTATTAACAATTCATCCAAAAAATCATACACCATGATCGAACAGGATTCATTTCAGGGATGCAAAGCTGGTTCAATATACGCAAATCAATTAATATTATTCATCACATCAACAGGAGCAAGGATAAGAACCACATGGTTATCTCAATAGATGCAGAAAAAGCATTCGACAAGATCCAACACCCCTTTATGATGAAGGTTTTGGAAAAATTAGGAATCCATGGAACATTCCTCAATACAATAAAGGCTGTATATGACAAACCTACAGCCAGCATTATACTCAATGGTGAAAAACTAAAGCCATTTCCTCTTAACTCAGGAACAAGACAAGGATGTCCACTCTCTCCACTTCTTCAACCTAGAATTAGAATGCCTAGCTACAGCAATAAGACAAGATGTAGACATAAAAGGGATCCAAATAGGGAAAGAAGAAATAAAACTCTCCCTCTTTGCAGATGACATGATCTTGTATTTAAAGAATCCCATAGACTCCACTCCCAAATTACTCAAGCTGATTCAAAACTTTGGCAAAGTAGCAGGGTATAAAATTAACCCTCAAAAATCAATGGGTTTTCTGTATGCCAACAATGAGAAAAGTGTGGCTGAAATTAGGATAGCAACTCCATTTGTAATAGCCCCACAAAAAATAGAATACCTAGGAATTAACTTAACTAAAGAAGTGAAGGACCTCTGTGATGAAAACTTTAAAAACTTGAAAAAGAAAATCAAAACAGAACTTAGAAAATGGGAAAAACTCCCATGCACCTGGATTGGAAAGATTAACATCGTGAAAATGGCAATATTTCCCAAGGCTATCTACAAATTCAATGCGATACCTATCAAAATTCCAACCTCATTCTTCAAAGAAATAGAAGAGGCAATCCTAAAATTCATATGGAACAATAAAAGACCCCGAATAGCAAAAACCCTCCTCAATGGAAAGAACATTGCTGGAGGAATATCAATATCAAATTTCAAACTCTACTATAAAGCCATAGTAATCAAAACAGCTTGGTACTGGCACAAGAACAGACCTCAGGACCAATGGAATAAATTGAAAACCCAGAAATGAACCTACAGACCTATAGCCATCTAATCTTTGATAAGGGAGCTGAAAAAATAGAATGGAAGAAAGAGAGCCTCTTCAGTAAATGGTGCTGGCAAAATTGGTTAACTACATGTAGAAAACTAAAGCTAGATCCTTATATATCACCCTGCACCAGAATCAACTCCAAATGGATCAAAGACCTCGTTGTCAAAGCAGACACTCTGAAAACATTACAGGATGGAATAGGAGAAACCCTAGGTCTCTTTGGCTCCGGCCGAAATTTTCTGAATAGAGACCTGGAAACACAACAAATCAAAGAAAGGTTGGACAAATGGGATTGCATGAAGTTGCAGAGCTTCTGCATGGCAAAGGACATAGCTAGCAAGATCAATAGAAAGCCCACGGATTGGGAGAAGATCTTCACTAGCCATACAACTGACAACTGAAATATACCTGGAACTCAAAAAATTTAATCTCCCAACAACAAATCCTTAAAGAAACAACTGCCCAATAAATAAGTGGGCTAATGACTTAAAGAGAAACTTCTCTGAAGAAGAAAGAAGGATGGCCAATAGACACATGAAGAAATGCTCAACCTCCCTAGCCATAAAAGAAATGCAAATCAAAACAACATTGAGATACCACCTCACCCCAGTTAGAATGGCAAAAATCAAGAACTCTAGAAACAACAGATGCTGGAGGGGATGTGGACAGAAGGGAACCTTACTTCATTGTTGGTGGGAGTGTAAACTTGTTCAACTACTTTGGAAAGTAGTATGGAGGTTCCTCAAAAGACCCCACATAGAGCTCCCCTACGACCCAGGAGTCCCACTTTTGGGCATTTACCCAAATGTTTACAAACAAAACCATACTAAAGCTACCAGCACAACTATGTTTATTGCAGCATTATTTACCATAGCTAAGATCTGGAACCAACCCAGATGCCCCTCAGTTGATGAATGGATCAAGAAAATGTGGTATATATACACAATGGAATTCTATGCCTCCATCAGAAAGAATGACATTACCCCATTTGTTAGGAAATGGAAAGACTTGGAAAAAATTATATTAAGTGAAGTAAGCCAAGCCCAAAGAAACATAGGTCCCATGATTTCCCTTATTTGCAATATCTAGTATATGTATGAGTCAAGCAGAAAAGGTCAGATAAGATGATGTTAGGAAAATGACCCCTAAGATATGTATTTAAAATTTTTTTCTTTCATGCATTTGTTTCTAACACAATTATAAGATGATTTCTTTGTTGCTTTGTATGTCCCTCCCCCCACAGTATAACACCTGCTTTCACTGTATTTGATGTCGGTATAATTTGTGGAGGGGAAGGGGAAAAACAAGTCGTTTAAATAAGGATACAGGTGGACCTGTTGCAACAATGAGCAGTACAAGTTGTCATGTTGAAAACGAACTTTACAACTTGGGGGGGGGAGGATTGGGTGGGGGAGAGGATGGGAAGGGATGGGAAGGATAAACAAAGGAGGAGGCTACAATGCTTGATAAGAAATGTACTCACTATCTTGCCCATGTAATTGTAACCCCTCTGTACAGTACTTTCACAATAAAAAAAATAAAAATTAAAAAAAAGAAATTTCTTTTTATCATTTACTTGGGCTTTTTTCATCTTTTTTTGCTATTTCAGTAAATTGGTGAATATTTCTAGAACATTTCAACAGAAAATCCATTTAAATAATATGTCAGCTGTAAAAAGGTATTTTCAGCTTTAACTCAAAAAGTTTTTACTATTGAACAAGGTTAATATGACATATATCCAGCCCTTAACTTTCAAGTTATTAAGGATAGTTTTATTACATTAAATTTAGCAGTTTAAAAATACATATCTTTATCAGTTGAATGTATTGCATATGAGCACAGGAAATAGAATCTTTTGATATTCTTTTTGAAAAAAAATCTCCCCATTTAATTTTGTTAAGTTCTTTATTGAAAAGAATTCCATGTTCCCTAGCAATCATAGGAAAGTAAACAGTCTTATCAACTGTATTCTTACCCAAGTGGTTGAAAACTGTGCAAAATCCAACAATTGAGCACTTTAATGAGCAGTGCGAGGAAATAGTACTTGGTTTTGCTGGGCTCCAGAGATCAGTTCTGAGGTCATGGCTTCTGCATTGTGCAGTATTACAGGTGAGGAGGAATTAGCATGCAAACCATCTACCATGACAAGGATCATTTAATAAAACTTCCACTTCACTCATATAGAGTCTCCGATTTCAGGTTCTCACTTTCATTTACTTCGTAGATGTTGAATGAAACACTATAAGAAATGAAGGAATTTTGTACAGTTTGGGATGATTTCTTTTGTCATTGGAAGGGGGCAGGTAAGGAAAGTTGAAAATAGCATAATGTACATTTCTCTCCATTTTAGACTTTAAAAACCAGTTAATAATAAAGTAAAAAACAGATTTTTGTAAATCTTTGTTTTTTCATAAGAGAGATGATCAAGGTAGGTGCAGGGGCAGGTGCCTCACACCTGTAATCCTAGCTACTCGGGAGACTGAGATCTGAGGATCATGGTTCAAAGCCAGCCAGGGCAGGCAAGTCCCTGAGACTTTTATCTCCAATAAACCACCAGTGGTGCTATGGCTCAAGCGGTAGTGAGGTAAGGAGGTCAGGTCTGGCCAGGGCCATATTGGCCACATGGTGGATGGTAGGGTCTGGCATCTTATCTTCATGCTGGAGGAAGGAACCCCTTCCCCTGTCCCCATCACCTGCCTCCCTGGTAATGGGCATGCCAGGACCCCTGGAGGCAGGGGCAGGCACTTGGCTGACAGATTACTGAATCTGTCAGTCTAGTGCCTGGGACTGGGAATTTCCTGAGGATCTGCCTCCCTGCACGACCTATTTAGGCCCAGACCAGCCTAGCCGCCAGGACTCCATGCCATGTGTGTCTCCGTGATCGTGTCCTGTGTCCTGACTCCTGGCTCATATCTAGTCATCAGGGAGTCCCAATTCAACTCTCCATTGGAGCTGAATTGGCTCGTTGATATTGTTCTTGTTATTCCTTTTCTCTTTAGCATGTTTCCTAGCTGGGTTATGTGTATTTTGTGTGCTGTAGGCCTTTGTAACAACTGACCACCTGCAGCCTGTTAACTATATACTAAAGACTCCAATAGTCTATATTTTAAAATGTGGCTTCTGGGATGATTTACCTGACAACAGTAGAGCGCTAACCTTGAGCATAAAGAGGCCAGTGACAGCATACAGCCTCTAAGTTCAAGCCCAGGATCAGAAAAGAAAAAAAAGAAAAATGAAAAAAAAGAATAGATCAATGTCATCCCTTCCAGCAGGCTCTTCTTCCAACTATTTCAACTCTACCCAAGCTGTCTGGTTCCATCTTCATATCCGTGCATTGAATATTATGACTGTAGTGCCCATCTTCTAGTATCTTCTTAAATTTCCTTCTTTGGTATTTTGCAGAGGCCTTTTATCTCATGGTTAGGCTATTCTCTAGGTAATTTTCTGAAGCTTTCTTTTCTGGTTTATGGAATAATTTGAGATGCATTGACATTGCTCCTTTGAAAGTCTGCTAAATTTGAGTAGTGAATCCATCCAGTTGGAGCAGTTCCTTTTTGAGTGATTCTTATGTGTTTCAATCACAATACTCATCAATGATCATACTCATAATGCTAATTAATTCATTATCATTAGTAATCATACTCATACTCTTATTACTCATTGACATACTTTGTATTCCCTTGGCCATAAAATTTAGAATGTCCTAACTGCCTAGAAATGTATCCATTTTTTCTATAGGTTTCATTTAATGGAGTATGAAAAAAATATTTCTTAATTATCTTCTGTATTTCATAGGTATCTGTCTTAATTATAATCCTTTTATTCTCCAATTTTATTAACTTGGGTCTTCTCTCTTGTTTAGTGTGGCTGAGAGTTTCCTTACCTTGCTTATCTTTTTAAAGTACTACTTCCTTGTTTTATTGATGCTTTTTGTTAGTTTTTTAAAAAGTGGTAGCTGAGTAAGAACAGCACCACGCACGCACGTGGTATTCAGGTAAGGGGTAGATTTATTCAGTAGACCTGCTGGAACCAGGCAAGGTTGGCACTCCACGTGGCTGGCAAAGACTTGAGAAAGAGAGCTGGGAAAGCGCTGGGAAAGAGAGAGAGCTGGGAAAGAGCGAGAGCTCGGGAAGAGCTAGAGCTGGGGAAGAGCTAGGAAAGAGAGAGAAAAGAGCTAGAAAAAAGCTGGAAAAGGGCTGGAAAAGAGAAGAGAACTGGGAAAGAGCAGAGAAGGAAAGAGCTGAGAAAGAGCTAGAAAAGAGCAGAGAGAGCACGTCTGGCCCTGGGCTAGGCCTTATCTAGGGTATGGGCAGAGAAAGGTGTGGCCACATCAAATTCAGATGTGACCTCAGTGGATGCAGATGTGACCCCTTCCAGGTGTGCCAGTTGCCTAGGTAACGCAGGTACTGGGTGGAGACTTTGCTGCAAGGAGGGTGGAGTCTGCTCGCCATCCAAGAGTGGACCTTACACTTTTAGTTATATTTTATTTTATTTTTAATATGTAATATGTATTTATATATAACATATAGCATGTAATATCATACATACATACACATAATATATAGATGAGACAGATGTAGAGAAGAAAAATGATATATATTCACACCCATATGTGATTATATATATATATATATATTAATCACAAAATGCCATGTCATTCTTTTCTCCCTAAAGGAAATTTCTAATATCTAATATAAGAATATCTCCTTAATATCATTAGTTATGTTTTATTAACTTCTGCTGCTTTCATATTGTTATTTTTCTACTGTTAATTTGGAGTTTGGTTTGTTCATGTTTATCTAAATATATTGTTAGATATTTTTCTAAATATATGTTTAGATATTTGAGAACTTTCTACAATTTTTATGTAAATATTTGTAACTATTTACTTTCCCTTAGAACTTCATTTTTTTTGTGTGTCCCAAAGATTTCATTATTTTCATTTGAATCTAGTACTTAAAAAAAAAATCTCATCTTGTTTCTTTTCATAACACAGTCAAACATGCTCATAATTGTGAGGGCAGAGAGAAAAAGAGATTAGTGAATTAAACAATATCAAAATAAATTATATCTGTCAATGAAGATGATAAAATCAAACTCAAGCTGTTGAGTGTAATAGGAGGAAGTGGAAATGGGAAAAGTGACAGCAAGTCAGGAGGTCAATTTGATTAAATAGTGTAAATGCATGTGAACTACCATGGTGGAACTCCTAGGAACAATAAACACACTTAAAAACATGAATACCAGGAATATAAAACAGGTTCCATTCAGGGCCAGGGTAGTATTGGGAGGGAGGCGGCTGAGCAGGAAAGTGAAGAACGCTAATTACAGTCAAAACATTTTATGTGCATGTATGAATGGGACAAAGAAACTGCTGTGATTTGTCTGGGAAAAGGAAGAAAGATTAGGAAGAATGAGGGAGAAACTGAGTCTGATCAAGGCACATTGTACAGAGATATGGACATGTCACAACGAAAACCCCTTGTGCAACTAATTTATACTAAGAATGTAAATGGCATTGCTAAATCTCCGTGTGGTTAATATAGTTTCTGTAGTATTCTCTCTGTAGTTCTAGTACTTTTAGACCCGCTCCAGCAATAACACACACACACACACACACACACACACACACACACATGAAAACAGCTTTAGTGTCTGAGCAACCCATCAGCTACAAGCTTTAAAGTTTAGCTTCCACACAAATGGAGTGCACTCTTCACTGCAGAGGGTAGGCAGTCTGACTACCAGGCTCTGTATGCCTACCAATTGCTACAGGTCCTCATCCTGCCCGCCCCCTTTCTGTGACTGGCTCTCACCTCCATATTGTGGCAGGGTGTTTCCCCAGCTCCCTGATTTATGACTATTCCTTGTTTACAGAATATCTCAACCTCAGACTTCAGGCGTCCTCTCAAGCTGGCTCTGATTATAATATTCCGAGATATGGCTTGTGATGTAATAGATTTTTTTTCTATGTCACACCTGTCTTGCAGAATGAGTTGCTGTCAGACCAAATTCCCCCACAGTTTTTTTTTTTTTTCAATTGTAAAGGTGATGAACAGAGAGGTTACAGTTACATAAGTAAGGAAATGAGTACAATTCTTGTTAAACATTGCTTACCCCCTCCTATTCCCCCCCATTCCCCCCCCCTGTAAATTGTAAAGTTCATTTCCAACACAATGTCTTGTATCACTATTGCATTGATTCACCAGTTCTGTGATTCCCCTTCCCATCCTCAAATCAGATAACCTTATATACAACACAAAGGGTACCATTTAAGCCAGCTATCACCCCAGTTTCTCCTGAATCTACAATTTACACTTTGTTTATACCAGCATTATTGTTTGCTTGTTTTTTTAGCCCTGAGTGTCCAGACCCGGTAGGTATCAGGATTAGAGTTTTGGGAGCCATCTCCTGCTGTCTTCTACCTCACCATTCTGTTACTCCATGCATTTTTAGCTGCTGGTAAACCATTTTCTTGATGATCTTCCTCCCATTTTTTTCTCAAAATTTAATCCCTTCTTTATTTTGTGATTCCTTAATCAAAGATCTACCATCTTATCCTGAAAGTAGGAGTTGTGTCTTAATTTTCTTTTGCATTAAGCACCATAGATGATGTTGAGTGTGGGAGAGTGATTTTGGGACCAGTTGATCATGAGACTCTGTAAAGGTCATTTTACCACTTGTACTCTATTTATTTGTAAAATGAGTGTTTCCCCAAGGTAACTTCTACATCACAAATTCTATAAATATGTCTGATATTCACTGCATGAGTCTCTTATGGAATTTAATGATGTGATTATAATACTAGTATCAAGGGATTCTCAAATATATATCCACTAGTGTATCAGCCAAAGTATTATCATCAGGCTGCCTAGAAACTGTAAATGTGGGCAGGGTATGTTCAACCTTATTCCCTTTACAAATGAAATACAAGCAGAGAAAAGTACCTGGACATGGAAATCTTCAGTTGTGTGAAAAACTCAGTTGCACAGGAAGTACCGTTTTCCAATAATCTGCACAAAATAAATACAAATTTGTTCTATTTATAAGGTTTTGAGCATACAGGTATTAAATAATTGATTTATGTAATGATGGGATAAAGCAATAACTGTTGCTCAAGATATTTTTAAGTATTTTGTCTGGGGTAGAGTAAGGGGAATTCTGTGATAAAATTACCTTTAAATTGTTTTCACCTTCTAGAAATTCATAGTAGTAGACATCAAGAAATTAAAATGTCTGAAAATGCTTCAAGTAAGAAAGCATTCATTTTTTTTTTTTGTCGGTCATGGGGCTTGAACTTTGGGCCTGGGCGCTGTCCTTGTACTCTTCAGCTCAAGGCAAGTGCTCTACCACTTGAGCTACAGTGCCACTTCTGGTTTTCTAGTGGCTTATTGGAGGTAAGAGTCTCCTGGACTTTCCTGCCTGGCTGGTTTTGAACCACGATCCTCAGATCTCAGCATCCCCAGTAGCTAGGATTACAGGCGTGAGCCACCGGCACCCGGCTAGAAAGCATTCATTTTCAAGCCTACATCATCTCAGTCACTTTTTTTTTTTTTTCCAATGAAGGACCTGAAAGTAAGTACCTAAAAGTATTCTTTTGTTGTTTGTTGTGTTTTTGGCAACTTTCAAGAACATTTTCTTATTGGATAAATGCCCAGAAGACTTCATTATAGCTAAAAGAGTCAAGCTAGGCTATTTTCTCCTTTTTTTTTTTTTAACATTGACATCCTGCTACATGTCATTTTTATTATTTCTGGCTCAATTCTATGAGCATGTTTTATCTTTTTTTTCTTTTTTGTTGGTTGTAGGTCTCGAACTCTGGGCCTGGGTATTGTCCCTCAGCAATTCCGCTCAAGATGAGCACTCTACCACTTGAGCCACAGCTCTACTTCTGGTTTTCTGGTGGTTAATTGGAGATAAAGAGTCTCATGGACTTTCCTAGCCCAGGCTGGCTTTGATCCACAATCCTCAGATCTCAGCCTCCTGAGTAGCTAGGATAACCGGCATGAGCCACCAGCACCCAGCTAATTTTATCTTATTTTTTCAGATTATTTTCTTCTAATTTGTTTTCTCTCTCTTTTGAATCTCACATGTAGCCAATTATTTTTATAAATGGTTCTGTTATTTCTTGCATTTTGAAAAATGTATGTTTTGTATCCTTTATATTTAATATGTGATTTAAGATATAGTATTTTAATTCATTGGGTATCACTTGGATGTATTTAGTACTCTAACAGTATAGGACCCCAAGGAAATCACAAAGACAGGAAAAATCTATTACTTCTACTTTACAATTTATGGGGAAAAAGGTGATGTGAATAGACAAATAATTGTGTTTCATGGGAGAATTTATTTTCTCTCTCTCTCTCTTTTTCTGTCATGGGCTTGAACTCTGGGATTGGGCGCTGTCCCTGTACTCTTCAGCTCAAGGTGAACACTCTACCACTTGAGCCACAGTGCAACTTCCAGTTTTCTAGTGATTTATTGGAGGTAATAGTTTCACATACTTTCCTGCTCAGGCTGGCTTTGAACCATGATTCTCAGATCTCAGCCTCTTGAGTAACTAGGATTATAGGTGTGAGCCACTAGTGCCCAGCTTTATTTTTCTCTGTGTTGCTGGACTTCAGATAACTCTATTTTCTCCTTAGTTATCATTCCAGAGTTGAATTATTCTGGCTGAATATCTTAGCAGTTCTGTGTATCTCTGACTTTTCAGCTCATAAGATTAAATTCCATGCAATAAAGTGCTCTAAATATTGTGTGTCTGTGTGTCTGTGTGGTTGTGTATGTATCTGTATCCACAATATCATTTAAGACTCATTGTTTTTTTGTGAATGTAGGGATAGTTACATAAAGGTACTCCCTCGCTGGAATTTGAGTTTTGATTACAAATTGAAGAATCATTGCATTAAAATTTGAGGAGTCAAAGTGAACTCCTTCAGAAGTGACATTCTACACAGAGGGAAATAATAATAATTAGTGTATAAGTTGTGTTTCAAGAGCTGGGCAACTTCATAAACATTCACAAAGAGGAGGCACTTGCCAAGGAACACAACAAGCCATTCCACTAAAGCCCCATCCAGTTGCCAACATGGTGTTCTATCACCATCCTAAGTGGGTAAAGGGCTAAGTTCCCTGATTTGGCTAGAGACTATATCTTTGCCAAATCTACCTTCTCTGGAATAAAACTGAGAAGTTCTATAATTTTCAGTGGGAATTGTGGCTATAAATATGAATTCTACATCCAACATGGCAAGAGTCTTCTGGCTATATCTTTGTTTGTTTGTTTGTTCTCCTATAAAGCAGATGTTTTTCTTTAAGTTTTATTAGGTGTGAGTGCATTTCTCCAGGGAATTCTAAATTATTTTTATACAAATAGGATTAGTATTTCTTTTTTGGGGGGGTGGGTCGCAGGGCTTGAACTCTGGGCTTAGACACTGCACTCTTCAGCTCAAGGTAGCACTCTACCACTTGAGCCACAGCGCCACTTCCAGTTTTCTGGTGGTTAACTGGAGATGAGAATCTCATGGACTTTCCTGCCTGGGCTGACTTTGAACTGTGATCCTCAGATCTCAGCCTAGCTAGGATTATAGGCATGAGCCACCTGCACCCAGCTTGTTATATTTTATTTTTTTTAAAATAAAACCATCTGAAGGGAACCTAGGGAACAAAAACAAAAGGTTAAGGAGAAGATGAAATTTTAAAAAGGGATTTAAATAAGTCTGGAGGTATATTCTGAGTTCCAGGTGTTCTAAATCCTAATATCAGGAAGCAAATTTCAGTAAATCTAAATGATTATTTTCCTGACAGTTCCCTTCAAAATCTGAGCTTACCTCTCTGTGCTTGGGTGCTTTTATTCACTTTTCTATTCGGTGCCTGTGATGCAGTTCTAGAATGACTGGCTCAGTATATTTTCCCTTGGTGATTATTCTTAGAAGCTTTATAAATCTTACAGATATGTTTTCTACATTGCCCACATTTTAATAGTGTTTTAACCAATGAGGGGTTTGCTGCTGAATTTAGTAGAGTTCCAGGAAAGAAATAACAGAGCTAATATTCTTTAAAATTTTGGTCAGAATTTTGTTAATGAGGCTAGCAAACCTCAGAGAAAAATTATACTACTGAAATTGTTTGAATCAGATTGTGGTAATGGCTAATGACTTCTATGGTTATGCTTTGGTTGTTATTTTCCTTCTCTCTGCACTGTGCAATCTTCTATCTCTGCTTTCCTTTCATGTAAAGTTTGCTACTGCTTCTCACTCCACACAAATTTTTCTTTTATTATTGGGGATGTGTGTACTTTTTGTATATCATATGAAATAATAGTATTAACTCATTTAAAGTATGTGGTGTTTATTTTAAGCGAGTCTTAAAAGTATGAGATTCCATCCTTTGCTGTAAGACCCACTGAACTCTATTTTCTTCTTCTTTTTAAATCAATATTATCTTTACTTAATTGCATAAAGGAGTTGTCACTTAACAAAGTAATTTGTAAATACACTATAACTTGATCAATGTCACTCCTTCCAACAGTCTCACCTCCTTGACTTATTCCTTCCTTTAATTTTCTTAGTTTTGTAGAATATACATTGATTTCTGGACTGCATTCTCTCTCATTTCTCTTCTTCATTCATCTACCTCTCTCTTCTTGGTCCCACCCCATCCAATTGCAAGTACCCATTTCCTGGTGCTTATTTTATTGAGCTTTTGACTTTGCTTTTCTAAGGAATTACAATATTTGATTCCCCCTAGAATCTGCCATCTTTCAGATAAAGGATTTATAACCATTTGTATAGGGGAAATTGAGATTTAAGGAGGTCAAACAGCTATCTGAAGTTCATAGGACTACTGCGTACTAGGATAAGTTAGAAGGTTGTACTATAGAAATAGAACCATTTTAACATTACTGGCTTAAAATGAATCTGTTTTTCATATATGTCACAATTCATCATATGCTGGACTGCCTCCCATTCTGAACATACAGCTGGGACACTAGCCTTGTAGATCACCTTGGGCGAGGGATGGTAGAGGCATGCTGATCTTATCCCCTGAAGAGAAATCCTTAACCTTCCTGTTTCTTTGACCAGAAACCAGAACTTCTCCAAAGGCTCCATCCTAACCAAAAGTTAGATTGGGTATTTGAAAAATTCAATAAGCACTAAATGATTCTATTTTTTATTGGATCAGATTAAGTTCAGAGTATTACAATTGCAAGGTCTTTCCCTAGTGTCACACAATGCTTTTTCTAATGCTTCTACTTCAGCCAATGATGATTGTTCAGCATTTCTCCTGTAGCTGAAAACTGGAAGCTTCTATCTCTCAAGTATAAGTAAACACATCTAAAATATTATATACAAAAGGTCTTGTGCAAAGCTCAGTTTATTCACCTAAATTTTTACAATGAATATTTTCTAGTAGTCTCCCAAAATACATTTGAATAGATGCAGCATAATTTATCAAAACATTTATCTATTGTTGCAAATTTAAGATTGCTTAGCATTTTGAGATTTATAAATAACACTTCTATTGTGTTACATTTGTCCTTAACAAATTAAAATTCACTTTATATAGATGTATTCAATGAGAAAGATAGAGTGAAAGGATAGTAACAGAACTGGTATAATACTCAGTGGTCCAGAACTTGATTAACATGTGTAAGGTCATGGCTGTAATTCCTAGCATTGTCAGAAAGATTATCCATATACTTATGCTTGTATATGTATATATAAGTATGATTATATGAGAAAGAAATAGAAAGAAAAGGACAGGGAGAGAAAAAGTGTAAGATAAAAAGAAAGAAAAAGAAAAGAAACAAAAAGGAAGGAAGATAGAGAGGGAAAAGGAAAATGGAAGAAGGAGAGAAGAAAGGAGAGAGAAAGAGGAAAGGAATGATATTAAAATTTTAGGCTTTTTTTTAAAACAAAATTTAAATTTATTTCTCAGTAATCAGTAAGATTGTACCATTTTTGTTTACTTGTTGTGCATCAGAGTACATCTATTACCTTTCTTGGAATTTTGTATCTACTTGGTAATTATTTGTATGTGAGCTTCATTTCTTATTCTCATCTAATTGAATCATTGTTTTATCCCTTGGTGATGCAAACTAACGTTGCTTTATCACTTATTTTTATTTACTCTCAGGTACACTCCCAGAATTAGATACTTTCTTTGCTCAGGCAATTTCTATGCCTGTGTAAGAGACTGACAATAGTTCTAGACTTCTTTTTAATTCTCTGTTTCTTCAATTCTTTCATTCCTATCAATCACCCAACAGACACTTGATTTTTTGCATACTTTTCAGGTCATTTTCTCTCTTTTAGATTTTGTAAAAGAAACTCCAGATGTCATAATATTAGCAATTTGTTTCTCCTGGTAATATTTAAGTAGTACTTTGAAAAAATTAGTCATTTAGATTATCTTTATAAAATACTGATATGTGAAAAATCTCTCAGGTTCCCAGTCTCAGAAGAACAAAACAAAGCAAAACCAAAGATGCTGCTCTGTTTCAGGAGCTATGATAGCAGATTTCTTTTTATTTTTCGGTGTTATTTAATCAAATTGAATGCAGCTGACCATACCTGCTCTATTGATTTTTGTCAGGAAATTCAGTAGTAGTGAAACCATGGACAGAACCATGGACAGTTCCCTTGCCCCTCTGATTGATGCATTCTTTTACCATACATGACAAAGTGATAGATGTACTTAGTTAACATTCCCCCAACTCATTAATGCCACACACGGGTTGGCTACTTGGGGGGTTGGTTAGGTAGCTGTCACCCATTTGATACTGCAAATACTACAATATTGAATAAGGAGCCCATTAATTTTCTTTCAAAATCAATCCCACAGGGGAGAAATGAAATATATAGTAAGAAATGAAGTGTAAGGATATATCATGTGCTATAGAATGAAACAAAGCCTTAGATAAAAAATCCAATTGATTTTCTTTGAATATATACTTGGGAATATTATTCTAGATTCTGATGCATTTTCTTGGATGCCATAATTTATCTGTTGAATTCTCAAGTGTGAGGGTAGAGTGTCTAAGTTTTAACCTTGAGCTCATAAATACACATAAACAGTATGGGGAAATATTGTTTAAAAATCCTCTCCACCAACAAGACAGAATGGAATGTGCAGAAATGAAATAAAAGTAATGCTTTCAGCCAGGTGCTGGGAACTGACACCTGTAATCCTAGCTACTCAGGAAGCTGAGATCTGAGGATCGTGTTTTGAAGCCAGCCCCAGCAGGAAAGTCCATGAAACTCTGGTTTCCAATTAATCACCAGAAAATAAGAAGTGGCACTGTGGTTAAAAGTGGTAGAGTCCTAGCCTTGAGCAGAAAAAAAAGAAAGAAAGAAAGAAAAAATTATGCGTCCCTTAGCTATTCAGCTCAAGGCTAGCATTCTACCACTTGAGCCACAGCACCACTTCTGGTTTTCTAGTGGTTTATTGGCAATAAGAGTCTCATGGCCAGGGCTGGGAAGGTGGCTCAGTGGTAGAATGCTTGCCTTGCATGCATGAGCCCTTGGGTTCGATTCCTCAGTACCACATAAGCAGAAAAAGCCAGAAGTGGCACTGTGGCTCAAATGGTAGAGCACTAGCCTTGAACAGAAGAGCTGAGGGACAGCACCCAGGTCCAGAGTTCAGGACCCAGGACTGGCAAAAAAAAAAAAAAAGTTTCATGGCCTTTCTTTCCAGGGCTGGTTTTGAACCGTGATCCTCAGATCTCATCCCCCTGAGTAGCTAGGATTACAGGTGTAAACCACCTACGCCCAGCAAGTAATGCTTTTATAGTTATAAAAGAAATCTAATGAGCAAAACGTTAATGCTCTAAGAAAATGGGGAAAAGGTATTGAAGCAGAAAAATTCTGCCTATAACTAACATTTTGGTTCAGTTATTTAATAGTTACTTTCTATAGCTCACATAAGTATTCATCAAACAGTCTTTAATAAGGAAGTGAATTATCCGTTCTAAAATAAAGCCTATGGTTTGTCATTAATCATGAATCTAAGCATAGAAAACAGTATAAAGTATAGAAAACAGTTGATTGGATTTCATGCATTCTTTAAGGCTTACAATGATGGCTTGATTTATCTTCTACATTTTTTTTGGTTTATATGTCTAGATGAAGAACAAAGAATCTTTTCTTACCATAGAGGTTTTTTGCTGTTGTTGATGTTCTTGTTGTTGAAAGAGAAATCCCTTTTCAATGGTCGCTTTATTCCTGAAATAGCAGATCAGAGAGAGAGGGAAAAAAAACTCAGTAACAATGCCTTATATCTGTGTTATTACAAAACTCACCGAGTAACTTCTACTACTTACCAAACAAACTGAACATCAAATGCTAGCCAGAATGCCAAATAGAGATGGGTGTGCTAGTTTCTATCTGTAGCTCCTCGAGAGGCAGACACCAGAAGACTGCAGTTCAAGGCTAGCATGAGCAAAAAGTAACGAACTGGGAATGATTGTACATATCTGTGATCCCAGCTAGCCAGGAAGCCTAAGAATAGTCACAGGCCAAAGCCAACTTGGGCAAAAGATAACAATATGCTATCTGAAAAATAACAGTAAAGCGAAAAGCCTGGAGGAATGGTTCAAGTGGTAGAGGAGTAGCAAGCCCAGGCCCTGAGTTTAAACCCTCTAAAATGAGTGCTAAGTGGGAATAAATTTGGACTAAACCTCTCTACCTGAGTGATAATTTGGCCCCAAGCTGCCTTTATACATAGTGAAAGGAATACAGGCTGCTGTATAAACAAATAGAACTAAGAATGTATGCATAATCAAGGAACTTAAAGTCAGCTCCTTATAACAAATGGCTTCAGACAATTACAAGCTTCCAGGTGATCAGAGATGGGGTGTGTCCCTTCAAACAAGGCAAATGCTGACTACAGCCCATCAATTTGTTTCTTCATGTCGTTCATTCCTCTTTTTTCTTATTATGAAGAGGACCTGTACATTGGGTGAGGCATACTGAGCCTTGCTTAGTTCTAGAACCTTTCTTCTGGCTCAAGTTCATGAAGAGATAATATATTTTCAAAGAATAAAAAAAAAAAACAGAAAATGGGCAAAAGTAATAAGCTGCATTGTTCTGCATTTATTACTTATTTTATTTACTTACTTATGTATTTATTTGTGTATATATTTATTTGCTTGCTTACTTACTATTTTTGCAGTACTGGGGATGGAATTCTGCGTGTTTTACTTGCTAGGCAAGTGTTCTCCTGCCTGAGCCACACTCCCAGTCCTTTTACTTTTGCAGATAGGGTCTTAAGACAGATGTTAATTAGGGAGTCAAATTTCATTGCCTCCACAAATCTTAGCTTATTATTTAAAGGACAAATAACCACTGAAAGAATGATTACAAGAGAGGCTACAAGGAACAGTGCTTTCACAGTATTTAATAGTCCTAATAATTCTCTAACAATGCTCTCGTAGTGCTTTAATGATATTTTATTCCCGCCTCAGTCCCCTGGGAAGAAGTGGGCCCTCATGCTCTTATCACAAATCTATTCATTCACAAATATTTATTTTGTATTGAGTGTAGTCCAAGCAGAGTTCTGGAGTCTAAAGGAGAAAATATTGAATAAGATAGAAAATGGAGCTTCTATTTCTGTTGAGAGAGGAGATGGAAGATGAACCAAGACAGAATGAACTACAGAAGGAGTGGCAGGCCTTGAAAGATAGCAATGGACTCTGCCACTGTGGACAGTGTAGGCTTTAGAAAATTTAAGATTTTTTTTTTGCAAGTGTTGTCAAAGGAGTTGGCTTTGAGCAGAAATGAGGGTGACAAGAAAAAAAAAGCCATGGAAAGGTCTGATGAGCAATGTTGTAGGCTAAAGAGACAGACAGGAAAATAAAGTTCAGGAATTATAGCAAACTGAGGAATTGAAATGGAGTGTAGCTAAGGTTCTTTGCTATAGGTGTGTGAGCAGGGAAGAAAAGATAGGAGACATGCAGGATCTGAAACTATTACAATCGGTTTGACTCCCCTTGTTTTCCAGTAACCTCTGATAATATGTCATGCCACACTCAAATGCCTTAGGTTTATGACCCTGAGGTATTAGAATAATAATGTTGTATATCTCTGATGAAACCATTCCCTTGCTATTGATTTTTGTCCACAGAGATCATCACAGTGTTATTATGATTTCCATCTAGTGCTAACTCGTCTTTACTGGTTTGCTGAACAATCAATACCCTTTGTCTGGAGAGCAGCAGCCATCTTTATTTCTCTCATCTCTTTTTGGTAAGCACAGGGGAAGGATCACTCTTGCATTGGCAAACAAACAAATTGCTGTGGAAGTTCAAGTAATAACATCATGTTTCTCCGGCATATCCTAGCAAACTGCATTGTTTATTTGGAAAGAATCACTTCTGTTAGCAGCTAGAGCTTTGTAACACACCGGGATTTCAAATTGCATATTATAGCCTGAGTGCGTTAGCAAAGGCAGAGCTGAGACCCTGAGGCAGTGCTGGGTTTGGAGCAGAGAACTGCCCTTTAAATCTAGGGAGATATGAACCTGTCCTTGGTTTGCCTGGTTATGTCTGTGTTTGCTTTAATTTCCCATTTGAAATGCAAAAAGAACTATTGACTTAAATACTTTACACAGTGCTAGTAAATGTCCACCTATAACTCTACGTGATCATTATTAGTATGAAATAATTACGTTATGTATACATGCACAATGTGCTTAAAAGTGAACTATTTTTCCCATTGTGTAGGCTTTTTAGCTTAGTAACTATGTCCTTTTCCTGTGCAGAAAAGTTTATCTTGATACAATTCCATTTGTCAATTCTCTGATCCATTTGCTGAGCTCCTGGAACTTTTCTCAGAAAGTTCCTGCTTATGCCAGTACCTTCTAATATCTCTCCTATTCCTTCCTGTAGTAGTTTCATGGTTTCAGGTCTTACACTGAGGTCTTTGATCCCTTTTGAATTGGTATTAGTACAATGGGATAGACCAAGATCCAGCTTGAGTCTTAGGCATGTGGATATCCAGTTTCCAACACCATTTGTTAAGGAAGTCTTCTATTCTGTTGCAGTGGTCTTCAGGCCTATTTTTGTGCTAGAACCAAGCTGATCTTGTTATGATAAATCTGTCATAAAGCAATACTTTTTTATCCAGGTTTTTTATCCAGGTTTTTTTTTTCATTCAATTCGGTGCCTTTAGTAGTTCCATAAGAATTTTTGGATTATTTTCTCTGTCTCTGTGCAGAATGACATTGGGATTTGGGTGGGTAATGCATTAAATTGATAGGTTGCCTATGGCAATATTGCCATTTTCAGAATATCATTTCTTCCAATCCAGGGACATAGGAAGTCTTTCCATTTCTTGGTATCTTATTCAATTTCTTTCTTCACAGTTTTATAGTTTTTATTGTGAAACTTCTTCAATTCTGTGGTTAGGTATATTCCAAATTGCTTTTTTTATGCTATTGCAGACTTGTTTTCCTATTTTTTTTCTATCTATTCATTGTACATAGAAAAATAAACTACTGATTTTTGTGGGTTGATTTATATGAGTATATAGTTCAAACACAGACATTTTCTTCTAAGCCCAACTACAGTGAGAGTCATGAGCATGTTATGTATTCAGGAAGCCACCGCCAACGAACAAGAACTGTTCCAAAAAGAGTAGTCTCTACCTCATCTCATGGCCAGATGAGGTACATGACCCAGGATAGGGGACAGGATTCCAATTCAATTTTATTATCACTGTGAAGGTCAAATACAGTATAATTTTGTTGAGTCCCATTGGTACAGAGATCTTATGAGGTACATTGGAAACAGTCACCAACTCTGACACATAAGGCAAACAGAAAGTGAGCATAATTAGAAAGTGAGTGTTTGTAGAAATTGAGTCTGGAGGAAAAAATTTAGACTGCAAGCAGGACTAACAAAAGATGTGATGATTGTGGACTCTAGGATGGTTAAAAAGGAAAAGTTTGGGGGATAATAATATAGAAGAAGAGAAATCAAATCACTGGAGAAAAGATGAAAGTCTGTATGAGAAAACTCAAATATGTAAAGTGGTTCAGTTAGAGAATGAACACTGAATTAAAAAAATGAGAAAGCAAGAATAATCATGAGAAGAAGGTAGTTCAGCACCTAGTTTGTGCCACTTTGGAATAGAAACTGCTTTGACTGAAGGTATTTGAGACCCTACTGGTAGAGGAAGGACATTTGGGTCTCTCCTTTTCTGAAAGCAGGATATTAAGACACATGTCTGAAAGATGTCCTTTCTATATCAGAAGAAAGGGGGGAAATTCCTATGTAGGGAATCATAGTTGAAAGAATTATCTACAAATAGAGTTGTTAAACTGATTCTTACCTTCTTTAGCTTCAAGCAATTTCATTTCCAGTTAACTGTCTTTGTTCAATCTAAAACAAATGTATTTGGGTGTTGACACTTCTTTAGGTTTTGATCTCTTCATGAAGTCTCCCACATCACATAACACATTACATTGTATGTTCTTCCCTCTGTTAATCTATTTAATCTAGTTAACCTCAGATGCAGGAATATCCAGTAAACTTCACTTAAACTAACAACAACAAAAGTTTTGCTTCATATCCCATGACTAAAGTATGACTTCAGAATGGTTAATTAACAATAATGGAAGGTCAAATTATAGAGGTGAAAGGTAACAAGGAACAGTTTGTCAGATGGTACCAGGATGAAGACTGCTGTTTGGAGTATGAATCGTGATTGTGATGTGTCAAAGTACTTTAAGAATGTAGATAAGGAATCAGCTTATCAGAAGAGAATTATATGGGCTTTGTCCAAGCAGGAAACTTATTCTGGAATGTAAATGAAGTAATGAAGCAGCTTAGAAATGGCATCGATGAGCATGTTTCCTTTCCCTCTTGGTCTTATGGTCCCAAGAATCCTGTTTTCAAATGTTGACAACTGAAATCTACAATGACATATTAATCCCATATCACTATAACGATCTTAGACCTTACCATAGAGAATACACACACACACACACAGAATGTTAACATGTACGTGTGTGCATTCACATAAGCACACACATATAAATAATACAAATGATAGGAAATATTCTTTGAACATTTATTTTATTAGCTATGATGCTATGTGACAGTTTCTACTATAATTAATCCCAGTGTATTTTACTGTACTGTCTAAATGCTGGTAGAAAAACAGTATTTGCAGTTCAAGATGTGTGAATGAGTTATGACCTACAGATTAGCAAACTGATTTTCCCGGGAGAATTATATGAGAGCAGCCCCAGTGCCATCCTCTTGAGCTAAAGCAGATTTCAGAAGAGATAAATGTGTGAAGAAAAAAAATTGGAATGTAAGAAAATCAGAACTCACAGACTCAGAATGGGTTATGTTTCGGTTGGTGGCAAAAGATATATGCACAGAAATGTAACAGCCAGGGAACAAGGAAAATGTCATATGAAGAATTCTGAGACTGTCCCAAATTGACAGTCTGAACCTTGCTCTAACACGTGGTGGTTATTTTGAATGTTCGAAGTCCATACACCAGTAAAACAGTTAACTCTAACCCCCAAACTAAATAAATAGATAAAAGAAGAAAACAAGTGTGGGTAACATTTTATGTAGGTTTTTGCGTCAGTTTTTAAGGATTTTAGTCATGTGATTGATGCAAACTTATAGAAGGAATATAGTTATGATTAGAAGGTTCTGCATGTCTTCAAAACAGTAGAGTTTTATAGATTTGTATATGAAATTAGGAGAAAATCAAACATGCAAATGTGAAGTTTAGAAAACAATAACATGAAATCTTTAAAATTTTAGGGTATCCTGGGCATAGTCAACCCGCACCACCAAGACAGTGATTAATTCCTCCAAAGCCTGGCTCTAATCTTAGTATACAAAATATTGTTTTTTTCCTCATAGAAACTTGATAAATACATGGCCACTTACAGGTGAGGAGACTAAGTAATTTGCTAAAATTACCTGCCTAATTATGGAATAATATTGTAATTATATTGTTAATGTAGTGTAATAATGTAATATTATATTATACTAATATAATAGTTTGACAGTACTCCCTAGTTCCAGAATACTCATTGGATTCAAAATATAATGCCTATGAGTTTAGGGTTTATTATAAGAAAAAAATAGGCATTACCTTAAATAAGGATATACATAATTTCCAAAGACAGCCTCTTGACAAAGGGTTCTAGAAGCCAGTGACAAGCTCTAGTTATCTTTCTTCTCTAGTATGTGCTGGAATGAGCTGCCTCTTTCAGACCAGGAATGATCTATGTGTGCACACAATGTTTCCTAGAAGCCAGGAAAAATAAAAATGGAGTCTCAGCTAGTGTTTCTATTATCCTGATGCTCATTTAAGTATGTTTCTTGTGGAAAACCAGTTTCATTAGCAGAAAATTGAGGTAGATATGGAAAGTGACTCTTCATGAAGATCAGCTGCCTTGTCCTCAGTCACACTAATAATAATGAACAAAGCTGACAAGTTATATGGACTATCCCCCCAAATCGCACATACTATTACCAAACACCAATAGCATCAGTGGGTGTTAAGCCTTCATTAAGGATCATTCCTATGCATCTGCATTTTCCTATTTCAGTGAAATATTTCAAGCCAATTCCTGTCTTACTAAAATTAACTTGCACAGTATATCTAGTAATCAATAAAACCTTGACTATATTTCAGGTTTGCCCTTCTAAATAGATAAATTAATAGGATACCATATTGCTAGATTTATGGCAACTCTGTCTTGGATAATGCCAGGCTTACTGAATTAGCTACACTGTGCTACACAGTGTTCACTGTGGAACAGATTTGTGTCAGATATCGTGCCACTTTTAAGGGTGACTTTGTTATACTAAGAAGCCACATCTTATAAGTGATTGAAGAATCTGGGGGTATTTAGCTATAAGAGAGAAGATTAGAAAAGATTCATCTTTAAAATCTCTTTAAGAAATAGAATTATTTCAAAGGCAGCTATCAACATAATCCCAAGACACCTTCCAATTGGAAGCCTGTCATTTGTAAAACTATAATTCCCTTAAAATGTACTTTGGTAACTATAAGAAGCACTATTTTCAGACAGGGAAGGTAAATTTTGCATTTCAAATTATCATATAAACTACGAATAATTATTTTATTCTGGAGCAGCACTGAGGAACAAACTTTCCTGCTCTGATGGAAATGTTAGACATTCATGTGCCTGCTAAGCACATGAAATGTGACCACTCGTGTTGGGATACTTAATTAGAACAAAAATCAAATCTGACAAAAACAGCAAATCCCTTATTCATTCAACAATTCAGAAAAGATACAGAGTAGACAAGTAATAGCTCTTCATTGTTTTATTTTCCATAGATGACACAAGATGGGGTCAGCCATCATGGGACTCACAGAGAATATCATTTCTCTGTGTAGGAGCCATAGATGAAGGAACCTATAGTGTTATGGATTCAGGAAGCTAGGGTAAAGAAAACTAGAAGTTAGGAGTAGAGAAGTCAAGAGACAAAAGGGTGGTGGGGATTAGTCCTTCCAAGGCCACCTAACAGATGACATCTGGGTGAAGGCACCTAGGAAGCACTTTGGCCATAATTCTAATTATGGAACTTTTGAGTTCAGCATGCAAGGAATGCATGTATAGTATCCTTAGCTTGAGGGATACAGGGCACTCTTTTCAGAAAGCTAGAATGATCTGGTTTTGTATGAAATTGGCTGTGACAAGGTCTCTTTTCCCTCAGGAAGTCTGCCAGGCCAAAGACTTCAGATTGCCTGGGTGAAACCTGAAGAATCACATACGTGACTTTTGTCTTTTGTTCTCTTTGGGAATTTCTGCTGGTGTCACAATAGGTACAATGCCAGGTCTTCAATGCAAAATCTGTAAGATGTGTTCAGGACGTGAAAACACATTTGTTATTGTTAGTATTTAATTTATTCTGGATTCAAGATCTGTTTGTTTCTCCAATGAGTTGTATATTTTTTTCTGCAACAAGCAGCAAATTGTTCAGACTACCTCACAGTGGAGTATGAAGCAAATGCCAACTGTTGGTCATGTTGTTTTGCCTAAGGAATGAATAAAAGGATTCATGTTTAAATTTTTTCTCCGGATGGCAGTTCCCAAAGCAACTTCTTTAAATTCCTATTAGGATATAAATGAGCTCAGGGTTGGTGGCTCACACCCATAATCCTAGCTACTCAGGTGGATGAGATCTAAGGATCATGGTTCAAAGCCAGCCTGGGCAGGAAAGCCCACTGAGATTCTTAACTCCAGTTAAGCACCAAAAGAACCAGAAGTAAGGATTGTGGCTCAAATGATAGCGTGCTCAACTTGAGCAAAAAAAGCTCAGGCATAGTACCCAGGGTCTGAGTTCAAGCCTCAGGCCTGGCATGCACACATGCACTCAGGCACACTGGCATACACACACCACACACACACACACACACACACACACACACACACAGATATTAATGAAATCAAAGAAAATATTTAAATACATGATACCAAAATGATACAAAAACAAGGACAAAGCAGCAATCTATTGCCCCAAGTTTGGAAGGATCTTTCCGTAATAAATAGGGGCAGAGTGAAAATCTGGTCAATATCAGATTACCTCCACTGAAATTATTCAGGATGATTTTATTACTCCTCCTTTGTTTTAGCATCGTCATAGAGAATGACAGTCATTCAGGGACTGTTGTCCCTCTTGTGCCTTTCTTTGGAAGGAGCTAGAGCACCTGCAGACCCTGACTCTAGTCAGTTCTGTTACTTTGTATGATTAGATTTCAATATCCACAAAGCAATCAAGCCCCAAATGGGAAAGGAAGGAGACAGAGCTAACGATACATAATATCTTGGGAAGCTTAATCCTCACAAGTCAGTATGGAAATTGAAAGGGAAAGAAAACAAGCTCTGGTGGCAAGAAGCACATTGCTAAGAATTTATTTGTTCATCTTCAGCATGAATTTATAGCTGAACTCAGCATGTCCACACTGGAGGAAGCTTGTGAATAAGAGTCTAACAAAACTTGATAGGTGTCACACTGTCGTCTAACTAAAGCACCTATAGAAATTAAATAAAACTTCCTATACCCACTTATTTTTGTGGGGGTGCGGGAGGGATAAACACTGAGAGTATGGCTAAGTATTTTCCTAATTTAGGGATGACTAAACAACCATATATCTTGAGCTCTACAAAAATATTATAAAACAAGCTAATACTCTTTCAAAATATAAAATGAAATATCTGGTTATTAGTCTGATGAAATATAGGTAAATAATTTGGCAATCTCAGTAGTAAAAAATGTGAAAATGGAGGATATATCCATTTTCATAGGAATATTTACATAGGAATAAATATTAAGGAAGATAACAGAAATTAACAAGGTAAGAGGAAAGAGTAATAAAAAGAAATCTTGGAATGAAGGGAGCTTGAAAATGAGATTACAAGATTCTGTTCCGCAATGAGGTAGGAAAGATGAGAATTAACCCTACAGCCAGTGACAAGAAGTCAGAATTGAGGACAAGAACAGAGAAGTGTTGAGGGAGGAAACATGAAGTCAGGAAAAAGTCAGGGAAAATGTTCAGATGGATTTTTGTCTCCATTTCCTGGTAATCCTTTTATTTCAATTTACTTATGAAATACTATTCTGCAGATAGAGAAGTAAGTAGTATGGGATAACTTTGGCTTTCATGTTAAAAGGGGCAGTAAATAGCTGTAAGATGAGAAAGCAACCATCAATAATAGTAAGTGCTGTATTGAGCATCCTAGTGTGAGGTAGAAGATACTGTGTGTCACTCATGGCTGGATCATCAGGAAGCACTTACTTACTTGTTTTAAAAACATGGCTTTTCTTGTGCATGTGTGCTGCTACTGGGGCTTGAACTCAGGGCCTAGGTACTTTTCTTAGCTTTTCCACCTCAAAGCTGGGGCTCTACCACTTAAGCCACACCTCCACTCCATTCTTTTTGCTAGTTAATTGTATATAAGAATTTCATGGACTTTCCTGCCCAGGCTAGCTTCGAAATTGAATCCTCAGATATCAGCCTTCTAGGTAGCTATGGTTACAGGCAGGAGCCAAGATAGTCTGTGGTTAAGAACACTGAGCAGGACTCAAAGAAAACATAGGTCCCATAGTTTCCCTTATCTGTGATAACTAGTATATGTCTAAGACAAGCAGAAGAGGTCAAAAGCTAGGTACATATGACCATTTAACCTGATGCTAAGTGAAATGAACCCCAAGATAGGAATACAAGAGGTTTTATATTTGTTGCTGTTGTTTTTATTGTACTAATAATGTTCCATGTGATTTTTTTTTTGTTTCTTTGTATGTTCTTCTCCCATGATACAACCCCTGTTGTCACTGTATTGATTCTGGTGTCCTGCATCTTGTATATACATTTTTCTAATTTGGGGGAGGGGAAGGAAAATAACACAATGCTGAAATAAGGATACAGGATGACCCATTGTAACAATGAGGTATACAAGACACTGTGTTGAAAATGAACTTTACAATTTTTCGGGTAGGGAGGGTGGGAGAGGAAAGAGAGGAGTTGGGAAGATGAGGAGGAAAGGGATGGTAGGGGAAAAATAAAGGAAGGTGTAACAGTGCTTGATAGGAAATAGGCTTATTACCTTGCTCATGTAACTGTAACACCTCTGTACAGTATCTTTACAATAAAAATATATCTTAGGGATAAAAAGAACACTGAGCAGATTAACAGCTGGGAAAAGAGTATCCAAAAAAATCTGGAGAGAAGAAAAGGCTGTTGATAATGTTGTACAACATTGCTCACTACAATGAGTGCATTTTTAGGAGTGGGAAGAAGGAAAGAGCATTAAAAATACACGGTGTGGGTAAAGAGGAGGTTCACAGATCTGAAGATCCAGGAGAGATTAGAGAGAGTTTGTTATGGCAAGGATTTGAAACATTGTCATTGTGATGAAAAGCCATTGGAAGACACAGGAGGGGAACAATGATAAAACCAGACTTATTTATTTATTTATTTTGGTCAGGCACAGGGCCTGCACTCTGGGCCTGGGCGCTGTCCCTCAGCTCTTCAGCTGAAGGCTAGTGCTCTACCATTTGGGCCTCAGCCCCACTTCTGGCTTTTTCTTCTTATGTGGTGCTGAGGAATTGAACCCAGGGTCTCATGCATGCAAAACAAGAACTCTACCACTGAGTCACCTTCCCAGCCCCCAAACCAGACTTACTTTTTAACAAGAGATCTCTTTACCATCTATAGTAGTATGGGCTGTAAGTGCATATCTAGGAAATCTCA
Organism: Dipodomys spectabilis; assembly: GCF_019054845.1. Taxonomy (NCBI): domain Eukaryota; kingdom Metazoa; phylum Chordata; class Mammalia; order Rodentia; family Heteromyidae; genus Dipodomys; species Dipodomys spectabilis. The sequence goes on along the minus strand of NW_024870703.1, from coordinate 14,795,028 downwards.
GAAGAAGTTACCATACACATTAGATATAACAGACCAGAATGTTAGCAGTGGAGGTAAGGAGACAAGTGCAAATGGCACAATTCATATTCTTTTAAACTGGTCATCGGGCTTAAACTCAGGACCTGGATGCTGTCCCTGAGCTTCTTTTGCTGTCCCTGAGCTTCTTTTGCTCAAGGCTAGCACTCTACCCCTGTTTTGTTTTTTGGTAGATTAGTGGAGATAAGAGTCTCCCAAAGTGTCCTGCCTGGGCTGGCTTCAAATGCAATCTTTAGGTCTCAGCCTCCTGAGTAGTTTAGGATTAGACCCCTGAGCTACTGGCATCCCCATATTCTTATTGAAAGACTAGATGTGGAATGTGAGGAAAGTAAAACTAAAGGACGTAAGTCTGTGTCTTAAACAGTAAATGGATAATCAAACGTGCACTAGAATATAGCAGCTCAGTCTCGGTCTCCCTCTCTGTCTCTCTCTCTCTAGTCTCCCTGTCTCTTTGTCTCTCTCCTATGTGTTTCTGTTTAGAAATGAAGGAGACCAACAGTTCTGTTTGTGAGGTGTGCTAAGCTTCAGATTTATATTAAAATTCAGGTATATGCTAGATATAAAGATAGAAATCTTGATTATTGCAATTAGTAGTATTCAAAGGAGCACTCTGAGTTAGAGATAATATTTCTGGTTGTTAACAAATAATATCCAGGAAAGAAAAACTGTAACCTATGAAAGAATAAAATTTAGTTTGTTTAAGAAAGTCTGCATTATTAAGTGACAAAAATTGATCAATAAATACCCATGGAGTATGAAATAACTGATAGTATGTCAATGATTTGCCATCTATAAAGGCAATGATGTGTAATGATCCAAAAGGATGTCTACATTCTCTGCTTTTCAAAGAAAACACTTAAATTCATGCTTACAAGATGTAGAGAATGAAATGATGTTTAGTGTTCAGTTATGATGATGCTATGGGTTTACATTCTCTTCAAGTATGCTTTCTAAAAGAATTATCTGAAATATGTATGCAAATTTATGCACAAAGATATTTATTGAGTAACTTTTGTTAATAATGAAAATTACAATCAACATCAAGGAAATGCCCATATGGCAGATTGCTAGGAAGCCATTGAAAATGATACATGAATAATTTAATTTGTATACGAAAGTGATTATGAAACATAGCTAAATGAAAAATAGAACACCACATCTTAGGTGCTGCATCAGCTCTGTCAATATGCACAGAAAAATACTCTGGAAGAGAAAATCTAAATGTTACTGGTGCTTGCCTCTTGGAAATAGATTGTTTACCACTTTAATTGGGTTGTTTTTGAACTTTGTAAAATTCCTAAGTTAGTATTACTTCCATAAATAGAAAGCTCTGTTAAAATTGTTTCAGGTTTTAAAACTTTATACAAATCCATGTGAAAAAGCAGAATAAAAATTCATCATACATCACCCCAAATAGAAATCAGCACATGAATTTATACACAAGCAAAGGGAGGCAATATTGTTTTGTTATTGTCATTATTAGGAGTTACCAGATATGGTGACTTTCAATGATTTGTAGGTAGAGAAATAAGCATAAAATTTTAACTGCTGTTTATTGGAAGTCCCTTCAGGGTTGCAGGCTTGTGAATATAGGAATTAGTGAGGAGAAGGGGAAATTTAAATGGACCACAGATAGTAAAGAGAGCTGGACAGAAAACCACAGACAAAAAAAATCAATCCCAAGAAGAGACAGAACACCACCATGTGCCAAAATACTTAACACAGATTAAGGACTTGCTAGTATATGACATTGGTTAGAACAAGGGGCCAAAGTAAGAGTCCTCAAAGCTGGAGCAGTGATAGGAAAAAAAGAAATAAGGGGAAATAAAATAAAGGTCCTGTAGAAACAGTCTAGAATCAGGAAATGCTAGTCTGTATCCCTCTTCCATTATTAACACCTACAATTAACAAAAGTGTTAGTGAATTGACAACTACAATTGGCTTCTACTTATATTGGTTTCAACTATATTGAAGCCAATGTACTACTATAACTGCCAATACATTGGCTTCTTCTTATGAGTTTTAGTAGAAACAAACATTCACACCAGAGCACTCATAGAGAAAAATATAAAATCAGTATTTATAGTAAGCATATTTAAATACACTTGATTCTATGAGGTCAATAGTAGACGTGGTAAATAGCCATTTGGTAACTAAAAGCCACAAGCAAGTCTAATCAGGGTATATGACATGCAAATATGTATATGTCAAAATGAACTCCCCCTTCATACAACTCATTGATGCTAATAAAAAGCTATGGAAGGGAAAGGAAGCTGAAATACAAATAAGAGATGAAGAAGGATGAAAGAATGAAGACTTGTAAGTGTGATTAAAAAGGACTCTAATGAAAAAAATCACAACTTACAAGGGTGATAAAACAGCTATAAACAACATGATAAACAAACAACAACAACAAAAACAGAAACACCCCAATCTTTCTCAACTCCACATATAGGAAAACTTTACCTGTAGTTTGGAATCTCTCTGCATTCTACATAAATACATCAGGTGACAAAATTGTATACAGATATCGACTATACATATGTTACTTAAAATATTTTTGCAATTACACATTTAAGAATTATTTCCATGAATTAGCTTTTCGTCCTTTTATATGAACAATACTTACTGATATTTTCTTATGTTATAACCTGAGGGAATTATGGAATTTCTGAATTTCTTAACTGATGGAATGTGTGAATTTCCTATAATTGGATGAATTCTCCTTGATTTTCTAGTTCAATACTTTATGTGTAGTGATTCAATTGTTATCTAAGCAACAGGCTACCAAAGCTTGTGTTTCATACAGTCCGACCCACATGAGATCTTCAGTTACTTTTGTGAGATATAAATTAGACTATGCTATGCTATATTGTAGTAATTCCTAGGTATAATACCCCTATCTTATTATATTCCACATTGATCTTTCTCAAATTTCCTTTTATCAGTAAAATAATTCTCCTTCTTGGAAAAATAATTTATGTCTTTTATACAGCTTTACTTATGCCCTCCCTTTTTCTTTGGCTTATTTTCCTGTGTTCTGAGGAGCTTTTTCCTTGATGAAATATCCATCCTAACCAATAGCATTAAGAGATGCCAAGTCTGAGACTTCATGACCATTATACCCAGCTGCATCCATAATAGAGTTCGTTTGTGCCTTGTTCTTTCTTTCTAACTGGAGCCTCATTTTTGGTACTACATCCTTCCTAGTATTTTGTGTAAGATTCAGATTCTACCACAGTTAGAAATTTCTGTCAGATGGAGAGATGTTTGCCAGTTTGCCACAGCTATATTAAACCAAGTAAGTTGGTAAGAAAAAAAAGGAAAAATATTTGAAGAATAGTATATGAAAGAAAATCCCCAAAGACTTCCAAAACAAGAGCATATATTACACAAAACATTGGAATTTGTGCCTATTAAAAAGTTTCAAATTGTGCCTAATAACATTCCATTAACAATAGTCAGGATGATTTTGCAAACATTAAAGATATTGGTCAATATTAGAGATCTGGCTTGAAATAATCCCCGAGGAATGGGCCCAGACAGTCTCTTTGAAGTAAAAATATTTATGCGACCCAAAAGAATTATCAAATCCCTCTCCTACTGCCAAAGAGAAGCTACAGCAAAATATTAAGTAATGTGAAGGGGAAAAAATTAAGCTATGGTGCTCTCAATGGGACATACAACAAGAATAAATCTTGTTTCATGATAATGCATGTATCTGCTAGTATTGTGTGTCACTTAAAACATGGGGGAGAAAAATGCGCATTTCAATATTTCCATTTCAAAAATGTGATTCCTAATGATAATCTATTGTAAATTCAGTTTTCACTAGTGTGTATTAATTGTACAAGGTGATTCACTGTCACATTTTCCTACATGCATCTAATGTAACATGTTCGAATTCACTAACTTGATTAGTTTTTGTATCTTTTCTGTCATTTAAACAACTTTGATTGGTTCTGTTGTTCTGTTTTCATATATACATAAGGTATTTGGTCATAGATGCATAATAACATATATCATCCCAATCAACATTTCTTTTCACACTAGCCCTTCTATTCTACTTTTCTCCCTTTTCAAACACCCATTCTTTGCATTCTTTTCATTGATTTTCTTGTTCTTCTAGAAAAATCAGTTCAAAATAGAACGATCTTAATGTAAGACCTAAAACTCTGGAACTTCTATAGAAAAATTCAAGGGAAATACTTGAAGATAGGCAATAGCTTTCTAAATAGAATTCCAATTGCTCAAGAAAAAAAGAGCATAAACTGGCTAATGGGATTGCACTACATTAGAAAGCACTGGTACAGCAAAGGGAACAATCCCCAGAACTGCAGGACAAGCAACAAATGGAGAAAATCTTTGCTAGCCATTCATCTGATAAAGAATTCATATCCAAAATATATAAAGAGCGCCAAAAGAAAAAAAATGGTGCAGTTAGTTGATAAATGGTTCTCAAAAGAAGTTACAAATGGTTAATAAATACATAAAGAAATGTTTCTTGGGCTGGGAAGGTGGCTCAGTGGTAGAGCGCTTGCCTTGCATGCTCGAGGCCCTGGGTTCAATTCCTCAGCACCACATAAGCAAAAAGAAAAAAGCCGGAAGTGGCACTGTGGCTCAAGTGGTAGAGCGCTAGCCTTGAGCTGAAGAGCTGAGGGACAGCGCCCAGGCCCAGAGTTTAGGCCCCACGACTGGACCCCCCCCCCAAAAAAAAGAAATGTTTCTTGTCATTCTTAAAAAGTGCATCAACTTCTAATAAGGACAAGTCTAAAATGAGTGTAATTACTAAGTACATATTATTTTCTAAATATATTATTCTAATTTTTTCTCTTCAGTAGACCTCTATGACTACAATTAAGTGATCCAATTTTTGAAATCATTTAAGATTATGAATAGAGTAATTATTATTTTTGTGGCAAATCTTCCCCTATGTGCATACATGATAACACTAACCTTTAGTAAAGAGGCTTTTAGAGATAAGAATGGATAATGTATAGAATTTCTAAACCATCTCCAGAATACCTCTGTACTCTTTTTAATCTCCTTTCCTATGAGCACAATTGGAGCCATAAATTCTTTCAAACTAAGTATAAAAAATCTCGAGTTCTTTTATTTTGTTGTATCCCTGTTTTTATTCTCGTATTTTTGGTAAAGATGACAATGATCATTTCTTGGAGATAGTTAGGAATCATTATCCCATCTTAATTTCCCAGGAAAGTATGTACAATTTGTACATTCTTTCTTGGGATTGTTCAACCATCATTATTTCTGTGTGTTTTTCCAGATGTCTCCCAGTGATTATTTTCCAGGAAAGCACATACCTCCAGGGGTGGGGAAATTAACTGAAAGGACATAGCTTTGCAAGTCTAGTCAGGAAGTATTTCACAGGCCTGACACTTTAAATGTGTTGCTCAAACTCTCAGGTTCCTCTTGAACTCTACTCTCAGGAGAAAACTCTGTTGAGAGACTATTTTCTACTCACTCTCAAACTACAGGAGACAGTTTTCTGTGGCGTTTAGGGAAGTTCTCTGCTTCTGTTTGGCTCCACTCCTCACTATTCCTACCTTCCTTTCTCTCAAGAGCAGCACTTGATGACCACTTGTTTCTTTACTGAGTCTTTCCTTCATTTGGCAAAGTCTTCATGTTTAAGGCCGTCTCTTCCCCATTTTTCTCCCTTAAAGTCTAGGAAGGTCAACATACCACTAGGTAGGCTAGGTAGGTGTAGGCTTTCTAATGAACTTCTTCCAGGTGTTCTTCCAAAGCAGGCATATCCAAAAAGGTGTATGACTTAGTCATTAAACAAATGCATATTAAACCTCTCAACTAATTAGAAACCCTGTGTTTGGTGGCAATGAAGCTGATACTGCTCTTTTATCATTTATCTAGCACCCTATAACTGTAGTTACTTGGTTTAAAACAAGTCCTAGCGAGTAGTAAGTTAAATTCTCCAGCATCCCTCACAATTCAAAAATGTTGTCTGAATTGCAACTGAGATTTAAAAGAATTCATCTTTAGAACAGTTTTCACACTATTACCATTTGTACCCAGTTCTGATTTCACAATAGATCTAAAATATATACTAAAGTCCTGCCTCAATTCTGAAATGGTAGCTTCAATAATTTTTTCAAATCAGGTCAAGGATCTTTGTCCTAAAGAGAGCTATAATCTCTGTCTATCATTGGTTTGTTGTCATAAAAAGAGAGTGAAGCAAGAATATGTATTTAAGAGGCTGCATCCCAAACAAACATGTACCCCAAAGGTTTGGGATTGAAGAATAAGATTCAGTCAGAAAAGGGAAACCCCAATTTCTTTATTATTATTATTATTGTCACCCATGGGGCTTGAACCTTGGGCTTGGACGCTGTCCCTCAGCTCTTCAGCTCAAGGTGAGAGATCTACCACTTGAGTCACAGCGCCAGTTCCAGTTTTCTGGTGGTTTTGTTGGAGATTAGAATCTCATGGACTTTCCTGCCTGGGCTAGCTTTGAACTGCAATCCTCAGATCTCAGCCTTCTGAGTAGCTAGGATTATAGGCGTGAGTCACTGACACCCAGCTTCCAACTTCTTTACTTTAATTATGTATTTTAATTTTATTTTTAAGTAGTTGTATGAGGGTGACAGCATTCCATCATTCCAAGATGTCAGCTTATGAGTACAGTACATCTTGATCCAACTTCATTTTTTTTTACTTTGCATTTCTGTTTAAACATTTTAATTGTTATTATTGTATTATTACATATAATTTGTTTTTTGTATACAGAGGTTATGAGTAGATTTTTTTTAATTGTGAAAATACCATACAGAGGGGTTAAAATGACATGGGCAAGGTAATGAGTACATTTCTTATCAAGCATTGTTGCCTCCTCCTTTGTTTCCCCTTCCCATCTCTTCCCATCTCCAGCCACCCCCCCATCTCCCCACTTCTCCTTCCCCTCTTCCTCCCCATTCCAAGGTTGTAAAGTCCATTTTTTGACATAACTTCTTGTATATCTCGTTGTTGCAATGGGTCCACCTCTGTCCCTATTTAAACAATTTACTTTTTTCCTTCCACTCCACAAATTATACCAACATCAAATATAGTGAAATCAGGGAGGGACATACAAAGCAAAAAAGAAATCATCTTATAAATATGTTAGAAACAATCACAAGAAAGAAAAGAAAACCTTATCTTGGGGTTCATTTCGCCTAACAACTTATCTGACCATTTCTGCTTGTCTCAGACATATACTAGTTATTGCAATTAAGGGAAACCATGGGACCTATGTTTCTTTGGGCCTGGCTTACTTCACTTAATAGAATTTTTTTCCAAGTCTTTCCATTTCCTAACAAATGGGGCAATGGCATTCTTTCCGATAGAGGCATAGAATTCCATTGTGTATAGAGACCACATTTTCTTGATCCATTCATCTACTGAGGGGCATCTGGGTTGGTTCCATATCTTAGCTATGGTAAATAATGCTGCAATAAACATAGTTATGCTGGTAGCTTTAGTATGGTTTTGTTTGTGATCATTTGGGTAAATGCCCAAAAGTGGGATTGCTGGATCATAGGGGAGCTCTATTTGGAGTCTTTTGAGGAACCTCCATACTACTTTCCAAAGTGGTTGAACAAGTTTACACTCCCACCAACAATGCAGTAAGTTTCCCCTCTGTCCACATCCTCTCCAGCATCTGTTGTTATTAGAGTTCTTGATTCTAGCCATTCTAACTGGGGTGAGGTGATATCTCAATGTTGTTTTGATTTGCATTTCTTTTATGGCTAGGGAGGTTGGGCATTTCTTCCTGTGTCTATTGGCCATCATTTTTTCCTCTTCAGAGGAGTTTCTTTTTAAGTCTTTAAACCACTTATTTATTGGGCACTTGTTTCTTTGAGGATTTGTTGTTGAGGGATTTAATTTTTTGAGTTCCAGGTATATTCCAGTTGTCAGTTGTATGACTAGTGAAGATCTTCTCCCAGTCCATGGGCTTTCTATTGATCCTGCTAGCTATGTCCTTTGCCATGCAGAAGCTCTGCAATTTCATGCAATCCCATTTGTCCAACCTTTCTTTGATTTGTTGTGTTTCTGGGTCTCTATTAAGAAAATTTCGGCTTGGGCCAAGGAGATGTAGGGTTTCTCCTATTCCATCCTGTAATGTTTTCAGAGTGTCTGCTTTGACTCCGAGGTCTTTGATCCATTTGGAGTTGATTCTGGTGCAGGGTGATATATAAGGATCTAGCTTTAGTTTTCTACAAGTAGTTAACCAACTTTGCCAGCACCATTTACTGAAGAGGCTGTTTTTCTGCCATTCTATTGTTTTAGCTCCCTTATCGAAGAGTAGATGACTATATGTCTGTAGGTTCATTTCTGGATTTTCAATTCTATTCCATTGGTCCTGAGGTCTGTTCTTGTGCCAGTACCAAGCTGTTTTGATTACTCTGGCTTTGTAGTAGAGTTTGAAATTTGGTATGATATTCCTCCAGCAGTGTTCTTTCTGTTGAGGATTGTTTTTGCTATTTGGGGTCTTTTATTGTTCCATATGAATTTTTTCTTCTTCTATTTCCTTGAAGAATGGGGGTGGAATATTGATAAGTATTGCATTGAATTTGCAGATAGCCTTGGGAAGTATTGCCATTTTCACCATGTTGATCCTTCCAATCCAGGAGCATGGGAGGTTTTTCCCCCTCTAAGTTCTGTTTTGATTTCCTTTTTCAGGTTTTTAAAGTTTTCATCATGGAGGTCCTTCACTTCTTTGATTAAGTTAATTCCTAAATATTTTATTTTTTTGTGGGGCTATTATGAATGGAGTTGCTTTCCTGATTTCAGCCACACTTTTCTCATTGTTGGCATAGAAAAGCCATTGATTTTTTAGGTTAATTTTATACCCTGCTACTTTGCCAAAGTTTTGAATCAGCTTGAGTAATTTGGGAGTGGGATCCCTGGGATTCTTTAAATACAAGACCATGTCATCTGCATTTACTTCATCTTTCCCTATTTGGATCCCTTTTATGTTTGCATCTTGTCTTATTGCTGTAGCTAGACATTCTATTACTAAATTGAAGAGAAGTGGAGAGAGTGGACATCCTTGTCTCGTTCCTGAGTTAAGAGGAAATTCCTTTAGTTTTTCACCATTAAGTATAATGCTGGCTGTAGGTTTGTCATATACAGCCTTTATTGTATTGAGGAATGTTCTCTGGATTCCTAATTTTTCCAGAACCTTCATCATAAAGGAGTGTTGGATCTTGTCATATGCTTTTTCAGCATCTATTGAGATAACTTTGTGGTTCTTATCCTTGCTCTTGTTAATGTGATGAATTATATTAGTTGATTTGCCTATATTGAACTGGCTTTGCATCCCTGAAATGAATCCTGTTTGATCGCAGTGCATGATTTTTTGGATGAATTGTTGAAGTCGATTGGCCAAAATTTTGTTCAGAAGTTTTTCATCAATGTTTATAAAAGAAATGGCTCTATAGTTCTCTTTCTTTGGTTTTGGGATGAGGGTTATGATGGCTTCATAGAAGGAGTTTGGTAGTCAACTTCCTCTTTCAAGTTCATTGAAGAGTTGAAGGAGTATTGGTGTGAGCTTTGCTTTGAAGGCCTTGTAGAATTCCTTTGTAAATCCATCTGGTCCAGGGCTTTTCTTAGATGGGAGGTCTCTTATTGCTGTTTCTATTTCAATGCTTGACATCGGCCTATTAAGATGGTTTAACTCATCTTGGTTTAGTTTCGGCATGTCGATATTTGCTAAGAAAAGGTCCATTTCTGACAAGTTCTTAAATTTATTAGCATAAAGGTTTGAGAATTATTCCCTTATAATGTTCTGAATCTTGGTTGTTTCTGTGGTGATGTTTCTATTCTCATCTCTGAGTTTATTTATTTGGGTGTGTTCTCTTCTTTTTCTGATAAGAGCGGCTAAGGATCTGTCAATTTTGTTAATTTTTTTGAAGAACCAACTCTTTGTTTTGTTGATTCTTTCTATGTTTTTTTGGATTCTATTTCATTTAATTCTGATTTAATTTTAATTACTGGATTGGGGTTTATCTTGCTGCTCTTTTTCAAGGTGGTTCTGATGTCCATTAAATTATTGGTTTCAGATCTCTCCAATTTGTTGATGTAGGAACTCAGAGCTATAAACTTGCCTCTGAGTACTGCCTTTGCTGTATCCTAGAGGAGCTGGTAATTTGTGTTCATTTTTGTTGAATATCATGAACATTTGAATTTCCTTTCTAATCTCTACCAAGTACATTTCTTTTCTAGGCAATGTTACCCTTTCCTTTGCTTTCCTCTAGTCTCCTCCTCCCATTCCTGACCACAAGTTGCATAGTTCATTTTCCACATAGTATCTAATAAGTACCATGACTTCATATGTTCACCCTTCTACTCCATTTCTGCTCCCCCAATTTCCCCTTCATCCATACCCATGAGGCATAGTTAATCTATATAATGCACTCAAGTGATAGGTCCTTCTTTATTTTTCTTTTCCTTTCTGTTTTTCCCTTCAAAGTTGATAGATAATAGAACAAACAAATAAAAAAATCAAAATGACCACCACTAATAACAATAACAATAAAACTTATGCTTTTATTTCCTGGAATTAATTTTGATAAATACTCTTTTAAATATTCAGTGGCTTTGATACCTTTGGGTGACTCCCCTAGTATTCTTTAGTTTCACTCTGTGTGAAGGCTTACAATACTGTATAATTGATCATGACCAAGCTTATTTTAGTTGACCCAACTTCTTTAGTGAAGAGTTTTACCTCAGTGGATGAGTCTCTATCTCTTTCTTCTGAGTAAGGCTTCAGACATTGAAATTATGACAAGATTGACTTATTTTACTTGAACAATCATATAAATAGTAATCCATACACCTCAATTAGTTACATTTTACATTTCTCAGTAAATGGTAACAGTACTAATCATCACTCAAATACTTTTCATTTACCAAGTAATTACCATGGGTGAATATTATTGTAAGATCTTTCCATATTCCATCTCACAATATTTTATATAATGAGAAGTTAGTATAGAGTGATAACTAAAGATTCATTTATAGATATTCCAAGCACAGTGTCCATGTCTGAACCTTTAAGCATTATTTTATATTACTGCTAGAAAAGAAGAGCAGTAATGGTATAACAAATAAGATTACCAGCTGGTGTTAGGATGGAGAATTTGAATCAATTAAAGAAGTAGTGAGTTTTAATCAGTACATAGAAAGTTATGTGAGATCAAAGTGCATCCAGAAAGATGTTAACTTACTCTATCTGCGCAGTGAGAATGTTAAGCCTTCAGTACAAACTCAGAACTTCCTGTCAGGTATGTAAATATCAACAGTCAGAAAGAAAAGAAAGGAACAAGTAGCAAAGGCTATGACTGACATCTATTCAGTTTCTAAGAGTTCCTCATGAACTGAAAGTATTTACTCATTCAAAAACTAAAAATTTGGAATTTTAAACATGGGTACAGAATATATAAGTTTATCTGATTTGGGGAGGGAAAGAAGGCGCACAGAAAAGGTGGGCAAAAAGGTGAACAAATTCAGTGGTGATACTGACTAGACACTATTGGAAATGAACTTTACAACTTGGGGAAGGGGGTCAGGAAGGGAAAACAGGGAGAAAATGAGAGAAGGGTGATACTGTTTAAGAAGAATTGTACTCATTGCCTGACTTACGTAACTGTAACCTCTCTTCACAACACTTTTACAACAAAATTTTTAACACAGCCTTTATGGTAACCTAGTTCTGAAGAAGAGAGAAATGGTGTTTTAAACTCTCATACCTAAGGACTTTTTTTTAGATGCAGAGCCTGAAGCAAACATACAATCATTCTGCCTGTATTATTTAATTAAAATACTTGCCATCAAAGTGTTCTCTCTTTTATGAGATAATCATATACTTAAAATGCAATAATTGGTAAGGATCATTGCTGACATGTTTACTAGGATCAGTATATTCTAGGCAGTATTCCGAGCACACTCTTAATTTATAGCAAGTTGCAAACGCAATGAACAGGCACTAAATAGAAATCCAGAAAATGTTAGGGAATAATAGTTAAACTGGACTGTATTTCCAGTCTTCAATTGATAACGTAAGTCACAAGTACCAGATATTTTCTTTTTCTTTTTCTTTTTTGGCAGTAACATGGGTGAAAATAATTCGTGTTTCCCTAATTACTATTTTCAATTTAGCAATTTTCTTAATTATTAGTTAATTTAATTTCCCTTTTATGCTTTATTTTATTTTTTTACATTTTTCAGATTTTTAATCAGCATATGAAATTTGGGAAAGAAAATAGATTTTCTGTACTGCATAATTTATCTTGAAGGTTGCAAGTAATTTGCTTGTGTGCTATTTGCCTTTTAGTTATCTGCTTTATTATACAGGATTTAAAATTTTTTAAGATTATAAATTTTCTTTGGGGGCAATGTTTATTTCATTTTAATTTTTTATTGTAAGGTAAACTTATTTTCTATTTTGCCTTGACAGCTTTGTGACTGCATGTTCATATTGTGATTTTCCATGGATTTATATTTGTGAATGATGAGAGGCAGATGAACACATTTTTAACCAAAGTATCGATTAGCACAGCATAATAATAATTTAATTAGCTCCCAAATTATTACCAACATCTCTCTTTATATAAAATATATAATTATCTTAGAGTAAGCATTTTCTCTTTTGTAATCAGAAGCAGTAACTTGTCGGCATTAGGCTTTAGATTCATTTTTCCCTCCTCTTTGATGATCTAAAAGATAATATCAACAGGAATGCAATAACAAAAGAACTATACTAAATACAGGAGTGCTCTAGTAATTTGCCCAAATATACAGAAGACGGGGGAGAAATCCAGAGCTTGAAGCCACACCAATCTGACCCCCAAACCTCTACTTCGTGGTCTAGTGTACCGTGCTCTGGGTGTGCTGTGCTTCTCCGTTGCACTCCCTCAGTGTGCTCCTACACATTAGGGCCGGACCCTGGTCTCCTTCTCCTGTGACTGTAGCATTTCCTCACGCTTGGAGGTGGCAGTAGGCATCCAGTACCTGGGGTTACAGAAGCCTCTCTGGATTCTGAAGATGGTGACAAGTCAAGTTTCTTCTGGGGCACCTAATGTTACTTTTGTACATCTGGGAATTTGTTCAAATTCTACACATGGCCTTCATGGGAAGCTTGTAGTTTGTTCAGGCACACATCAACTGCCATTTTCTGAGTCTGAGAAAAATCAGACAATTGGTCCCGCACAAGTGCTGGCATTTCAAGCATTCCTTCACATCTTCAGCATACACACACACACACACACACACACACACACATACATACACATATACATATATATATATATATATCTATATATATCTATATATATATCTATATATATGTTTGTTAATTATGTTCCTCACTATTTTTTTCTGATCTGTATATTTCTCTTTGGCTAGATAAAAAGAATCCACTTCAAGAGTTGCTTTTTGTTTACTACTCAACTAGTTTACAAAGCAATAGTTTTTCAGAAAAGATTTCATTAAGTTGATTTTCTTTGTAGAGATTGGATAATACTCCAAACAAAAGACACTGAGTATAAGAATCTTACTGTATTTCAGGTAATTTAACTTTCTTCATTGTTCCTAAAACAATTAGCTTAATAGGTCTTTCACTTCTCTGTTTTAAAAACCTGGTGATATAGTACCTGACTCAAGAGATGCTTCTCTGAAGCTACTCCTAGTACTTGTCTTGTTGCTTAGCAACAACAAGCTCCTTTCTTTCTTGATTGTAGGCTTCATGTATGGAAAAAGAAGATGAAGCCATGGCATAGTCTTTATTATGTGGCTTACAAATTTTGTCAAATGAAACACCCTGGGCATTTGATCCACATCTCCATGGGAACTGCAAATAAATATGCTATAAAAATGGTAAAAGAGTGCTATTGATTTTAATCTAACCATCCTTTACTGTTCTGTTTTATTCTCTCTTTGTAAGATGGTTTATATTCTACTTACAAGTTCTTAAGATAAAATTCAATAATTTCAGTCAAGAAACTGACTTGTGGAGAGTGTCTGGATTTTTTTTTTAAAAGGGACGAGGGGCACATATTGGTTAACATTATAGAACGCCATTAATTTTACTCATCACATTCCAGAAAAACAGCCTTGTACAGACAGATACTTGTCTTTTTTTGTAAAAATAATTCTCAATATTCTAGCCAATTAGACAAAAACAAGTCTTGATTATTTGTATCAGTTCAATTATTAGTATAATTCCTTCCATGGAGTGCTAATTGAAGCATCCAAAAGCTACAATGAATTCATGAGAGGCTTACAGAGGAGAAGGGTTTAAGAAAGGAGGAAAAAGCACAAAATTTATTGGGATCATTCAAAAAAATCTAATGATGAGGATTCTGGTAGCATTAATTTCCTAAGATGAACCCTCAACCTAGCCATAGATATCATAGTGGTTTTTCAATTTCCAGAAAGCCTAAAATCTAAGTATCAGAAGTCTAAAACTAAAATATCCAAAGCTAGAATGTGATAACCTTCACAGGTTCATTTAATTCAAAAATAATTAATACTGACAAATTTCTGAATATAGTAGAGAGATACTCCAAGGATTGATCTGACTGAATATTAAAAATTAATGACTATTAGTGAATAAATAGGCTGACATGAATTTTATGAGTAAGATAGTATTGACTATGAGCTAAGGATAATAGGAATACAGAAAATCTTAGGAATGACTTTGATGAGAGCTTAGTTATAAAGTGAGACCTGTTTTCAAACCATACACACACCTGTCTATATAGTCTATTGTTTTGTTTTTGTTTTTGGTTTTTTGTCCATTCATGGGGTCTGAACTGTAGGCCTGGGCGCTGTCCCTCAGCTCTTTAGCTCAAGGCTAGCACTCTACCACTTGAGCCACAGCGCCACTTCTGGCTTTTTCTGCTTATGTGGTGCTGAGAAATAGAACCAGGGCCACATGCATGCGAGGCAAATGCTCTACCACTGAGCCACCTTCCCAGACCCAAGTCTTTTTTTTATAGTGTATGTTCACTATAGATAATTTGCAATCATATTAATATATCTCTATTTATATATCATTAACCAATAAAATGCATAAAATTAAATCTTGTTTCTTATTTCTGAAATCTTATTTCTTCTATTCATACTCAGTAAATTTCAACATCTAAATTTCTAAATGATCACAATAATTTGATTAATAGTGGGATTTTTATCAATGTGTTCTTCCTTTATATTGTACAGATTCTAAAGTTTCCAAATAGAATTATATTGGTCTGATTATTCCACAGAATATTCCCTAAGTCTTAAACAATTCACTGCTATTTGAATTTCAGTTTTCCCTTTCAAATAAAATGGAAGTCATAATGAAGTATTTGAGTAAAGAGCAAATACATAGAATAAGATAGTAGCTTTCAAACATTTTTTTTGTCAGTCATGGGTCCTGAGCTCTGGGCCTGGGCACTGTCCCTCAGCTCTTCAGCTCAAGGCTAGCACTCTGCCACTTGAGCCACAGCAACACTTCTGGTTTTTTTCTGCTTATGTGGTGCTGAGAAATCGAACCCAGGGCCTCATACATGCAAGGCAAGCACTCTACCATTGAGCCACCTTTACATCCCTCAAAGTTATTTTTAGGTGATCCACAGTGTGAACTATATTTTATGTTGAGATCTAGCACACACACACACACACACACACACACACACACACACACACACGCACACACACATACACACACATACCTGAATAGAAGTTCATGTAAACTCTATTTAATATTCCACTATTTATCATCCTACATGCAACATACTATTTTCTATTCTATCTTGGCTACTTCATAAAAGAAAAATTTAGATTTCACCCAAATTAATTTCCATATACAATGTTAGGTTACAAACTTGGAAAGAATAGTTGTAAATTAAGGAGAAAAGACGCTGTAGTTTGGATATTTACATATGAGTCTAAAAACATCTCATCTTCCATATGATATTGTTCCATCACTCTACATTTACTATGTTGAATTGATTTAGGAACTCTGTCAATTAGATAAAATAGGGGAAAAAGTTGATAATTACTAAGTTATTGCTTAGCTAGTGTTAGTAACTAATGACCAAGTGATTGAATGTCAATGTCTGCTTTGGGGGGGGGAATTTTAACAGATTACTAGAGGTTAGTTTTCTGGTTATTTATTTATTTATCTATAATTGTGAAAATACCGTACAGAGGGGTTACAATTACATGGGCAAGGTAATGAGTACATTTGTTATCAAGCATTGTTGTCTCCTCCTTTGTTTCCACTTCCCATCTCTTCCCATACCCCCCCAAGTCAAAGTTGTAAAGTTCATTTTTCAACATAACGTCTTGTACAACTCATTGTTGCAATGGGTCCACCTATATCCCTATTTAAACAGTTTGTTTTTTCCCTTCCCTTACATGAATTATACCAACATCAAATACAGTGAAAGCAGGGAATCACAAACACCACCATACTAAAGCTACCAGCTATGTTTATTGCAGCCTTCTTTACCATAGCTAAGATACAGAACCAACCCAGATGCCCCTCAGTGGATGAATGGATCAAGAAAATGTGGTCTCTATACACAATAGAATTCTATGCCTCCATCAGAAAGAATGACATTGCCCCATTTGTTAGGAAATGGAATGACTTGGAAAAAATTCTATTAAGTTTGAAGTAAGCCAGGCCCAAAGAAACAAAGGTCCCATGGTTTCCCTTATTTGCAATAACTAGTATATGTCTGAGACAAGCAGAAATGGTCAGATAAGTTGATGTTAGTTTTCTGTTTTTTTATGAATGATATATTTTTTGGAGCAGATGACTTTTTCATTGAAACAGTGATGATCAGGGGTTACAGTTATGTAAGTAAAGCAATATATACATTTGTTTTTAGTCATTGCTACCCTATCCCTCTTTATCGAACAATTACCCCTCCCTATAACCCCCAAGTTGTAATGTTCATATACAACATAGTGTCAAGGGAGTGTCAAGGTTGCTGTGGTTCATCCATTGTCCTGCTGTTTATGTGATTCCCTTTCCCTTTCACATATTGCATTGTCTAATATGCAAAATATGAGGTACAAAAAAAAACTAAGAGAAATGAAGAAAGAAAGAGAAAACACATGAAACAATAGAGAAAAAAGAGCATACAAGGTCAGATAAGAAGTTCTTGTTTCCATAAGTTGGAGTTCATGTTGATTTACTTCATTATATATAGTCCTGTCCACTATGCTGTTGGGTTATTGACTATCTCTGTTAAGAATATCATTTACATATTCTACTTTATACAAATAAGGGAGATCATGTGACTTATTTTTCTTTGGGTCTGGCTTACTTAATATAATTTTTTTCCAAGTCTTTCCATTTCCTTATGTTATTCTCTATTTTTTTTTTTTTTTTGGTTCAGTCATGGGGCCTGAACTCTGGGCCTGGGCACTGTCCCTCAGCTCTTCAGCTCAAGGCTAGCGCTCTACCACTTGAGCCACCCCGCCACTTCCGGCTCTTTTTCTTTTTGCTTATTTGGTGCTGAGGAATTGAACCAGGGCCTCATGCATGCAAAGCAAGCACTCTACCACTGAGCCACCTTCCCAGCCCTCTTCTCTATTTTTTTAAAATCACAGTTTGTGTATATTATAGCTTAGCTATCTATACAATGCACACATTCTGTGACATTATAGGTTACCTTAGTTATTGTCTTTTTCTAATATCTATAACAAATAAACCTTTTCCCTTGTTCTTCCTATATATCTGAAGAGGCAATAAGTTTTGCTTTCAAAAAGTACTTTATATACCTGAAATAAGTAATTCTGTTTAATTGAACTTGCATTTATTATAATGCCTTTCCTGCCTTCCAATTTATATCCATGACAGAAATCTGGAATTTTCAATGGGAAAATCACAGAAAGGAAATGTTGCATGCACATATTCCCTCTTCTCCTCTTTTGGTGTTTGGCCTATAGCTGGCTAGCTTGCATGCAAAGGAGATATTTCTGAGCTGGAAACATTCTAACTTTAAACTTTTGAGCTATTGAACACTTCCCAAAATTTTCTTTATGTTTTTAAGGATGTATGTTGCAGATTAAGGATACAGATTAATGAAAATAATCAACAGATAAATAAAATTCAGCCAACCCTACCTTAGGTCAGGGCTAAGATTTTAAAAATGTACACAGAAATCCTGCTATCATCTGGACAGAGAGTAAAATTTGGCAATCTAGACCATCTGATAATATAGAAACTAGTCAAGGTTAGTAGATACAAATGGCCAATAACTATGTGCAGAAAAGTTCAGCATCCTAAGCCCCAAAGGAAATGCAAATCAAAACAATAATGAAAGTTTTTTTACCCCAATCAGAAGACCCATTACCTCCCCCCTGCAAAAAAAAAAAAGAAAAAGAAAAAGATTGCTTTTGATTGTGGGAAGGTCAATTAATACAGCCACTATGGAAAACATTATGGACTTTTTCTAAAAACAAACAAATATATTACCATATGACATTGATATGCCTCTCCTTGGCATGTATCCATTGAGCTGACAAATAGTTTTTGTCCTCATATGGTGAAAGGGTCAAACAAGGTCCCTCTTTTAAAGATGACTCATCCTCTTCATGAAGCTCCAACCTCATGACCTAGTCTCCCCATGATGGCTCCACCCTTAATGCCAGTACATTGGAGATTAGATGTAAACACATGAACTTTGGAGGCCCCAAGCATTCCTAGCACATCATTCATTTCTTGAGCCCCTTCTTTGTCTAAATGTTATTATCATCCATTATTACCCAAATTTTAGAGTCAGTATTAACATTGCTTTTTAGTTTACATGTAAGATCTAAACTCTTCCCCACTGACTTTATGAACAAATATGGAACATTACTATTATATACAGCAGAAATTATTTTTCACACTTTGCATATGTTAATCGTATATACAGAAAACATGATAGTGAGTGGGTTATTAAATTTTACATCATGAAAATTGCATGATCACTTGTTTAAATACATCAGATACTGGGTGTCTAACTTTTTTAAAAATGAAAAGTCTAATGTTCATAACCTGAACTATATAATTTTTACTGCCATGTCCCATATCCTTCTATTGCTTTAAGTCCTGTAGGAGAACATAAGATTACACCCTCTCCTGACTGTACTATGACTCTTAATACCCTTGTTGCTACAGATTTCCTTAAATTACATCTTTTTTATAGGGCTCCCTAATCGATTTGAACTGTTCTCTGTCATTTTCAAATTATGTCCAAGACCATTAGATAGGTTCACCTTTTAAAGATCTTAATCTTTCCCACTAACAATAGAAACTGATTTAGATGACATCAAATGAAATCTATATAAAATCTATATCTATAAAATTTATATTAAAATCTATATAAACACACACATACACACACACACACACACACACACACACACACACACACACACACAGTTTAACAGACACAACACAGAGGAACTCAATAAAGTAAATGAGAAACAGGCAGGGAGGAACCAGAAAGTGGGAGACTCCTGACCCAGCCACACAGGAGCCTTCACACTGAAGCTCTGGTAATCAAGGGCCTTTTCCAACAGGCATATGGCCCACGTGCCCCCTTGCTCAGCACTCAGATTCCTGGATGATGGAGTTAGGTGGTCAAGTTTGGGTTGCATGCCCAATTCTTAGCACAGGTTGGGAAGAGAGGGAAGAAAAACAACTTCATTGATAGACTTAACTGGACCACATGGTAAAAGGAGTGGAATGTCCTAAAAAAAAAATCACTCTACTCCCTACACACAAAAGCAGAGGCCCTAAAGAAAGGTCTGTGTGTAACTGCTTCTATTCACCTGCAGCTCTCTTCATTGCTATCATCAACTCTCTCTGCTGCCCATTCAGCCCTGCAACTTTTTCCATACTTCATAATGCTCTGAGTAAGTCTTTCCAGACACTGCTACTTTGGGAGCTATTTATTCTTATATGTTTTATCTTAACAACAACAGCTAAAACCTTCCTATCTGGATAGTCCCTACCCATTGTTACCATTTCAAGACCTTGACAGACATTTCAAGACCTTGATTTTCTCCCTTTCTTCCTTGTCTTGGCATTTCCTTTTCAAAGTCAGCTGTAGTTATTCCAAGTCTACCTGTTCCTTCTTGACTATAATGTGAGTGCTTTGATGGCAAATGTCAGCATGTACTCATCTAAGTGTCTAATAGAGGTCACAGGTTCTTGTGCATTGCAATGGACAATCTATATGGATATAACCATTTTTCTTAGTGTTTTTTCTTATTGACTCAGCATTGTGTTTAATCCATAATTCAACTTTTTCAGTTATCCCTGGCTTTATTGCGGTATATCTGAGGGGAAGCTATACGATGTATTCAAAATTATTAACTTATGCATTGTAAGTAATGAACAAATGTGTTGATGCACCTTTGATAAATTTTAGAAGCAATCTAACAGAGTATTTGGAAGGAAAGGATAAGCTCACCAAAATGACAAGGAAGGGAACAAAAGCTAAAAGTGGATAGGCATTTTTAAAAAGTTAGTCCTCAAAATACAGATGTGAGGTGGCCAAAACAATTCCCATTTTACACAGAAGGAAACTGAGGGTGACATGGGGTTAATTCTTATAGGTAATAAAATTTGGATCTAGGCTTTGTCAAACATTAAAATTATTTTTCTACTAATTGACAGTTACAATGCAAAACAATGCACACATAGTATTGTTTAAAAATTCAATAATGCAGTAGGTGTTGTAATAAAAAGAGCAGTTCTCTTCTCCAGCCTTCACAATCCTTGAGGCAGCCATTCACAATCATCTCTCTTTTTGTTACTCCAGTGGTTACCTTCTTTTCTCTAGGTAATATTCATATTTTACTCCCTTGATGGATTATGAACGCTGTATAGCCATTCTTCTTAGTAACCAGAAGTAACCATTCTTACACAAAGGAATAAGAAAGAGCTAAAAAATTTCTAAAGACGTGAAAGAAGAATATGAATTCACGTAGCATATATCCCAGTAGGAAAATAATACTGGAAGAGGACATATAGTTGTCTAAGCAACATAAAAAAATTTAAACACTAGTGTTAATCAAGAAAGCTCTTAATGAAGTCTCATTTTCAACCATTAGACTAGATTCAAGAAAATGAACCCTTGGTTGCAGTGTTGTAAAGTAATGCTGATTAGCAATCTACACAGAAGGTCAACTTGATAACATCTGCTAAACCAAACCAAAACCTAAATGTCCATACCCACTGTCACTAGTACCTCATTCCTGTAATATTAACTCTTCAAGAGACAGGGATCCAAAGGACCATAGCTCAAGGCAGGCACAGGCAGAAAAGCTTGTTAGACTCTATCTGCAAAGTAACCAGCAAAAGCCAGGCTGGAATTGTGGCTCAAGTGATAAAGAGCATCAGATGAGTAAGTGTGAGGCCTGCACCTCAAGCAAACGTGAGTTCAAATATCATTAATACTCTTCAAAAGAGCAAATAAATAAAAACAAAAATATTTACCTGCCCTACTCCCTAGTGTTCCAAATATATATATCCTCAAGTGCAGCACTGGCACGTAGACCTAAGGGGATATGTAGAAAGGGGAAAACTGGGACTATGTCAATGCCCATCTTCTGCAAACTACTTCTTCCTTCATAGTCGTTGCTCCTATATCATTTGGTTATATTTCTCTTGTTTGATGTTGAGACATTGTGGGTCAATTTTGGATATTAATATTTCACAACTATTTCAGCTGAGCTACTTCTGTGTAATGTTTCTATGTTTTTTCTACAAATCTAATATTTTCTATCCATTTAAATCTTGTTTAATTAACCAAATGTTTTAAGTTTATAAACTTTAGGTAGTTATACAAAGGAATTGTCATTCAGCATAGCACTTTATGAATATAAGGTGTACTGGTGCTTTATATTTCACTTCTGGGATTGTCTTTCTTACCTCAAATCCTTAAATCAGTTCCACATTTTGTTTTTCATTATGTTTTTCCGTGTGTGTGTGTGTGTGTGTGTGTGTGTGTGTGTGTGTGTGTGTGTGTGTGTGTGTGTGTGTACCAGTCCTTGGACTTGAACTCAAGGTTTGGGTGCTGTCCCTGAGCTTTGTTTTACTCAAGACTAGTGCTTTACCAATTGAGGCACAGTTCTACTTCCAGCTTTCTGGTGGTTAATTGAAATAAGAATCACATGGACTTTCCTGCCTAGGCTGGCTTCACACTGTGATCCTCAGATCTCAGCCTCCTGAGTAGCTAAAATTACATGCGTGTGTGAGACACTGGCACCTGGCTTCATGGTTTGCTTAGGAAGTTTTTTTTGTTTAAATTCCCTTTAAGTAGTTGTACCAAGGGATTTCAATTCAGCAGGCATCTTGATACAATGCATCTTGATCAATATTACCTCTTTCATCATGCTCTACCATTCTTTTGATTTTTCAACTCTTCAAAATTATTGTTTGCATAATATTTATCATAAAAGGAAACATTCTGTTTAACATCCTTTCTCACCTTTTCTACACCTCCAACCACTTTTTCCAAATTATGTCTTATTGAATATGTTTGAAATTCGTACCACAATTGCTTTTACACATTTGCCCTGGCTTTGCTGATTGCTTCCTTTTCTTCCTTGTAGTGAGAGGAAAAGTGAACTTCCATGAAACCTTTGTTTCCAGCCCTGTTTAATGTGATCACCCTGCTTCTTTCAAATGCTTTCACATATGCTTTCATACCCTCCATATTTGTCCTCCAAGAATTGGAATATTCTGGAACTCAGCTGGGTTTGTCTCGCTGACCTTCAAGTATTCTAGATGTCAGCTCTTCCTACCCTTCTCTTCTCTGTTTCCTCCTGGAAGACAGAATTCAACCAAAAATGTATTTTGTCTTAAAATAAGAATATATAGCATTTACAATCCTTATAGTTGCACATGTTATATTGGTACAGCACAGTGGGGAGAGAAATACATGTGTATGTAGACCACTATCTTTAAAAAAATCTACAACACACCATTTGCACTTGTCACTGTGGTATCCTGAGGCCAAGTGAATTTATTTGCATTCTTTCTGAAAAAGAAGAACATGAGAAAGGCAATTTATTTGTGCATTTAAATAAAATGTCTTCATGTTTCAACTACTTGAGCTCAGATTGTCCTTCATTAGCATGATGGAATGATTTTCCTTAAGTATATGCTTAGATATGTTAATTAGGATTCCATTAGACTCGGTCTGTCAACACTACTTATTTGAAATTTCTCCAATGTCTTAACATTGACCCAAGCCATATATCTTTTAATGACCATTCCTATGGCCACATGAAAAAGTAAGCATAGTTAATATAAAGTATAGGTATGTATATAAAGGATTCAATCTGTATTTTTAAACTAATGTTTCTCATCTTTTCATATGCTCTCTATCCATCTGCTTTAATTTTGTTGCAGGGAGGGAGGTACTGAGACCCTGACTAATTCAGGTGGGATAGGAAGATAAATAATTCCACTCACTCTGGAGCTGCTACACTTTTGGTAGATTTCAAAGTAATCCACATTCATATAAAACTCCACAAATACCTCTAAATGACTCTTACAATGTGTCAAAATTTCAAATTTGCCTTTCCTTCAGAAAAGGAGTAGCAACTTGCTTTGTTCTTTTATTCACTCTGAGACCTGTGTGTTAATATGTGAATTTAAGATAAAAGAAAGTATAGAGCGATTGCATGCAGAGTGAAAAGTGAGAAAGTGAAAGATCAGATTGGCCATGCTGCTAGCCTGGACCTGTCTCAGGTAATGGCTTCGGACTCAACCTCCATGCTAAAGTGGAAAGGAGAGGGACAGATTGAAGTTGAGAGAGCATAGGAGAATATAAACAAACTTTTTTTTTTTTTTTGCTCATTCCAGGTTACAAATCAGGACCACCCATCTCAGATTATCTCTATTCTTTCTGTAGACTTTTATGTATTTTTAAATATTTTTGACTAATTTTTTCTTCTTCATTCTTCAGGAATATGATCCCAATGGAGCACTCCTTGTTCCCACTACCCCAAAGAAAAGAGAAGTAAATACCAACACATTGATGTTGGTAACTATTTTACTTCTCAAAGGGAGATTTATTTTGTCCTTATCCACTTGTCTTGATAAACACAAATTACCTGAGGATTAGTATTTTTCAAGTAATCAACATTGATTTCTGACAGTTCTGAAGGTCAGGAAGACCCAAATCAAGGCACCATTGGACTGAGCATCTCAGTTTTCATTGATGTTTTCTTGTAGCTGCATCCTCAATAGCTGACAGGTGAATGCTGTTCCCTTACATGCTCAAATATTGGAGCCCAAATATACTACCAACAAGCTGATTCCTGTCAGCCCTTTTTAGAAAGCAGAGTCCACTCAAGAAAGCTAACCCTCAGATAATGTGATGTGAGGAAAATGAACCCTTAGATATGTATTTTAGTGTCTTTTTCTTTCATGCATGTGTTTCTAACGCATTTATAAGATTATCTCTTTGTTGCTTTGTATGTCCCTCCCCCACAGTATAACCCCTGCTTTCACTATATTTCATGTCAGTATAACTTGTGGAGGAGATGGGGAAAAACCAGTTGTTTAAGGATACAGGTGGACCTGTTGCAACAAGTCGTCATGTCCAAAATGAGCTTTACAACGTCGGTGGGGGGGGGGGGGGGAAGGAGAAGGATTGGGATTGGGGGGGAGGGGGGAGGCTGGGAAGGGATGTGAAGGGTAAACAAAGGAGGAGGCTGCA
Organism: Dipodomys spectabilis; assembly: GCF_019054845.1. Classification (NCBI taxonomy): domain Eukaryota; kingdom Metazoa; phylum Chordata; class Mammalia; order Rodentia; family Heteromyidae; genus Dipodomys; species Dipodomys spectabilis. The sequence continues at coordinate 14,770,252 of NW_024870703.1, read as the reverse complement.
ATGCTTGGTAAGAACTGTACGCATTATCCTGCCCATGTAATTGTAACCCCTCTGTACAGTATGTTCACAAATAAAATTAAATTTTTTAAAAAAAAGGAAAGCTAACCCTCATGATTAAGTAAATCACTTCCCCCAAACCCTCCTGTAACCACAATGATAGGATTAAGTTTCAATTTGAATTTGGAATGAACATTTATAAGCCAGGATATTCTCTAATTTACAAACATATGTTTTTGTGGAATAAAATGGAGAGTCCAGAAATAAACTCGTAAGTGTATATAGTCAAATCATTTTTTGACAAGGGTGCCAAGAAAAGTAAGTGGGGGAAATGGTAGTATTTTCAACAACTAGTGTTGGCAAACTAAACATCTACATATAAAAAAATAAAACTTGGTACTTATGTTGATATATGTTAAAATTAACCCAGTCTGTATTGGATTAATGTGTAAGAGATAATACCTTAAAACTCTTAGAAGTAAGCATGACATCATATTGGGCAATAATATCTTCAATAGGATACTGAAAACACAGGTAAGAAAAGATAGAAGAGCCAGGCACCAGTGGCTCACACCTGTATTCTTAGCTACTCAGAAGGCTGAGATCTGAGGATCATGGTTCAAAGCCATCCCGGGCAGGGAAGTCTGTGAGACTCTGTCTCCAAAAAACCACCAGAAAACTGGAAGTGGTGCTATGGCTTAAGTGGTAGAGTGCTAGCCTTGAGCTGAATTGCTGAGAGACAGCTCCTAAGCCCAGAGTTCAAATCTTATGTCCAGTAATAAAAAAGTAAAGAAAAGATAGAAGATAGATAATTAGATTTCACCAAAAGTAAAAACCTACATGTACCAAAGGGCAGTCCAATAAAACTAAAAGAATGACACACAATATTGTAGAAAAATATAAATGCCATGGTAAGAGATTAAAACTCAGGAAATGTCATGCACTTCTACAACCCAACAATAGCAATAACCAAAAAAATATTGAATAAATGGGCAAAAGACTGAAATAGCTATTTCTTATAGAAGAAATCCATAGGAAAATAATGGAATGATGCACAAAACCATGGATCATTAAGTAAGCAGAATTCCAAACCTCAAGGAGATACTCCTCAGACCCACCAGAGCAGTTATTATTGACACATAAAGTAAGGATTGCTAAGGATGGAGACAAATTGAAACCTATCTGTGTGGCTGATAGGAATTTAAAATAGCACAGCTGCTATGAGAACTATATGGAAATCACTTGAAAAATTAAATATAGTATTATATAGGATCCAGTGGGCTCACCTGTCGGTATAAACCCAGAAGTGAAACAAAAACTGACAGATATTAGTGTGTTTACAGCACACTAATCAAAACACAAGAGCAACCCAAGTGTCCACGGATAGGCGAAGTGTTCATTATGACAGTTACATTACAACATGAATGTTCTTAATGGTACAAAACTGTTCTGAAAAAAAACTGAAAATGTGATTTTGGCTACATATGCTTTCACACTCTGAAGTGTATATGTTAATAAAAAATACATACTTTAGAACTGTCATACAATTATGTTTTACATAGACATCTGGAAATCAGGAATGCTTACTTTATCAAATCTAATTTAGATTGAGGTAGGATGATAGATTACTGGGCCTTCTTACATAATCATTCAAAAATACTTCTTCAGAACTATGATATGCCAGGGAAAGAGCTATTTGAAAAATCTGATATCATCCCAGTTCTGATTCAGAATGAAGGAGGAAAGAAGAAAAAATCAATGCCCCAAATCCATTTCTAAATGTGTAACAGACAGGTTAGCAGCTGTACATGTACATGTATTAAAATCTTTATCTTAAGTCACAAGTACTTTCAGACCACTTACTTGATTGTCTTTCCAAAGAGTGGTGATGATAATCACAGGATTCAAAGGGTTTTGGTCATTTTTCTTTCATAAGAATGAAGTCTGTTCAAATGATAAAGACTTAGTACAACATGAAACTAAAAACCAAAATTAAAGGCATATATTTAAATCTTTATCCCAGCACAGGCCTTATTTAATCTCAGAGATGAAGAGAAATATAGCTTCCTTAATTTGTCTCCTCTCATTAGACAACTGCCATTACAGGAACCTCTAGGGACAGAAATTAGGCTAATGGTAAGAAGAGGAGAAATCAGGTACAGAGAGTTCTTACATAACTCATAAAAGGTAATGGAAAGATGAATAGTGGTAGATTTTCTCTGGTGAGATATCTTCAAATCTTCCTTAGAGACTCTTCTGCTTATACCTTGATCTTACATTGCTAAGATTCGAGAATTTAGAGAAATTCCTTTCTTTTCCGTATAAATTATTCCGTTTCAGGTAAACTGTTAAGACAGCATAAATGAACTGAGAAAGTAGGTGTGAATCTTTTATCTTGTTTTACTGACATTACTCTTTTCTAACAATTTAACTTTGATGGTGTATTATGTTTATTTTTATTTTTCCTACCTATTTTCCTTTTCCATTATCCAGTTTTTTTTCAATACTGAAAATCATACACAGAGATCCATGCATACTAGTCAAACATTTTGCTACTGGTATTACACTCTGAATACTTTTGTATTTTATTTTTGAGAAAGGATCTCCTTAGCTCTGCCTGGACTGGACTCAAGCTCTCGATCTCCAGCCTTCACCATATAAATGGCTAGAATTAAGCACCAGAGCTACCATGACCATCCATGACCAACCTATTTTATTTCTCTCATTGTAATTTGTCTCATGGTAACCTTCGGAGGATTATATTATTTTTATTTACTTTGATGATCGACAGGAATCCAGTAAAAGGAAAAGTACTGTAGCTCAAACTGAGGTGGGTTAAAGAAAAATCTATTAGATGCAACACTCTGCTATTATATGTAGCTCTTCTTTTTAGTTTTTCACTGTTGGAAAGAAAAGTTAGACAATGCTAGAACTACTTGACAAGGATTCTAGCACAATGCTGCCCTCATGTTCCATTACATGATCAGAACTTTTAGCACAGGAGAGTGCAGTATTGAGGTAGAGGATGAATAAGTATTTTCTGACAGGACCCCAGAGAAAATCAAGAATATACAGTGGGGGAAAAATAAGAAAATTTCAAGACTTCTATCAAATTCTTTACATTTTCTAGATTACCCACCTGTCTATTACATTTACTAAATTCAGTAGTTAAGATTTACATAGGAAAAAAAAATCATGCTAAATGAAAACTGCTCTGTCTGGTGTCCTTTTTCTTCACATGTGAATACATGGTAAAGCTACAAAGTGTACTCTCTGGAGCCAGTAAGAAGTTAGCTGTGGCTTCTCCAAATGACAGGTGCAGGGACTTGGAGGAAATAGCTCTTGATGCACATTCCACACAAGCCCCAGCCTCTGTCTTTCTAGCCAGGATCCTGGTCATTCTCACACACCTGTGGAGTCCTTATTTCAGGTTAATTGTCGTTGTGAAGGCCTAGTGACAAGAACACTTCTTTTAAGAGTAAGGAGACCTAGCTTTTAAGCATGGGCACAGGGTTAGCTTCAGCATTTAAATCTCGGGCCCCCAGACTCCTTTGTGATGTGAATATTGTAACAAGATGAACTGGACATTTCCAGAAAGCTGTGAGGAAGGCACTGTGGTGTTTCTTCCTCTGTGTGCTGTCCCTCATCTTCGCTGTAAACAGAACTGGAGCTCTCCACTCAAGGCCTTTTTCCACTTCCTTCAATCATAGTGGCCAACCTTTGTGGGAGGCAGCAGTGAGCTGGTCACCTTTATTCCTCTGTGACAATAACAGGATCATAAAATGCTTTCCTTGTAGCCTGGCGTGCTGTTAGAAGCTGCGGTGAGCATTTGAACCATGTAACCAGAGGTTTCTATTATCTTAAGTGACATTTTGCTTCATTGGTGTCAGCAGAGCTTGTCACCAAGTTGCACAGACCCACACCTGTTTCCCCCAGATCTATTCTAGACATTCATGCAATTTTACTCTCTACTGAAGCTCATTTCAGGAAGCAGATAACCCGTGTCCTACTCTGTGGTTACACAAATCACCTCTTCAATCCAATCAGACAGATTCAGGTACTCACGGACAGAAAGCTTTTACTCTGATGAGATGAGAATATTGGAGCAGCATTTTGGGCAGGTGGGGGGAATGACACACTTAACATGTCTATAAATCCCATGCATAGAGATGGGTGTGATACTTTTTATAAGTGCCCTTTATCAGTGGCACAGTCTCATATCCAGGGTAAATACTTACCCTTAAAATCTTTTAAGTCAGGTGCTGGTGGCTCACACCTGTAATCTTAGGGAGCTATGTAGGAGGCTCAGATCTGAGAACCACAGTTCGAAGCCAGCCTGTGCAGGAAAAACCCTGTGAGGTTCTTATCTCTAAGTAACCAGCAACAAGCCAGAAATAGTTGAGGTGTGCCTTAAGTGTGAGAGCATTAGCCTTGAGAAAAGAAGCTAAGGAACAAAGCTAGCCCCTTAGTTCAAGCCCCACTACTGGGGACAAGAAAATTTATTAATTTAATTAAATTAAAAACTTCTTTTCGATTTATTGCAGAAGTACCAATGAAAATAGGAATTAAAACATCAAAAGAAGTGGAGAGGAAATTCGGTGTGTCTTGTAGTTAAAATATCCCAGAATTTCAAGTCAGGATGTCCTATTTGTGACCATCCAAAAACCTTTGAATTATCTTTCCTGCTGAAACAAACCACCTTAACTCTATAACCCTGCATCTGTTGGCTGAATGTAGTGGGTTTATTGTGTACCTTTGAAAACTACTTCTGTTGGAATGAATAATCCTTTTGGTTCCTATGCTGACATAGCTTATCTTTCAAGAGCTTCAAGATTTCTCACAGCAAAAGAAAGCTAGTTCCTTTGAAATTTGACTAAGAAATATCCCAATGCTTTTATAGATTATCAAACAAAAACACACACATATGTGAAATACCTTCCTAAAATTTATATAAAAGGAAACTCTACACTGGAAAAGGAGAGGTTAATTTCTATTTGGAGTCACACAGACAAGCACAAAAATAAAACTAATTTTTTGTGTTTTAGATCAAATTACTAGAAATTTATGGACAACCATGTTAGGAATATAAGTCATACTTCTTGATCCAATTTTTCTATCACTATATGCTCTTTAATAGTTATGTGATTAAACATAGGCAGTCACTAAAACTATCATAGCATATGTTTTAATTCTATAGTTAATGAAATATTTGTGATATACATATACTAAAATGCAACTACAGAGACTTCTGGATGGTCCTTTATACTTAACTAAATATATGCATATTATAAATTATTAGATAAGATACATAAATGTTTGGAAAGATATTTTGTGATTATTTTTACAGGAGAAGAGTGACCTTTTACTTTTCCATGTTGTTTAAATGTACAACAAACATATTTTCATAAAAATAATATATATAAACAATTACATTTTTCTTATATCTCTGGCACAAAGAAGTTATTTTCCATTTTGTTTCAGGATATTGTGTACACAAACTGAAGTATATCTAAATAAATAGCAGCATTTGACTCTGAAATTTGAGAAACTGAGATTATTTAAACAATAAGAAACCTGGAACCCAGTAATTAAGGTACCTACCTGTGATAGTTCATTTAATTATGTGTGGTACATAGTAGATGTGCAGTGCATGGTTTTGAATGAATGTATATCATGATATTATCAAATTATAATTTATATATCTATGTGCATATATTATATGCTAATGATGTACTATTATATCATTGTACATTTACATATCATATATATGTAAATATACACATATATGCATTCACACAGACACATTCATACACTATACCATTAACCTTCAGGTCAAATCAAGATGTTAAACTTCAGTCCCTTTTGACAGATGAGCAGCCCGACACAGCTGTTTTTTGTCACAGAGAAGAAAAATCCTCAAGTTTACTACTGAGTGCTTTTGTGATGAGTTTAGAAAGAAAAGTGATTTCTGTCCATAGCTTAGGCCACAAGACAGCCACAAAGTCTCAAAGAAAAGTTTCTATTATTTTATTAATTTTTAAAATTAATTAATTTTAGTATGCTACACAATATTTATTGTAGGATGTTTAGACACCTACAATTATTTTTTTAAATCCTCTACCCTAATATGGAGAAAATTATTCAAAACATTTTGGTTTTCTTTATATTTAGCCTTTTCTCTTATGTTTGTATTTCTGTGGTATGTGTACATATGTTTTATGTTAAGAATTATATGATAAAATAGACCCTGTAGTGCTCCTGTTCCAATTGCCAAAAAATACCTGAGCAAATACATACATGAACCATGTTAAATGTTTTTAATTTATTTGGTAATTTATTTCATTTATGTACTTTTATTTATGTAAACTGCAGTAGATTTCCCTTCAATTTGTGGAAGGCTACCACTTCTTGGATTGATTGCTGAAGTTATTCAAGATGGATTCTCAAGAGTACTTCTTGAATCCATATGTAAGAAATCTTCTAAAACCAACCCAGATCCATTTATGTATGAAGAAATTTCACAGGAAAGTAAAGAGCATTGGATAAAAGGGAGAGTTGTTGCTAACTTTCATATGGTTAAATATTTTTCCTTTAAAGTAGCTAAGAAGAATAAGGTCTTGGCCATTTTGCTTTCCTTCTTTCAAACCTCATCAGGTAGTCAAGAACTTGGGCAATCTGAATTGTCAGATCTAACCACCTGTTTTGACCTTATTGTCTGAGAATGAGTCACTTTAGCCAAGTGAATATATTTGAAAGAAGAATGCCTTACAAAGAATCCATTCCCACACCTGAAGCAGAGCCAAAGATTGAAACAATTATTCAGTTTAGGAAAAGACACATAAAGGCTTTGTATATCAGCCAAGCAGAAAATGAACACATGCAAAATTGAAAGCATCAATTTTCGCCACAATACAGCTATCTTGTTTTTTAAGTCTGATTGTTAAATGACAAAAGATAGGAAGTGACTAAAGGCCACTTATCTATCCCACTTGGTTCAGATTGACCAGTGTCAAAACTTTTTGCCTCACTTCTGGGTTACTTGGATGAAGAAACCAAGATCTTCAGAGCTCTCAATTATTCCTCCTAATCTAGTGTGTTAGGGATTAAATATTGGTGCAACCTTGTGAATGACTTGGGAGTGGCTTTCAGTAAAATCCACCCTCAGTTTGATTGCCTTCTTCCTTGGTCATTTGTCTAAATTCATTTGCTTTCTTATCTATTCCTATTACTACTCCTACTACTATTATTATTTCCATCCTTAGTTTCCCATGACTTCATGTTTCTCCTGGAGATTTATTTCTGTGCATTGCACCACACTATCATTTTGTGTTATTCACTACCATTTAAAAAAAAAATCATGTAGTTTCTGTTATTATTTGGTTTCTTGATAATGGCTGTTCTAATGGAGTGAGGTGGAATTCTTTTATGGACAGAGAGCTTGAACATTTCTTCATGTGTCTATTGACTATTCTTATTTCCTCGCTAGAGAAGTCTTTTTTAAAAATTCTTTAGGGTAGTAGTTTCTTTGAGGATTTGTTATGGGAGGATTTAGCTTTTTGAGCTCTATGTATATATTTGATATGAGGCCCTTGTCTATTGTATAGCTAGTGAAGATCTTCTCCTTATCTTAGGGCTTTCTATTGATCTTGCTTGCTTTGTCCTTTGCCATGCAGAAACTCTACAGTTTAATGTAATCCCATTTATCCAGCCTTTCTTTTATTTGTTGTGTTTCTGGATCTTTATTTAGGAAGTTTTGACCTGTGCCAAGGAGCCCTAGTGTATCCCCTATCTCTTCCTTTAATATTTCCAAGGTATCTGCTCTTACCTCAATGTCCTTGGACTATTTGGAGTTGATTCTGGTGCATGGTGATATATAAGGAGCTCTTGGGGACATGGCCAAAAGGGAATATTACTACACTATTAGTGGGAATGTAAACTGTGTCAACCACTCTGGAAAGAACTATGGAGATTCCTCAAAAGACTAAACATAGAGCCCCCCTATGATCCAGAAATCCCATTCCTGGGAATTTACCCAAATAATTAGAAACAAGGCCACACTAAAGCTACCAGCACAACTATGTTCATTGCAGCATTATTTACCATAGCTAAGATATGGAATCAACCCAGATACCCCCCAGTAGATGAATGTGGTATACATATACAATGGAATTTTATGCTTCCATCAGAAAGAATGACATCACCCATTCGTAAGGAAATGGAAAGGCTTGGAAAAATCATATTAAGTGAAGTATGTAAGACCCAAAGAAACATAGGCTCCATGGTCTCCCTCATTTGTAATAAATAGTATATGTCTAGGATAGTCCTATCAGAGAATCACAATAGCTCAATAGCTGTGTACATGTGACAACATTAAAATGATACTAATTGAAATGAACTCCAAGATATGGAAACAAGAGGGTTTGGGGGTGTGTTTTTTATGTAGAATATAAAGTTATTTGTTTTTTCTTTCTCCTCCCCCCTTTTGGTTGATCACCTATTGTTACTGTTTGGTTTTGTTTTTTGTTTGTTTGTTTTTGTGTTTGTGTGTATGTGTGTTTTTTTTAACTTTGGTACCCTGTGTCTTGTATATATGTTTATCTGATTGGGGAAAGGGGGAATAACAAAATTGTGAGACAAAAGAAAAAAAAGTGAACCAGTACAACAATGATACTCACAAGACACTATGTTGGAAATGATCTTTATAACTTGGGGAGGAGAGGAGTCAAGTGGGGGAGGTAAAGTGGGAGAAAATGAGGGAGGGAGTAACAATGTTCAACAAGAAATGTACTCATTACCTTACTTATCTAACTGTAACCCCTCTGTACATTACCTTCACAATAAAATAAAAGCAATTTTTAAAAATCATGTAGTTTGTGGTAAGTATAGGTATTACATTGAAACATGTTATCTGACAGGTTAGAAATTTTTCATTTTACTGGGACTTAGGATGAAGTTGAGATTTTTAAAATCTTAGGTCAATAGGGTTAAGTGCTCATTAGGTATTAAAGATGGATAGCAAGAGGCAAATTTGGTCCAGGTGGACTTCTTATTGCCTGTAAAACACACCCCTTTTTGAGATTCAATGAATTAAACTTGTTGCTTGATAAACCTAAGCAATGTCACATTCTTTCCTGGGTATTCTGAGATTGAAATATACTGTCATTGTTCTGTCAGGCACATTCCTCATACCTTCTTCTCTCCCTTGATTTTATTAATCATGGCAATATTGCCTTCTGTCAAAGTTCAGCGAACAAGGAGTTTCTTTGGCTTCAGCTCTACTTAAATTCCTATATTTTACTTTTCTGCCTGTATGAACAAAGATAAGCAAGAACCCTCCCCCCGTTCTCCTGCACATAAAAATATGAAAACCAAAATGGCAGCACCAAATGCCTATGTATGGCATTTATTTGATTCAACAAATGTCATGAGAGGCATACTCAGAGGGGGAAAAACACTCTGAACTTTGCCTTAAAATAGACTAACGTTTGTTATAGTTTTGTTTATTTACCAGTCATGGGAACTTTACTAAGAGGGCTGGTCTTGAAAAATTAATCCTCTGAACTTTCATCACCTTTAATGCATGAGTAATTATATTTACCTTGCAATGTGATTGCTGGGATTTAATCATGTGTATGAAGTGCTTAATGATGTAAAAACTCTATGCTTAGGGAGTGATAGTTACTAATGCTATTGGCAGAGTAGTGGACTACATGTTCAAGAGTTAGAGGTCAATCTGATAGACTTACTGGAATGCCTTCAAGATGCTTGTGGGATAGAAATGAATTAAACTGGTGAAGAAATAGCAATGATTCTGCATATAAGAATCTCAGTGAAGAAAGCAGAGACATCTATGTGTAGATACACCTTGGATAAGAGAGTTTAAACCTAGGGAGATGGGGGCACATTTGAACATAGAAGCATTGTCCAGCCCAGTTGGAGAGATGCTGGCCTAGAGATGGAGCAGGGCCACTGTGGGGACCCTTTAGTTCTATCTTTATTTCTTCACTTTGTTGATGTTAGGGGAATGAATCCCAAGATAAGTATTCAAGTGTTTTTTTTTTCTTTCATGCAATTGTTTCTAACATTTTTTATAAGATAATTTCTATGTTGCTCTGTATGTCCCTCCCCCATGGTATAACCCCTGCTTTCACTGTATTTGATATTGGTATAATTTGTGGAGGAGAAGGGCAAAAAAAAAATGGTTTAACTAGGGATACAGGTGAACCCATTGCAACAACGAGATGTACAAGTCATTATGTTGAAAAACGAACTTCACAACTTTGGTGGGTGGGGGGAGGAACGGGTGGGGGAAGGTGGGCGAGTATGGGAAGGGAGGAGAAGGGGAAACAAAGAGGAGGCAACAATGCTTGATAAGAAATGTACTCATTATCTTGCTCATGTAATTGTAACCCCTCTGTACAGTATTCTCACAATAAAAAATAAAAATAAAAAAAAGAAAAGTTAAACATGTGAGAAATATATGTGATTATGTGTAGGCATGGCTTCTCCACATTAAAATTACCATAATGATAGAAAGTGGCCTCTTTCCAGAAAGGTCTGAAGTAACTATGCTTCATATTAGCATAATCCATTTCACTCGTGGTATTGGTATTTCCTCTGTAAAGGACATGTGTTGAACAATAGAATTTGGTGTCTTGGAATCACATCTCGACCAAAGAAATAAAGGAATAATGTTATTCTTACATCAGACAGGTTGGATTAGATTCTTGGTTTCCCAGTTTATTAACTGTGTGTCTTTGATACAATTCTTTCCTTTTGTAAAACACAGTTTCTTCATTGGTTCACTTAAAAATATGTAATAGCCTGGTGCCAGTGGCTCATGCCTATAATCCTAGCTACTCAAGAGGCTGATATCTGGGGATCACAGTTCAAAGCCAGCCCAGGCAAGAAAGTCTGTGAGACTCTGATCTCCAATTAACCACCAGAAAACTGGAAGTGTCACTGTGGCTCAAATGGTAGAGTGTTTGCCGTGACCTGAAGAGCTCAGGGACAGCTCCCAGGCCCAGAGTTCAAGCCCCATAACTGACAAAAAAATATAAAAGAATAAGTTAGTGTAAGTAAGTTACTTACCTCACAGAACTAGTCAAATACACGCAGACAGTACTCTATCTGGAATAGGATAAATATGAACTATTATTTCAATTACTATGTTCTGGTATGAGGAAATAGGATCACAGAGGCTGCAGGACTAATATTAGATACTGAATCCAATAGTAGATTAAAGAATTCTTAGTCAACTTCCATTTTTAACCTACTTACCATTGATAGAAACTTTCTTGCTCCCAGGATAACAAATGGTCATATATTCTCTGGACCAAATCAATGACGTTTCTGGAAGTGCTTTTTGGGAAATAAAAATACTTCTGTGCCGACTAGTTGGCAGCATATATTTACGGATCGTGCTTTTCCTCAGCCAGTAAACGAAACAGGACATATTTGTCACACAGGAGCACAGACTCAGGCGAATGGGGCTGGAGCATCATCTTGGGCCCTTGTGTAGCTGTCAGCATCATGGATCCGAAAGATGGGTAATCCACAAAGGAGTGGTGAATGTATGGGTCGTAGTGGTTCATGCACTAAATTTGGAAACTAAATTTATTTAAATTTATTTTTCTAGGGAAGTTTTGCCTTGGCAGTTTCTTAGAAACATTTTTTGGCCAATTATTTTGGTAATATAGTTCAGCCAAGCTTCCTGAATTCTCATCATTTATTTATTGGTTTAAAAAAATCAAGCAAGACTTAAAGGTTTTGTGTATGGCATTCTAGCTACCCCTACACTCTACTGACTCTTCAGTAGTGTGGTAAGCTAGAACCCTCTTGAATAGACTTTGGATCTAATGTTATTTATATTCTATGTTTCTAATGGACTTTATATTCTAAATTTCCGAGTAAGGACTGAGGTTTCCATTGGTTATGTGATGTGATGTGATGTGATGTGTGTGTGTGTGTGTGTGTGTGTGTGTGTGTGTGTGTGTGTGTGTGTGTGTGTGTGTGCTGGCACTGGTGCTCAAACTCAGGGCCTCACTCTCTCACTTGGTTTTTTCACTCAACATAAGCTCTCTACCACTTGAGCATTTTTTTTTCTGAGTTAATAATTTCACTTACTTTCCTACCTTAGTGGTCTTTGGTCCTTGATCCTCAAATTTCAGTCTCCAGAGTAGGTTGCATTATAGATGTGAGCCACAAGTTCCAGTGATTTTTAATATCTGGATATCTACGTGCATACAACCTTTTTTTTATACTGTGATATTAAAAGGTCTATAGAAGTGTTATCTGATTTCATCCCTACAACCATTCTATGTATAGAATATTCTTCCACTTCTTAGATAATGAAGTGATGACATATGTAAATTAAGTGTATACAAATTCACTAAGACTCAAGGGGTGAATTGGGATAATTTACTTGTTCTTAATCTTGTATCAGCACTTCTACCTGACACAGCAATATAATAGTTGAACTTTTTCCTGTTCTTATTTTTATTACAGTTGAGCCCAATGGCAATGTTCCTGGTCACCATAGTAGTAACATAAAATATCTTTACATGAACTACTTTTTTCTTTGGTCCTGGATGTGTTGGCAATACTCACATTCAACAAATAGAAGTTGGCAGCTGCTATGAATTCACAATTGATGCTATTCTTTGGTATAATTCCAAATATAGTAGTAGGCTATTTCCTAAGTTCTTCAATCTGTCATAGTTTTTCTAGAATATTTTAAAATATAAAAAGGTAAAAATATTATCATTAACAATTTCAGGGTATCTTCCTCAATTTTCAAAGTATCTTGGAATTTTTTCCTCTGTTAGAGGTGCTAAGGTATTTTTTATATTTTTTAGTGAAAATAAAAAGTTTATGTCATAGGAATGAATGAATATATTTGTGTGCATGTATGTATATGTATACATATGCACATTGTAACACATACAAAGTAAATATGAAGGTATATGCCATATATAGTCATTTATATGCTCTTATATTGTTAACAATTATTTTTTATTATCCCTTCCAAAAACACATATCACCTTAAGAAAATAAACAACTGATACATAGTCTTATCTTTCCATAAGTCCTTTTTGGTATACTCCCTTTTGTGCCTTTTTATAGTCCACTGAAATTACTGAGTCCTGATTATATGTCAGTTGTGTGAACGTTACTTCTTTTGGCTTTGTAGCTGACTTATTCAAAAACATATGCAGGAAAGAATGAGAGTACCAAATGCTAGAAAGAAATTTGGACTTGATTTTGAAATCTTCTCCTACAAAACATTGTTTCTATGAGCTCAGGGTCATTCTATTTCTGCATCTTTATCCCTAGCACAAGTACGAAAGTATCATGGACAAGAGTCTAGCCTTGGACTTTAGACCCAGACAAGCTTGGGTTCAGTAGGATTGGGCCAATGTATTCAATATGCATTGTATTCATAAATTGACATGTTGACTCTATATCCCTTTGTACAGCTACTTGAAGAAAAAAGGATATATCTGAAAAATAGTACAAACAATGATAATTTCTGCCTCATATGAATTAAATGAGCATATGTCCATTGACTTAATATATACATATAAATTCTTATTGGGAGTACATATATTTCTTATATGTGCTCATTAAAACATCTGTAGATGCCTATAATAGCTAGATTATGAGATTCTTCTGTTAGATACTTAAGGTTAAACACACACACTCATAACATTTTGTAGTTACACATCCATCATGTGTGTGCTATATTCTCTGTTCTTTGCTTCTAGTGGGCTTGTGATATAGATAGAAAGGCTATGAAGCATATACTATACTATAATATATAATATTGACTGATACTTCATTTGTCAAGCCAAAATAAAAAAAACTATTACCTATTCATACAATAAATATTACTGATATTAATGTCATGAAGATTCAAATACCTGATACTTAGGATGTACCAAGAGATGACTTGACTATATATCTTTTATTATCATTTTGTTTATTATTAGACTGAATTTAATAAATATTTGCCTTATGATGTTCAGCATTGGTCTTGATTTTTATACTAAGCGCACACAGCACTCTTTTCCTAATGCAGCACGCACATTTAAAAATATTTTGTATCATATGCAGCTTGAAACTATTTGAATTTTGTAGTACAGAATACACATGAATAGCGTGATCATGAGAACTCGTCCATCATTATGACCAAATGCTTGAATCTCATCCAAAGTTGCATGTTGATGACCTCATCCCTATTATTTGTTATTAGATGTGGAGAACATTGGGAGGAGATTAAGTTTTAAGGCTGATGTTTTGGTGAATGAGACAAGTGCCTTTATAAGCAGAGACAGAAAACTTGCTTTTCATCGTGCTGACATCTGCCTGTTAGCTGAGGGCATGGAGGGATGGGCTGTTGCTATCTAGATGTTAGCCTCCAGAAACATGAGAAATAATTGCTTGTTGGTTAAGCCACGAGTCTATGGCCATTTGTTATGGCAGCTGGACTAACAATGACAACCATTTGCTTAAAAGTTGTGCTTTGATCATTTTCTGCAATGCTTTTGTTTGTTTCTAGAAATCATAGGCTTCAGCCCTGCAGCATGTCTCTTATGGAGTTGGACACACATAATTAGCACAATCAAGTTTCTGTGTAGTAACAGAAAACAGCAGTCCTCTGAGAGGATCTTAAATTAATGTCCATGCATCAAGATCGTTACTTGCTGTCTGTCATTGCTAGCCCCTCTATTCCTCCTGTGTGGATCCAGCTCTGCCACCTCTACATCCTTGAAATCAGATCCTACCTATTGAGCTTCACCTCTTCTCTCTCATGAAAGACTCCATTAGCCAACCATCCGGTTGCTCATTACTTCCTTTGTCACCCCTTCACTGGTTATCACAGGAAATTTACTTTCTCTAATTCACTGTTACAACTAAATCAATGGATTTCTCAGATTTATTCTTTTAAGGACTCTGGTCTTTATCATGGTTACTTTTTGTCTGATCTAATGACATGCTGTTATAACAGCCCTAAACTATGTTAACTACTCACATTTAGCTATACTAGGCTAGATACCGGCTACACGGCAACACTCCACTTTTACCCAAACAGGCATATTTCTCTTAGAATTCTCTTGTCCAAATCTTCACACTTCAAAGGCAATATTTGTTTATAGACTTTCATTATCCTTTCAGTTAAAACATTATCTCTATATAAACTTTATCAGAAAAAGAAATGTGTGTGACCTAAAAAACTGTGTATGACCCATCTCCTTAGATGAATGTGATTTGAATCTGGCCATTTTGTTAAATTTCCAATTGCTTTTCTGGTTTGGAATATGTGGTGTATAAAAACTACTTAGCCAGAACCTAACAGAATATGAGCTTTTTGCATTCACTTTGCATTTAAGATTCATCTCTTGCTTTCTTGAAAAACCTGTAGCAGACAAGGAAGGCTCCAAGTTTTCTCACTGGTAAAACAGAAGTAAAAATATCACTACCCTTCAGGCTTCCTGTGAGATGAAATTGAAGAACTTATTAAGTGGGTCGCAGACAACACCTATATAGTAAGGGGCTCAAAATAGGTTTCTTGTCACTCTTGTTATATTACTCTGGAAAGGTGCAAGAAAATTCTTCTACAAAAGGATTGAGATACTTTTCAGCAGCCAGACAACTAAACAAACACATTGCTGTCTGTTTCTCATGAGTACATTTACATAGGGTCATGAGTTGGTGAGGTCACAGAGGCTTTCTCACTGCCCAGTCAGATCCAGGGTAAAAGTTCAGGTAGATGTTCAGGTATCTATGAGATGCTTGGAATGTGCTGGTTACAGCAGTAACAATAAATATTTGGCCTTCTGTTCTTCTTCTTCTTCTTTTTTTTGGTGGTCATGGGGCTTGAACTCTGGGCTTGGGCGCTGTCTCTGCATTCTTCAGCTCAAGGCGAGTGCTCTGTACTTAAGCCACAGTGCCATTTCTGGTTTTCTAGTGGTTTATTGGAGATAAGAGTTTCACAGACTTTTCTCTCTGGCTGGCTTTGAACCGCAATCCTCAGATTTCAGCCTCTTGAGTAGCTAGGATAACAGGTGTGAGCCACTGGCACCTGGCTTGGCCTCTTCTTAGTGAGACATCACAATTTAAATGCATATACATTGACACACTGACATATTCACACTCAACAAGACTCAATAGCCTGAGAAATGAGATTTCTGGATACCATGTGCTGGTGGTAGAAGGAGCAGAAGGGACAGTGACTTACTGTGTTTAGCCCTAAGAACTAGATATCATAAAGAATTTATGATCATAGAAACAATCTTAGGCTTTCCTTGAGAATTGTCAAAATGAATAGAATAAAAATTTCTACATCTCCAGATAAACAAATATCTAACATTAGATGAAGAAGAGGTGTAATAGATCAGAAACAGAGTGACAATGCATACATACCAGCTGTCTTCAAGGTCCTCTGGGCTATTTTAGGCAATGCGTATTTTTTTTCTGGCCCTGCACTGTTTCTTAAAAACATAAAACTATATATTAAAATGCATGGATCTGCATGTATATGGAATCAATACAAGAAATCAAACCATGCAGAAATACATTGAGCTACTGGGAATGAAACTGAATTAATGAATATGATTGAGAATGGATGGTAAGGAAAATAAGAGGGAAATAAAGGCTGGATATTCAGGAAGCTCCTGCAGCATTTGTGCAGCTTTTTTTTTTTTTTTTTCCTGAGGCCACATGTTGACATTCTGGGCATTATATAACATCTTGCATCTGGATTTGTCAATTATTATTTAAATTATACATCTTTATGGGATGCAGTGTGGTATTTTGCTCTGTGTATACAATATTTAATGATCAGATTAGGGAGGTTAGCATTTCCAGTTACTGTAAACATTTTTAAAGTTTCCAAATACTATCAAGTACTATCACTATATCTATCTATCTATTTATTTATCTATCTTTTAGTCAGTTATGGGGCTTGAACTCTGGGCCTGGGTGCCATCCCTGAGATCTTCAGCTCAAGGATGGTGATCTACCACTTGAGTCACAGTGCCACTTCCAGTTTCTGGTGCTTAATTGGAGATAAGAGTCTCATGGCATTCCTGCCTGGGCTGGCTTTGAACCATGATCCTCAGATCTCAGTCTCCCCAGTAGCTAGGATTACAGGCATGAACTACCGGCACCCGGCACACAATAATTTTTTAAATGACAGCAGCAAACAAGTTTACTGTACAATTCACCTCAAACTTTCTACTTCCTAATCTGACACTGTTTGGAATAAGCAAGCTTAGACATTCTTTCTCTTACCATCATAGAGACAGTAAAATATTTAAAAATTTAAAATATTCTAACAACTAGCTTACTTTTAATAGCAATTCTATATCTGCCTGGCACACTGTATATATTTTGAGTTTATAAGTACCTATCAACATTAGAACAGATAGTAAACATGAGGCAACTCTCTACATCTTGAACTTGGAAAATGATCTCTTGATTTTATAAACCTGCATAAAGTAGCTGAATGAAGAAAAAGTCTGTGAAAGCAAACATCAGAGATGTAGTCTGATAGAAGTTCTAAACTGTTCTGAACCACTTTGTATGAAAGAAGTTGTGCTGTTTAAGACATTATAAATTTTTTTTGTAATCAGTATTGCTTTAATAATAATTATTACATTAAAAAAATTTCCCTCTCATTTGGTTAATTAGCACCAGTACTGAATATGTTGGGATAATATGAAAAGAAGCAACATTTAGAGCAAACACAAACTTCAATGGAGAGATACTATTGTCTTCATTAAAGGGGTAGCCTCATTACCAGAAAAGAGTTCCATCCCCTGCTGGAAACTAGAGAAAACATTTTGATCATTAGATTTTTTTTTTTCATCCAGAGAGGCGTGTGCTGTGGCTAGCTACTTACATGTGTGCTTTACTTTCATTTTAGGGCATAATTTTCTCTCACTTGCAGCCAACCATAGGATGAATCATTAAAATGTAAGAATTAAAACACAACTAGAAGATACTGAAAACAAAATCGCTGGAGGCAGAATGACCTCCAACAGGGGGTCACTTGATCTGGTCATCCAAAACTCACTGTCTCTGAGGTAGATGATTCCAGTGCTGAACAACATCACTGTTAGATAAGATACCTCCATCTGTTGTGTGATTGTTCAAGGTGATCACATGCACTTACTTATTTCATGAGATGTTACTGAAGTGTTATAAAAGGAAATGAATGAATAACTAACTTTTCTTATGAGAGAGGTTTCATCAGTTGGTTAGATGTTGTAATTTGTAGACATTTTGACTACAAAGAATTGTGACGGAATATAGTGACAATTTAGAGACAAGGATAGCAGAAAGTACAAGTGTCATTTCTAGAACAGCACTATGAGTTTGAGCTTCGAGAATAGAAGTAAACTACAGGTCAGGCATTTATTTGTTTATATTTCTAATAACAAAGGCAAATGACTCTACAATCTTACCATGGACATTTAGATGTCTAACCTTTAGTTAAAGACTGGAGATCAGCTGTCAAAAGCAATTTATGACTTATTTAGAGAGGGGACAAGGCCTAAGAGTAACATTTTATTTTGTCACAAGAAAGGTGATTTGATGGTTATAGGATGCCTGTTTCTCTCCACTTCTGCAAACTCAAGGAAAGCTGTCAACTGAGACATGTCTTTTGTGAAATAAAATTCCAGTGTGTTTTTCTATACTGAATCACAAAGACCTATGTAATAGTATAAGAAACCAGGACCGTGATATAACATTTATGTCACTGACATAAGAATTAAGAACAATACATCATGGAAACATTCAGGCATTCAAGAAGAAATATAACTAAGCATACCAAATGTAAATAACGTACAAAGTCAAAGTCAAGGTTCAGAAAATAAAACGGGTTTTGAAATGGATTGTTAAATATTCTCAGAGACACTAGAAGTTTCTACATCATTAAAACAAGATCCAAGTTCTAGAGGAATTTCTGGAAAGAAATATATTAAAGAAGTGCTAGAGAATATAACCAAAGAAATGTCTCAAAATACAGATTCAAAAGTAAAAAGAGAAACTGTGGGGAAAAACATCACCTGTAAGGGCAGCCATACTCCCATTATCAAAATAACGAGTACTTTAGAAATAGTAACAGAGAGAAATGTAGACAATAATCTAGTCACATAAATAACTGAGATGACTGCATGGCATTCAACACCAAATATCAGATTTAGAGGACTTAAGTGGTACCTTCAATGTAATAATTTTAAAGCACCAACTTTAAAGCTCATTGTCATGAAATTTCAGAATATCAAGAATGAAGAAATGATCTTGAAAGTGACTGGATAAGACTGTCAGTCTATAGCAATCAGATTTTCATCAGATCCAGTTTTGTATTCTTGCCAACTCATCTAGGATGCATGAGGATAACTTTTCCCTTATATTTTTAAAACTGGTTGTCAACATTAAAAAAAGAAGTCAAGAGAAACATGTGAGGTTTTAAAACAACTTTACTTGAAAAGCCAGAATGAGAGCTTTTAGACTTAGAAAATAAGCAGCGCTAAATAAAACATGAAGTCAGAGCTTTTACTCTAAGAAATGTTCTGTAAGAAGCTTAAATGATCTTAGAATCAGGCTAAAGGTATATGCTTCTTCTAGATTCAAGCAAAATGAAAGACAATTTAAGTCTTGACAAATCAAAAGAACACCATCATTCTAATTCAATGTAAACTCTAGTGATTCCAAGCAAGAAAGGCTGTCTAGTGTTAATTCCCTAACTCGTATTTTATTTCTTTGCTATGTATCTGAATTAATTAGTAGAGGCAATGCAATACTAGCCAGAAGGAATTATTTACTGATATTTTGTGAACTAAAGATCAAGGTAAATAGCCTAGAGAGGAATAATCAAGGGAGTCTTTCTAGGGAGGGCTTATGAGTGGTTCATTATAAAATAAGCTCAGAAGCAAATTAGCAGTGAATTGTAAGGAGCATGGGAAAATAGAGTTCAGGTAGATGTTCACTGAAGTCCCTCAAAAGAGTTCATCCAAGCACAGAAGTAGAGGAGTAAATCAGTATTTCTGTGCTTATCCTAGATCTTTCTGTAAAATTAGCCATTGGCGTTATAATGTTAAATGGGAAATGGTTGCTTCCTGAATGATTTATGATCACATGGTGATGATAGATTCTACAATGCTACGATTTGGTCCTTTGTGTGAATTTATTTTTAATCTTTAAATAGTTGTATGAAGGAATTGTCATTCAACAAAGTCATATATGAATTTTGATCAGTGTCACTTTTTCATCATTCTCTCTCATCATTTTCTTAATGTTGCAGAATATGAATTGAATTTTATAACTTCACCCCACTTCCTCTCTTCAGTTATCTACCCATCTCCCTTTGATTCCTTTCCCACCCCACTTTTGAGTACCCCTGTCCTGGTGTTTATTTTGTTGGACTATGAGTTAGCCAAAGATGTAACATCATTTGAGTTCCTCCTGAATTCACCATATTTCTATGCATACTTGGATTCCACCCCAAGGGGTATATTTATATATGTATCAATATATATTTATACCTATATTTGTATAGATTTATATACGTATAGCTATTTATACATGTATATATACATATGTATACATTAATTCTAGCTTCCACATAGGTGGAAAAAATATATATATTTATATCCTTTCTCTCTGGGAATGAGTTATTTCACTTACTATGATTTTTTCAGGTCCTCCCATTACTTTGCAAATGATATAGAAGATAAGGAGAACAGAAGTTGGGCTATGGACAAATGTGAGATTAGCTGGGTAATATTGGATAGGGATTGAGGGGGGTATAAGGAAGTGGTTACCACAGACACATTCAATCATTGTCTAGAAGTTCCTTTCTAGAATTGAATTCCCACCCAGTCACAGGACCCTACTATATTTCTCCCCAATTCACTTAACACGCAATTTGACTGACATTTTCATGTACTTCCATATGATGGGTAAGTGCCTTTGATTAATCTAATGGGTTACTTGTGGGAAATGGAGGCTGTTGAAGAGAAAACTAGGTGACCCATATGGCATCCAGAGTCAAGACAGATAGATAAAAAGTCTAATGAAATGTACAGAGATTGAAGTCCTGTAAGTTTCCTTTGAAACAAAGCAGAGGCTCAAGGTGCCATGAGATAAAAGCACTCTGTCTTCCATGTCCTCTAAGTCTTCTCTCCATCCTCACCTGGGACAAGGACCACAATATTCCAAGGCCCTTAAGAAAACTACTGGATAAATTTTTAATGTATGGCACAGTAAAAATAACATTTATAATAGCTAGAATTTGCAGAAAATACAAAAAATAAAGGACCATAATACCCGATGGAGATATCTGCAAAAGCCCACTAGGCCTTTGTACAAATTATATTTTTTTCTCTCAAGATAAATAAAAACTTATTGGAATGTAAAACTGAGCTATTAACAGAGCATGGATAGACCCTCATTAAGTTCCACCTCATACATATCATGGTTCTTTTGTTACCCTTCTATAGTCTTCCATTTTAATTTTCCCAGAAAAAAATGGCTTAACACTAAAAGACATAACTTTCTCAATTAAAATAGTCTATCAGATATCTATAATCAATAGTCTTCAATCACAGGAAGACATTTATTTTGTTACGTTCCCTCCATTTGATTAGTAGGGTAAAATTCTGGCAGTTTTACTATTCAAATAAAACAAAATAAATGGAAGTCTTAATGAGCTACAGCAGATGGACTGTCATCATGAGAGTAACTGTTTTTTCTCTAATATTTCACCGAAAAATATGCTTACATCCTTTGTGGGAACAAACCACATGATGTCCTTTGAGTATCTCATACTTTCCTGAAGAGGATTTTTTTAGGCAAACAATTTGAGCTTTGATTTTTCATTCTGCTGATGCCTAATATTCTTAATTCCAAGGACTTGTTTAAATGCTTCATTGCTTCTGACTAAAATTTTTCCATCTGTCAGTTAGACTGTGCCTGTCTGTTTCTTTTCAGATATTATGGGGTAAAATCACCTTTCTTGTGTTTTAGTTTTACTCCAATAATTTAGAGAGATGACCTCCATCATTAAGTCTTGTATTAGTCATGGTTGAGCAGAGGCACAAAACTAGTAGGACTTACATAGACACAAATAGGTATATAAATAGATAGGTTAGATAGATAGAATCACTAACTAGAGATGCAAACATACATAGACAAATAGAAATAGCCATAAATATGTACACTTAAAAAGGGGAAATTTATTATGCTAATAGAGGCATGTGGCTATATGAAGAAAATTTTTTATCTGCAAGCTGGAGAACTGGAAAAGTAGGTGAAATAATTTTATCCACTGTCCATCTCCTGTCTGAAATATAAGGAGCTCTGATGTCTAAAGACAGGAAAAGATGGACATTTCACTCCAAAAAGAGAGAGACAGCTGGGTGCTGGTGGTTCACACCTGTAATCCTAGCTATTCAGGAGGCTGAGATCTGAGAATTGTGTTCAAAGCCAGCTCAGGCAGGAAAGTCTGTGAGACCCTTATCTCCAACTAACCACCAGAAAACCAGAAGTGGCTTTGTGGCTCAGAGTGGTAGAGTGCTAGACTTGAATAAAAGCTCAGAGACAGTGCCAGGCCCTGAGTTCAAGCCCTATGAACTACAAAAAGAAAGAAAAGAAAGGAAGGAAGGAAGGAAGGAAGGAAGGAAGGAAGGAAGGAAGGAAGGAAGGAAGGGAGGAAGGGAGGAAGGGAGGAAGGAAGGAAGGAAGGAAGGAAGGAAGGAAGGAAGGAAGGAAGGAAGGAAGGAAAGAAAGAAAATAAGGAGAGAGAGAGAGAGAGAGAGAGAGAGAGAGAGAGAGAGAGAGAGAGAGAGAGAGAGAGAGAGAGAGAAATTCACCTTCTCTGTCTTTTTGTTCTGGTAAGGCCCTCAATGAATTGGTGGAGGTCTGCCCACATTGGTGAAGGCAAATTGGTGAATCAACAGTCTATTGATTCAAATGGTCATATTTTCCCAAATCACCTGACAGACATCTGCAGAAAGACTGTTTTAGCAGCTACCTGAGCATCTTAGTCTAGTCAAATTGACATGAAAAATCAATCTGTGGGTCTGAACGACTAAGTTTTACCTAAAAATTAAGTTCTGAACATCATATTATATGTTTATAATAGACATGCATTTTTGTTCAGATATTCTGACAGATTAATCCAAATAAATAGCATTACTGTGAAGGTAAAATGAGCTGAAAGTGGACTATAGATGAAACCTTTCTGGACTGCATATTTTTTACTTGGAGTCAGAGGAAATTGCTGCATATTTCTCAACACAGGACTACAATCTGTGGCCACATGATGATATATTGGCTGGTGATCAGTGCTGCTCATTCTGGTATATCTTCAAGGAAGAAAAAGATTATGGAATAATACATTCCCCCACCCCCGGAATTTGTGAAAAACATGTGTTATCTACTACTTTTGAAGCTAGAAATAGGTAAATAAACTTTTACTTATGTTGCTAAGGATTTTTCATTAATTTTTAATTTATATCATGTTAATTGGATCTAATTCTTCAAATAGATTCCAAATAGAGTATTAGGGTATTCAACTCTATTTAGTTTTTATTTATTCATGATAAGAAAATTCCTGAAAGAACAGGCTTCTATAAACATTGTTTCTTGTATTGTTCCAGGAATGGGGAACATTGGCCTGTAGGCCATATAAAGCCTGTAAATTTCTTTTGGTACAAGACATGAACCAAATAACTTTACACATTTCTCATTGGCTACCCTCATCCATCTGCTGGGATTGATCATTTTGTATGGCTCACAAATAATGTTATACATAACCAAATGGCCCTTGGCAGAAAATAGGTTCCCCATCTATGGAAGATTGCCATAGTGGTGGCAGAGAGATGAGCTGTTTTCTATGGGGATTTACATCCTTATTTGTCAGCTTCTATCACTTCATCATTTTAGAAAACTGGTTTCTGGTTAGAAAACTGGGAAAACAGCACAGGGAAGAAGCTGACCACCCTGATTATGAAACCATTCATCACTAATCTAGATCTGAACAAGTACATCTTGGAGTATGATTGTGTTAAATAAGTGAAGATGCCATCTTTCTACATGCTTCCTCTTGAACAAGTTGCTCTTTTTGTTACTGTTCCTCTTGTTTTACATACAAAATTCCCAACTTCATTCCACTGCCCCATCATAGTTCCTAGGCCAAACCCAAATTTCTTTCTTTTTTTCTTTTCTTTTTCTTTCCTTCTTTCTTTCTTTCTTTTTTTTTTTTTTTTTTTGGTTGATTGTGGGGCTTGAACTCTGGGCCTGGGCACTGTCCCTCAGCTCTTAAGCTCAAGGCTAGTGCTCTACCACTTTGGCCACAACACCACTTCTGGTTTTCTGGTGGTTTATTGGAGATAAGAGTTTCACGGACTTTCCTGCTTGGGATGGCTTTGAACGGCAATCCTAAAATCTCAGCCTCCTGAGTAACTAAGATTACAAGTGTGACCCACCGGCACCGGACAGCCCCAAATTTCTTATTACCCATCAGCCTTCTTTCTCTCCTACTTGAGTATTGAAAACCAAGCCATTTAAAAAGACTTAATGTATGAAAGTTAAGTTCTGACAACATCTATGTTTAACAGAACTTTTCTAGCACAGGCTCTGCAGGGCATATAATACCTCTGTTACATATTCTTTTTTTTATTATTTTGAAATTTCTTATCAAGCATTGTTGCCGCCTCCTTTGTTTCCCCTTCCCATCCCTTCCCATCTTGCCCTTCCACCCTCCCCACCCCCGCACCAAAGTTGTAAAGTTGTTTTTTCTTTCTTGCTATTGTTGCTAACATATATATAAGATGATTTCTTTGTTGCTTTGTATGTCCCTCCCCCACGGTGTAACCCCTGTTTTCACTGTATTTGATGTTGGTATAATTTGTGGAGGGAAGGGAAAAAACAAATTGTTTAAATAGGGATACAGGTGGACCCATTGCACCAATGAGATGTACAAGATGTTATGGTCAAAATACATATTCTTTTAATAATTCTTTTAAAATGTAACAAAGTTCCTTAGGCTTGCCCACAGGTGTGGTGTATGCTCCAGACTGAGTTTTCAGACTGCTAACCTACATTAATATGACTGTATTATTCCATTGTCTTCTTAAGCATTCTATTATTATTCCAAGATATTTCTGCCTAGACAAGTAGTTTAATTGTTCAGAAACATTACCAAAAGAACTGAATTTTCAACTAGTACTCTGAATTTTTTCCTCCAAGTTCTTCTCTTGCTTTTCCATCAGCCCTCAATCATCATATGATATTTACCCATTCTTCTTTTTTGTTTTTTCTTCTCTTTTATGATAGTCTGGGGGCTTAAACTTAGTGCCTGGGTGCTGTTCTTGGACTTTTTTTTGCCCCAGGCTCTACCACTTGAGCCACAGCTCCACTTCTGGCTTTTCTGGTGCTTAATTGGAGATAAGAGTCTCATGATTTTCCTGCTTGGGCTGGCTTTGGACTGTGATCCTCAGATCTCAGCCTCCTAAATAGCTAGGTTTACACTACGAATGCCTATTAACCTTCAATCTCCACTTCCCCCTCCTGCTCTCATTGAAAGTCCTCCTTAAGCCAAATTTTAATTCTCAATGAACTTGTGTATTACCATCTCCACACTGCGACACTGTTAGACAGTGATTGTGATGTGGACTCTCACCTGCAGTAAATTCCGCTTTAATTATCAATACATTATTCTAATAAAGGTTGTTTTGGTGACACAGGGGGGTTCAGAATTCAATATTTGGTATCTTTGATAGTTCTGCTCTTATAACTGTTGATTTATAATTCAGGCTGTCACGAATCATATGTGGATAATATTTCATCATGTACTACATTTTGCACATATATTTACGCTAGGTACACTATTTACACTATCTATGCTATGGGCTAATAAACCCATAATTTTATTTGCTGTGTTTTGATACTACTATATAGTCACTCTCTTCAGAACATTTGTTAAGCTTCCTCCTTTCTGTTGTACTCGCTAGGGTTTCTTGTGTGAATGCTCTTTCTCTCCTGTCCAGGTACAATATGAAACGAAAAGGAACGATGTTCTGAAAGCCACATTTAAGCCTTCTTTAAAAGTACCCCAGGAATAACCAATACCATTGCTCTGCGGGATCTTCTCCATGAAAGTAGCAGTCTTTTGTGACTACATTTTTTGTATCTCCCAACTGTCCCCATAACTATGAATTAGAGTACCCTATGACTGTGAATCAGAGCATACCACTCCATAGGCTTAATCCAGGAAACACTGAGTTTCTATAACTTGACAAGATGCAGGGCAAGAAAACAGAAGACATATCTCATCAAAGACCAACTGTCTTCCTAATGTGTGCTGATGGGGTGAAAGTCAGGCAGGATTGTTCCATTACTGGGACTGATGCCTGATTTCCAAGATGGGAAATGAACCACTGGTATTCCTTTAGGAAAACAGAATGCACAAAAGTATTTTCTTCTAGCCTGGAAATGTATCAGAAGCTGGCATTTCAATAGTCCATCTTCTGGGGAATGTTTTAGTGGTGTGCTGTTTTGTGTCTGGCTGCCAAGATTCTCCTTAAATTGGTAGTTTCCCATGCTTTGTAAACTTCAGATTGTGAAGAGTGAGCTAAATGAATATGATTACAGAAACCACTGGAAGTAAAATAGGAATAAAAAGTGGTGTGCTTATACACATTGTATCATTAGGAATACTTGTTAGGGTGTGATAGGTAATGATTATAAATAATATGTCATCCTCATGAGTAAAAGTCATTAGTCTCTCTGTACACAAGGCTCAATTTCTAGGCTACCTGGGGGAACATGTGGGCAGAATGAGACATTAAACTGGAAAGCAAACTAAGCAGCACTTCCACACATTTCTGATGAGGACAGACAGGCCATGTCTCTTTCCTGCTGCAGGGTCTGGAAGCAACAAACTTTTCACCAGGGCTGAGTACAACCTTCCTTGACACCCACGGCTAACCTGCCACTTCAAAAACTAGAACACTGCTTCTTGGAATCAGAGTAATCATAAATCCCCATGTTTATTCTTATCAAAGCGTAGCGGAATAGACAGAACTATGGGAGAAAAAAGATCCATGCCCACACATAAAGTCTACATCTTACCAAATGTATTAACTGAAATATGGTAGATTCAGTGATCTAAAGAGTGTGATACCTTAGGGAAGTAAAATCAAAAGGCAGCAAAATAAAACACCAGGAAGTGGGTACTTGAAAGAGGTAGTTTGGGGGTCAACGGGAAAGGTGTAGAAGAATGAAGAAGAGAAGGAGGGCAGAATGCAGTCAAGAATCCAATGTGTATTTACAAAATTAAGAAAAGTGAGAGAACAGGTGGTTGGGTGAGGGACGGGTGAAGATGTTGGAAGGGTGACATTCATCAAGATATATCGTATTTAGATACTGCTTTGTTAACGGGAACTCCTTTGTACAACCACTTAAAAAAATCCTTTCCAGCCAAAAGGAAAATTCCCAGAAAAGAAATATTAGTTACCAGCAAAATCTATTCCAGGTAGACTAAAATATTTAATGCAAACCATTAAAGAATAAGTTTGGGAAAGCTAGAATTTTTACTATGTATATGTATGTATATGTCAAATACATATCAAGCATGTATATGTATATTTCTCTGAGAAAGTTTTCCTACTCATTATTTCTTTCCTGCTTTCTTTTCTCTTTCCCCTTTCCCTCCCTCTTTCATCCTTCTGCCTCTCCTTTGCTCTTTCCCTCCCACCCATTCTTATAGACACTAAGTATGCCAAGGGCCTGGAAACAAGATGAGATATGAATGAAAGACTGATAGAGTAAATTCTCATTAAAGGGTAGATATTAGAGTTATAAGCTACTTCATTCTCTGAAGCTGAATATTTGAAGTATTCTTTAGAATCTTGGTACAGAAACCAGATGTTATGACTATAGATAGGAAAGCCAGACATCTCTTTTTAAAGCTTGTCTCATGAATTTTTGTTTGTTCCAGTTTGAACTCATGGTTGGAACACTGACCCTTAGATTTTTTTTTCCCCCTCAAATCTGCTGTTCTACACTTTAAGTCATACTTTCCCTCCTGGATTTTTGGTGTTAATTAGAGGTAAGAGACTCATAGACTTTCCTGTTCAGTCTGGCTTTGAATTGTGATCCTCTGATCTCAGCCTCCTGAGTAGCTAGGACTGCAAGTGTGAGCCACCCATGCCCAGCTTGTCCCAGGGATTTCTATGTGGGTTTTTAGAACTGATAATAACAAGATCCAGAATGAAGAAACAAATGAAGGGTACATACAGATTGGAACATATACAAAGAATAAATACAGTTCCTGGAGATTTTGGACCACCATCTTTAAACACAGTTTGAAACTGATTAGAAGAAATTCCTTTTTTAAATAACTTTCTCATTGTGAAAATACTGTACAGAGGGGTTACAGTTACATGAGCAAGGTAATGAGTACATTTCTTATCAAGCATTGTTGCCTCCTCCTTTGTTTTCCCCTTCCATCCCTTCCCTCCCATCTTCACAACTACACTCCCCACTCCCGACTAAATTATATAGTTTGTTTTTTGACATAGTGTCAATTTGTTTTTTCCCTTCCCCTCCCCAAATTATACCAACATCAAATACAGTGAAAACAGAGGTTATACAGTGGGGGAGGGACATACAAAGCAACCAAAAATCACGTGGTACCTTATAGACCCGTTAGAAACAATAGCAAGAAAGAAAAAAACCACTTGTGTCCTTTTCTTGGGATTCATGTCACTTAATATCATCTTATCTGACCTTTTCTGCTGGTCTCAGGCATATAGTAGTTATTGCAAATAAGGGAAACCTGCCCCATTTGTTAGGAAATGGAAACACTTGGAAAAAATGTTAAGTGAAAAAATTCTTTTCCCTATAAAAACTTGCATTTTATTTCTGAAATGGAAACGAGTATCTTTAAAGACATCTACTGCCATTTTTCATCCTAATGTGTTAAAAAGGAAGTAGAAATGCTTCTAAATTTACAAAATCCTCCAGTTGTCTACAGTAGATAGATGTTTGAATATTTAACTGACTCCTAGACAACATTTATTAGTAAACCAATAAGAAAATCTGCATTTAATTAAAAGAAAATAAAGTAAAAAGTTAAAATATGAAGAATTACTCTCATGAATTTCTCTTTATGTTGTTAAGATTCATCAGCAGTATTGCTATGTATGATAATATTTTCATAGGTGATGATTAATTCTGACACATGCTACAGACTCTCAGCCCTTTTGAATGTGCTAGCATTGTCTTAGGATTCAGCCAATTTTATTTGCTTTAAATGAAGAAAAAGCAATTTACATTTGCCTGAAAATTTCCACCAATGTTTATATTTAAACTAATAGGTACAGAGTTAAGTACATGGCATTTACTGAGTAAATGTTCATTGAGTGAGTGAGGTTTGATTTTGCTCTTGGGCCATATGAAATATTTTCATTGATTAGCTGCATTATGGTTTCCAATAAAGATACAGAAGTTCTGTTGATCTGGTTTTAAAAATGTGTCATTTCATATTAAAAAATAATAATCTTAAAAATTAAAAAAAGTATCATTTCCAAACTTAAAATGTAGGACTTAATTGAAATCACTTTCTAACTTTACCAGTGATGGAGAACACAAGATGAGCCTTTTACATTAAGTCAAGATATAATATCATACTACAATTTATAGTATTAGAATAGTATGATAATTGACATCAATTTGTTTGAATCAATTTAAGTTTGAATGTGAACACATACTATAATGTCTGCTAAGATCAGAAGAAGCTGTTGGTTAGTTCAGTATTGAAAGGGAATCATGTATAATTTATAATAAATATTCTAATTTCTAATATATGACAGAATATTAACCACTGTAAAGACAATATTTGAGAAAATAGTATTAAAAAATTCCTCCCACGCTTGAATTAAAATGTTTGCCAGCAAGAGTTTTGAAGATGGCCTAAAATAATCTGCTTTTCGCTAGCAGGAAACATCTTTCCTTACTTCTCTGGATTTGTACTGTATCGAAACTACGGATCTTCATTATTATCGAAGAAAGAAGCAGAGGAATGAAAGGAATTAGTGAATGTTTTTATCAGGAAATATGAGGAAGACAAAACCTTCCTGTCTGAGAATTTTTTCCTCTTTAAAAGTTTCTAAAACAGTAATATTACTTCGGGGAATGAAATTGAAATTACTTCCAGGACTGGTAGCTCTTACCTATAGTTCTAGCTATTCAGGAATCTGAGATCTGAGGATCACAATTTGAAGCCAGCCCAGGCAGGAGAGTGTGTGAAACTCTTATTTCTAATTAACCAGCAAAAGTCAAGAAGCAGAGCTATGGCCCAAATGGTAGAGCACCAACCTTGAGCAAAAACATTAAGAGACAGAACCCAGGCCCTGAGATTAAGTGAAAGGAAGAAAGAAGGAAAGGAAAGAAGAGAAAGAAAAGATGAAATTACCGTGTTGTAAACCTCTCCTTGAAAAATCTCTGGCTTGCAGTAGACATGAAGTGCACCAAGCCACAGCTCAAGATTTGTTCCACATTTTCTAGCATTGAGCATTAGTGCTAACTCGTCTAAGTACTGAAATATTTCCCAATTTCTCTTCCTTCTACTCTTTTCTGCCTTTCCTTCCCTCTCTTTACCTACTACCTTCTTTTACTGTTTTATATACCATTAATGTAAGAATTCAACAGAATCTCCAGCAGAGTCCATTATACAAACAATATCTTGCCTTAGCAGAGGGATATTTTTACCTCGATATCATTTACAAATATTTACTGATAAACTGCAGCAGGATCACCTTACCCGATGGGTGGCAACCACCTTTGGTGAAAACACCAGAGCTAATTCATGTTAACTCATTCATGGCTGGTATTTAGGTTGATCACCAAAAGGGAAAATTGCATATACTCAGTTTTGCTTTGCGAATGTTAGACTATTTCTTATCTATTTGTGCTTTGAATTGTGTGTAAAATTCTTTTTTTTTGGCAGGGGGATCAGTCATGGGGCCTGAACTCTGGGTCTGGGCACTGTCCCTCAGCTCTTCAGCTCAAGGCTAGCACTCTACCACTTGAGCCACAACACCACTTCCGGCTTTTTTCTTTTTGCTTATGTGGTGCTGAGGAATCGAAGCCAGGGCCTCAGGCATGCAAGGCAAACGCTCTACCACTGAGCCACCTTCCCAGCCCTAAAATGCTTTAATGAATTGTATCTATTCAAAAATTTCTCTTTGCTTTAACATAATATGAGAACATAGAACTCATTCAAGCCAAAGTGAGGATGGCCCTCAGGGAGAGAGTGATATTCCAGTTGTCTAGCACAAGTGCGCATAAAAGATATTCAAGATGACTGGGAATTTCTAAACAATTTTTTTAAATGAATGAGAAAGAGTTTACAACCAAGTGATGTTTACAAATGCATTTGTTGGTAAGAACAGCGCCAGGCATAGATTGGTCACCAGTCATTGAATGCTATATATACTAGGTCAGAACACTGACAAGCAGAAAAAATCCTTTATTAGATTGATTCATCATTTTTATGGTATTGGGGAGTCTGAAAAAAACGTGCCATGGAAGGTCAGAATCCTGCATTAACTATAGCTTAAACACATCCCTGCTCACATAGAAAGGCCTACACCCACATGGATTGAGAGAACTGAAGATTAAATGGCCTAGAAAACTTCAATAATACTGTTATAAGAGAAGGGATGGGACTGAGGAGACATTCATAGGGAGAAGGAATCCTTAAATCAGCACCCAATTTTTACCACATTCCTAGGCTTTTCAATTCAACAGTGTAAATAATTAGGAAGAGATTCATGAAAGAGGCACAGAGGTAAAGAGCGAGCATAGATTTATTTTTTTTAATTTAATTTTATTTTTTTTGTGAACATACTGTACAGAGGGGTTACAATTACATGGGCAGGTTAATGCATACATTTCTTACCAAGCATTGCAGCCTCCTCCTTTGTTTACCCTTCACATCCCTCCCCTACCTCCCCCCTACCTCCCCACCACCCAATCCTCCCCCCTCCCCCACCCCCCCCCGCACCAACGTTATAAAGCTCGTTTTCCACATAACCTTGTACTTATCATTGTTGCACCAGGTCCACCTGTATCCTTAAATGACTTGTTTTTCCCCATCTCCTCCACAATTTATACTGATATCAAATATAGTGTGGGGGAGGGACATACAAAGCAACAAAGAGATAATCTTATAAATGTGTTAGAAACAAATGCATGAAATAAAAAAGCATTAAAATACATATCTAAGGGTTCATTTTCCTAACATCACATTATCTGACCTTTTGCGCTTGACTCATACATATACTAGATATTGCAAATAAGGGAAACCATGGGACCTATGTTTCTTTGGGCCTGGCTTACTTCACTTAATATAATTTTTTCCATGTCTTTCCATTTCCTAACAAGTGGGGCAGTGTCATTCTTTCTGATGGAGGCATAGAATTCCATTGTGTATATATACCACATTTTCTTGATCCATTCATCTACTGAGGGGCATCTGGGTTGGTTCCAGATCTTAGCTATGGTAAATAATGCTGCAATAAACATAGTTGTGCTGGTAGCTTTAGTGTGGTCTTGTTTGTAAACATTTGGGTAAATGCCCAAAAGTGGGATTGCTGGGTCATAGGGGAGCTCTATGTGAAGTCTTTTCAGGAACCTCCATACTGCTTTCCAAAGTGGTTGAACAAGTTTACACTCCCACCAACAATGAAGTAAGGTTCCCTTCTGTCCACATCCCCTCCAGCATCTGTTGTTGTTAGAGTTCTTGATTATAGCCATTCTAACTGGGGTGAGGTGGTATCTCAATGTTGTTTTGATTTGCATATCTTTTATGGCTAGGGATGTTGAGCATTTCTTCATGTGTCTATTGGCCATCCTTCTTTCTTCTTCAGAGAAGTTTCTCTTCAAGTCTTTAGCCCACTTATTTATTGGGCAGTTGTTTCTTTGAGGATTTGTTGTTGAGGGATTTAATTTTTTGAGTTCCAAGTATATTTTAGATATGAGACCCTTGTCTGTTGTATGGCTAGTGAAGATCTTCTCCCAATCTGTGGGCTTTCTATTGATCTTGCTAGCTATGTCCTTAGGACTGAGAGGTATTTGGGAGTTCCTGCCATGTTTTCCACCTTCTTGGGGGTTGGGAAAACTGGGTTCTTCCTATGATTCTTGGATTCTCAGTTTGGGTGCTGTTTCTTGGCCTTTATTGCGGTCTTGTTGGTTTTCTATGTGTAGGACATCTTTAAGAATCTTTTGTAGGGCTGGTTTGGTAGAGATGTATTGTTTCAATTTTTCTTTGCTATGGAAGGTTTTTATTTGGCCTTCAGTTATGAAGGAGAGTTTAGCTGGGTACAGAATTCTTGGTTGATAGTTGTTTGTTTTTAGGGCATGGCATACATCATTCCAGGCTCTTCTTGCTTTGATTGTCTCTGCTGAGAAAGCTGAGGTGATTCTAATTGGTTTCCCTTTATAGGTGATTAATCTTTTCTCCTTGACAGCTTTAAGGATCTTTTCCTTGGTCTGAGTTGATCCAGTGTGGATTATAATGTGACGGTGGGATGTCCTATTCTGGTCTGGTCTATTTGGGGTTCTAAAAGCTTCTTGTATCTGAATAGGCCTATCTTTTTGCATGTTTGGGAAGTTCTCTGCTAGGATCCTGTTGAACAAATTTCCTAGACCATTAACTTCTGTTTCTAGGTGCTCCTCTACACCCATTATCCTTAGATTAGGCCTTCTGATGGTGTCTTCCAGGTGTTGGATATATCTATCATATTTCTTGGACTTGTCTTGGATGGTTGTATGTTCTTTCTCTATAATATCTAGATTGTCTTCAATCCCCGAGATTCGATGTTCTGCATGGTCTAACCTGCTGTCAAGACTTTCTACTTTGTTTTTTATCTCTTTTCCTTCTAATTGGTCAGCTTTGATGGCTTCAAATTCTTTGCTGAAGCTTTGTTTTAGATCTTGTATGAACTTCTTTACTTCCTTAATTTGGTGTTCAGTGTTTATTCTCAAATCACTTAGTTGATTGGTTATGGTTTCCTTGGACTCCCATTCCTTCTGTTGGGTTCCATTCAGCATTCCCTTTGTGGTCTCCCTGACTTCCTTCAGCTCTTTGTTAATGGAATCCATGAATGCCTTTAGTGATCTTTGTGTATTCTCTTCCTGCGCTCTCAATTCCTGTATTACTCTTTGATTAGCTTCCTCCCGTTCGTGGGATTCCTGCAGATCTCTTTGAGTGTTCTCAGCCTGCTCACGCCATTCCTGCCTTTCTCTTTGAGTATTCTCAAGCTGCTCACGCAAATCCTGTATCAGTTTTTGAGTAGCTTCCTCACACTTATGATATTCCTGTATAAACTTTTGGATTGCCTCCTCTCTCTCCCTATCACGCTCATACAGAGTTCTTTGTATGTTTTCCATCTTTTCATTTATCATGTTTGCCAGCAGTGTTTGTAGAACTATTTGAGAACTCTCCTCTGGATTATTCATTATCTGTTCTGTCCCCTGATTATCAAGATTAGGAATTGAGATACCAGGATTTGCCATTTTCCTTGTGTTTTTCCAACTTACTCTGCCCATTTGAGATGAAAATAGCACCAGTTTTGTGCTAGAACACTATCTTAAGGCAAGCATCAACCAAAGTCTGAATTTGCACAGTCTATAGTCTACAGATACAATCTAGTTCAACAGATACATCTATTCAACATCAAACAACTATATGTTAATGGGCTATGAACCGCAAAGAAGAATTTGGAAAACCAGAAATTATTAGGGTTAGGGAGAGATGTGGGTAAAAAATAAGAATAGATTGATGTGGGGAGGCACAGGGAGAGTTAACTAAGTCCTAGTCTCAAAGCAGGAAATAGGTTGGGTAGGATGAAAGTAGAGGGAGAGAAAAAAAGATGAAAGGGAAGGGGAAAAGAAAAGAGACCAGAAAAAATAGAAAAGTAAAAATTAATAATATTATATAGTTCGAAAACAATCTATTTAGAGAAGAATTTGAATATATTGAGAGGAGGGGAGGGATATAAAGGAGATGTGAAAAACTTAAAAATAAAATGCTTAAAATATTACATAGGTATAAAGAGGTAGTACTGCTATTAATGAATTTAAGTCTCAGAGGTTTTGAATTGAGTAATAAATTTGTGGATTAAGTGTGTACACAATGGGGGATAGGGTCTAATAGTCAACTGCAGGTTTATCTGAGGATGTGCAGGACAAGAATTAAGTCACATAAAGAAGAACGAAAGAGAGGAAAAGGTGAAAAGGATAAGAAAGGAAGAAGAAAAGATCAGACGTTCAATAGAGCTAAACAAAAAAAAAAGATAATTAAAAAAGAAAAAAAAAGAGAAAGAAAACAGAAAAAGAAAGAAAAATGCACACTCACATATCCCTAAAATAAAAATTATAAGAGGAAAAAAAAAAGTTACTGGAAAACAATTTTTTTTCAAAAAAGGGAAAAATTAAAGATTAAAAAAAGTTTTAGAAAAGAAAAAAAAATTTTTTTTTAATATAAGGTACCAAAAAAAAAAAAAAAAAAGAAGAAGAAGAAGAAAAAGACAAAAGAAGTTCTTTGATTTTTTTGGGAGGGGTGGGAAAAATCCTGTATCTCCCTTGTGTTGGTAACCAGCCTCTTGTTGGAGTCTCTGGTCTGCTTGTGGTCCTGTGGCTTGGTTGGTGTCTTAAGTCAGTTTGTTCGAACAGGCAGAAAAATGCTCTGCTTTACCCAGGATTTTGCAACCCTCCTCCCAGGCTAGTTCAATGGGAGGTAGATCTGCTTTGAGTATCACCAAAGAGGGGGATGCAGTAATGAGGCTAGGTTCTCGGTAGAGTTGAGGCCTTTCAACAAACAGGAGCTTTTCCCGGAGGCTAGTTTGTGAAAAACTCACAGAGCCCAGCCTGGAGCCATTCTCAGAGTTTCTGTTTACTGAATTTCAATTGATTGTCGAGGCTGCTAGAGGGAGGGGCAGCCTCTGGCTCTGATTACCCAGTGAAGGAAGCCACTCCTAGGGCTGGCGCCTGAGCTGGGTGACTTTTCCCTGGGTGGATCTGAGTCTGGCAGGTCACGCCGCCTTTAAGTTCTTGTGACCTGCTAAATGACTCGTTTTATTCCAAGACTTGAGTTGGAGCTAGCAGCTCCGCCGAGCTTTGTCGGTATCCAAGATGGAGATCTCCGGGACTGGGGGGGGGGGGGAGGGGTGGCCTTCCCTCCTCTGCTCCCTGAGAAGGAGTGAGGACGTCAGGCTTCTACTCAGGCCGAGTCATAGTTCCTGGGTCGTCTCTGGTCTGTGAACTGCAGGATGAAGATGTCCGCTCCTCTCCTTGTTGGTGCTTGATGGTGTTGAGTAGAATCCGCTCGCCCGCTGCGTCTGGCTCCTTTGTCCCGGAATCTCTGTGGCTCAGGTATGGCCGTGGCCGCGGCCGCTGCAGCCACCACAGCCACCGCTGCCACCGCTGCGACGGCTGCTGGCAAGAGCTCAGATGTGTCTCCTTGCCTGGATTTTCCCTCTCTGGCCTGACTCTCTGTCCTGTGATGGCACACTTGGTGTGATTCTCTGGCTTAGTACTGTTCACTGGAACTCTAAAACTGCTTTCTATGGGAGAGCTTGTTTAGATTCCAGCTTCTCCTCCACCATCTTCCCGGAAGTTCTCCATAGATTTATTTTGTAGAGTGAAACAAGGAGCAAAATGGGGCAAGAATATAACCCTAGGGCACACACAAGGGGAGGGAAGCCTATGAGAGGTCTTCATTCCAGGAGCTTTTTTGCCACTTACGCTGGAGGGGTTCAGTTTGAACTTTTACCTAGATATATAATTACTTGGCAACCTACAGTCATTTTGCTAATTTCTTGTTTTTCATATTACTAACCAAACAGTGATAAAGGCTGGCTTTACTATCAAAGGACTTTCTAATATAGATGCTGTGTGGTCTAGAGCATTCCTTTCCATTAGAGAAGATCCTGAATCAGGACTCATCTAAGGAAAGTGTAACCTGATTAACATCTAAAACAAAAGAGTTGGATGGATGTGCACTCTAGAAAAAAAAGATGGGCTTAACTTTTGTTACTCTAAAATAAAGATCATTTTGCAGTCAATCATTTAGATGTGGCTTGTTTGCTTTCAACTATTTATTTTTTAATTGTAAAGATGCTGTGCAGAGGGATTACAGTTACACAAGTAATGTAATGAGTACATTTCTTTTTTTTTTAATTTTATTTTATTTTATTTGAGAACATACTGTACAGAGGGGTTACAATTACATGGGCAGGATAATGCATACATTTCTTACCAAGCATTGCAGCCTCCTCCTTTGTTTACCCTTCACCTCCCTTCCCAGCCTCCCCCCTCCCCCCCCACCCAATCATACCCCCCCTCCCCCCACACACACCGACATTGTAAAGCTGGTTTTGACATGACATTTTGTACTTCTCATTGTTGCAACAGGTCCACCTGAATCCTTAAACGACTTGTTTGTCCCCGTCTCCTCCACATGTTATACTGACATCAAATATAGTGAAAGCAGGGGTTACACTGTGGGGGAGGGACATACAAAGCAACAAAGAAATAATCTTATAAATGCGTTAGAAACACATGCATGAAAGAAACAAAAACATTAAAATACATATTTGAGGGTTCGTTTTCCTAACATCACATTCTCTGACTTTTTCCGCTTGACTCATACCTATACTAGATATTGCAAATAAGGGAAACCATGGGACCTAAGTTTCTTTGGGCCTGGCTTACTTCACTTAATATAATTTTTTCCAAGCCTTTCCATGTCCTAACAAATGGGGCAGTGTCATTCTTTCTGATGGAGGCATAGAATTCCATTGTGTATATATACCACATTTTCTTGATCCATTCATCTACTGAGGGGCATCTGGGTTGGTTCCAGATCTTAGCTATGGTAAATAATGCTGCAATAAACATAGTTGTGCTGGTAGCTTTAGTGTGGTCTTTTTTGTAAACATTAGGGTAAATGCCCGAAAGTGGGATTGCTGGGTCATAGGGGAGTTCTATGTGAATTCTTTTGAGGAACCTCCATACTGCTTTCCAAAGTGGTTGAACAAGTTTACATTCCCACCAACAATGAAGTAAGGTTCCTTTCTGTCCACATCCCCTCCAGCATCTGTTGTTGTTAGAGTTCTTGATTTTTGCTGTTCTAACTGGAGTGAGGTGATATCTCAATGTTGTTTTGATTTGTATTTCTTTTATGGCTAGGGATGTTGAACATTTCTTCATGTGTCTATTGGCCATCCTTCTTTCTTCTTCAGAGAAGCTTCTCTTTAAGTCTTTCGCCCACTTACTTATTGGGCAGTTGTTTCTTTGAGGATTTGTTGTTGGGTGGTTTAATTTTTTGAGTTCCAAGTATATTTTAGATATAAGACCGTTGTCCGTTGTATGGCTAGTAAAGATCTTCTCCCTATCTGTGGGCTTTCTATTGATCTTGCTAGCTATGTCATTTGCCCTGCAGAAGCTCTGCAACCTTATGCAATCCCATTTGTCCAACCTTTCTTTGATTTGTTGTGTTTCCGGGTCTCTATTCAGAAAATTTCGGCCTGAGCCAAGGAGACCCAGGGTTTCTCCTATTCCATCCTGTAATGTTTTCAGAGTGTCTGCTTTGAGTTCAAGGTCTTTGATCCATTTGGAGTTGATTCTGGTGCAGGGTGATATATAAGGATCTAGCTTTAGTTTTCTACATGTAGTTAACCAGTTTTGCCAGCACCATTTACTGAAGAGGCTGTCTGTCTTCCATTGTATTGTTTTAGCTCCCTTATCGAAGATTAGATGGCTATAGGTCTGTAGGTTCATTTCTGGGTTTTCAATTCTATTCCATTGGTCCTGAGGTCTGTTCTTATGCCAATACCAAGCTGTTTTGATTACTATGGCTTTATAGTAGAGTTTGAAATTTGGTATTGATATTCCTCCAGCCGTGTTCATTCCGTTGAGGAGCGTTTTTGCTATTCGGGGTCTTTTATTGTTCCATATGAATTTTTGGATTGCCTCTTCTGTTTCCTTGAAGAATGAGGGTGGAATTTTGATAGGTATTGGGTTGAATTTGTAGATAGCCTTGGGAAGTATTGCCATTTTCACGATGTTAATCTTTCCAATCCAGGAGCATGGGAGGTTTTGCCATTTTTTAAGTTCTGTGTTGATTTCCTTTTTCAAGATTTTAAAGTTTTCATCATAGAGGTCCTTCACTTCTTTAGTTAATTCCTAGGTATTTTATTTTTTGTGGGGCTATTACAAATGGAGTTGCTTTCCTAATTTCAGCCACACTTTTCTAATTGTTGGCATACAGAAAAGCCATTGATTGTTGGGGGTTAATTTTATAACCTGCTACTTTGCCAAAGTTTTGAATCAGCTTGAGTAATTTGGGAGTGGAGTCTATGGGATTCTTTAAATACAAGATCATGTCATCTGCAAAGAGGGAGAGTTTTATTTCTTCTTTCCCTATTTGGATCCCCTTTATGTCTGCATCTTGTCTTATTGCTGTAGCTAGGCATTCTAATACTAGATTGAAGAGAAGTGGAGAGAGTGGGCATCCTTGACTTGTTCCTGAGTTAAGAGGAAATGGCTTTAGTTTTTCACCATTGAGTATAATGCTGGCTGTAGGTTTGTCATATACAGCCTTTATTGTATTGAGGAATGTTCCATGGATTCCTAATTTTTCCAAAACCTTCATCAGGAATGGGTGTTGGATCTTGTCGAATGCTTTTTCTGAGTCTATTGAGATAACCATGTGGTTCTTATTCTTGCTCCTGTTGATGTGATGAATAATATTAATTGATTTGCGTATATTGAACCAGCTTTGCATCCCTGAAATGAATCCTGTTTGATCGTGGTGTATGATTTTTTGGATGAATTGTTGGAGTCGGTTGGCCAAAATTTTGTTGAAAAGTTTTGCATCAATGTTCATCAAAGAAATGGGTCTATAGTTCTCTTTCTTTGATGAGTCCCTGTCTGGTTTTGGGATGAGGGTTATGATGGCTTCATAGAATGTGTTCGGTAGTGAGCTTTCTCTTTCAATTTCATTGAAGAGTTGGAGGAGAATTGGTGTGAGCTCTGCTTTGAAGGCCTTGTAAAATTCCGCTGTAAAACCATCTGGTCCTGGACTTTTCTTAGCTGGGAGGTCTCTTATTGCTGTTTCTATTTCAATGCTTGATATGGGCCCGTTAAGATAGTTTAACTCATCTTGGTTTAGTTTTGGCATGTCAATATTTTGCTAGGAAGAGGTCTATTTCTGTCAAATTCTCAAAATTATTAGCATAAAGTTTTGTGAAGTATTCCCTTATAATGTTCTGAATCTTGGTGTTTCCGTGGTGATGTTTCCATTCTCATCTCTGAGTTTATTAATTTGGGTGTGTTCTCTTCTTTTTCTGATAAGATTTGCTAAGGGTCTGTCAATTTTTTTAAGTTTTTCGAAGAACCAACTCTTTGTTTTGTTGATTCTTTCTATAGTTTTTTGGATTCTAATTCATTTAATTCTGATTTAATTTTGATTATTTCTTTCCGTCTACTGGATTGGGGTTTATCTTGCTGCTCTTTTTCAAGGAGGTTTAGATGTGTCATTAAATTGTTAGTTTCAGATCTCTCCAATTTGTTGATGTAGGAGCTCAGAGCTATAAACTTGCCTCTGAGTACTGCCTTTGCTGTGTCCCAGAGGAGCTGGTATTTTGTGTGTTCATTTTTGTTGAATAGCATGAACATTTGAATTTCCTTTCTAATCTCTTCCATGACCCACTCATGATTCAGCAGTGTGTTGTTCAGCCTCCATGTGATACCGGACTTTCTTTGGTGGCTTTTGGTGTTGAGTTCTAACTTTATTCCCTTGTGGTCAGAGAGAATGCAAGGTATAACTTCAATGTTTCTGAATTTAGACAAGTTTGCTTTGTGGCCTAAAATGTGGTCTATTTTAGAAAACGTTCCATGTGCTGCTGAGAAAAACGTGTATTCTGATGTTGCTGGGTGAAATGTTCGGTAGATGTCTGTTAAGTCTAGTTGATCTATGCAGCTATTTATATCTGCGGTTTCTCTGTTGAGTTTTTGCCGAGTTGATCGATCTAGTGGGGAGAGTGGTGTGTTAAAATCCCCAAAAATTAATGTCTTTGGATCTCTATGGGATTTGAGGGAAAGTAGTGTTTCTTTGATAAATTTGGGTGCTCCATTGTTTGGCGAATAGATATTTAGAATTGTAATATCCTCCTGAAGGAGAGATCCTTTAATTAGTATGTAGCGACCTTCTTTATCTCTTCTCGCGAATTTTAATTTGAAGTCTATTTTATCTGATATTAGGATTGCAACTCCTGCCTGTTTATGGATTCTGTTTGTTTGGTAGATTTTGTTCCAGCCTTTAACATTGAAAATGTGTTTGTTTTTACGGGCAAGATGTGACTCCTGCAGGCAGCAGATAGAAGGGTCTTGTTTTTTAATCCAACTAGACAGTCTATGTCGCTTAATTGGAGAGTTCAGTCCGTTAACATTAAGAGATAGGACTGAGAGGTATTTGGGAGTTCCTGCCATGTTATCTACCTTCTTGGGGGCTGTGAAAACTGGGTTCTTCCTATGGTTCTTGGATTCTCAGTTTGGGTGCAGTTTCTTGGCCTTTATTGTGGTCTTGTTGGTTTTCTATGTGTAGGACATCTTTAAGAATCTTTTGTAGGGCTGGTTTGGTGGAGATGTATTGTTTCAATTTTTCTTTGCTATGGAAGGTTTTTATTTGGCCTTCAGTTATGAAGGAGAGTTTAGCTGGGTACAGTATTCTTGGTTGATAGTTGTTTGTTTTTAGGGCATGGCATACATCATTCCAGGCTCTTCTTGCTTTGATTGTCTCTGCTGAGAAATCTGAGGTGATTCTAAGTGGTTTCCCTTTGTAGGTTATTACCCTTTTTTCCTTGACAGCTTTAAGGATCTTTTCCTTGTTCTGAGTTGATCCTGTGTGGATTATAATGTGGCGGTGGGATGTCCTATTCTGGTCTGGTCTATTTGGGGTTCTAAATGCTTCTTGTATCTGGACAGGCCTATCTTTTTGCATGTTTGGGAAGTTCTCTGCTAGGATCCTGTTAAACAAATTTCCTAGACCATTAACTTCTGTTTCTAGGTGCTCCTCTACACCCATTATCCTTAGATTAGGCCTTCTGATGGTGTCTTCCAGGTGTTGGATAGATCTATCATATGTCTTGGACTTGTCTTGGATGGTTGTATGTTCTTTCTCTATAATATCTAGGCTGTCTTCAACCCCTGAGATTCGATCTTCTGCATGGTCTAGCCTGCTGTCCAGACTCTCTACTTTGTTTTTTATCTCTTTTCCTTCTAATTGGTCAGCTTTGATGGCTTCAAGTTCTTTGTTGAAGCTCTGTTTTAGGTCTTGTATGAATTTCTTTACTTCCTTAATTTGGTGTTCAGTGTTTGTCCTCAAATCACTTAGTTGATTGGTTATTTTTTCTTTGGACTCCCATTCCTTATGTTGGGTTCCTTTCAGCATTCCCTTTGTGGTCTCCCTGACTTCCTTCAGCTCTTTGTTAATGGATTCCATGAATGCCTTTAGTGATCTTTTTGTGTTCTCTACCTGGTCTCTCAATTCCTGTATTACTCTTTGATTAGCTTCCTCCCATTCGTGGGATTCCTGCAGATCTCTTTGAGTGTTCTCAGCCTGCTCACGCCATTCCTCCCTTTCTCTTTGAGTATTCTCAAGTTGTTCACGCAAATCCTGTATCAGTTTTTGAGTAGCTTCGTCATGCTTATAATATTCCTGTATAAACATCTGGGATGCCTCC
This sequence comes from Dipodomys spectabilis, assembly GCF_019054845.1. Classification (NCBI taxonomy): domain Eukaryota; kingdom Metazoa; phylum Chordata; class Mammalia; order Rodentia; family Heteromyidae; genus Dipodomys; species Dipodomys spectabilis. The sequence goes on along the minus strand of NW_024870703.1, from coordinate 14,727,425 downwards.
TCTCTCTCCCTATCACGCTCATACAGAGTCCTTTGTACGTTGTCAAACTTCTCATTTATCTTGTTTGCCAGCAGTGTTTGTAGAGCTATTTGGGAACTCTCCTCTGGATTATTCATTATCTGTTCTAACCCCTGATTATCAAGATTGGGAATTAAGATACCCGAATTTGCCATTTTTCTTGTGTTTTTCCGGCTTACTCTGCCCATTTGAGATGAAGATAGCACCAGTTTTGTGCTAGAACACTATCTTAAGGCAACCATCAACCAAAGTTTGCATTTGTACAGTCAATAGTCTACAGATACAATCTAGTTCAATAGATACATCTATTCGACATCAAACAACTATATGTTAAAGGACTTCGAACCGCAGAGAAGAATTTGGAAAACCAGAAATTATTAGGGTTAGGGAGAGATGTGGGTAAAAAATAGGAATAGATTGGTGTGGGGAGGCACAGGGAGAGTTAACTATGTCCTAATCACAATGCAGGAAATAGGTTGGGTAAGATGCAAGTAGAGAGAGAGAGAAAAAGAAGAAAGGGTAAGGGGAATGAAAAGAGACCAGAAAAAAAATAGAAAAGTAAAAATTAATGTTATTGTAGAGATTAAAAGACCATCTATTTAGAGAGGAATGTGAATATGTTGAGAGAAAGGGAGGGACATAGAGGAGATGTGAAAAACTTTAAAAAAATGCTTAAAATATTATATAGGTATAAAGAGGTAGTACTGCTATTAATGAATTTAAGTCTCAGAGGTTTTGAATTGAGTAATAAGTTTGTGGATTAAGTGTGTACACAATGGGGGATAGGGTCTACTAGTTAACTACGGGTTTATCTGAGGATGTGCAGGACAAGAGTTAAGTCACATAAAGAAGAACAAAAGAGGAAAACGTGAAAAGGATAGGAAAGTGAGAAGAAAAGATCAGAAGTTCAGTAGAGCTAGACAAAAAATAAAAAGATAATTAAGAATGAAAGAAAAAGAGAAAGAAGACAAGAAAAGAAAGGAAAACACACATTCACGTATTCCTAAAATAAAAATTATAAGAGGAGAAAAAAAAAGTTACTAGAAAACAATTATTTTTTCAGAAGAGGCAAAAATTAAAGATTAATAAAAGTTTTAGAAAAGGAAAAAAATTTTTATATATATATAAGGTAACAAAAAACAAAAAAAAAAAAAACCAAAACAAAAAAAAGAAAAAAAGAAAAGAAGAAGAAGAAAAAAAAAAGTTCTTTGATTTTTTTTTTTTTTTGGGAGGGGTGGGAAGAGTCCTGTATCTCCCTTTTGTCTGTAACCAGAGTCTGGTTGGAGTCTCTGGTCAGCTTGAGGTCCTGTGGCTTGATTGGTTTCTTAAGTCAGTTTGTTGGAACAGGCAGAAAAATGCTCTGCTTTACCCAAGATTTTGAGATCCCCCTCCCAGGTTAGTTTACTGGGAGGGTGATCTGCTTTGAGAATCACAAAAGAGGGGGATATAGTGATGAGGCTAGGTTCTGGGTAGAGTTGAGGCCTTTCAACAAACAGTAGCTTTTCCCTGGGGCTATTTTGTAAAAAAAAAAACTCACAGCACCCAGCCTGGAGCCATTCTCAGGGTTTCTGTTTTTCAATTGATTGTGGTGGCTGCTAGAGGGAGGGGCAGCCTCTGGCTCTGGTTACCCAGTGAGGAGAGCCACTCCAATGGCTGGCGCCTGAGCTGGGTGACTTTTCCCTGGATGGAACTGAGTCTGTGAGGTCACTTCGCCGTTAAGTTCTTGTGACCTGCTAAATGACTCATTTTATTCCAAGGCCTGAGCTGGAGCTAGCCACTCCTCTGAGCTTTGTCGGTATCCAAGATGGAGATCACCGGTGCTGGGGGGGGGAGGGGTGGCCTTCCCTCCTCTGCTCCCTGAGAAGGAGTGAGGAAGTCGGGCTTCTACTCACCCCGAGTCTTGGATCCTGGGTTGTCTCTGGTCTCCAAAGTGCAGGATGAAGTTGTCCGCTCCTTGTCGGTTCTTGCTGGTGTTGAGTAGAATCTGCTTGTCCGCTGCGTCTGGCTCCTTGGTCCTGGACTGTGTCTCAGGTATGTCCCCGCGGCGGTGGTCGCCGCCGCGACCCTGCCGCCGCAGCGGCAGCTGCTGGCAGGCGCTCAGATGTGTCTGCTTGGCTTCCCCTCTCTTGACTAACTCTCTGTCCTGTGATGGCACACTTGGTGTGATTCTCTGGCTTGGGACTGTTCACTGGAACTTTGAAACTGTTTTCTATGCAAGAGCTTGTTCAGATTCCAGCTTCTCCTCCGCCATCTTCCTGGAACCAGATGAGTACATTTCTTAACAAGCATTGTAATCTACTCATTTGTTTTTCTCCCACTATCCCTTCCTTCCCACATTCCTCCCCTACTGAAGTTGTATAGCTCATTTCTGACATAGTGTCTTGTGAGTATCATTGTTGCAATGGGTCATCCTTTGGCCATCTTTCAGCATTTTGTTATTCCCTTTCCCTTCCCCAAATCAGATACATGTACATACAAGACGCAGGCTACCAGAATCAAAGACAAGGATTGCCAGGGACAAACCAATGAAAAAAGAAAAGTGAAATAAAATAAGAAGAAAAAAAACTAGATAAAGTACCTTGATTACAACAAGGTCAACAACCAAAAAAAGACCTATTGTTTCCATGTCTTGGAGTTCATTTCAGTTAGCATCATCTTGTATGATCATATGTACATAGCTATTGAGCTGTTACGATTCTCTTCCAGGACTATCCTAAGCTTATACTAATTATTACAAATGAGGGAAACCATAGAGCCTATGTTTCTTTGAGTCTGGCTCACTTAATATGATTTTTTTCCAAGACTTTCAATTTCCTTACAAATGGTACAATACCATTCTTTCTGATGGAAGCATAGCATTCCATTGTGTATATAAATATACACATATATATATATATATACATATGTATATATGTGTATATGTATACATATATATTTATCTATATCACATTTTCTTGATCTATTCATTTATTGAGGGGCATCTGGGTTGGTTCCATATCTTAACTATGGTAAATAATGCTGCAATGAACATAGTTGTCCTGGCAGCTTTAATGTGGCCTTGCTTGTGAACATTTGGATAAATGCTAAGGAGTGGGATTGCTGGGTCATAGGGGAGTTCTATGTCTACTCTTTTGAGGAATCTCCATACTGCTTTCCAGAGTGGTTGAACCAGCTTACATTTCTACCAACAGTGTAGTAATGTTCCATTGGCCACATCCCTGCCAGCATCTATTATTGTTTGTTTTCTTGATAACAGCCATTCTAACTTAATATAGAACTCAGGTAAGCAAGGGGAAGCAAAAGTCACTGTGCAAAAGAAAATTCCCCAAGCAATGGACATTGCTACCATATGATATTTTGTCCACAGATGAAACCTTTAACACAGTTAAATAGTATCTTGTAGTTTTAGGTCCTCACTCTGGCTCATATATACACAATATCAGGACAGTCTTTGTCTAGATTTCAATCATTATCTTCTTCAATTTGAATTTTGTAGTCATTATTCCTAATCTGTTGGTGCCTTGATCTTTATAACCACTTTCTTAAAATTATCCTAGACCTGTAATAAAATAATTTGTGCTGTGTATAAGCCACCTAGGTTTTTCTGTTTATTTTTTTTTAACAGCCTAAATGAGCTAAACTAATTGTGAAGCTGGGGGAATGCAAGCAGGGCACAGCAAGTACTATAGGAAAGGCAGAGAAGAAGAGAAAATATGAAACCATTAAATTTCCAATTTTGGAGTTGAAAGAACCCTTTGTAGTCATCTTTTCAGTATCTAGTTCATTGCCAATCTAATCTGCTAAGAAACAGAACAGCTCGCTCAATCAGCCATGGAAGGATGAATTTCCACTTATATTTTTGTCAAAATACCACATTCCACTCTATTGCTGAAAAGCTCTAATTGCTTGAAAATTCTGGCTTACATTAAACTGAAATGTGATTCCCTATAAATTTGAATAAAATATGGTTTTTGCTCTCAATTCTAGAGGAATACAACCATATACACATAATGTCAATGCACAAGCAATACAAATTATAGTGGAAAAGTCTACGCACACTGGATGTGAATAACAGCTGGCAATTTCTGGGATTGTTGGAGAACTTCAACAATGGAGCTCTTAGCCAGTAATTTTAAAATTTTAAAATCCAGTAATTTTATTCAAAGAAAAGGTGAGAGTAGCACAGAAGTTTTTTTTTTTTTTTAATAATCCTTATTTTAAGAGTTATTGGAATAGGAAGGTTCTTCTGAGAAAAAATATATTATATACACGTCTGAAATGACACAGTCAAAATATTTTAATGACAATGCACCCTAAAAATCAATAATTTATCAACATGTGTGGACATGCCTGTATATAAATATTACATGTATATTTTATTTATTTTTAATTTTTATTGTTATTTTAAGGGTGATGTACATAAGGGTTAGAGTTATCTAAGTCAGGTAATGAGACTCTTTCTTTTTGAACAGTATCACCTCTTCCCTAGTTTTCTCCCAGTTTTTTTCCTCCTGACTCCCCTACCCTACAAGTTGTATAGTTCGTTTTCAACATAGTGTCTAGTGAGTATCACTGCTGCATTTGTTCACTCTTTGTCCCACCATTTCTGTGCCCACTCTTAGCCTTCCCAAAACAGATGAACTTACACACAAGACAAAATGTACAGAAAAAAAAACTATGACAAAGGTGGGAATAAAAGAAAAACAAAAAGCAAATGAACAAAAACCTCTTGTTTCCATTTCTTGGACTCATTTCAATAAACATCATTTTATATGATCATATGCAAATAGTGATTGAGCCTTTGTGATCCTTTCCTAAGAATATCCTCCTTTGGTCTCATGTGAATGTGTAGAGTCCTGCATAATTTGTCCTGTCCAAATGTATTTTTTGTCTTTTACCATCCAGTGTGTTTATTTGTAAATTTATAGGCATTTTCTAGTTATACAAATGAAGAAAATCATGCAACCTAGGTTTCTTTGAGTCTGGCTTACTTTGCTTAATGTAATTTTTTCCAAGTCTTTCTATTTCCTTACAAATGGTACAATATCATTCTTTCTGATGGAAGCATAGAATTTCCTTGTGTATATATACCACATTTTCTTGGTCCATTCATCTCCTGAGGGGCATCTGGATTGGTTCCAAATCTTAGCTATGGTAAACAATGCTGCAATGAACATGGTTATGATGGAAGCTTTAATGTGACCTTGTTTGTGGTCTATCGGACAATTACTCAGAAGTAGACTTGCTGGGTCACAGGGAAGTTCTATGTTTTATCTTTTGAGGAACCTCCCTATTACTTTCCCATTTAATAAATGGGCTAAAGACTGAAAGAGAGACTTCTAAGAAAAAGAACTATGAATGCTCAATAGACACATGAAGAAGTGTTCAACATCTCTGGCCATAAAAGAAATGCAACTCAAAACAACACTGAGATTTTATCTCACTCAGTTAGAATGGCTATTATCAAGAACACTAACAGCACCAGATGCTGGCAGGCATGGCTAAGAGGGAACACGCCTGCATTATTGATAGGAATATACACTTGTTCAACCACTCTGGAAGCAGTGTGGAGGTTCCTCAAAAACATAGGAGTTTTCTATTTCCTAACACAATGGAACTTTGTTTGTTGTTGTTATTTGTTAATGTTTACAAGCTCTATTATTCTCTCCTTAGTCCTCTTTTTTAAACCAAATGACAAACGCAAATAATATATTGTTTATGACATCAAGATCTCACCAAACAAAACAATGATGAACAAAAAGAAAACAAAATGAAACAGTAAAACACTTCATACACCATCTAGTATGAGTTTTCATTTTATTTGTCATTATTAATTTGATGAACTAATTGTAAACCCACGTTATTTGAGTCTCTCTCATTGTTATGGACAATACTGATTTGGGTATTTTTCACAATTTTCTTTCTATTTTTGAAATTCCCTTTAAGTAGTTATACAAGGGGAGTTCAATTGAACATGTCAGTTTATGAGAATAATGTGTCTTGATCAATGTCACTTCTTTCACTATTCCCTCCCGTCTTTCCCAGAACATTCATCCTTTCAAATTATCTGGTTTTATTTCAACATATGTTCATTGAATGGTATGACTGTTTTTGATCACCCTTCCTCTCTCCAGTTGTATTCCTCCTTCTCCCATTAAACCTTCATTTCTTGACAATACATGTTCCAGGTTCTGGGTATTCACTTGGTTAAACTGTAACTTAGTTGTTCAAAGGAGCTACACTATTGTAATTCTACATTATGCCTACCATCTAATGATCAATATGTATATATTCATGTGTTTTCATCAATGCTTATCTTTTAATTCTAAATCCCACATATGAGAGAAAACATTCATACTTTGTCTCTCTGAGCCTGACTGATTTATTGGACTTATTTTTTCGCAGATTTCTTCCATTTCCCTGCAAATAACAAAATCATGTGCATATGCATATATTACATGTGCCCTCTTTCATTAGGCTGAGGAGCCCCACAGCCAGTGTTCTCACTACTTCCTTTCCTTGATTACACTGTAGAAGTTGACAGGCTTCATTGCTCTCAGTTAATTTGAGTGATGATCCCTTTAGATACTACAAGGTAAGCCTTGTAAGCCAAGACACTGTTGTTTGTTTTGTGGTTTCCAAATCTTCACAATGTGCTTAGTAAGCATTCAAGAATTTCAGCTCTGCTTCTGGTAATTTTCCTAGCAAAAAGCGCAAGAAAGTTTAGTGGTCTGAATGCATCTTGACAGGTTAAAGGATGCTGAACCCATTCTTCTAGAAAGATGGCACACTTATCTATTTGCTACATCCAGCCTATTTATTGATTTGTAATTCATCTTGTTCTGGTAAGAATCTCAGCAGCTATATCAAGCCTGTATGTGTCTACTACTATTGCCTTTGGAAAAGATTCCCCAACTATTATTAAAATTTTCCTTCTAGGGTGTTGACAGTGTTCACTCTGCTACCTGGAAACACAGATGATACTACATCCTCTGAAGCATGAAATAAGATTCCTGTTGTTCAGTCTCGTCATCTCTAAGAAGAGTCAGTGGCTCTTCAAATCCATCAAATTAAAATCTCTTGCTTATTCTCTCTCATTGTCATGTTCTCTTGCTTACACTTTTTTAAAATAGATTTATTAGTTATAAAACCATATTAGAACCACTTCCTCTATGATAGTCTTAATTTAGCTAACAAAAGACCTGTGACTGGAATAGCTTTATCCTTCAGATACTTGCTCACAACCATAGGAATGTACAATTTTCCATGTAGGTTTGCCAGAAATTCAAGTCGCAAGACCAATTTCCCTTATTCCCACAAGAAGATATTTATAATGGGTCATTAAAATCACCTTTTCTCCCATTTCAATATAAATGTATTATCTGGCACTAAGAATTAACATCTTGTGATAGCCTGTGCAGATTTCCAGTCCTTCTTCTTCCTTATTTTGCTGTAGAATTATCAAGCTGACTTTTATCTCCGGAGGAAATTGGAGGAATGACCAGCAGAGCTTGTTCTGTGAGGTGTGTGTTGTAACCTTTCATCTTTGGTGCACAGTGCCCACCCTGTGTCTGAAGTGCTTGTATACATGTTAAAGGTTAAGTCTCAGTGGTATCACTCAAAAGCAATACTCATTAGTTCATTCTAGCAAGGGACACTGAAAGGAAATTAACCTAAAAGACCACGAAGACAAAAGTCACATAGAGGAGAGAGATTTATTGCCAGCAGAGCTGACCAGGCCAAGTTCTTATGAGGGGGTTGGTGGAGAAAATGGTGCTGTCTAGCTTCCTGGAAGACCCTTTATATACAGTTGGGGCTAGAGGTGTTTGACCAGAGTCTGGAGGTGGGAGGTTTCTCCCCTGCCCTGCAGGCACTGCCATGTCTGGGAGGGGACATTTGCTGACTTACTGTAGCCATTACTCTTCCAAGTTTTTGACATGCATAAAGAAAAGATAAACAAGCGATAGTATAAAATTTAAACCAAGTATAGAATTTGTGGTTACCATATATATTTATTTTTCCTATTGCCTTCACTCAGAGAATCTAGAACAGAACATGTTTTTGTATATTTTTGTGTGTTACTTCATCAGTTTAACCAGAGATGGATAACCAGAGCAAGGTCCTCTTTCTACACTGCTCCTTACATTTAGAGCAGCAGATGTTGTCAGGTGAGCAAGGGTCTTTTGGGGAGTCTCTGTGGGTAATCTCACATACATACATGCTTACATACATGCACTTCGTGTGTGAAGCAGACCTTGCTGACTATTATGCTACCCTTTGCTATTGCTCCCAGGAAACACCCCTTTCTGAAATTATTCAGACTTTCCACTTCATGGTAAAACACAAAAGTAACAGGGGCTCATCAATCCCCTGCATATCTAGAATCTTTAGCTCCTTCAGATCTCCTCCAAACATTTCTCAGACATGGTTGACAATGATACTCTCCTCTGACCAAACTTTTGAGTCAAGCTCTTCCAAGCTCCCTTTTTATATAAAAGCCCTATATGAACTCAGGTCTTACATCATGCAGTCCAATTTAGCAAGAATCTTGCTGGGTCATGTTCATGAAAATTCTCTGTATTTGATAGGGGAACAAGTTTTCTTCCCTTCCACCCACAAAGCCTCATTAACTGTAGAGTTTATCTTATAAGAATTCCCTTCACTTTGCTCTGATGTTTCTCTTTGCTTCTTGGTTGAAATTTCTGGCTTTCTTTGATATATCTGGATTTAAGACCAATCTATATCCTCAACTGGACAGGTAGTAAACTATTGCTTGCATATTTGCCATGTGAACCCATGCTAGGCTTAATCATCCCAAATGTATTTGGTTAATATTATTAATGGGCGGGTATTTAATCTGACCTAGATGTTTAGAGATGGGGACTTTAAGAAATAAAATAGCTTTTCACAAGTGGAGCTCCAATGATTGAAAATTCTTTCTCTGTCTCTCTCTGTCTCTCTCTGTCTCTCTCTGTCTCTGTCTCTGTCTCTCTCTCTCTGTCTCTCTCTCTCTCTCTCCCTTTCTTTCTCCATGTATAGACTATTTTTTGTAAGTCATGGGGGCTGAACTCTGGGCCTGGGCGCTGTCCCTCAGCTCCTCAGCTCAAGGCTAGTGCCCTACCACTTGAGCCACAGCGCCACTTCCGGCTTTTTCTGCTTAGGTGATCTAAGGAATTGAACCCAGGGCCTCAGGCACGCAAGGCAAGCACTCTACCACTTAGCCATCTTCCCAGTCCATGCATGTACTATTTTGCTTTGTGACTATATCAGCAAGAATTTGGTCACCATAGGAGGACACTGAATCTTAAAATTTATATTAGTTGTATTGCTTGGTATTATGACAAAATACCTGGCCAGATAACTTAAAAGGGAGAAACATATATTTGGGTTGATGGTTTCATAGTTTGCTGTCTATCCTTATAAGGACTGTGTATTGGAGCAAAGTAGCTTACCAAATTGTGGCAGAGGGAGAGAGAGAATATCCTTGAGTTAGCTAACTTTCTTCTTTTCTTTCATTCAGGCCTAGATTCTATGGGATGGTTCTGCCCACATTCAGAGAGTCTTTCCACTTAACACTGTCTGCAAATGCTCCCACAAGCATACCCAGAGGTGTATGCATTATTAGTCTTCTAGGTACTTTTCAATTCCATGATGAAGATAATCAATATTAACCATCACAATCTTTTGGAACTATAAACCACATAAACCACTTTCTTAATAAAGTAGAATACCCCATGCATCCATTACAATATTAAAAAGGGACAAATGCAGTCCCCTTGAAAGAAGTTTTTCTTGATCCCTTTAAGAAATTTCATGAATATAAAAAAGCATGCCATAGAACATGAGGTTGGTAGTTCTCAGGGCAATAATTTAGAATTTCCTAGTATTGCCTTTCTGGTACCTAGAACACTATTCCAAGAATTAGACTTGACCTGCAATATTTTCTTAGAATTTATAAACAAATAGAATTATTATTTAGTATCTTTCACATTCACCTTTAAGACAGAACAAGCAAAAGAAATAAGTAATTCTTTTACATATTCCTATGCTAATTCCCAGAATATATGATTAATTGGAGAAACGAAGACAAAGAGAAAAAGGAGAAACAAATGAACATAAAAAGGTGACAGAAATTATAGGTAGCTGAGGAACTCTGATGATATTGTTAAATTCTTTTGAAGTATCTCTAGAAAGATCCCGAGCTAGCAGTGTTCAATGTGAGGATAAAACGCAATTGGATTATATTATTTCTATCTCCAACTTGCTATGTATTTTAAATTGACTGATAAAATTGTATATACTTATTGTGTGAAACATGCAATCTGAAACATGGCTAAAGGCCAAACCAAATCAAACATCAAATCTATCATTACATGGAGCCAGGATGGCCTTCAACCCCCTTTCCTTCTGCCTCAACCTCCTGAATGCAATGAATACCGGTCTGTGTGAAGATTCCCCACTTTCACTTATGCTTATGAAATTAGGCTCACACCTGTAATCCCAACTACTCAGGAGGCTGAGATCTACAGGATCAAAGTTCAGAGCCACACTAGTAGAAACATCTACAAGACTGCATCTACAGTTAACCAACAAAAAAACAAGGTTAGAGGCCATGTCTCAAGTGGGAAATCAGCAGCTATGCACTTTCAAGTCAAGTAAGATCACAAGATACTGAATTTAAGCCTTGGATCAGCAAAAACAAATAAACAAAGACAATATTCTGATATCAACTCTTACATCCATGCTGACTCACCCTTAAAAGTAAATGTTTCAGGAGACCAGTCTGTGGAAGAGAGATTCAAGGCAGAATGGTAAATACGTTTTCCTCTGAATTTCTCTAAGAGATTATAAAAGGAGAGTAGGCAAGAAGACTCCTCTTTCACAGGATTAGTGTCCAATTTTCATAAGAAAGCCACACAAGCATTTTAATCTCACCTCCTCCACAATCCCCACAGGGCTTCTGTTCATTTTAAATAAAAAATGGGAACTCTACCAGAGATAAGCAACATGATCATAAATTCTCTGGGAAATTCTAGATTGCTCATCAGCAGTGGCAAGTGGTCACCACGACTTGCTCTTTTCTTTTCTGGACAGAATTCTTCATAGAATGAGCCTGCTGCTAGTCTGAATGAGAATACATTCAGCCAGGAGACCTTCATTGGCTCATGCCTGGCATTCTAGTTACTCAGGCGGCTGAGATATCTAGTTACTCAGGCGGCTGAGTAGTCCAAAGCTAGACTGAATCTTCAAAATAATCAGCAAAAAGTCAGGCTTGGAGATGAAGCACCACCTGAGCAAGAAAAGCTGGACAAGTAGGAAGCACTGTCAGACCTGAGTACCACCAAAAAGGGCGCATCCCCCAGCACACACATGTTAAAATATTGCATTAAACACTCACTAAGTGCCCGCCCATGATCAAGTCCCTCTCACTATGTAGCCCCACCCACAATTCTTTTTTTTTAATTTTTTAAATTTAATTTAATTTTTTTTGTGAACATACTGTACAGAGGGGTTACAATTACATGGGCAGGATAATGCGTACATTTTTTATCAAGCATTGCAGCCTCCTCCTTAGTTTACCCTTCACATCCCTTCCCTACCTCCCCCCTAATCCCCCCTCCACCCAATCCTCCCCCCGCCACCCCCCACACCAATGTTGTAAAGCTCGTTTTCGACATGACAACTTGTACTTCTCATTGTTGCAACAGGTCCACCTGTATCCTTAAACGACTTGTTTTTCCCCATCTCCTCCACAAGTTATACTGACATCAAATATAGTGAAAGCAGGGGTTATACTGTGGGGGAGGGACATACAAAGCAACAAAGAGATAATCTTATAAATGCGTTAGAAACAAATGCATGAAATAAAAAAGCATTAAAATACATATCTAAGGGTTCATTTTTCTAACATCACATTATCTGACCTTTTGCGCTTGACTCATACATATACTAGATATTGCAAATAAGGGAAACCATGGGACCTATGTTTCTTTGGGCCTGGCTTACTTCACTTAATATAATTTTTTCCAAGTTTTTCCATTTCCTAACAAGTGGGGCAGTGTCATTCTTTCTGATGGAGGCATAGAATTCCATTGTGTATATATACCACATTTTCTTGATCCATTCATCTACTGAGGGGCATGTGGGTTGGTTCCATATCTTAGCTATGGTAAATAATACTGCAATAAACATAGTTGTGCTGGTAGCTTTAATGTGGTCTTGTTTGTGAACATTTGGGTAAATGCCCAAAAGTGGGATTGCTGGGTCATAGGGGAGCTCTATTTGGAGTCTTTTGAGGAACCTCCATACTGCTTTCCAAAGTGGTTGAACAAGTTTACACTCCCACCAACAATGAAGTAAGGTTCCCTTCGTTCCCTTCTGTCCACATCCCCTCCAGCATCTGTTGTTGTTAGAGTTCTTGATTATAGCCATTCTAACTGGGGTGAGGTGGTATCTCAATGTTGTTTTGATTTGCATTTCTTTTATAGCTAGGGATGTTGAGCATTTCTTCATGTGTCTATTGTCCATCCTTCTTTCTTCTTCAGAGAAGTTTCTCTTCACGTCTTTAGCCCACTTATTTATTGGGCAGTTGTTTCTTTGAGGATTTGTTGTTGAGGGATTTAATTTTTTGAGTTCCAGGTATATTTTAGATATGAGACCCTTGTCTGTTGTATGGCTAGTGAAGATCTTCTCCCAATCTGTGGGCTTTCTGTTGATCTTGCTAGCTATGTCCTTTGCCATGCAGAAGCTCTGCAACTTCATGCAATCCCATTTGTCCAACCTTTCTTTGATTTGTTGTGTTTCCGGGTCTCTATTCAGAAAATTTCGGCCAGAGCCAAGGAGACCTAGGGTTTCTCCTATTCCATCCTGTAATGTTTTCAGAGTGTCTGCTTTGACTTTGAGGTCTTTGAACCATTTGGAGTTGATTCTGGTGCAGGGTGATACATAAGGATCTAGCTTTAGTTTTCTACAAGTAGTTAACCAATTTGCTAGCACCATTTACTGAAGAGGCTGTCTTTCTTCCATTCTATTGTTTTAGCTCCCTTATCGAAGATTAGATGGCTATAGGTCTGTGGGTTCATTTCTGGAATTTTAATTCTATTCCATTTTTCCTGAGGTCTGTTCTTATGCCAATACCAAGCTGTTTTGATTACTATGGCTTTATAGTAGAGTTTGAAATTTGGTATTGATATTCCTCCAGCAGTGTTCCTTCCGTTGAGGAGCATTCTTGCTATTCGGGGTCTTTTATTGTTCCATATGAATTTTTCCCACCCACAGTTCTGTCTCACCTACAAGATAGCTCCACCCACAAAGTTGTCCCTTCACCAAACAGTCTCACCCATAATATAGACCCACCCTCCATGTAATTCCTCCTCCATGTAGGCCCATCCACAAATGTAACCCCACCTGCAATGTAGGCTCTTCTACAGTATAGTTCCCCTTTCTTGTGGTCCCTCCCACCAGGTAGACTACCTGTCCAGTATCCTCTGCTCTGCACCTCCACTCTGTTCTTATAAAAAGCAGTTTTGTATATTAGAGTTCCGAACAACCGCTTCTCCTATATTCTCAGATGCTTTTGAATAAAACTAATTTGTTTCCTACCAGCTCTTGGTTCCTATGTATGGTTTTTGTGAGTGGCAAGCCAATGCATTTGGATCTCAGAAGGGCTATTCCCAAACTAACCCAGACAGTTAAAATTTCCATTCCCTATGAGTAATTTTAATATACTGACACAGACAGTTATAATTCTCACTGCCTATAAATAATCTTACGATACTTTCTTTAACATGGGTAACTGTTTTATTATTAAATGTAGAATTCTTCCTCCACCTACATAAATTCATGAAACAGAACAGTCATGAAACAGTCTATTCATGTTCTGGTGCTTCATCTGATCTCAGAGCCATAGTAGACACTGCAGAATGCCGGTATAGTGTTAGAACTCAGAAACACATATGCTCAGGGCAAATATTTTGGCATGTTGAGCTGGAAAAAATAAGGGGGGGGGGACAGACTTTAGTGACTCACACTGGTAATTCTAGCTACTCAGGAGGCTGAAATCTGAGGACCGTGGTTTGAATAGTTTATGAATTAATTATTAATTAAAAGCCGAAGTTCATGAATCTCTACTGTATAATTCAAGTTCTTAAAAATTATTATAAAGGCAATTATAAAGGTACAACAATGATCATGAAGGGTTTTAAATTGAGAGAGAAACCATGAAATCACAAATCAGGAAATGTTCATGGAAAAGGATTTATTTAAGAAGTGTTTTATACAACTCATTTCCGAGAGAAGTATGTGTTTTTGTTCTCATGCAAAATTGGCACTTGATGATAATTTAATTCCTTCCAAGGAAGAAAAATATTTATTTTTCCTTATTCTCCTAAATTCTCAAATGGGATCTCTATGTAAAGGCAGATGAACAAGAGAAAGCATAGAGGTTTAGTTAACATAAATTTTATAGGAGCCAGTACCTGTGGCTCATACCTAGTTAATCCTAGTAATCATAACTAGTAATCCTAGTTAATCAGGAGGCTGAGGGTTGAGGTTTAAAGCCAACCAGAGCAGGAAAATCCATGAGGCTCTTATCTTCAATAAACTACTCAGAAAAAGCCATAGTGTCATCATAGCTCAAGTGGAAGAGAACTAGCATTGAGCACAGAGAAGCTCAGGGACAGCATCTAGTACCTGAGTTCAATCCCCAGGAGCAAACAAACCAAAAAAAAAAAAACAGTTACAACAACAACCACCAAACCAGAGATATGGCATCACTGATTTTTGTCTCTCAATTATATTTAATCTATCTCTCTCCCAAAGGAAAGCTCAGAGAAAGGTTTGCTCTGGAGATCTCTGTCTACGAAGAGACTTCCTTCTGAAGAAATACAATCATTTCAACCCATTCCTTATGAATCTCATCAAATAGCCAAGGAGAGTCAGTCACCAGAGAACAGAAGCCATCACTCAGGCAGACTTTTCAGCTGTGTTCCTCACTGCAGTTTCAGAGCTTACTAGGAGTTTATAAACATCTGTCTCTTCTTTGGTCCTATTAATTTTAACTAGAAACCATCCATTACTCTTCTAGATAGCCTACCACCTTCATTTCCCTCTCTACTATGAAGTTTATGAATCTCCTAGGGTTGTTTGAGAATCATTCTTCTGTGATTCCTTCATACCTCCTTATCCACTTCCAGAGCTATGGATGCTAATAAATTCAAACACATTTTTTTCTATTAATTTGCCCATTGGCACTTTATTAAGCAGACTCAAATATTCAGAGAGGAAAAAGAAATTCTTTTCACCCTTATAGTGACATGCTCTTTATCTTCAGGTGACACCCACAAAGATCTACAGTTTAGAGATGTGTTGCTATGCTTTATTGCTGCAGTTCCAGGA
The DNA here is from genome assembly GCF_019054845.1 of Dipodomys spectabilis. Classification (NCBI taxonomy): domain Eukaryota; kingdom Metazoa; phylum Chordata; class Mammalia; order Rodentia; family Heteromyidae; genus Dipodomys; species Dipodomys spectabilis. The sequence goes on along the minus strand of NW_024870703.1, from coordinate 14,712,011 downwards.
GCCTTGGTTATTGTCAGCGAGTGCAGTTCAATGTGATCTACATGTTCAAGATCTGGGTCAGGGAAATTTCTGAAAGAGCTGGAGAGGAAATACATTTGACTCTGTGGGGGTGCTCACTGGTTGTTGCAACCCCTAAAATGTTGATTTTGTCATGTTAAGCAATCATAGGTAAAATATACAACGAACATGTGTCATATCTATGTTCCAATGAGGCTATTTACAAAAAGCAAGCAATAGGAAAGATTTAGTCTGTGAGCCATAGTTTACCAAATCCTGTCCCATACAACAGATTTTTATTTTATTTGTTTTTAATTTTAATTTTAATTTTTTGTGAACATACTGTACAGAGGGGTTACAATTACATGGGCAAGATAATGCGTACACCATATAACAGATTTTTTTTCTGTTTTTCTTTCTTTTTTTTCCATTAAATATTTTAAAGCCAGACAACATTATCTCTTCTGGTCCACCCGAATTCTTTTTTTTTTTCACAGTGAAAACAGAGTTTATACTGTGGGGAAGGGACATACAAAGCAACAAAGAAATAATCTCATAAATAATGTTAGAAACAGTAGCAAGAAAGAAAAACCATTTGAGTCCTTATCTTGGGGTTCATTTAGAATAACATCAACTTATCTGAACTTTTCTGTTTGCTCTGACATATACTAGTTATTGCAAATAAGGGAAACCATGGGACCTGTGTTTCTTTGGGCCTGGCTTACTTCACTTAATATAATTTTTTTCCAAGTCTTTCCATTTCCTCACAAATGGGGCAATGTCATTCTGTCTGATGGAGGCATAGAATTCCATTGTGTATATATACCACATTTTCTTGATCTATTCGTCTACTGAGAGGCATCTGGGTTGGTTCCATATCTTAGCTATTGTAAATAATGCTGCAATAAACATAGTTTTGCTGGTAGCTTTAGTATGGTCTTGTTTGTGACCAATTCTTTACTATAGCAACCTCTCACAATAGTAATATTACCACTTATGTCTGGAAAACCACTAAGGTTTGTGTCACCCATGTTCATAATAAAGTTAACTACATGTTTCAGATATTTACATAGCTCCAAAATAATCATAGCACACACTGCTGAAGACTTGCCTTGGTACGTTTAATTAAATGCGATGTTTCGCTATGTTGTGCTGTTTATTGCTTTCCGCTTTCATTGCCTATTGTGTTAGATAGGGAGCACATGACTGGTCATAAGCCTTTTTGACTGGCAAAGCCACAAATGCAATCCATTCAAGACCACTTACTTCCCCTCTAAACAACAGTTGAATGCTGGCTCCCACCTCTACTCTCCACCTTTGTCTCCTAATTCATCAGATGCATACATTATGAGTGTTTTGAGCCAAGCCCTACCATTATTTACACAGTTAACACTACAGACTCATGGCAATGTCAACCATTAGCACTCAAAACGTATCGTCAATACATGCATTATCCAGGGGAATTAATTGCTAGCAATGAACGCAACATTCAGCCTTTAACATTTTTATTTGGGTAGTGAGGATAGAGAATACATCTATTCTTTTAAGCACCCCATTATTAATCTCTGAAGTTTGCAAAGAGCAAGTAGGTACTGGATCCAGCTGACAGCACATATTCATTTAAAGACTAATAAGAATGACCTGTATTAGTAAAATATATTTGTTGCATCTTTCCAGATAAATTGCATGGGGTGGATCAGAGGAGGCTGAGTACTTCATTTAACTGTAATCTCAAATGGAGGCGCTGGAAAATGTTTTAAAAATACTTTCTGACCATCATTTCAGTTTCATTTTGGGGAATAATATAATCTTGAAATAGATCTATCAGACATTTTACTACGGATAGAAATTTCAAAACATTGAATCTATGGCATGACCAGATTCAGAGACGTTCCCTTCAATCATTTTATATTTATGTTAGGATTTTCAGCATAATGGTCTCTCCCCTATGAAATCAACACAGAGATAGGCAGCAGCCTTCAAAAACATAATTTGAGTATATATGATGGGGGAATAATTCTAGGGGCTTGTTCTCTGTATCTCAGACACTTCACCCAGGGGTGCTGCTTTCTTTACTCTGGCACTTTTCAATCATACCTGTAGTATTGTTGTCAACCTTGGGATTCTTGTGCAGTCTTAGCAGAATCAGGGTGCAATTTCACATTGCTTAAAAGAAAAAAAAGGATATTAAACCAACGACATCCAATACTAAATTATGTGAGTACCTACTGAATTCAATTTTAAGAATCCCATCAATTTTAGACTATTTACTGGTAGATCATTTTACAATGTTGTTATGATTGGTTTAAAAGAATTAGCATAGCAAAAAAAAAGAATTAGCATAGCTTCATGGTTCTAGGCTGGGATTTTCCTTGTCTGTTATCTAGCAACTTCTCTATGTTTTAACCTTCCTTTCACAATATTTGGGAAAGTTATTGAAGGGCTGGATGTTTTAGTGATAATTTTGAAATTGCCTTTGTCCTTGTGATACTTTAAAGTAGAAGCTACCACTGGAATGGATCTGCAATTTGCCACCAGGAGGCATATTTGCTCATTCTTACATGTGAACAGCTAAAAATGCACTTACAAAAATAAGGTGTGCATAGCATACAATTAGCTGCCCAACACACCTCTTGAATCTAAAGAGCTATAAGAAGACTCACCTAGCACATCATATGAAGTGCAATACTCTGAAACAGGAGAAGGGACATGAAATGAGATTCTCTATTTGAAATTGTATTTCACACAGTTCTGTGTAATAGCTTTGGTATGGCTTTACTGGATGTTAGTTTCCTCCTCTGAGTATTGACTTGCTGGATTTGAGAATCATACCTAGCCTGCATTTCTAATTTACATAAACGTCACCTGTTCATTCTAGGGTTTTCTTAATATTTGTTGCATTCATGTTAATATTTTAATATTATTACGTAGTCCAAAGAAATTGTAATGCTTCAGAACAAAATCACGGACTATATCAAGAAGTGAGAGGTATAGGTGGTACTTCAATAACTAAAATATTTAATTATTCAGATACAACCTCATTGTTTACTTGTGTTTCCATGTATCATGAGGGATAAAACACCAGCTAGGAAGCTGAATGTGTCAGATAGTGGATCTGTCCTGGATATGGCATGGTTCTGACCCTCCTGCAAGTCCCAGTATCATTCTATTTCACGTTGTCATCATGACATTCCTCTTTCAAACTAACCTCCACACTTTGCCCTCAGCAATCCATTTCTTCATGCAACTCACTGAATGAGGAGGGCTGTTTTATGATAATCATGCACTCTTCTGCTTTTCTTTCCTCGTCTCCTCTTTGAAGGGTGGTTCTCTGTCACTCCCATATCTAGGGATCCCTGCCTGCTCTAGCCAAGTTCATTCTCACGCTCTGTCTCATCATGCTCTGGTCTGTCATTCTCCTACCACCAACGTTCCCATGTTCACAGACTTGCTTGTTCTCAGTTTTATGTACCTTTTCCTATAACTTCTTTGGCAGAACAAACTGTTATTGCTAGATTTAAAATAGATAGGCACTTAATATGTTTATTGCATGAATAGTGTCTGGAATTTCCTGTGAGGTTATTTTGTTTCAGGGAAAGAATTGCACTGGGAGGAGCTTCTTTTCTTGAGTATAGAGACCTAGTGACAATTTGGTCATAAAGTAATAGAGAATGTTGAGTAGTTTTCTAAAGAGGAGATGGAAGAAGAGGGAAGATATAAAGACATACCAATACATGCATCTATACCTATGTATCTATATATCTTATGTATGTATATATGTATGTATGTATGTATCGATCTATCTGTCTCTCTGTCTGTCTACCTACCTGTCTATCCGTCCATCCATCTATCTGTCCATCTGTCTTTCTGTCCATCTATCTACCTATGGTCTGAGATCCAGGCTGTGCCAAAGCATTATCCTTTACATGAATTCAGATCACTCCTATCTCTGAAATTCTGTGCTGTAAACAATTAACTAACTCAGAAAGTCACAGTTTATCAGGGTTTACCACATGTTGCATATTCCAAAGAAAAGTTAAGCTTTTGCTTTGTCCCTAAGAAATATGACTCCTAAACTTTTAGAATATTCTCCCTGACAACTGTGTCTTTTCTTATCTCTGGGTTTTGGTTCACACAAGATGGTCTATGGCAGCAGTGTGGTTTAAGCTGGCATCCTTGTACCACTCAAAATCAACCTGATCTCTAAAGAGGCTGAAGACTATAGTAGTTAGTTACACAGGTCGTCAGTCATGGCTACTGATGACCCCAATTGACAGTCTGGATATTGAACCTTAAGTGACCTTTCCTAGATGGAAAGTTCTGTGTATTATACCCTATATATTTTTCAGGGGACAATAAGTATGCACACGTACCAGGAGAGATAAATTATAAACTTGAATTTGGTGTTTTGGGGACCCTGGTCTGCTTTTTTCTCTGTTTTCCTTTTCTATAGAAATTTATAAAATTGAGCATAATACTTTTGTTGAGTTCTCTGAGTCATCCTAGAAATTGCCAAAAACTAAGCAAAAACTTTTTCTTCTCAGACAGAGATCTTGAACCATTATGAGAGCAATGAAGGAAGCCTATGATCATCTGTGCCTATTTTTCACTGAAAGTGTCTTATTATTGTTATATGAGGAGATTGAAATGGGCTAATTATGTTGTATGGCTTCACTTAAACATCTCCCTTCCTGTAATTGCCTAAAATCTATGATTTTTTAAAAAAAAGCAGATTCCATATTTTAGCTATGGTAAGTAATACTGCAATGAACATGGTTGTGCTGGTAGGTTTAATGTAACCTTGATTGTGGTCTTTTGGGTAAATTCCCAAGAGTGGGATTGTTGGATCATAAGGGAGTTCTATGTTTAGTCTTCTGAGGAACTTTCACACAGCTTTTCAGAGTGGTTGAACCAGTTTACATTTCCAACAGTGGATTAGTGATGCCTTTCGGCCATGTCCGCCAGTATCTGTTATTATTTGTTTTCTTGATAATGGCCATTCTAACTGGAGTGAGGTGCAATCTCAATGTCGTTTTGACTTGCATTTCTTTTATGGCCAGAGATGTTGAACATTTCTTTGTGTGTCTATTGGTCATTCTTAATTCTTCTTTGGAGAGGTTTCTTTTTTAGGTCATTAGTCCACTTATCGATGGAGTTATTTCTTTGAGGATTTGTTTTTGGGGGATTTAATTTTTTGAGCTCTTAAGTATATTTTAGATATGAGGCCCTTGCGGTGGCATAGCTGGTAAAGATCTTCTGCTAATCTGTGGGCTTTCTGGTTATCTTGCTAGCTATGTTCTTTGCCATGCAGAAACTCTAGTTTAATGCAAGCCCATTTATCCAGCTCTTCTTTAATTTGTTGTGTTTCTGGATCTTTGTTTAGGAAGTTTTGACCTGTGCCAAGGAGCCCTAGTGTATCCCCTATCTCTTCCTTTAATACTTCCAGGGTATCTGCTCTTACCTCAATGTCTTTGGTCCATTTGGAGTTGATTCTACTTCAGGGTGATAAATAAGGATCGAACTTCAGTTTTCTACCCATGTATAGCCAATCCAGATGGCCCTCAGTAGATGAATGAATCAAGAAAATGTGGTATATACACATAATGGAATTCTATGCTCCCATCAGAAAGAGTGACATCACCCCATTTGTAAGGATGTGGAAAGACATGGAAAAAAAATAATATTAAGCAAAGCAAGGCAAATCTTAAGAAACATAGGCTGCATATTTTCCCTCATTTGTAATAACTAGAATATGTCTAGGATATTCTTAACAGAGGATCACAATAGCTCATATGCATATGACTATATAAAATGATGCTTTTTGTAATTTAACTCCAAAGAAATGGAAAAAACAAGTTTCTTTATTTTTTTTTGTGTACTATTTGCAGCTACTTCTTTTCTTTTTTCCTCCACTGGCTTATTCTCTGTTATTTTTTTATTTCTGTACCTTTTGATTTCTATATAAGTTTATCTGATATAGAGAAGGGAAGAGGAATCACAGAAATGGTGGGACAAAAAGGTGAACTAATGCATCAGTGATGCATGCTGGATACTGTATTGGAAATGGGCTTTACAATTTGAGGGTAGGGGAGTCAGGGGCAGAAAAGGGTAAAAATAAAGGAAAGGATAACACTGATCAAAAAGAAATGTACTTACGGCCTTACCTATGGAAGTGTAACCCCTCTGTAAATCACCTTTACAATAAAATTCAAACTAAAAATAAGACATAACTCAAAAAAGCAAAGATTGCTAGGTGACAGTTGTCTTTAATGATAGCAACTAGTACAACATTAAAGAATGAAAACAACAATGTCATTCATAAAAGAACCAAAAGAAAGCAAGAATATTACACAAATAACACATTAAAGAGAATTTAAGATAGCAATTTTTGCTAGCAATAATTAAAGATATTTTATAATGGTAAGCAGGTTAATCTAGCTAGAACATAGGATGATTATGAAATTGTAAGTACCTAACAAGAGAACTCTGAAATATATGAAGTAGAAAGTGTCAGAATTGAAATGACAAATCACAGCTCCTTTCAGGGTCTTTGCAGAAACCTATATGATACATGCATTTCTGCCACTCATATCCCACTATTTTGCTTTCATTCACTTCGTTTGAGCCAGGGGTTCCTTACAGTTGTAAGATCATACCAAGATTGCTTTTCCTATGGGGATCTTTGCTTTTGTCTTTTCTTCTTAGATTGCCTGTTCTCAAAAGTCTCCATGGCTTACTCTCCTTTCCTACAATGTCACCTTTCCCAGAGAGTGTTCCAATCCTTCAAGCAATCCTGTCACACAAAATGTAGCAGTCCTCCTCAGTGGCATCATCGAATATCTTTTGCATATCACTTCCTTTACATTTTATTTTCAATTTCAATTTCCTCCATTGGCAAACACATCCCATAGGGCAAGAATATTTATCTATGTGCCTAGAACACTGTCTCACATGTAGAAGGTTCGATAAATACAAGTGTTTCTGGTGACCAAATGCAGAATTCTACTATTTACCCACATTTATCATCAACTTCTTAATGACTCTATTATGCAATTTTTTTTGTCCTCCTTTTCAGGTAAAGGCTTTGCAACTGAGAGAAGTTAAAATATGTGAATCTAGGTCTTTCACTCACAGCCATTATTCTTTATTATATCTCAGAAAAAAATAAGTGTCATAAGGCAGGACCTTAGGTCTTTATTTCCCTTTTATCTGAGACTCTTTCAGTTTTCCTTTTGCTCTCTGACTTTCTGTGTTAACACTGCAAAGACGACCCATTGTGAGGCTGGCTTATCCACCGCCACCCTCTCTTTACAAATCTCACTCGTTAGAGGAGAACTGTCAGCCTTTTGTGAACATGGTAAGCATCTCTGTGAAATAAAAGGCCAATGACATGGTGTACCTTGTAAAAGCTATCACAGTGGAAAGGAACACCGCAGCGATGTCCGCGTAGTAAAGAGAAATGTCACCAGATGCATATAATTTGTGAAATTCTTACTTGTATTTTTATGTATGCTACTTGGGTTAACAGATCTGAGACAATGAAAAGAAGGACACAACCATTTTTGCTCAGTTCAGTTGCTTGAAATGAGGACAAAAGAGCTCTTAAAAAGTGAATTTCAGTTTAGTGGTGTCTGAAATATTGCCTATGGATCTAATCAAAAGAGAATGTGCAAAATGAATGCAGTCCGGGTTTATGCAATATTTAGAATAAGTCCAGTGTCTAGTACTTCTGTGGTAAAAGTTTTATGATTCTTAAATGCCAACGGCAGGAAAGTCAAGGACAGTAAAGATAAATTCAGAGTAAAAAGAGAAGCCATGTGGCGTGAGGGGTGGGAAGGTGAGCTATTGGGGAGGGAGGAAAATCAGAACAGAGAAAGTAAATCAGTGGAAATGATTGAGACACAAGTCTCTGCTTCTGACTGTCTTGTCAAGATTTATATGAGGTCACAGTGGAAAAGAGAACAACAGAGTGTAAAAGCTTTTAATTCTTCCCTCCTTCAGTTCAGGTGGTTTTAGGCTTAAACTTCTCATGAAGCACAATAATGAAAGATAAAAATATTAAAGCAATAAAGATAATAAACCAGTGCCAAAGCAAAAATATATGTATGTTTTGATATCTGTGCATACAAACACAAATGCAAATGTGTGAACACAAACATTCATGTGCGTGCACACACACACACACACACACACACACACACACACTTTCCAAGCAGCTAATTTCCATGACGTCTTTGTGTATTAAATGAAGAAGATACAATTTGCAGTGTTTCACCTCCATAGTGCCAGGGTAACACTTTCCTGGTCCAGGCAATACAGCCAGCGTTCCTACTCCATTCTGGAAATACTCTTCTTCTTCAAGTATTAGATCAAAAGAGGTGCCCTTTGTCAGCAGCCAGCTGAAGTTAAAGGGCTCAGGTCATCCAGGGATCATCTCTACTCCACCTCACTGAAAAGGAAATAAAGAGGGCAGATCCTGCCCTGGGAAGTATTCATGAACAAGTCTGGAAGTGCACAGCTCACTTTTGCTTACATTCTTTTAACCAGATTTCCACTGTATAGCTATACTCACCTGTCATGATCATGTGCCCAGGGAGAAACGATAGTAATTTTGAGAGGACATTACAGCTCTGTCCATTAAAACAGAATAGATCCTCACAGGTTATACTGGAGCTAAGTTTTTTTATTTATTTCCTTATTTATGTGAGGCAGAGTCTTTCTATGCAGCCTAGTCTGGCCTCTAACTCACAGCCTTCTTGTCTCAACTTTTTCTTTCAGTCATGGGGCTTGAACTGAGGGCTTTGGCACTGTCCCTGAACTCTTTTGCTCAAGGCTAGTGGTCTACCACTTTGAGCCACAGCACCACTTTTGTTTTTTGGGTGGTTAATTAGAGATGAGTCTCACAGACCTTTCTATCACAGACTGGCTTTGAATTGTGATACTCAGATCTCAGTAGCCTGAGTAGCTTGGATTACAGGCATGGACCATTAGGACCTATCTTTGTCTCAATTTCTTGAGTACTGAGATTATAGACCTATGTTAACATGCCAGGATTGTATTTTTTGAAGATTCCAAAATATTAGTTGCATGACTTTTTATAATAATGTCATTTTATTTGTATTCTAAGAATATTATACAAATTTTTATATTACACAAAATATATATTTGAGCCTGCATCATATAACTAATTAAAATGGCTCTTATTGTTGTTGTTTAGGCCAAACTACAGAAGTTAGAATTTTAGAGTTTCAGAATACTTGGAATTTAGAAGTTATTCTCTATAGATTAGTTGGGCATTAGTGGAGCCATGTAATTGAAATGCTGAAAATGTAAATTAATTGGCTTGTAAATGAGACAGGTATAGCAAGCAAATGAGGTCCCGAGGGCCGGTTTTCATTCAGTTACTGAATTGCAAGAGACAGTGGAAATGTTTGCAGAGGTTAATGGAATAATTATAAGGGATTTATCAATACTATTAAAGTTACATTTAAAATATAGAGCCTTATTGTGCATTTTAAATTATAAAATGAGCTTTGTCAAGCTTCAAAATTCTTACATTTCACAAAAAAGCCAATTTTGCATTTATGTGAAAATGCCATTTTACAATTATGAATTTATTTACAACTTTCTCTTCCAATCCATTTTCTAGTCTTTTATATAAAAGATTCATCTGTCTTCAAGGTTAGTTCACGTAAGTTATAGAGGAAATAGAAGCAAGTACAGAACACAAAGTCACAGTCATAATGCAAGTTGCTTTTTTTTTTTACAAAAGAATTTCATAGACCATTTTAAACAAAAAACAGCTATAAGCTTATTCTCATTCTTTTTCTTTTTTCCTTCTCTCTCCTGTTTCTTTATCTCTCCCTCCCTTCTTCCTTTCCTTTTTCTTACTTTTGTTCTCAGTTGTACTAGTCTATGCTTTTGACTTTTAAAAAATTACAGTTTTATTATCTTTAAGTACTTACAATTCAATATGTCGGTTTATGAGTACAATGCATCTTGGTCAATAGCAATCCCGTTCATCACTTTTGATAAAATATTGCAATTAATTCGCATCTGGAGGGCAAAGTTGTTTACCTATTATGTAGTTGCTCATCCATAAGAGGCTTTAGGCAAGTCGATGCTGAATTAGACTCTGTTCATTAATTCATCAGTTTTGGCTTTCATAATGGCCAGGAATATAACATGATTTAAATGTGTTTGAGCCACTTTGGTTGCTAAAGTGTCAACAAATTAAAAAATGTGGCCATAAATGGGGTCTATAATTCTACAATGTATTTCTTAAGGTTTGGTATTAGAATGAGCTGACAACAAATATGAAGTAAGCAACAAAATCCAATAGGTTAGTGTTGCCTGAACTTTATGGTATTTGTTTATTCTCTAGATATTACAATTCTATTTTTACTCACAGTTGAGAAAAAAAGAATTATATCATGAAATACAATTCTGGAAAAAAATCGTTGGGATAAGTTTAGCCTAAGAAGGCACAAGATACAAGTTCTTTATGGATCTTTGATGTGTGATGCTTCTAAAAAAAAAACAACCCAAAAATCCAAGTGTGAATTCTGAGGGTCTTCCAGTTTGTGCACTGACCAGCTTTGGGGTCACTTCATTACTAAGAAAATGCTAGATTTGAAATCTTAAAAAGGGAAGACTATTTGAAGTAATGACTCAGGTTTGGCAATTGGAGAGCAATTCTGCCCGTGACTTCACAGGAGAGCATTCACCAGCAGTTTCAAAACACTTAATGAGAAGAACGAAAAGGCAAGAATAAAATTTCTTTCTAATTCATAGCAACCCCTCCTTCCCTAGTGTGAGTTCACAAATTAACCTAATAGCTAGAGGTTTAAGCAAGTCTATCCAGTGTGGGTTCAATCTTGAAGTTAGATGCCCAATGTTACTGAAGTGGCCTCTGTGTTTGTAGTGAATACACGATTGGGCAGCTAATCATTCCATGCTCTGGTGAATGTGTGAAGCAAATAGATCTTCTTAATCTCATTGTGTCCTCTATAGATTTTATGCTAAAACTCATCTCTAGGGACTCTCTGCAGCTGTCTTTAATATGTTTATATGGTCTGAATATTGATAAAGAGGAGGAAAATAAAATTTTTTCTGCATTTGTAAAACTTAAGCTATAGCTTGATAGGAAACAGAGTATACTTTACCCCCAAAATATGGATTGTTTGGTATATTGAATATCTTAGTCCAAAAATTGAGAAATAATTCATGCAGGAAGAATATCTCTGATATTCTTTTTTTTTTATTGTGAAAATACCATACAGAGGGGTTACAATTACATGGGCAAGACAGTGAGTACATTTCTTATCAAGCATTGTTGCCTCTGCCTTTGTTTCCCCATACCATCCCTTCCTCTCTCCACCCCCCCCACCCCCCTACCACCCCCCCTACCCTCCACACCACCAAAGTTGTAAAGTTTGTCTTTCGACATAACGTCTGGTACATCTCATTGTTGTAATGGAGCCACCTGTAACCCTATTTAAACAGTTTGTTTTTCCCTTCCCTTCCACAAATTATATCAGCATCAAATATAGTGAAAGCAGGGCTTATACCCTGGGGGATGTACATACAAAGCAGCAAAGAAATCATCTTATAAATATGTTGGAAACAATCGCAAGAAAGAAAAAAAAACATTTTAATCCTTATCTTGGGGTTCATTTCGCCTAATATCAACTTGTCTGACAGTTTCTATTTGTCTCAGAAGTGTACTAGTTATTCTTTAGAAACAAATTACAAGACCTTTGTATGAGAGCTACCTTTCCTTTTCCCAGAGAAAGGGAAACGGGAGGAAAAAAAAAGACTTGGAGAATAAGAACAGAGGGATTGCAGAGGAGATGGGGCAGACTTTGCTAGCTTTCTCCCAGCACATTTCCATACTAATCTCCACTCTTCCTCAAGCAAGTGTACAATTGCTCAGATCTAAATATTTCTTCATGTCTTCATTTTTTTTCATGAAGTCTCACACACTGTATAAAATTTATATTAAATAAATCTGTATGCATAAATCTTGTTCATCTGTCATTACATTGCAGCCTCATTTGAGAATTCGGAGACTCAGGGAAATAAATGTTTTCCTTTCTCAGAAGGAAATTATTAAATTATTATTATTATTAAATTATTGTTGATGTAAACATTTTTGCATGAGAGCAAAAAACATGATTTTCTTGGAAATAAGTTTTACAAACCACTCTCAAGTCGAACCTCTTTCATGAACATTTCTTGACTTCCAATGTCCTGGTTTTTCTCTCAGTTTAAAACCCTTTGTGATCATTGTTGGGCCTTTATAATTACCTTTATGATCATTTTAAAAAATTGCATTATACGGTAGAGATTGATGAAGTGCTGCTTTTGCTCGATTAATCTATAAACTCTTTTTGTGTGAGAGCTTGTGGTAATACTGGGTCATGAATTCAGAACCTAACTCACACTGGCTTTTTCGCTAAAGACTGGTGCTCCACCATTTGAGTCACACTTCCACTTCCAAGGTTCTGCTGGTTAATTAGAGATAAGAGCCTCTCAGATTGGTCTGCTTGAGCTGGCTTCCAATCAGGATCCTCAGATCTCAGCCTGCTGAGTAGCAAGGATTACAGGCATGAGGCAACAGCATATAAACTCTTTTATAAAAGAGTTTGAGAAGAGCTATAAACTCTTTATAAAACGCATGTCAGACTTTCATTTCAGTTACTCTGCCTCTCAAAGTTATTGAAGTTACTATGAGAAGATGAAACTATCTCCAAACTTAGTGGCTTGATATGATTTGTTCAAACTTAACACATCTGCACCTTGGGCCAGTGCAAGGCTCAGTGGGGAGGAACTCGTTTTAGTCCCCCCCCCCCCCCAACAACCCTCCCTTCCCCTCCCCCGTCCTCCCCCCCTCCCCCCGCCCCCAGGTGAGCAGCTTGTAGTCTGAGCCCTGAAATTACCCCAAAACGTGCTCAACTGGGACTTTTGTGGAAACTCCTGATCAGAATATTTACTTTGGGCTTCTCTGCGAGGTCTGTGCTGCTACTTAACAAAATAGTGATGGGTCCTCTGGGTGACACATTGGTAAAGAAAATGAAGAGCCTCTGCAGCTTGGGCCACAGACAACACAGGAAGCTTGAAGAATACCTCCTCTGTAATGCATTAGCTATTCCCAGTGAAGTGAACAGCACATGAGGAGAAAACCCTATTCTAACAAGTTTACCACGTAGGTGGAAATTTTCCAAGTCCTTTTTCTCAAAACCATTATTGCCTGTACTCCACAATGTGGATTTCACTTATTCCTTCAATTTCAACTACTGTCACTTGGTTTGAAAAATCTTCCTTCCTTCCTTCCTTCTTTCCTTCCTTCCTTCCTTCTCTTCCCTTCTCTTTCTTTCCCTTCCCTTCCCTCCCTCTTTCTTTCTCTCTCTCTTCTTCCTTCCTTCCTTCTTTCTTTTTCTTTCTTTCTTTCTTTCTTTCTTTCTTTCTTTCTCCCTCTCTTTCTTTCTTTATTCCTTTATCTCTTTCTTTCTTTCTTTCTCCCTCTCTCTTTCTTTCTTTATTCCTTTATCTCCTTCCTTCCTTCTTCCTTCTCGTCTCTTCCCTTCCCTCCCTCTTTCTTTCTCTCTCTTCTTCTCTTTCTTTCTTTCTCTTGCTTGCTCACTTTCTCTCTTTCTGTTTTTCTTTCTTTCTCCCTCTCTCTTTCTTTCTTTATCCCTTTATCTCCTTCCTTCCTTCTTTCTTTCTCTCTCTTTCTCTTTCTCTCTTTCTTTATCTCTCTCCTTCATTCTTTTGTCCCTTCCTTCCTTCCCTCCTTCCCCCTCCATCCCTCTCTCTCTCCTCCTTCCTTCCTTCCTTCCTTCCTTCTTTCTCCAGTTCCGGGTTTGAAATTATGGCCAGATCCTGGTACTTTTGCTCAATTTGCAAACTGATGATTGGCACTCTACCACACCTACAACCCAACAATTTTCTGGTTAATTGGTACTCTAGTAACAGACTTTTCTTGATCTTCCATATCTCTGCCACTTTAAAACCTAAGACTATAGGTGTATGTAATTAGTGCCTGGATTTCTTTTTTCTTTCTGATATTTTCCCAATCCGTGGCATATCACTTAAAAGTATCATAGAGATCATCAATTCTTGTTAAACTAAAGCAAGAAATAAATTTGGTTCTCCCACTGGCAGCCTTTGCAGTGAAGAGACCAGTCTGAACATCGCTGTTGCCTTCTGTACATGAGCATGAAATGCTCCAGAAGTGGAACTTTGGTGGAGAAGAAACTGTGGACCCTGAAAATATAAATACATGAGTGACAAGTGACCTTCCTTCACTCATTTAACTAATATGTCTAATAATATACCATTTACTGACCCAGAAAGGCTTAATGATTCTAACTTGTAAGTTCTTCAGACTCTCTATTGTAGTGTCCAGGAGAACAACTGTAGACATCCTATAATGTTACTGTCCATCAGATTCACTGGACAGTGAGCTTTGCTCTGGTCAGGATGAGGCTTGAAGATGTCATCCAAAAAGTTCATACACTGGAGACTGGGTATTCAGTATGGCAGGGTTGAGGTGGTACAATCTGTGAGATCACTAGAGGATAATTTAGTCATGGCAGCAGCACCTTTAGAAACAGTCATGTCTGGGGCTGGGAAGGTGGCTCAGTGGTAGAGCACTTGCCTTGCATGCCTGAGGCCCTGGGTTCGATTCCTCAGCACCACATAAGCAAAAAGAAAAAGCCGGAAGTGGTGCTGTGGCTCAAGTGGTAGAGCACTAGCCTTGAGCTGAAGAGCTAAGAACCAGTGCCCAGGCCCAGAGTTCAGGCCCCATGACTGGACCCCCCCTCCCCACAAAAGAAGAAACAGTCATGTCTGGTCTTGGGGAATGAAGTAATCCCAAAGAGTGGGTTGTTAGGAAGAACCATTTCTCCTGAGACTGACTTCTGCTTCTTTCCTCACTGTGTGGATGGATCTCCTCTTCTGCTCATGTTCTCACCACAATAAAATGCTGTGTGTGTGATATAGCCTGAATTTCTCCACCTGAGGCCACATATACAACCATCCAATCTTTGATTCTTTGCTTCCAAAATTGTGAGCCTCATATATCTATTTTTCATATAAAGTATACAACCTTGAGTATTTTCTTATAGCCACACAGAATAGATTAAGAGAAGACTTTTTAAACAAACAGAATATAACTGGTTGTAAGAAAGTGTCTACTTTATAAACATTAAGAACAGATTGATTTATCTAAATATATTTTTAGCCAAGTACTGGTGGTTCATGCCTGTAATCCTTGTTACTCAGGAGACTGAGATCTGAAAATCTTGGTTTGAAGCCGGCCTAAACAAGAACGTCTATGAAACTCTTATCTCCAATTTACTGCCCAAAAAGCCAGAAGTGGAGTCGTCACTCAAGTGGTAAAGCACTAGCCTTGAGCATAGAAGCTCAGATATGGAACCCAAACCCTGAGTTCAAGTCCCAGGACTAGCACCCAAAAAAGTACACACACACACACACACACACACACATGTTTGCTTTATGCAATCAACTTTGATAACACCAACATGATTTTCCTATGAATATGAATAAAAATTATTTAATTATTCTCTACTAGTGATATCTCTTCTAAACAACCATAGCCATCCAAATCTATAACAAAGCAGAATATTAAATGGAGTAGTTTATCATATAATTTTAAGATAGGAAGATAACATTTTTTTCTTGAGTTATAAGAAAAAAATTGCACAAAAGAGAAAGAAGGAGAAAGGCAAGGTAATGAGAATGTAAGTATCCAAGAAATATTGACTGTCTGTTATGATTTATGTAATGAAATTAAAAAGTTGAAAGCCTATTTTAAAGCATTTCAAAGCAATATCATGGAAATTAATCTGAAGGATACAGTTAAGGTTTTGAATAAGAACCTGTCAAGCCTGTCATGAATTTTAATTGAGTTGAGAATGCACTCTGATGCATACTATATGGATATTGGCGTTCTAAACACCCTGTATCTATCTAAGGAATGATGTTACAATAGAAATCAATTACTTGGTAGTGATAAACTATTTGAGTTGACATCATGGTAAGTGTCCAAGGAAATATTCTGATGTCTTTACAGAATGAAGTGTATCATTTGTCAAAATTGCTTTTCCCAGATAACTTCCAGAAGAGTATTCCTGATTTTGGTGTATTTAGTTTTACTTAACTTCCTAGTAATGCTTAAAATAAAGTGCACATATTATAAGTTTAAAATTCATGAAAAATTTTCAGAAATCAAGCATCTATATGTGACCAATACCTGGATTTTAAAAAGAACATTTTAATAAATTGAAAGTCCTCATTATACCATTCTTTCTATCTTTGCTTGACCCCAAAACTAAGTATTATTCTGATTGCTCATAGCATAAATTATTTAGTCTATTTTGCTTTTTATGCACATGGAGCCGCAAAGTATGTTCTTTCTGATGACTGACCTCTTTCCCAGTGACTTGAATCATTATAAACAGTTACAAATTAGTAATACTTGTCTGCAGGGAGCTGGGACAAACGCCATTACAAGATGGCGCCCAACTCCTTTCAGCTTAGAGGTAAACAACTCCACATTAGGCAGTGCTTGGCGGGACTGCGGGTCCCTAGCTTTGCGCATGCATGCGCCATCATTGTAAATCCTGAGCCAATCCCGTGGCACCTGGTGACGGCAAAAGGCGGACAGCCAATCCTGAAGCGACCCGTGTTCCAAACCCTATATAAGCGGCTGTATTTCCTTGCTCGCTCTCTTGCGCTCAAGCTCTCCCTTCAACTAAAAGGCTCTCCAATAAAGTGTGATCTGAGAAGACTCCTGGTGTGGTGGTCGTTCTTCCTCGCTGGCCGAGAAGGCGTTCGCCGCAAGTGGTGCCGAAACCCGGGACCTGCGCAAGAGGTCGAACAGGAGCCAGAACTCAACACACGGAGAGGAGACGTCGGTAAGTATCCCTAGGTATGCTGTTTTCTACTATGGACTATTGGTTGTTTGCATTGCTGCTTCCTTTGTGGTTTGTCTTTCTGGTGGTTCTCTGTGACTGTCTGCGTTGTGGGGATGACCACAAAGAGGGGGTCTCAAGGAGACCCCTGTACCCTTTTTTGAAGGAATTTTCAAACCGGTTCTCAGCCCTACATGTGGAAGGGCAGGACCAAGAACGCAGTGATCCTGTGAGTGACTCAGAGGAAGAAATGTTAGAGGAGGAAGGAGAGCAGCTCGATCCAGCTGATAATGAAGACTTAGAAGAGGCTGCGGCCGAGTATGAGGCAGACAGATATGGGGGGCGGCGTCCCCAAATGATAAGAGTACCGCAGCAGCCAGAAAGGAGGAAAGGAGCTGGCCCTCACCCATCGGCCCCTCCCCCGCCGTACCCGCCAGCGGGGCGGAGTCACTTTATAAAAAGGAGCACATGGTCGCGGCTGGCGGCCGCATTTCCGGTTTTTGAAAATCCAATTACTAATGAAAGAAATTTTGAGCCGGTTTCCTACTCCCAGCTTAAGGATTTAGTTGAGGCAGTCCGGACTTATGGAGTGACGGCTAATTATACCATAGCCTTACTCCGAAGGCTGACTGTTAATGCCATGACGCCTACGGACTGGTTCGAGGTGGCCCGCACCTGCCTTAACCACGGGCAATTTCTTGATTTTCGATCTATTGTTCATGATAAGGCTCAAGCTCAATATAGACAAAACGTCCATGATGGGCATCCTGATTGGACTGTAGACATGCTTCTTGGGCAGGGACCCTTTGCCGTGGATCAAATGGGGTACCCCTTTGAAGTGTACCGGCAAGTGAATACCCTTTTTTACAAATCCTGGCGAGCTCTTCCAAACAAGGGGGAGACGGCGGGCAATTTAACAAAAATCACTCAGGCCCCTCATGAACCATTTTCCGACTTTGTTGCTCGCATGCTGGAGACAGCTGAGCGGGTGTTAGGAAATTTGGAGACAGCCATGCCATTTGTGCAACAAATCATTTTTGAACAAAGTACTCAGGAATGTCAGAGGGCAATTACCCCAGTTAGAACTCAAAGCCTGGAAGCTTGGATAAAAGCCTGTAGAGAGGTGGGTGGCCCTCTGACCAATGCGGGGCTGGCGGCTGCTGTTTTGTCAGCTGCCAGGGCCGCAAAAGATAATAAGGGAAAAGGATGTTTTCGGTGTGGTCAGTTGGGACATGTTAAACGGCAGTGCCCTCAAAATGGTGGTCCTGCACAAAACACGCCCAGGCCGCTAAGGACTCCAGGGGTGTGTCCTCGTTGTAAAAAGGGGAAGCATTGGGCCAACGAATGTAGGTCAGTCAGGGACATTGATGGACATCTTATCCCAAAAAATCATTTCAAACACTCATTCGGAACCAGAGCCAAAAAACGGGAAAAGGGGCCCTCGTCCCCAGGGCCCGAAAA
This sequence comes from Dipodomys spectabilis, assembly GCF_019054845.1. NCBI lineage: Eukaryota > Metazoa > Chordata > Mammalia > Rodentia > Heteromyidae > Dipodomys > Dipodomys spectabilis. The sequence continues at coordinate 14,693,613 of NW_024870703.1, read as the reverse complement.
TTTATGGGGCATTTCAGACTCCGGTTCCCGAACAACCCCCACAACAACCCTCCAACCAAAGAGAGCAACCTCAGGCTCTGCAGGGTTGGACCTCTGTGCCACCTCCGGACTGGTATTAACCCAACAGATGGGAGTTCAGATTGTGGAGACGGACATGACAGGACCCCTGGATAAGGACACTGTAGGAATAGTTCTAGGACGCTCCTCCTCTACTATGAGGGGGCTAATAATTTACCCAGGGGTAATTGACCCGGACTATATGGGAACCATTAAGGTCCTCTGTCATGTCCCCCGCGGGGTAGTGTCTATTTCCCCCGGGGACAGAATTGCACAACTTCTGGTTTTGCCTTCCTTGCACGGCAACTTCCCTGCTAAGGAGATAAAGAGAGGTGATGGAGGGTTAGGCTCCACTGGAGTCGACCTTACATGTCTGTCCTTAGCTTTGGACCAAAGGCCCATGTTAACTCTTCAAGTGGAAGGAAAAAGATTTGAGGGACTGGTGGATACAGGGGCAGATAGAAGCATCATCCGAAGAGGGGAGTGGCCAAAGTGATGGCCAACTCAAAAATCCTCCCAAACCTTGCAAGGGCTGGGCTATGCTGAGGCCCCACAGTTAAGTGCAAAAGAATTGACTTGGAGAACAGACGAAGGCCAGATCGGGAGGATGCAACCCTTTGTGGTTGACGTCCCCGTTAACCTTTGGGGAAGAGATGTACAGCAACAGCTAAAGTTAACCTTGACTAATGATTATTCCGAGGCCAGTCAAAACATGATAAAACAACAAGGATTTGTTCCAGCCCTGGGGCTTGGGCGATGTCTCCAAGGATGCAAGGAGCCAATAGAGCCACTTCCTAAGCAGGATAGAAAGGGTTTGGGTTTTTCTTAGGGGCCCCTGAAAACAAAGCTTCCACTAAAGGTGCGGTGCCCATACCTTGGTTATCCCAAAAGGCGGTGTGGGTTCCTCAGTGGCCCCTCTCTCAAGAAAAGTTGGAAGCAGCACAAACCCTTGTTCAGGAACAGCTACAGTTGGGGCATGTTGAACCTTCCGTGTCATTTTGGAACATCCCAATTTTTGTAATAAAAAAGGCCTCTGGAAAATGGAGACTGCTACATGACCTTCGAGCAGTAAATGCTCAGATGCAGATCATGGGACCGGTGCAAAGGGGGCTCCCCCTGCTTTCGGCATTACCTAAAGAATGGCCTATTTTAGCCTTAGATATTAAGGATTGTTTTTTCTCCATACCGCTCCATAAAAAGGACAGGGAGCGCTTTGCTTTTACTTTACCTTCAGTTAATCATGAAACTCCGGATGCTCGCTACCAGTGGAAGGTTCTCCCTCAGGGGATGGCTAATAGCCCAACAATTTGTCAATTGTTTGTAGGAGCTGTGTTGGCCCCTGTTAGAAAAAACTTTCCAAAGGTACGGATTATCCATTATATGGATGATATCTTGTTGGCTGCTCCTTCAAAAGAGACTCTTCATAGAGTGTTTGGGCAGATAACGGAGACCTTAGCTGAGAAGGGATTGATAATTGCCCCTGAAAAGGTTCAACAGACTAGTGTTGTTCAATTTCTGGGAACCACTGTTTCTCCCAATGAGATTAAGCCGCAAAAGCTCTTTATTCGAACTGATCACCTTAAAACACTTAATGATTTTCAGCAATTGGCAGGAGACATTAATTGGATAAGGGGATTTCTTAATCTCCCTCGGTCAGAGTTGTTACCTTTGTTTGCCATTTTGGAGGGTGACCCTGAAGTCACCTCCTCTAGGTCCCTGACACCTTTAGCACTAAATTCCCTACAAAAGGTTGAGGCAGCTTTGTCTAGGGCTCAACTTTCACGGGTTGATTTAAAATTACCTATCGATTTATGTATATTAAAAATGAAAAATTATCCCACGGGGGTTCTTTGGCAAAATGGCCCCTTGTGGTGGCTTCATGGCAACTCGGTGGGAGCAAAGACAGTCCAATATTTTCCTGAATTAGTGGCTAAACAAGCACTTTTGGGCATAAAGTATTGTTTGATGCACTTTGCAAAGATCCCAGATAAATTAATCATTCCATATACCCGTGAGCAAGTTGAGATTTTGGCCGCTACAGTGGATATGTGGGCAATTCTTGTTTGCTCATTCCCCAATATTATTGATAATCATTATCCTAAACATCCTTTGCTTGCCATAGTTAAAAAAGATTTAATATATTTTCCTGTTGTTACTTTAAAGAAACCCTTGGCTGATGCTTTAACCATTTTTACGGATGGATCAAAATCTGGACAAGGTGCCTTCCTTGTTCAAGGACGCCGACAGCCGGTGGTCTTTAATTTTCGGCCAAACGTCCCACAGGCTGTTGAATGTTTAATTGTGCTTGAAGTTTTTAAAAGATTTGATCAACCTATTAATTTATTTTCTGATTCACTATATGTAGTAAATGCTGTTGCTTCCCTTGAAGTTGCTGCTTCAATTAAACAGGCCAGTACAATTTCTAATGTTTTGCTACAGATTCAATCCCTTATTTTAGACAGAAAACACCCTTTTTATATTGGACATATTCGTGCTCACTCTATGTTGCCGGGCCCAATGGCAAAGTGTAATGACTTAGTGGATCAAGCAACTCGGGCTGTGGCTCTGGTCACTGCTGATCCTGTAAAATTGGCAGAGGATTTTCATAGGCTGTATCATGTGCCTGCAAATACCCTTAGGAAAAGATATAATTTGCCCAGACATGTAGCTAGGAAAATTGTTAAAGCCTGTAAATCTTGTGTTACCTTTCTTCATCCTCCCCATGTGGGGGTAAACCCCAGGGGGTTGAGACCAAACGCCTTGTGGCAAATGGATGTTACCATTTGACAGAATTTGGAAAGTTAAAATATTTACATGTGTCTATGGACACCTTTTCTGGTGTCATTCATGCCACACCTTTGGCAGGAGAAAAGGTGTCTCACGTTAAAATACACTGCTTGGAAGCTTGGGCAGCTTGGGGAAAGCCCCTTAGACTTAAGACAGATAATGGCCCTGCTTATACTTCCCAGGGTTTTCGTGCCTTTTGTGCACAACTGCAAGTTGCCCACACTACCGGGTTGCCTTATAATCCTCAAGGACAAGGTATAGTGGAAAGAGCCAATAGAAGCATAAAAGAAATGCTTCAAAAACAAAAAGGGGGAATTGCTGAGTCAGCGTCCCCCAGGGAAAGACTTTCCCTTGTGCTCTTTACCCTCAATTTTTTAATTTTAAATGATAAAGACCAGTCTGCAGCAGACCGGCATGTGACAAGAGACTCTACAGACAATAAAGACATGGTTATGTGGAAGGATGTCATTGATAACAAATGGTATGGACCAGATCCGGCTATTACGAGATCCAGGGGAGCTGTTTGTGTTTTTCCACAGGATCAAGAAACACCACATTGGGTCCCAACTCGGCTAACAAGATTGGTCAAGGAAACTCAGGACGAAAAACAGGATGATCAAGAAGGCGTTGAGCGTGATAATATTATTGATGGTCAAGACCTATCACAGTCAAGGAGAGCTATGATGGGTGTTCCCGAGGCCGATGCCAGTTAGGCATGATGCCCGCCTTTTTGCGGATTGCCATTGTGACTGTCAATTCCACGCGAATGGATCCCGGATTTGTGGAGGGGCTCCAGTCCTGGATTTCCTCCGCTGTTTCCTGGTTCAAGGAATGGGTGGGGGTGGGGTTTATTTTTAGCTTGCTGCTTGGGTGGATGCGTGGTCTGCCTATGGTTGGTCTGTCGCCTTCGAGCCCAAACCAGTAGGGACAAAGTTGTTATTTCGCAAGCATTAGCCGCCTTGGAGAGTGGATCCTCACCCCAAATTTGGCTGTCGGCCCTGAGAGGTCATTAAGCCTTATCATTTCACATAGCCCTAGCACCCCGAGGGATCTGGGGATCCCATTGCACCGGGACGGGTATGTGACTGATAACTTGGAACAGGGTGTAAGGCAAACGCACTGCACTTGGGCAAACGCACTGCACATGGGAATCACTTCCTGGCGTAAGCCCAAGAAGAGCACGTTGGGCTGCAAGTGGGTTGATGCCCAAGATCCCACCTCTGCAAAAAAGGCATCGGGCCTGGTCGTCACTGGGGAAGGCGCCCCCCATGCGAAGGCCAGTGCAAGGTCCTCTCTTAGAGACAGAGGCCCGACCTCTACTCTTACCTGTTGCCAAAACAAAAAGGGGGAACTGCAGGGAGCTGGGACAAACGCCATTACAAGATGGCGCCCAACTCCTTTCAGCTTAGAGGTAAACAACTCCACATTAGGCAGTGCTTGGCGGGACTGCGGGTCCCTAGCTTTGCGCATGCGCCATTATTGTAAATCCTGAGCCAATCCCGTGGCACCTGGTGACGGCAAAAGGCGGACAGCCAATCCTGAAGCGACCCGTGTTCCAAACCCTATATAAGCGGCTGTATTTCCTTGCTCGCTCTCTTGCGCTCAAGCTCTCCCTTCAACTAAAAGGCTCTCCAATAAAGTGTGATCTGAGAAGACTCCTGGTGTGGTGGTCGTTCTTCCTCGCTGGCCGAGAAGGCGTTCGCCGCATTTGTCTATAGTTTATTTCCCATAGTATTATTAGCAGGTCTAATGTAGTGCTATTGTAATATAACACTGCTATGAGCATCAAATAGATGGGTTTTTAGAGAATATATTTTTGAAGTATGCATGAGGGAAAATAGGGCTCCAATCTTCAGTCTCTCTCTGTGGAAGAATAGGAACTTGGTTTTTAAGTGATTAAGAATCAGTCAGCAAAGTCACAGGATTTGATCACACAGATCAAATTTTCCCTTATGTTTGTCTACCTGACTTGACTTTTGCCTTATTTGATTTGTCCTGTGAGATTGTCACTTGGCAATCTCCAGAAATCCTTTGCTCTTGCTATGACATTTTAAGAGCACCCTTCCCATGTCTTCTGTGGACAGAGTTTTACATTGCATCAAGGAACCCAGGCAAATATTTATGAGATTCAATTTCAGTATCACAGTGAGGGACAAAGAACAAGGTGTTTAGACAATAAATTAGTCACCAGTGTGATTTTCAAAGGAGGGGAGGAGGAGGGAAGGTTAGTCAAAACTCATTAGCTACTGATGGCATCTCTTACTATGTCATTCTCAGAAAGAAGGGTCTCCTGTTGAAAGTGCAATGCATAACCTCCTTTTCTCCAGCTGTGCCAACTCAGTCCAGATAGTTATTAGGTTAACACTGGGTGACAGAGCTCTCGGAAGGAGCCACTCTGGGATGAGTCTTTCTGCCTAACTCATCAGTGCTTCCTTTGGGATGCATGTGTGAGTGACATTGCTCAGAGACACAAAGATCCTCATGCTTGCACATGAGAAGTGCTAACATGCTTTCCCTCACGTCCTTTCTCTTCCAGTCTTTCTTAGCCTACAAACTGGGTCATTCATCTCTGGGTAACCGTCTATTAATTGTCTTAGCTCAGGCATCTTCGTCTGCATGAATCTGATAGCCTGAAGCATTTTTAAGCTTTGTCCCTTAGTAAGATTTCCCCTCACTACTGTCTTTGAAGCCACTCCTATTTTTGGTTAACACCAATAAATTGGTTTACAGAAACTAATCTGTTCTGGAATCTGGAGGAGGTTTATATACACAAGCTGAGCTATGGAAATTCCATGCCAGATCATAGCTGGGAGCCAAGAGAGACCTTCTGGAACAACAATTAGATAACTTGGAGTCTAGGTCATTAAAAAATGTTTCACTTGTCCTTAAATTAATTCAGACCTTCTCTTGACTAAGTCATTCCCACTACTTTTTGGATACCAATAGTACCTACAGAACTTTATTTCTTGACAAGCTAGCAATTCCCAAGATATGGTTAATTGTAGCAGCATCACCACGTGACAGCATGACTTTAGGTTCTTAGTGTCAGTCAGGACTTTGTAAATATAAAAACTAATATGTTAACCTTCAGACATTCTGTGCTGCAACCCCCAAACTCCTGCCTTCTGTGTTAGTCGTCACATGATGCACTTACCAGGAAGCGCATGACTCAGGCCCCACAGCATCTATCTTGTCCTATGGCAAAGTTCCTCAACGTTGCCTTTATGACAGCCTGAGTCTGCTGCAAAAGCCTTAATTTACAGGAAATGTTCTGATATGCTTTCAGTTCACTGGACTCCTAAAATTTTGTGTATTTACAATGTCCACAAGTCTGGATTTCATGAAATGAGTTTTTCTCCCATTTTCTGACCATATGACACCCAGTGTATTTTGTACTTCTTATTTTCTTGGTCCAATAATAGGATAACATTAAGATAGAAGAATAGCTGTATGTCCGTAAACTTGTCTAATGACCTAGGTTATTGAAGATGAGTGAGGTGGGAATAAGACTGAGTATATATAATCTGGCTGATGTAAACTGCTTCTAATCCTCTTTCCTGATTAACACTGGAGAGAATTAAAGGCACATTTTCCAAATCAATAACTGTATTTCAAATGCCTGAGGCTGTATTGATCTTTTCTAGTGAAGTTACATGTGGCACAGCAGGTACAATTGGAAATAACACCTGGGTAACTTCATGCTGCTTGCTGTCATTTGCCAAACTCCATCTCTATCTATCTATCTATCTATCTATCTATCTATCTATCTATCTATCTATCTATCTATCTATCTATCTATCTATCTATATTATGAATGGGAAAGCAAGGAAACAGATCAACTAAATAGAGTTAAAATAAAACCCTCACCCCTGCTTTTGTTAAATGTTTGTCATTCTGCAATACTATCTGGTATCACTTTTAATTACGTGGAAGGAGGAAGAAACAAGGGATTAATTTGAACTTTTCTTTTGAACTTTATACAGTTCAGGTTTTAGATATTAGAGCACTATTCATTAAATACATCTAGTCCAGTGCCTGTGATTCATGCCTGTAATTCTAGAGCTATTCAGGAGGCTGAGATCTGAGGATCAGAGTTTAAAGTTAGCCAGGACAGGAAAGTCTATGAAACTCTTTTCTCCAGTTAACCAGCAAAAAGCCAGAAGTGGAGATGTGACTCAAGTTGATGAGGACTAGCTTTGAATGGAAAGGTCTAGGAAGAGTGTACAGGCCCTGAGTCAAGCACTAGTACTTGCACAAAAACAAAAACTGTTCTTTTTTATTCTGTCAGTTGTGGAGCTTGAACTCAGGGCCTGAGTGCTGTCCCTGAGCTCTTCTGCTCAAGGATGGCATTCTACCACTTGAGCTACAGCACTACTTCTGAGTTTGGGGTGGTTAATTAGAGGTAAGAGGCTCACAGACTTTCCTCACCCGGCTGGCTTTGAACCATGGATCCTCATATCTCAGCCTCCTCAGTAGCTAAAATTACAGACATGAGCCATCAGCACCTGGCTTCTTTTCTTTATGCATGGTGTATTTGCACATATACCTTGGGGAAGGTGAAAAAGTACAGCAGTGGAGCTCATTGGAAACTGATAAACACAAACTATACAACTCAAGAGTGGAGAGAGGAAGAACTGCAAGAGATTGAGGGATGGAAAGACACTGTATGACAGGAAATGTACTCATTACCTGACTTGTATAATTGTAATCCTTCTGTTGATCACCTTTAAAATAACAGTAAGGTAAATACATTTTTAATAAGTTTTTTATTGTGAAAATACTGTACAGAGAGGTTACAGTTACATGAGCAAGGTAATGAGTACATTTCTTATTAAGCATTGTAGCCTCCTTCAAGAAAAACATGAACAACAACAACCAGGGTCTGTCTATATAGCCCTATAATGCAAGTTGGCTTTGAACTCATGATTTTCCTACCTCAGCCTCCTGAGTTAACAGGCATATTTCTTTTTAAAAAATCTGGAATGTATTTTAATAAGAGGCAGGGATTAAATAATTTTTCTGAAATGGGAAAAACTCAGTAAGTTTTGGTTGACTTTTAGAAGTAAGAAATAGCCACATTTGCATGTTTTCTTCTTAGCTTCAGAGGAAGGGTTCCTTTAACACTTTCCTGTTATATGTATAAATAAGGTACAACAAGTTTTGTTCTTAGTGACATAAGACTAAACAAGCAGAAAATCAATTAAAAATATTGGCAGGTCAGTTTAGAAGAACTAACTTGTTTTCTTAAAGAACCAATTAGAGACATTGTTCAAAATTGTGAAAGCCAATCTGTCCATTTTTTGTCTTTTCAATTTGTTTTCTTTTAAAATGTCATTGTATTAAGTTTCTATAACTATGAAAATATTAGTTTATTCAAGTACACTTTTATCCAACTCCTGTATTTATGACCTAAATGTTTTTTTAAATTTTAATTTTAATTTTTATTGTGAAAATACTGTACAGAGGGGTTACAATTATATGGGCAAGGTAATGAGTACATTTCTTATCAAGCATTGTAACTTCCTCCTTTGTTTCCCCTTCCCATCCCTTCCCAGCCTCACCCCACTCACCCACCCAATCCTCCTCCCCCACCCACCAAAGTTGTAAAGTTCCTTTTTCCACATAAGGACTTGTACATCTTAAAAAACAAATCATTTAAATAGGGATACAGGTGGATCCAAATGGTTTTTTAAAAATAATTTCAGACTTTCTTCTGATCCTAAGAAAGTCATAAACTACTACTATAATTCTGTTGGAAGGACACTTCAGCTCAGATAGAATTTTTCTGATTTTCACTTTGCAGTAAGAATAACCCCTGTGGGTACCAATGGCACGTATATTTCACCATGCCTGGTTCCATGGCATTCCTTTCATGATATATCACACAAAGAGTGTGATATATCACACAAAGAGTCACCAATGAATCAATCAATCAATCAGTACCAATTACAAAATATAAACAAAGCTCATGCTATTGTTTTGTTGTTTGTTTGTTTTTGTCAGTCGAGTCTCATGGACTTTCTTGCCTGGGCTGGCTTTGAACGGTGATCCTCAAATCTCAGCCTCCTGAGTAGCTAGGATTACTAGCCGATGTTATTATTTTTCCACAAGAGAAGAAAAATTGAAGGGAAGAATGATTGAGAAGAAAAAGAGGTTTTATCCTTAACTAAGGCTGAGTTCCTACTTGCATTGCAAATGGCATTCAAAAGGCACCAGCAAATACAGTCAAAAAAAAAAATGTGCAGGCTTATACTTTACCTAGAAAGTCACTCTGATCTATCTTTTAATGAATCAAATTTGTTACTTTATTAGAATATAGACATTTTTAACTCAAAACTTCTTAGAATTATAAAATGAGTATTATTAATTGTGGAATTGTTTTCAGAGTCCACTGCTTCCTATTTTAGTGAGAGAAATTCTATTAAACATTACCAATTAAAGATTCTATTGTCATTTGTGCCCAATTTCAACCATTGTAGTGATATTAGCATAAAGGCTTACAGCACTTCTATGAGACATTAATAATCTGTGACTAAGAAAAGGTGGGGCTGAGAGATAAAAGCCAATATCCTTTCCATTTGCTTGTGTAGCTGCTTTACATGGTTTCAATTAGATCTTTCTTTATACCCCTGAGAGAAGCTAACAAATGTAGTACATTAATTATGGTTCCCAGAGACAGGATCATGGCAGCCAAAATGATAAAAATATGCTCCTTGCAATTGTGTAGACTCTGCTTTTCTCCGTTTTCCTGCCTGGTTGAAATGCAGTTTACAGCCAAAGTCTTCAGAGCAAGTGCAAATGTAGGGTTGTCACCAAAAGCTTGGTAGAAGCCGGACGCCGGTGGCTCACACCCGTAATCCTAGCTGCTCAGGAGGCTGAGATCTGAGGATCGTGGTTCAAAGCCAGCCAGGACAGGAAATCCCGTGAGACTCTCATCTCCAATAAACTACTAGAAAACCAGAAGTGGCGCTGTGGCTCAAGTGGTAGAGCGCTTGCCTTGAGCTGAAGAGTGCCGGGACAGCACCCAGGCCCAGAGTTCAAGGCCCACAACTGACCAAAAAAAAAAAAATCTTGAAAGAGAAAAAATAAAAAGGAAATAATGAAGCCACACAATACCGCCCGCTAAACCAGCTACATGAGTGGCTATGGCTTAGAATATTTAAAATGATAGTTTCTTCAATATGTGGAACACCATTTAATGCTTATTCTGGAGTTTATAGGTTCTTCAACATATGGAACACCATTTAATGCTTGTTCAGGAGTCTGTAAAATGCAACTTTCATTGTTTACATATATGATTATATATGTGGGTATATATATGATTAAATATGGCTTTATATCTATGATTATATATGCTTATGTATTGTTTACACATATGATTATATATGCATGTATGCATATGGATGTTCATATGCTTATGATTGCTTATATGTGTTTGTATATTTCTGTTTATACATGAACATATAAGCTAGGAAAGTACAATCTGAATATATGTAGTTGTTTATATGTGAATAAATGTATGTGTGAGTGAATGTGTGTGCAGTATTTGACTACAGACAGAACAATGGGAATTCAAAACTCTTTTATTATCAGCGCAAAAGAACTACCTAGCATCAAACTTCAGCGATTTGAAAATAGAAGAAGCTAGTATGGTCATTTCATATTTCCTTTAGTATTTTTTAATACAACAATGAATTGAAAGACTTCCTTGAAAAGCATATCATGCCAGCAATACACCTTCTGACAAAGGCAATCATCAGTGTAAACTTTCACGTTATTTTCAAAGTGATAGTCTGGAGAGAAGAAAAGCCAGGGATAAGAATCTTATCTTTCTTTATAAAGGTATCATTTTAAAGAAAGCTGTCATGGCACCTTCTAAATCTGAAAAAATAAGACTCGCTAGAAACTTCTATATCTCAGAATATTATCTAAAAGTATTATTAATTTTATTTTCAAATAGAAAGTTTATCAAGTGATCCAGATCCAGTTAGGGAACTAATGTCACAAATCAAAAACCACTTTCAGACAAAGGCAACAAGTTAGTGGAATGGTTTTATATCTTCATAAAGAAGGATTTTACTTTTTACTTAAATAAAATTTAAGCAGTAATATATCCTCAATTAAAAGTCATGCAGGAGACAGAATAAACAGTATTACACTTGGAAGTGGCGTTGTAGCTCAAGTGGTAGAGCGCTTGCCTTGAGCTGAAGAGCTGAGGGACAGTGCCCAAGCCCAGAGTTCAAGCTCCATGACCACACTCCCCTCCCCCGCCAAAAAAAAAGAAATTCTAAAACAGTATTACATTTAATTCAATAATGCAAAACAATGCTTTCTAAAATACCAAGCTTGTAATGAACTATATTCAGAGTGAGAATAAATGAAGAGGTAAGTGGTTCACAGGGTAGGTTAATTAAAATGAGTGCCTTTTCTGAACAGGCAAAGCAAGTATCTTGGTCAGCTAATATGTCCAAGACTGATAGCTAATGCAACTGGGCAACCAACCAGACCTAACCATAGCAGCCTTTCCTGAGACCTTATAGTAAATCACAGAACATGCTTTCTCCCTTATTGAAAGATCATTGACACAATGACTATTCATGAAAGAGTAAATGTGCTTCTGTTTTGAAAATTTGCAAGCTATCTTCCTCTTCCATCACATGTCCTTACTTACAAAATACAGATGGTAAATATACTCATCCCCTAGCATTTTTCAGAGTCTCTTGATGAACACACAGCATTGTAGGGTATATATCTCTAAGTAGCTGTACAAAGGAGTTGCCATTTAACAAACACTCCATGAATACAACATATCTTGATCGATGTCAGTCCTTTCATCGTTCTCACCTATCTCCCACCTCCTCCCCCCCTTCCCTCATCTTCTTAATTTTGGATTCATGTCTGCATTTTCTTCCTCATCTCTTCATTCATCTACCTATGTCCCCTTGATCCCACCCCCTCCCTTCAAGTACCTGCTTCCTGGGGAACTTTTGACTTTGCCTTTCTAAGAAATTACGCTATTTGAGTTCTCATTTGAATCTACTATATTTCCATTCATTTCTATACACTTGTATACCACCCAACATATTTACTTACACGTTTATAAACTAAATATAGCTTCCACATAGAAGGGAAAACAAGGATTCTTGGTCCTAATTTACTTCACTTAACCTAATTTTTCCAGGTTTTTCCATTTCTTTTCAACTGATATAATATCATTCTTTGTAATGGATGAGTAAATTTACATTGTGTATATATGCCACATTTTCTCTATCAGTTCTTCTAATGAGGGGCATCTGGGCTGATTCTGTATGTCAGCTATGGTGAATACTTTGAACTTTTGGAAGAGTTTGTGCCAAAGACGTTTTCCAGAGGCAAAGCCAAGAGGAGGTCACAGAATTGTGTGTATTTTTTTTTTTGCTTTCATTTGATGCTGTTTGGGCTTATAACAGTTTAGCAAGCAGTGAAAGCTGTGACAGCTAAGGAAACCCAGTCACCCACAGGTAGACAAATTAGACTTCCATCACCCATCTAGCCATTTTATCTCTGTTAATTATCTTCTTCAGTTCCTTTCAGAAAAGCTTGTCCATAGCTGGAACACTTTTTCACGAATAGGACTTAGGAGAAAGGAAGAAAATAAACTACAGACCTCAAAGAAAATTCACTTCAGAAAGAAGTGGCATGTTGTGTGTATTGGAAAACTAGTTAGAAACTAAAAAGGGAGTTCTCTTTTTAATGATTCAGGGACTAAACATAAGCCTTGGAAAAAAATCTCCCAATTGGTGTGGCTTTTGAATGGAGAATGTGGGTAACAGCCTGTTGAGAAAGAGGTGTGGGGAAGTGTACTCAGAGAGTAAATGATTTATTCCCTTTTATCTTTACCTAGACTCTCAGAAATCGAAGTCACATCACTTGTGTAATCAGAAAGAAGAGTTTCTGATTAGCACCTGACTTTAACTTTACTGATGACCTTTCATTCTCTTAAAACCCAAGAAGCCCATGTAGTGGTGTGGCAAGATGGGAAATTCCAACACAGGTCTGACTTCAGTGATTCCTTACAACGCTTTGTCTTCTCTTTTCTTATTTTATTTTATATTTCATTTCTGTGGAGGAGGAAAGGAAGGATGCTGTAGTACTGTACGAAGTTTAAGGTCACCGAATCATAAACAGCTAATTTCGCATCCTTTTTGTGATTCGTGGATTGCTTCCTTCCTTCCTCCCTCCCTCCCTCCCTCTCTCCCTCCCTCCCTCCCTCCCTTCCTCCCTTCTTTCCTTCTCTTCCTTCCTTCCTTCCTTCCTTCCTTCCTTCCTTCCTTCCTTCCTTCCTTCCTTCCTTCCTTCCTTCCTTCCATCCTTCCTTCCTTCCTTCCATCCTTCCTTCCTTCCTTCCTTCCCTTCCTTCCCTTCTCTTCCTTCCTTCCTTCCTTCCTTCCTTCCTTCCTTCCTTCCTTCCTTCCTTCCTTCCTTCCTTCCTTCCTCCCTTCTTTCCTTCCTTCCCTTCCTTTTTTGTATGTCACTGAGTTTGAACTCAGGATGATCTGCCACTTGGGTCTTATCTCTAGCCCTGCTTCTTCTGGTTATGTTGGATAGTTAACTTCTGGAGCTGGCCTCAAGCCATAATCCTCCATATCACAGCTTTCTGAATAGCTAGGAATACAGGTGAGAGCTATGAGTTCATTTCTGGATGCATATTTCTTAATGTAAAAGCCTATATCTTGTCAGTACTTCGTTCATAATTCTTAGCCCAAGAAATGCTGTTGTAATAGTGAAAAGTTGAGTTACAAAGCGTTTTTTTTCCCAGTACTAGTATCTAAACTCAGGACCCTATGCTTATTTAGCCATGTCATTACCACGTGAACCACTCACATTGCTCACTTTTGTGTTAATTGTACTACAGATACTTTGTGTTCAGAACTGACCTCAGACTGCAATCCTCCTACTTCTAATACTCACAGAGTTGGAAATAGACATATGCTCCACCATGCCCAGTTTGTTGGTTGAGATGAAAATCTCACTAACTTTTGTTCAATTATAATCCTCTAGTTCTCTCGCTTTAAAGTAGCTGAAATTACAGAATTATGTCAATATACAGGATAATGAAAGTATTTTAAGACCTCTGTTTCTTTCCTATCTGGGAAATCGAAATAATGTTTTACCTAAAATGTTTGTTTTTTTTTTAAAAAAGTCATCTATGTTTCAGTTCTCAGTCAACAGTAGTCCTGGTTATTTGTGTTAAAAATGTTGAAGGTCTTGCAGAACAAGATTTTCCTTTTATGATGCATACAAATTTATAGCAATTTCTTAGTTATTTGAGAAAGGATCTCTGTAGTCCCAAGTTGGCTTCAGAATCCCACATGTTGGAATTACAGAGATGTATTACCATATTTGCCTTTATGACTACTGTACACACCAAGACTTTCAAAAATTATCTTTTGCTATTATTTAAAATTACACACAAAATTAATTCAATTATTTTGATATCCACTAGAAATTAAATATTTTCTATAACTAGATAATTACAATGGGACCTTAGGTTTGCATTTTTATTTATTTTTAAAATATTAACATTTTAGTGGGGATTTCGTCTATTATTACAGAAGCATTATTGAAGGATTATTGAAGTAAGGGGAAAGAGAGCATATTTTTTGCTTTCAGGGAGGAAATGGGATGCATTTGCATTTTCAATGCTTAATATTTAAACTTGAAATAAATTTGAAATTTGACCCAGATAATTTCATGATAAATCATGAAAATATAAATTCATTGAGAACAAAATTTAATTTCAGAAGATAATTTGTGTATTTCTGTTATTTTTCTTCCCTAAATACTTTTGTATCTTTTATTTTAGAAGAAAGCCACTAGATGTACTTTTATGTTTGGAAATAAAAGTGGTAAGAAATTCTTTTCTTTCCTATCAATAAATTATTTTACCCTCTAGATTTGTGACCATGCAGATTTCTTTCAGGTGTCACCTTGTATTAGGCTTGTAAAGCAAGTTCAATTGATGGTAAGATTCTATGTACAGATTTTGGATCAGTGCATTCAAGAGATACAGTTGTATTTTTGAAATGATATCACAACAGTCCAGGAATTTTCATACTGGTTGCAGTTTCATGAAATGTAACATATTTTCTGTATCCCAAATAAGATCTAAAAGGTTACTTTAACAGTATTATGTATTTTGTTCACACATGTCAGGTAAGAACACCATGAAACTTGTTAGTCTATACAATCAATATGAACTAAAAGTAGCACTTGTTTACAATTACAAGTCCAAACAATATATATACAAACTAAAAAAATCATCGACAATGTTTAAAAAATCTTGTTTCTTTTTAATGGCACAATGAACCTCAGTGGATTTATTATATTTCTATGAGCAACGCCAATGCCACATTCCCTTAATAATATTTATGCATAACATACTAAGATACATCTAAAATAGTTTTTTGAGAATAAAGGAATATGCAAATTATGAAACACTGGCTCCTTCTTAACAGCAGGTCCTCCCATGAGTTTGCATTTAACTTGAATTCACTATTCTGAAGGACAAATAGTTGATTTACTCCAAAGAGTGTCCTTTAAATCTCAGAGGTGAACCTGAAACTTGTTAAATTGATACTGTGAAACCTAAGGAAGGAGCAGAATACAAATAGGGGATCACAAACTTTACCGCTGACTCGGAATTTGCAAATAATATTTGTCACATTATTAGAAAGTGATTGCTTTCACATAGACAAAATATTTTGTGGGGTTTTAATCATTAGACGACGTTTTGCTTACACAGGAGATCTCGTCACAATCTCATTAATGTATTTTTCCTCTGAATCCTTCTGGCTAGATCATACAGTGCTTTAAATATCTTTTATCTTGGAGAACAAGAAGTCAGAAATACTTACATAGGAGCTTTGCTGACTTAAGGCATACATTGTAACATAAATTGGACTTTCTCACCTAATTCTTTGACTAGATTTTAATAACTTTGATTCAGTAAATTTGGGGACAAATGTTCTGTTTATTGCATAGTTAAGCAGTAGGAAGAGGGAACCAGTCCATGCAAATCTAGGATCCAGCTGACCCCTCGAATAAGCACCATAAAATGAGTTGAGCATTACCTTCTCCCTTAACTTTCTCCTGGCACCAACTTGCAAGATGCCTTGCTTGTCTCCTGTGGGCCAAAGCCCAATTCTATACTGTTCTTCATACCATCTTCTTACTCAGACAATATTTCTCCAGTTTGACAATAAGCCCAACTTCTTTTACTGCTAGTTTTCTGATTGACTTTTGCTGGAGGATATTGAAACCCACTGATTATAACATTCATGTATTTCCTAGGAGGGAAGAAAATAAGTCTGAAAACAATAGCCATATGAAACCTATCAAGGTATCTACTTATTTCAGAACTCATACCTAGTTATTCTCTTGAGTCTTCATCAGTTTTGAGTGTGTCATCTTGAGAATATTTTTATATTCCATCTCTCCAGGCACCAGAAAAATCATCCTTGTAAATTAGATTATATCCATCATCTTCAAAATGCTTTATAAAATAGTTCAAGACTGCTTTATAAGGTGAAAAAAAGCAAAGATCAAGAAAAGTTAATGTTTTTAATATTTTACTCTAATTAAAGAATGAAGCTGAATTCTTTCTTTCTTTCTTTTTTTTTTTGGTTGGTCGTGGGGCTTTTGAACTCTGGGCTTGGACGCTGTTCCTACGCTCTTTGGCTCAAGGCGAGCGCTCTACCACTTAAGTCACTGCACCACTTCCAGTTTTCTAGTGGTTTATTGGAGATAAGAGTCTCACAGACTTTCTTGCCCGGGCTGGCTTTGAACCGTGATCCTCAGATCTCAGCCTCCTGAGTAGCTAGGATTACAGGCGTGAGCCACCAGTGGCCCGGCTGAAGCTGGCTGTTTATAAAATGAACTGAAATGGATCCAAGACAATAAATATAAGCATAAAACCTGTAAAACTCCAAGAAACTGGGAAAATATATTATGAGATTTTACATCATATATGAATAATTGTTTTTCATAGGTCCCATGGTTTCCCTTATTTGCAATATCTAGTATATGTCTGAGTCAAGCAGAAAAGGTCAGGTAAGTTGATGTTAGGGAAATAAACCCTAAGATATGTATTCAAATGTTTTTTTTCTTTCAAGTGATTGTTTCTAACACATTTATAAGATGATTTCTGTGTTGCTTTGTATGTCCCTCCCCCACAGTATAACCCCTGCTTTCACTGTATCTGATGTAGGTATAATTTGTGGAGGGGAAGGGGAAAAACAAATCGTTTAACTAGGGATACAGGTGTACCCATTGCAACAATGAGATGTACACAGTCGTTATGTCAAAAATGAACTTTACAACTTTGGTGGGGGGGGGGGAGGATTGGGGGGAAGGGGGAGGATGGGAAGGGATGGGAAAGGGAAACAAAGGAGGAGGCTGATATGCTTGATAAGAAATGTACTCATTATCTTGCCCATGTAATTGTAACCCCTCTGTACAGTATTTTCACAAATAAATAAATAAATAATTGTTTTCTTTCCTTCCCTCCCTCCCTCCCTCCCTTCCTCCCTCCCTCCCTCCCTCCCTCCCTTCCTTCCTTCTTTCCTTTCTGTCCTTCTGTCCTTATTTTGTTCTGTTTTCTTCTTTTGCCTTTTGTGGGACTTGAACTCAGGGTTTGACTGTCTCTGAAGTATTTCACTCAAGGCTGGTACTCTAACAATTTGAGCCACAGAGCCACTCTGGTTTTCTGGTGGTTAATTGGAGATAAGAGTTTCATGGACTTTCCTCCCCAGGCTGGCTTGGAACCATGATCCTCAGATCTCTGTCTCCTGTGAAGCTAGGATTACAGGTGTGACCCACTGGGACCCAGCTTAAATAACACTTAGGATAATGGAAATACAAAGAATTCAATGTAAAAACACAAGGGAAGTAAATTTTATTATGATTTTAAATAATCATATATGTTATAAATCAGAACAACTAGAGTTGGTGTGGTGGTAACCACCTACATGTCCTGTACTCTGAAGGCTAAGGTAGGAGGATTGTGAGTTTGAGGCCAGGCTAGGCTACTTAATACATTGTAGAATAGCCTGAACTACATAGAGAGGCTCAGTCATCTCAAACTGAGATTCATTTACATGGGACATGTATTTTTCAAATGTAAGAGATTAAAGAATAATCTGACCATATTTCTACCATAGCCTAAGTATAGAGAGAACTTCGCTGTTGTTTTGCATAATATTGGGTCATTGCTAAATTCATTTAAACTTTTCCACTTTTCTGATTGATTTTACTGCTCTGAGGTAGTAACCTTGTAATGTTAAATGAACAAATACACTTATAGATGTTTGGTTCTGCATAGTTTTAGGACATATAATTCTTTTTCAAAATCTATACTCACTTCTATGTTAGGAACCATCATACAGACTTTTATGATTATTTTTGACACTCTCCTGTTCAAATAATTCAATCCTTCTTTGCTTATCTCTAGTACCCCAACAAAAACTATAAAATATGATAATGTTTACTTCAGTCCTTGCTCTACTGGTATCAGGAACTGCTTTGTTTGAAATCTGTAAGTTAGGATAACATTATGAATTTGACAGCTTGGTCATTGCCATGGTCCATGGACCACGTATCTGGCTCTGGATTTTATTGATTGACAAGCCAAGGTTCTCTTGCTTTCAGAGTTTGCTTTGTATTTGCTTGGGCTTGATTTTATTCATTATAATAGTTTTAGATCTTCTGACCTCTTCATTCTTGAATTTACTTTAAGCCATGGAGGCTGTCAAATACTTAAATAAGCAGACATTCTAACTCTGAGAAGCGAGACAATTCCTCTGTCATTTTACTGGTTTAAGAACACAGGATTTGAGATTATGCTTGCTATTGTCCTAGGATATCCCCCAAGACAATTCTTATTATTTACATTTGAATAAAGAAACATTTTTTATAGTTTACTTGCAAAGAGCTGTGACATACAGACTAGCTGAAAAGATACTCTAATGACTGTCACTTTCAGGAAACTGAAACAGAGGAAAATAATTTGAAATACTTTAATAGGGTATATTTTAATTGGAGAAAAGACATATGACCTGAAAACTTTCATTTATGTGTTTCTTATTCAAAGATCTCTAGGTGCAGCATTGAGGCATTTCACCTCTACTTTTGATTTCTTCGCTTATGACCCTGATAAAAACATGACGCTTTGTATTTAGGGCCTTCAGCTTCTCCAATTTTTAAAATGATTGATTTTGGGTAGATTATTTTTTAAAGCCTAATTCATACTCACCGTTTTTTTTTTTACAGTAACTATAATCTAAATGTGAAAATCGTTTTTTTGTATAAGTCATCTCACTTGTAATTGTCCTGGGCAGAAGGCTTGACCAGCACTTCCATTTTATAGTTGAATAGACCATGGCAGAAATGAGGTCAGCCTTGTGCTCAGTATAAGAGAAATGGACAGTGAAGGAGCTAGACAAGTGATTGACTCTTGGTGACTCCAGTTCTTCTCATTGTGCAATCAGGCATACTTTTTATAAGAAACAGTGTAGTTTCTTCTTAAGAAACTACCTCCACTCTGCCTTTGACTTTCCATGCAACTTTTTAAAAAGTTAATATGTACTGTGTAATTTTTTTGTTTCTTTGTATGTTCTTCCTCCATGGTATAGCTTCTGTTGTCACTGTATTTGATTCTGGTGTCTTGCATCTTATACATACATTTTTCTAATTTGGGGAGGGGAAGGGAAATAATAAAATGCTGAAATAAGGATACAGGTTGACCCATGAGATATACAAGACACTATGCTATAAACGAACTTCACAACTTTGCTGGGGAATGGGGGGTTTGGTGGGGAAAAGAGGTGGGGAGAAAGGGATGGTAGGAGAAAAACAAAGGAGGAGGTAACAATGCTTGATAAGAAATGCACTCATTACCTTGCTCATGTAACTGTAACCCCTCTGTACATTTATCTTTACAATAAAAAATATATATTAAAAAGTTATTCTGGGCATCAGTGGCTCATACCTCTAATCTTAGTTACTCAGGAGGCTGAGATCTGAGGTTCTAAACAAGCCTGAGCAGGAAAGCTTGTGAGACTCTTATCTCCAATTAACTACCAAAATAAGCCAGAAGTAGAGCTGTGGCTCAAGTGGAAGAGTACTACTTAGAGCAAAAAAGCTCAGGGACAGCACTCAGGCCCTGAGTTCAAAATGCAGGACTGGTGTGCATGCACATGCATGCACACACATGCATGCATACATACACACACACACACACACACACACACACACACAGAAACAGTTATTCTAAACTGATGTCTCCATTGCATTCATTTGTAAAAATGCTCATTCTCCTTAACATCATATTGGTAAGGTTCTAAAATAAAACACTAAGAAAATATCTAGTAATCATTACCTCAGTGTTTCTTACTCTATTTTCATTCTTTCTTCAAAAGAAAGCCAAAGGGATTAAAAGACGCCTCGTCTGCAGACATGATTTGACTCTATACCCAACACATCTCTATTGATCACTAACTTCTCACTTGCTATGATCGCTACTGGTCAAATGGGGATTTCTCTTTTCCCATAGGAATAGTTTGGATTTTAAGGAAAAAAAAAAACTCTTCATAGCCATAAATGATTTTTTCCTATCACTTTCATGACAGTGTTTGATGTCACAAAGAATCACATAAGAGAAATAAATACTCCTTAAGTAGCACTGTATGAGGAGACCTGTTTTAATGCTGTGCTATACAACCGGACAGGTGTGGAATTCCATGTCTGCACAACTGGAATTATTTCTGAACACCTGTGTGACAGAGCTAACTCTGACTACCCCATCTAATAAAGTTGATATATGTCTCAACATCTCTGTGTTAAACATTAGTTAAATCTGTACATTAAATGTAGCACATATTTACCCAGGAAATTTTGAAGGTCAATTGTGATTGCAGTATTCTGTATTGTCTATAATATGCAAATTTCTCCTATGAAATTAGGGCATTGCCACTGAAACAACTCTACTTTTACATCTTTGCTTTAAACTCAGTCTGATTTTGCCATGGCCTTTTTCATCTTACGGCATTTACTGAATTCTGACTCTTTTGTTACAGTTTGGCCTTTATAATAGATCAATGGCATTGTTTCTAAGGCTTCATAGATTGCCTTCTACAAGAATAGTTTATTGAAAAGACCCACCACAGAAGTGAGGCAGAGAATGGCCAATTCACAAATTATATTATTCCCTCATCCTTGTTGTTGTCGACTGTGCATTTACTACTAGGCAATGAGCCCCTATGGTCTGTGATTTCCTTGGTCACCTAGCATTCCAAAGGAGGAAGTTAATGGTCTGGCACTCTGCAAAGCAACTCTATCAGGTATAATATGCTCCTTAGCGACCCTCTGTCTGGTTTTCTGACTGCAATTTCCACTTTGTTCCTGTTCCTACAATCTAATGCAGTGTAGATAGGATCCTAGGGCTGCATGGTAAGGCCAGCCGTGAGGCATGTACATGCAAAGTAGAAATGGCTGATCATTTTCTCTGTATCGGGTATGTGTCCAAAGCTTGATGTTCTTGAATTACTTTTTCCATTTCTTTGCTATACTCTCTCAGAAGCTTATTTTCTCTAATCAAGTTCTTAATCTCAGCTGCTAGCTCTATTAATCATTTTTTGAATACTGTACATTAAAAGAAGATGACATGTCAAAATTGATGGAATGATTAAAAATAATTCAGCCATATTGTCCTTTGGTGCTGAATTAGCCTGATATTAAAAGGAATTTCTGGGTTTGTTAAGCTTCATACCTAATATCCAATGTTTTGTTTATAGTACCAAGAGATTCAAGGATGTCTCAGACCTCTGATTTATTTATTGTGTGTTACATAGTCATCTAGACAGTTTCATGAAAATGGAGAAGATGCTTTCTACCTACCACTTTCATTTTAGGGTATTTAGCCATTCCTTTTCATGAAATTTGGACATCAAATATATTGTACTTGTTGAGTGTTCTTTTCTCTTAAGTAGATGTAGATTATCCCTGAAAAATTTGAAGGTCATTGGAGGTCAATTCGTATGGATTTATATAGTGCAGCGGGCCTCTCCATCTCCGTTATTTAGGTATACCGAGCCCTGTTTCAACTTTATTTGGTTTTTGATTTTTCCCCCCATTTTAACATGGGCTTCCCTGGCCCCCTATGCATTCCTGGGAGAAATTGTGAAATCAGGATATGTTGAAAAGCAAAAATTATCAAATGCCTATGTTTTGGATCAAATGTAATTACTCAGCTTAGAACACATCCAGAGACATTCGCTGTTGCCATTTTAATGGCAATTGGCAAGAAATTTCCATCTATTTTCCATTTAAAAGTTCTTGAGTATATGTCCATCAATCTATTTGTCTCTTCTGCACTGTTTCTGTTTGCTTGTCTGTTTCAATTAATTCTTCTCCATCATTGTATTGCCAACAAAATTTCCCTGCAAGCATGCTCTCTAAAATTAAATATAGATATGACTTTATGTAAGAGCTATTTCTTGTCTCTCTGAAGGATTCTGGAGGAACAGATACAGCCTTGTAATTTGAGTGAATTTTGCTTCTTTATCACAAGAGCATGCTTCAAAATGTCAAAGATTATGAGACCCATTGTAACAAAAAGATATACAAGACTCTATGTTGAAAACGAACTTACAGCTTTGGAGGGGGAGGTGAGAAGTTAGGGAGCAAGGGAAGGAAGGGATGGTAGGGGAAAAACAAAGGAGGGTATAATAATGCTTGATAGGAAATGCACTCATTTCCTTACCCATGTAACTGTAACCCTTTTGTACAGTTTCATTACAATAACATATATATATATATATATATAAAGAAAAAAGATTATGAGAATGAGTTAACTAAACACATTTTATGAATTGGAAAGAAAACCACCTTACTGACTATTCTGATTTATAATCTGATTTCAAGATAGCACTTCATACAATCAAATGTGTTTCTTTCATTTTAAGTTTTGGGTCATTTTATCCCTGTGCTTGACTAGGAAATTCATATGTCTATGGACACACAGATGATTTGTTCAAGCATATAGCCTTTGCATTATTCATTCACAATACATATTCTGTTGGCTTTATAATATTAATTTTAATATTACCTGTTGAAGAGTTGATCAGTTATGAGAATTTGACTATAAATACACACCTTTGTTCTTTTTTTATTGTGAAAATACTGTACAGAGGGGTTACAATTACATGGGCAAGATAATGAGTACATTTCTTATCAAGCATTGTAGCCTCCTCCTTTGTTTCCCCTTCCCATCCCTTCCCATCCTCCCCTCGCCCACCCCACCCAATCCTCCCCCCCCACCACCAAAGTTGTAAAGTTCGTTTTCGACATAACAACTTGTACATCTCATTGTTGCAGTGGGTCCACCTGTATCCCTATTTAAACGATTTGTTTTTCCCCTTCCCCTCCACAAATTATACCTACATCAAATACAGTGAAAGCATTATACCGTGGTTATACCCTGGGGAAGTGACATACAAAGCAACAAAGAAATCATCTTATAAATGTGTTAAAAACAATCACATGAAAGAAAAAAACCATTTGAATACATATCTTATGGTTCATTTCCCTAACATCAACTTATCTGACCTTTTCTGCTTGACTCAGACATATACTAGATATTGCAAATAAGGGAAACCACGGGACATATGTTTCTTTCACACCTTTGTTCTGATATAAATTAATATAAATTTTGGTTTTGATTATTATGGCCAAGTGACTAATACATAAATTCTAAATATATTTTCACTGTTACCAGTATTTGGCCCTGCTACGGGAGTAAAATCTCTGGTTTAAATGACCAAATATGTCTCTTGGAGCTATCTATCTCTGAAGTGGTTCAGATTTGCCACTACCTGGCTACATAGCTTTGTTCACCACTATGGAAGGATAGATTATGTCCAGAACTGCCATATATGTCTGACAGTGCTCATCCTTTAGAGCACATTTCAGAGATCATGTGAACTCCTTGCTTTGTCTCAAGGCTTTCTCCTAGGAGTTTACCCCAGACTCTGTTGTTCCAAAGGCCACTCCCATCACTTTCTACATTTTTTCTGACAGGATTCTAGGAGAAAACACAAGAAGGTATGGAAATTCACTTTGGCGACCTCATCAGTTTTCCAGGCATGGCCAGAGCTATATGAATTATAGTTGTGATCTGAGCAGAAACACCTGCTGCTGTTCCCAGAGAAACATTAAGCAATTTAATAGAATTCAGTGTTGCAGTATACACTGCATAGATAAATAATGGTCCTTACAAGGCCTATTTGAAATTACCCCTAGTGTCTCTCACAGTATATGGTCCATATGTTATAAATAAACCTTTGCTGCATGATTTAATAAAAGTCATTTCAAAACTGTTAAGGCTAGCCCTGAAATGTACATACACAAATGCACAGGTATTGGACAAGGACAATTTTTTATGTCAGTTGCAGCATAACATTGAATCATCACTATGTGTCAGTGTGCAAGAGTAACAGTTCTCACTGTTTTAGGTAATTATCACTCTGGGGGTTGACTTATGGCAATTCTATCAATATATTTCTGGAGATCTTATAGCAAATTTGTAATCCATTGAGTTCCTTGTCTCAAGATTTCTCTTTAATTTTCTTTCCTTCTTTACTTTTTGTTCTGTACTCTTCTTTTTCTTTCCTAACTTTTCTGATTATTCTTGTTTCTTAGCTTTCTTTTCTAACCTTTTATCTTCAGAATTCTGATGTTTTGAATTCATAACTCTTTCAAAATGTACTCTTCACAGCACAACTAATATGTATGTTTGGTTACTGATAGAAGAACCTAAGCACCTATCTCATGAAAGGTAAGAAAATGTAGCTTTTCTACACATCTCAGTTTTCCCAATGATGCCACTGTGCACAATCACAAAGTCACCTTGTTACCTTAATATTACTGTGCTCCAAGTGACCTTGACCTATCAAATCCTGATTGATTCTACAGCTTTGAGATACTTTGTGGTGTGTGTGTGTGTGTGTGTGTGTGTGTGTGTGTGTGTGTGTGTGTGTGTGTGTGTGTGTGTGTGTGTGTGTGTGTGTTGGTATAGGGCTTGAACTCAGTGCTTGGCACTAACTGTTCCTTAAAAGTTTTGTTTTCCAATTGAGTCACAGATCCACTTCTAGCTTTTTGGTGGTTAGTTGGAGTTAAGAGTCTCATGGACTTACCTACCTTGGCTGGCTTTGAACTGTGATCCTCAGATCTCAGTCTCCTGATTAGCTAGGATAACCAGTGTGAGTCAGCAGATCCTGGCCTGCTTTGATGGGTTTGTTCATGTTTTCTGAACATCCTTTGTCACCCAGTTATTTCAATCTCTTGTAATTTTCCAAATGAAATAAAGAAGGACTTCCTCTATAGTTTAGTTGTAATTTTGTTCTGTATGCTTTCCAATCATGCAGAGAAAAGGATCACTTTTGTGATCCACTTTGTTTACATTTTCTTTTCAAATCTGTCCAAAGATGGTTTAGGATTTTCTTCAAGGCAGAATCATTGTATATGGTCCGTTCGAGAACCTGTTCATCTACCTGCTTCCTTCTCAGGTTTTATGTTTGCAAACTAGGCATATGATTCTCCTTCTGCCTGAAATGGGCTTTCCTCCTCCATCTCTTTCATCATCCAAGTTCTACAAAAATTGGCCTGATCATAATCCTCAGCAATCTCCTTTAAGTGTTGCCAAATCCTTCTCTATGCTCTTACAGAATCTGAATACTTTTCTTGTTTTATGCTGTCATAGTTCAATATTTTGAGTGATTCTACCTTTCTGTCTCTGTTACAAGCTTTTGAAGGCCAAGGCCTTGATCGATTTAATTTTGAATGTGTTGCACACATGGCTGAATCCAGTATATTTTAGTTGCTAAATTAATATTTACTGGATAAAGATAGAAATTCACAGAAAAAAGAAAAACCTTTATATCTCTCTTTCTTGGAGAAGGGAGTCAATTTTTATTACTCCTTCTCCATTTCTACTGTTGACTATTTTCAATTATTCCACAAAGGAAATTAATACTTATGGGAATAATCTTATTCTTTTACATAAGTAGTCTGGAGACTTTCTGAACAGCCAAATAGTTAAAGTTATCATTTCCTAGAAAATGTATGCTGAGTTATGCCTGCTCAAGAGGCATTCATTCAAATAAACTGAAGACATAGCTAAGTTCCCAAGGGAATAAGTTTCATGAACATGCCTAAAAATTGCATTCCCCAGGAGAGACTATGTTGCCTGCTTTTCAACAGAGGAGTTAGAAAATGAGCTGTTTATAGCTTCATTATGAGGATAGAAAGCCAACTGTCACTTTTCCAAAAGGTGCTCTGAGTCTCTTTTCCTTTGAGTTTTTCACTTTTCATTTTGTTTACCAATAGAAGGGTCCTGCCACCTCAATGTTCTCTTAGTAAGAGTAATAGTCGTGAGGAGTGGTTGTTATCATTAGGTCTACAATGTCCCTCTTATACCAGCAAAGTGCACTTGTACACATTATATTAATTCACTTATATTGTTGAGGTCACACAGAAAAATCAGTTTTCAATCCCTATAAATAGCATTGTTGTCTAACCAAGCACACATTTTGAGTTTCTTGAGTTAACCTTACTTTATTTTACATCATATACTTACAAATGTCTCTCTATTACTTAAACCTTTCCATTTTGAGGAATACAGGAATAAATGAAGAGAAATTATACAGATTAAAATAAATTCCCTGTCTCAGTGTTTCTATCTATCTATCTATGGATCTATCCATTGATCTATATACATACATATGTATTATTCATTTAAGGACATCTTCCCCTAACTTTTACTTTCTGACTCCCATGGAAACTGAGTTATTAGAAATATTCCAGTATTCTGAAAAATACTAGAATACTAGTTCTCGAGAAATTAGTCACACAATTGGATGTGCACAACCAGCAGTTAATCATGCAAAAATACTATATTGTTAATGAATCATGAATATGAACTTTCTTGTGAAAATAAACAAATGTGGCAGAATATTTCCACTATGTTCTCTGCAAATAAACGTTGTTTGAATGATTAGAATTGTGTACCTCAAAATCCATTCTTGCCCATTGAGAAGATAATTTCATGTCTGGAGATGCTCCTAAAGGATACATCTAGGGTATGTTAAAAGAAATAGGTTTATAAAAGCATATTTAAATTGATGTCCTCATGGTAAATGGCAATTAATCATAGGAGAACAACACAGCTATGAGGAAATGTCCACATGTTAAAGCATACAATGCAGTGATCTTTCCTTTAAGTGTGTATCATGAAAAATGCTTTGTCATGAGTAAGACATTGAGGAGTCAGAATTATGTTGATGTGATGCTTAACCTAAGAAATTATCAGGCTTACTACAAGATTAATTTCTTCAGAATAATCTGATAGTGGCACATATCCATAATCTGTTCCTCAAGAGGCAGATATTGAAAGGCTCATAGTTTAAAACTAGCCTGGAAAAAAACACAAGACCTTGTCTCAGTGTATTTAGATCTACCTTGCACATACCAGAGAAAATGTGCACCATTCATCTCTCTGAGCTTGCCTTACATCACTGAATGTGATTTGCTCTAGGTCCATCCATTAAATTCCATTGTGCATAGGTACACCATTTTTTTTGATCCATTTATCTATTTTAGGGCATTGGGGCTGTTTCCACAACTCGGCTATTGTGAAAAGTGTGGCAGTGAACAGGGATGTGCAGGTTCTGGAGATAGCCAGGAGTGGTGTGGCTGGTTGTAGGGACCGTCTATGTTTAGTTTTTTTTTTTTTAAGGAATCTCCACACTGCTGTTCAGAGTGTTTGTACTACTCTACATTCTCACCAACAGTGAAACTGGGTTCCCTTTTCCCCACATCCTTGCTAATATTTGTTCAAATTCAGGATATTGGCCAATCTAACTAGGTTGAGTTTTGCATTTCCTTTATGGCCAAGGATGATGAGCATTTCTTCATGTGTTTATTTGCCATTCTTTTCTTTTCATTTGGGAAGTCTCTCCTTAGAAAATCCTTTGCCCATTTAGAGATAGGCTTATTAGCTTTGGGTGGGGTTGATTTTGAGCTCCCTGTATAGAAAGACAACAAATAGTTGAAATTTTTTTTAATCTAATCTGCTGCTCTACATCTTTTGGTTGGGGAATTGAGTCCGTTGATGTTTAACATATGATTGAGAAATATGTCATGTTTCCTGCCATTTTGTTGTATTCCTGTAGTATGCTTCTTTCTTCTTGTGTTCAGTGCTGTTTCCTTGGCTGTGTTTTCTTCAGATTATATGTTTCCCTTAATATACTTTGTAGTGTTGGTTAGTGTTCATTAATTTCTGTAGTTATTATTTGTCATGAAAGGTTTTAGTTTTGCTCTTAACTTTGTACATTAGCTTCACTGGGTACACCATTTTGGGTTGATAATGGTCATTCAAACTTGCATTTATACCACTCCAAGCTCTCCTGGCATTGATAGTTTGTATGGAGAGATCTACAGCAATTATAATCTTCTTTCCATTGTAATAAAGTTCCTTCTTTGATTTTGCTGCATTTAAAATTAATTCCTTGCTTTTTAAGTCGGGAAAGTTTTCACTACAATGTGTGTAGAAATATTTAGAGATAAGTTATATAGGACTCTAGACATTCACACTCAGTGGGACCAAAGAAGGATACTCTTAGGAGAGGAACTCAAAGGCACAATGCCAATATGCATCTGATCATGCAAAATAATATTTATCGAAATGAACTTGAGGAAATTGAAATAAGAAGTTTGTTCTTTGCTGGTTTTTGTTTTCTTTTCTTTTGGTCTTGTTTGTTTGCTCATCTATATTTGAGAATATAAGAGGAGGCACAGAAACAAAGGTACAAAGAGTCAGCCAATGCAGCAGTGGTACTCACTAGATACTATGTTGAAAATGAGCTAAATCATTTGTGGAGGTGGAATCTGGATGGAAAAACTGCGAGGAAGTAAGGAGAAGTGACATTGTCCAAAAAGAAATGAGCTCTTTACCCAACTTTTGTAACTGTTATCCCTCTGTACATCACCTTTATAATAACAATAACACCCTTCTGTAGTTACCTTGATACTAAATTTAAATTAAAAGAAAAGAAAAACACAATTTTACAATAAAAAATATATATGGAAAGAAAAAGAAAACACAAGACCCTACATGAAAAATAACTAAAGCAAAATCTGGTTTGGAAATTATTGTGTTTTGCACTCAGGAACTTACACTGTCTCAGCAGGTGCTCTACCACTTGAGCCATACTTCCAGTCCTGTTTGCTTTTGCTAGTTTTTGAGATAAGGTTTCACAATTTTCCCTGGGCAGGTTTGGAATGCTACTCTTCCATTTATGTTTCTATTTATCCCACATAACAATGATAGCAGATCATGTTTACATTTTTGACCAAACTGGCCTCAAGGTTTCATCTTCCTGATCAACTCATCCCTTCCAAGTAGATGAGATTATACGTATGAGACACCAAATTCAGACTATCACATCTTTGAAGAAATTATTAAAAATAATTTCAAAAATGGCTTAAATGAGCATTTCTTTTAGCACATTTCTTTCTTTATATCAAGTATTTTATACTATGTATTTTAAAGGGAGAGAGAATAGAAATGTATACTATAACAAAAAGAACACAAATGAACGGTTGCTGGCATTAGAAGTAGATGGTGTGAGTACTTGTTGAATAATGATAATATCCTTGGATTCTATAAATTAAGATTTTACCATTGAACACTTACACTTTTGTAATGGGAGTTTAGTAGATCACACCCATGCTTGGAATAATCTTCCATTGTGCCTTCTTTATGTCCTGTTTTATGACTCAAATATCTTATTAATTGTAGGAGGCAATTTACAAAGCAAATATTTAAATATACATGATAGAGTCAAATGATCCTGACTGATGGGAGATCACACTCTGAAAACATTTGCAAAGTGAATGAGATTACAGCAAAAAAAAGGCAGACACCAGTGGGCAAGTGATCTAAAAGGACTCTACTATTTTTTTTAATACAACTTTGGAAAACTTCCAGCAGGGTTCATCTAAGCCAAAGGGAAAGACTAATTATTTCAGATGGGTCCTCTACAAAATCACAGCTCTGAAATATCTTGTCAAGATATGTAACCTTCAGAAAATTGTTGAAAAATGCTTTTGATGAGTAGGAAAGTGCCAGCTCCCATGGAGAAAATGATGGGTCTCCTGATGACTGCCTTTCTCAGAGAATGACAAAAGAAGTTCATTGCTGATACAGACTAAACCATAACAATCTCTTTGTTAACATATTTGATGAGAAGTCTGGGAGGGGGGCTGTAACTATTCTTCATGATTTTCTCATTAATATATGAGAATGTCAGGCCAAGTGCCAGTGTCTCACGCCTGTAATCCTGGTTACTCAGGAGACTGAGATCTGAGAACCACAGTTCAAAGAGTCTCATAGCTCCAATTAACCACCAGAAAAGCAGAAGTGGAACTGTAGCTCAAAGTAGTAAAGTGCTAACCTTCAGCAAAAGAGCTCAGAGATAGTGCCCAGTCCCAAGTTCAAGCCCTGCTACTTATAAAAACAAGAATGTCAGAAGTAGGAGGAATACCTACTACCAGTCCAAGTAATCAACACATAAACTCCTGATAAGTGAGCCTGCTCCAGGGAGATGAATTGTTATATCTCAATTTCAGTAGATAGAGAAGCAAAGAAAAAAAATAGAAGCATGATAAACAAATATTTCTTCCCAGAGTTTATTGCCCTTCATCCAAAAACATTGACAATATCAATTTAAAAATAATATCAACAACTTAAATCATTATGTTTGGATTATTAAAGTACTTTAGGTAAGCAGTATTTTTTGTCTTCATGGTCTGGTTGCCATCTGAAAATTTGAAGCTATACACAGTCACTGTGTAAGGCCAGGTATAGTAACTTGTGATTATAATCACAACTGTTTGAGAAACTGAAATAGAAGTTTGCGGCCAGCTCAGGCAAAAAAGCAATGAGACTTTATTTCAAAGAAGAAAAATCCTTGTCAACCCAATTACCTGGGAAGAAAAGATAGAAAGGTCAAGGTCCATGCTGACCTCAAGAAAAAGTGTGAAACCTTATCTGAAAAGTAGCTCACACACACACACACACACACACACACACACACACACACACACACACACACAGAGTAACACTGGGCATGTGGCTTAAGCAATAGAGTGCTTGATGCATGAGGGCCTGAGTTCAAACTCCAGGCCTCCTCCCCCCAACCAAAAAAAAAAAAAATTGGGAATAGAAAAAACTGAAGCAATAGACATTTGATATGCATTAGAGTTAGCATCTAGGAAATCATACAATTCTGAAAATAAGGAAAATTTTCTACATTTAATGAAATGAGCC
Organism: Dipodomys spectabilis; assembly: GCF_019054845.1. NCBI lineage: Eukaryota > Metazoa > Chordata > Mammalia > Rodentia > Heteromyidae > Dipodomys > Dipodomys spectabilis. The sequence goes on along the minus strand of NW_024870703.1, from coordinate 14,662,346 downwards.
ATGTTTCCACTGTGCTGTCCTTCTGGTTTACAATTGTCTAAATCCCTTTCGTTCTTCTGACCATTACTGCACACTTCAACTTTGTTTCTATATTTATTCTGCAAATTATTTTCTTTGTCTCTTTTGTATTACTTTCTGTCTCCCCCTAAATCTCCTATAATGGAAACCACAAAATAGTTAAGCTAAATAAAAAGAAAATCCATCTTAAAAAATGATAGAGGTTACCTTGCTCATGTAACTGTAACCCCTCTGTACAGTATTTTTAACATTTAAAAAAGTATAAAAAATAGTAAAAATTAATGCAAAAGGGGAAAAATTATAAATTGAACAATATGTCTCAATCTCTTTATTTCATGTGCCATATATATAATTAAAATTTCAAGATATATTTTATAATTGAAGTGAATCATATTATGAAATTAGTTTTTATGTTGGATAGATTTGTTCTGACTCTTTAAGGCCTCCTCCATTTTCTCACAATTTGAGATGTCTTTCAAAGAGTCATGATGTCTTCCCCTAGCAAAGGAAATCTTCATCACATTTTATACACAATTGAATGAAGAAATCCTTTTGCATCTTCAAATCTCTGAAATGCAACTTAAAGAAATCCTCCCGTAAAAATTTGGTATAAGTTTGAAATGTAAATTACAATGTTATAGATTAAATGTTAGTTATCTATATTGCAGGGTATTTTTTTTGGGGGGGGGAGGTCATGGAGCTTGAACTCTGGGCCTGGGCACTGTCCCTGAGCGATTCAGCTCAAGGCTAGCGCTCTACCACTTGAGCCACTCCTCTACTTCCTATTGCAGGGTTTTATAAAATTAAAACAAGCCAAAGTCACATCCATAAGTTCTCAGCTTAATAATCAGTCACCACAACCTCAGATGAGACCCACAGGGATAAATAGCCAACAGAACATCTCCAAAACTCATCTGTTTACTACAAGCTCATGGTGGTGTCTTCAGACACTGCAAATGGAAACACAGATAGGTAAGAATTAAAATGTGTGAAGGGACAAGAAAACATCTCATTCAACTCATGTATAGCTTGTTTGTTTGCTTTTTTACCTCTACTCTTTTCTGATAGTGTGTTTTATATTACAGCAAATACACTGGAATAACCAGCTTATCTAAGGTCCAAACTCAAAGCATTTTAGGTTTCTATGGGAAAGGCCAATACTAAAAATGCTGGAACAGCAGCATGAACTCTAGCTTAGACATACTCACTCATTATAGAAAAGAACTACATTCTTTCTACAGAAATATGGAGGCTTGCAAATAGGGGGGAACGGGGATGACATAGATCAGAAATTTTTAGTTGATACCAGGGCACCAGTGGCTCATGTCTTTAATCCTAGCTACTCAAGAGTCTGAGATATCTAAGAAGGAAAATAGCTTATTCGTGGTGGGCAAATACTGGGGTTCAGAACCAAAGCAGTTAGTCTTTTTTAAAAATTTTTTTATTGTGAAGATACTGTACAGAGGTGTTACAATTATGTGGGCAAGATAATGAGTACATATCTTATCAAGCGTTGTAGCCTCCTCCTTTGTTTCCCCTTCCCATCCCTTCCCATCCTCCCCCTCCTCTCCACCCAAACCTCCCTGCTCCCCCTCCCCCCCACCAAAGTTGTAAAGTTTGTTTTCGACATAACGACTTGTACATCTCATTGTTGCAATAGGTCCACCTGTATCCCTATTTAAATGATTTGTTTTTTCCTTATTAGAGGATAATAGCCCTTGAATACTCTTCTTTCCTATACCTGCATAGCCCTAGTTTCAAAGAAAATTAAATCTAAATTTTGACATTTCTAATTTTTCTGTTTAACAATGATTTATACAAAGAGAAAGAGAATTGCAACTTGAACTCTGCTGCCACACAGAATTCCGTATGTATCCATATGAATTCTTGTTTCACAAGTCTGAGAGTAAGAGTCATCTATTTTTCTGCTACACTCGACTTAGTGGAACTCAGGATTTAGTGGAACTAGGAACATTATTGATTAGTACAACACAAGGTGAACTTATCAACTGGGTTCTGGATCTAACATCACCATGCAAGATGCATTAACTCATCTGTGAAATTCTTGTCAGAGGCTTCTCTTTTCCATGGTTCTGTCCATTGTTCCAGCCTGACAATCAACTCAGGTTTAGGAACACAGTGCTCTGTTAATAAGAACCAGTAGGGAACTATTGCTCATGCCAGCTCATAATTGCTGTAAGATCTCAGACATAGTGTTCATAAGGGTGCTACTAAATATTGTTTCTCATTTCTCAATGTCTCCATGGTTGACTTTCTCCTAACTTTGGATTTGAATTTATTTTGCTGGTTGCATGGAGACATCAGCTCTTTTGCTCAATGCTAACTTTCTACCAGTTAGTCCCAGCTCCACTTCCAGTTTTTGAGTGGTTAATTGAAAATAAGAGTCTCATGGAGAAATGTCATTCTTGGTGATGGAGGCATAGAATCCATTGTGTATATATACCACATTTTCTTGATCCATTCATCTACTGAGGGGTGTCTGTTGGTTACATATCTTAGCTATGGTAACTAATGCTGCAATAAACCTAGTTGTGGTGGTGGCTTTAATATGGTTTTGTTTGTTGCCCCATTTGTTAGGAAATGGAAAGACTTAGAAAAAAATTATATTAAGTGAAGTAAGCCAGACCCAAAGAAACATAGGTCCCATGGTTTCCCTTATTTGCAATAACTAGTATATGTCTGAGACAAGTAGAAACGGTCTGATAAGTTGATGTTAGGCAAAATGAATCCCAAGATAAGGACTCAAATGGTTTTTCTTTCTTTCTATTGTTTCTAACATATTTACATGATATTTCTTTGTTGCTTTGTATGTCCGTCCTCTATGGTATAACCCCTGTTTTCACTGTATTTGATGTTAGCATAATTTGTGGAGGGGAGGGAAAAAAAACAATTGTTTAAATAGGGATACAGGTAGACCCATGTACAAGACGTTATGTCGAAAATGAACTTTACAACTTTGGCACAGGGGTGGGGGCAAGGGAGATGGGGAGTGGGAGATGGGAAGGGATGGGAAGGAGAAACAAAGGAGGAGGCAACAATGCTTGATAAGAAATGTACTTATTACCTTGCTCATGTAATTGTAACCCCTCTGTATGGTATTTTCACAATTTAAAAAATAGTCTCATGGAAAAAAAAAAAGAGTCTGCGATCTCATGATGACAGTTCAGAGCCATCCAATGAAGGAAAGCCTGTGAAACCCTTACCTCTAATTAACCAACTGAAAAAGAAAACCAGATATGGAGCTGTAATTCAATTGGAAGAGCACCAGCCTTGAGCACAAAAGCTAAGGAACAAGCCCCCAGTCTCTGAATTCAAGTGCTAGTCCCTGCATTAAAAAATGAAAAATAAAGAAAGAGAAAAAATTAAATAGTTAAAGAATTTCTTTGTGTACCTGTGGCAAAGATATTTTGTTATAGGTAGATGGGCTGGCTCTAAGAGCACAGTGTTTGTCACAAGGAAGATAGAAATACCAGTGGTGTCAATATGTTTAAATGTAATGACCATAAATTTAACTAGGCTTCTGAGTGATTAAATGCCACATGGGCCAGCTCAGGTAGAAGAGCTCACTAGACTTCATCTCAGTGGGAAAAGCCAGGCATGGTCATAGGCACTTAGTCTTTCCAGCCACAACAGGATATGAAAAATATGAGGATATCTGTCTGGTTGTAAGCACTGGGCATGAAATGAGACTCGTTACAAAATTTACCAGTGTAAAAAGAGCTATAAGTGTGAGTCTGTGGTAGAGCACCTGTCTAGCAAGCCCTGAATTCAAATCCCAAAAGAATTCTCTCCCCGCCCCCCCCCCCTCCGCGCACACACACAACAAAAAAGACCACAAGTGGAAATAGGAGGATGGGGAAGAGTCAACACTAAGTGAGGGAACAATGTTTGCTATCATGATAGGGTTAGAAAAAACTCAAGTTTGCTAAACACCTGTAATAAATACCCCAAGATCTATGACGTAAGCCCAATGTATTAAATAACATCATCTGAGAGATTCATTGGATGAGGAAGGTTGATTAATGGCTTCCAAAGTTATGCATGTTCTGTTCTTTGCAGCATGGCAATTCATTCCCTCAGATGTCATAAAGGACTTGGGAGATGTAACTGACAAGGATGGTTATCTGAGTGGGTTCAATGCAACCCCCAGAGTCCTTATGGAAAGGGTGCAACCAGAACCGAATTCTAGAAAGTAATGTAACCATGGAAGCGGAGATACAGATATATGATGACAGAAGCAGGGGCCAGAATTAAGCAGGACCATAAGTCAAGGGTTGTGGACAACGTCTCAAATTATAAAACAGCAAGTAAACACATTTTCCCTCCTACTTTCAGTTAGAATGAGCCCTGAAAGGTTATTTTCCATTTCCGATCTCTGTACCACTAAGATCATAAATTTGTGTTATTTTATTGCTTGTAACTTAGTAATGATTTATCATAGCAGTAAACAGGGAGGAACACAATAGGAATATGGTAACATGAGGTAGAGATGCCAAATTGATAAAGGCTAAAAAATCACAAACGTTCCATAGAGATGATAAGAATATCTGAATAAAGGTATAAAGTTTCAACAGTACATCTAAGGGGAGAAAAATAAAATATATCCTTGTTCTTTGGACAATAGTTTGTAGCAAGATCTGTCTATATTTTTTCTTCCCTTGAACCAGGCAAAGCTATCAACAGATGTAGCTAAATGAAGATTATGTTTATGTTATAGAAGATGCTATGATTCAGGAACACAGTAGATTAGATTAAGAAGAAAAACAACAATGCTATTCATAATGCTAATCCTTAAAAATCGATTGTGTATTGAGCCTGAATATTACTGTTTTTTTTTTGTGTGTCATCTGTTGTGGGTGTATCCATCAACACAGTAAATAATGATAAAGATCGCTTTATCTACCCATGAGGGATAGAATGGCTCCTTACTGTGTTCTCTCATTTTTCTCTCTCTAACTTTAGCAGTTATATTTTTTAGATAAGTTTCCACTAAAATGCCCTTCATTATTCATTTTATATCTTAATAATTTAGCAAGAACACTATCTTACATAGCTTCACCACAGGTTGCTGGCATGTATAACTTTCAATAAGGACTCACTAACCACACACTAATAAACCTCATATAAATAATTTAATATACCCTAGGCACTAGACTTTTGTAATACTAAGTCTACAGAAAAAAGATAAGATTGTGTCATACAGATATCTGATGCTTTTCCCTACAGTTAGGGGCATACCTTTGGAATAGCTTCTGACTCATTCTAGACATAAGTGGTTCTTACATTCTTCATGATGACTGCTTATAATACCCTTGAGAGGGGACGAACAACACCAATAGATGAGAGAATGGCAGAGGGCAGGATTAATGATAAAGCCAGCCTTTATACTCTAACTCTGTGACCTTGAAATTGAAGCCTTCCTACTAAGCTCAACTACAGGATTAGCCCAGATTTGAAAAGCACATTTTACCTGTGCATCACTCTAGCTTGCTATGCCTATGACAGACATTCCAAATGAATCAGAGCACAATTTCTTTCTGAATCTATCACAGTTCAATTTTCCACTAAAGTGGAGTTCAGCCTCACAATTTTCATTACAGCCAACTGGACAGCTATTGTCTGTCACGTCCATTCTGGATGCAGCCTCTTTTCTTTAGTGAGTTTCTCTTTTCCCTTTGAATCTAAGTTGAACACACAACTTTAGAGAATGGAAAAAAAACTGTATGTCAATTTTTCTCACGAAAATTCTCTTTTATGTTTGAGATAGTATGTGGGAAGTTTTGTTATTGTCTTTTTTTATCCTTTTTTGAACGTATATGTCACATCAGTTCTAAGTTCCAGTGAAACTGGAGACTAAAGTTGTTAGATTTTTTTTTTTTTAGGAGAGGTGGAACTAAAGATCTCGGATGGTATTTTAATTACATCATTTGAGAAGTGTTTCTAAATCACATAACTGATTATTACCAGGATGAAAGGCATGTCTCATTTTTGAATACACTATTGGTAATAACTCACTATGAATAGCTACTTTTAAAACCTGTCATTTGTCTTCTCTCTTTAAACAATATTTTTTTACTTTAGAAACTCTGTTCACATAGTATCTGTAGCCCTGTCTTTGTATGAATGAGCACAGAGTAGCAATGTTGTTCTCTCAGTCATTTTTCTCTTCTATCATCACTCCTTAGCAGAATCCGGAAAGGAATCAGATCTCTTTCCAAACCTCTAATTCCTTGCAAACTCCTTGTCTTCAGATGTGTCATATTACCACTGCCTGACACTGATCATGTTTTAATCAGTACATAGTGTTGACACTCAGCGAACATATAATTGCTGTATGATCCAGAGGTATATCAGAGTTATCAAAAGGAGTAGAACAAAGTGACACGAAAATGAATCAACAGACAGCTTTCACTGCAGTTAAATCCATGCCCTCTGACCTCTTTGGCAATCTAACTCCAAGTTTTCTTCAACATCCTGTAGTTGCTTTGATTAATTACAGAATGATGAGGCGGTATTCTTGAAGCTCTAGCAAGCATTATTGTATTTTGTTTCACTCCAGTGAGTTCATAAAGTTCAGTTCTATATGGTTGAAATTTACTAAGGACAGACAGTTGTGCTCTGTGTACTGATGATCATTAATTCCATTTTTACATGCGGTCAATTTACTAGATCAAAAGGGATTTTTGCAGATTTAAAGCCATTAGCATCTATTTATTCATAAGGGAAAAAAAAAGACTTTAGCCCCAGGTAGGATAGAATATTTTATTTGATATTGATGGTAGCTGAAGTGCAGATAATCATTAAGGTGGACCCAGTCACACCTGTGGTCACATTTTTCAGAAACATGAGTAAGGATTCTTAAAGATTAAAACAAATTTGTGTGTTTGTGTGTGTGTTACTGTATGCTGGTCCTGGGGCTTGAAGTCAAGGCCTGGATACTGTCCCTGAGCTTTTTTTACTCAAGGCTGGTGCTCTACTATTTGAGTCACAGCTTTATTTCTGGTTTTTGGTGGTTAATTGGAGATAAAAGTCTCATAGCTTTTTTTCTTCTTGGGTTGGCTTTGGAGTGGGATCCTCAGATCTCAGCCTCCTGAGTAACTAGAATTATAGGTGTGAGCCCCTGGCATCCAGCTCAAAATAAATTCCACATACCATCTGCCTTAAATGAATTTTGAATGAAAATGCTTTTGTTTGTTTTTTTTTGTTGATTTGCTTTTGAGACTGGATCTGGTTATGCAGTTCCAGCTGGATTCACACTTAGGATTCTCCCACTTTAGCCTGCCACACCCATATTACACATACCTCCACATATACCACCATACCCATATTACCTATGCCATCACCTACATAGTAGATATTACATATGCCACCACAAACACATTACATGTACCACCACATCCATATTACCTATGCCACCACACACATATTACATATGTCATCACATCCATATTACACATGCCACCACACCCGTATTAGATATGCCACACATCCAAATCACATATACCACCATACACGTATTATATATGCTACCACATCCATATTAATATACTACCACATCCATATTCTATATGCCACCACACATATATTACATATGCCACCATACCCATATAACATATGCTACCACAGACATGTTTTTACATAAACAATTGCATGTAAAATAGATGCATGTCACTACATTAACCCACACAGGCAGTTCTTAATTTTGCACATTTTTGTTTGCGGGAATTTTATTCATGGTTTAGTGAAATCACACTGGTCTTTCAATAATATGGTTTAAATTTCATTTACCAGATTATCTTAACTGTTGCTAATTACATAAACTTCTGACTCTTCTGTCCATCAATTATTAGATAGATACAGAAACAGACATATGTCAGGAGCAGTAACTGAACACATCCTGTATTTCAAAGCCTGTCATTTATTATTCACTGCACATTTGCTATTCTGCAAGTGTAAAGTCATGTTGCTGTGTTGTCCTCAGTGATGGGCCTACATGGTGTTGTACAAAAATGTGTAAGACAGGGATGACATTGGTCAAGAAAGATGGAAGATGAAGTGTAAAGCTGAAGGTGAAATTCAAATGGAAGGTAAAAAGGTGTTAGAGAGAAATGCTAGCTAGGGAAATGCGGAAACTGCCTCTATTCCAGAGAATAGAGATGACCAGAGGAAGTTAGCTAATACTCACTTGTCAACATACATGAACAACATTATGGTAGACATCCCAGAGGAGGTGATACTGGCAAAACACTTTACAGAAAAGGAATTCCAAGAGACACTTCACACCAGTGACTTTGCCAAGAACAAAATCTTAGAAGATATAAAGGAGCAAAACACCGAAGTCAGAAAGGATGTCTGTTTCTATGGCAAGAGGAAAACAGCACTCTGCAAACTATCATATTAAGGAGTCATGGATTATTGGTTTCTTTTAAAGAAACATGTTTAAATCTCATTGCAAATGTTAAAATTACAAATAAGTAAAGCAGTATCCATTTTGTTCAGTTTTCATTTTTCTGTACATTGACCAACAGTAAGAGAATTTTTAATGTTTTGAAAGAAAATAATAACCTATAAAGTCATGGAACATTTGCAAATTTTTACATTTATTATTGAGATTATGCTTTTATGTCACTTTTCAGCCCTGCTCTATCATGTTAAAAAGCAATAATAACTTGTATTTATATCACAGTGCATGGACTTAGAGATCAAGCCATTTTGTTATGTACATATAAGGGACTCTCAAATCTGGGTTGATAGAAAAAGAACTTGTACATTAAACAGTAAGTAACTCTTGACATCTATGCTTTGAAAGCTCGGTGTAGGACAAATAAGTAAAAACCATATAACCTACCATGAATTATGAGAGAGGAATTGTGAAAAAGATATCATCCTACCAACAATAAAACTTCCTTCTATGAACATGGAAGAATAGGAAAAGGAGTTATAATAATTACAGTAAAACTATGTTTATGGAAGTAGATAAAGCAATGGAAAGTAAACAGTTCTATAATCATGCATCATCTCGTCTCTGTTAGCAATTATCTGAGAAAAGTTCCCCCCTGCATACACTCTTACACAGAAACCTCAATTGTAATATTTATTGACTTAACTTCTCACTATAACATCATTTCTTATACATTGTGTTTTGGGTGTGTTTTAGCCACCCAAAACACTTGAAATCATCATGCTTATTTTAATTCCTTTTATTTTAATAGATAATTTAATTCTGGGTTTGGAAATATAATGAGAGAAAGACATTATCAGCATGTTAGGATGAATGCAGTTCTGAAAAGTTACACGAATACACTCACAGTGAATGAATTAATGTTATTTCTCAATCTTTTGTGGCTTCATCTATTTCCTTCTCTTTATTATACATTTGAAAAATGAGACAAGATATACCTTTGCTTTGTAAATTGCATTAGCTATTGTTGAACATGAAAAAAATATCTCTTATTTATGGTGTGTGCTGAGTAATTTTTCTGTGTGCATCCAAGGAAGTAATCAATACATTGTCTCTAGAAATTGAGAATGGTGTTAAGTTCTCCTACAGTTCTATGATTTCCGTTTTTATCTCTGAATTCAAGAAGGTAAGTTGTGTGTCTGGACACAATGTGTAGAAGAAGTGGATTTGCTGGATTTGCCGTATGTGATGATGATTATGTTTCTCCTAGTTTTCAGGTGAAATAGAGCTGGGAATCATTTCCCTCTGTCCTTTTAGAGTCACATGGTTTGTTCTCAAAACTCCCTATGTGAAGAGATCCTTAGAGGATGGGTCACTCTTGGTAAGGCAGCCATTCTCAAGTACTGTAGAACAAGGTCCATTCATTTGGAACTTCCTTACATTTAAGATAGCTATGTACATATGACCATGAAAGATCTGCTAAGTGAATGAACTCCAAGACATGGACACAAGAGGTTTTTTTTTGTTGTTGTTTTTAATGTACTATGTGATTTCTTTTGTTTATTTTATATGTTTCCCCCCCCTCCCCCATTATGGTATATCTCCTGTTATCCCTGTATTTGATTTTGGTACCCTGGTATTGTATATACGTTTATCTGAATTAGGGAAGGGAAGGGTAACAACAGAATGGTGAGACAAAGGACAAGGGGGAACCAACGCAACAGCGATATACATGGAAATGATTTGTTCAATTTGTGGGGGGGGGGGTAAAGGAGAAGGAAAATAGCAGTAAAATGAGGGAAGGGGTAAGAAGTTTGGCAAGAAATGTACTTATTACCTAACTTATGTAACTGTAACCCCTATGTATATCACCTTGACAATAAAATAAGGATACTATAGTTAGTGCTCTCTCTATTGAGACACATACTAATGTTCTGTGGGTTCATTTCAAACATTTAGGAAGTAGGGGTGGGAGACAACTTCTTACTTGGTCTATTGTCACTTGAGAGCCAAACAATTGTCTGACTCCCAGTTATTTGAAATGAAACAAATCCTTGGTATATTTGAACTTGAAACAAAACATTCTCAGATTCTAAATTTCATTCAGGTCATCACTATACATATATACCTATAAATAGGAATTACAGTGCATATATTAATTTGATGTTTACTTTGTTATTTAGAATTTTGTAGGCACTACTACGTATCAATTCATCATTTCCTTATTTATTGGTTATACAGTACTTTAACTCTATGTATTATAGTTTAGCCAACAAATGCTCTATTTTCAACATTTCTCATTAAGTATCAGTAGTGCTGATTTGGAATTGTGGCAGCAAGATGAGGTTCCCTACACCATAGATTTTGAGAATCATTAGGCAAAGTAAATCTTTTTTTTCTTTGTAAATATCATACTTCAGATCCTTTATTCTTAGTAATGGAAACAGACTGATACAACCCTCCTATCAACTTTCCAATTTTATACTGGCAGGCAGAAATTTGCATTTTTTAAAATGTTACATATTTATTTCATGGCACTGGGGTTGAAACTCGGAACTTCTGAGACAGATACTCTACCACTTAAGTTACCCTTCTGTTTACACTTCCTCTGTAGCTGGAGAGCAGGCAAAGCCATGATGATCGAATTTGTTTTTGGCTGAAATGGAATCTCACTAACTGTATGTCCTGATTTCCCTTCAACCATTATTCTCCTGATTTTCACCTCCTGAATAGCTAGGATTATACGCATGAGCCATTGTGCTAGACTAGAAAGCTTTTTTTTGCCAGACATCAGGAACTTTAACAGAAATGGACCACCAACCACATTTTGCCAAATATACTAGGTTTTGAGCTCTCTGGAAGCTATAGCTGTGCTATTATAATATTTGTACCACAATTGTCTCTCCAACACATGTTTTCAAGACAATAATACAGAAGTTAACAAATTCGTAGGAAATAAAAATTAATTATTGATAAGAAGTTTCTTTGCCAAGAACAGAATAAATGTCTATTTATATCAGCAAGATTTCAAAATAATACAGTTTGAACAAGATTATCTGTAATATAGTTCCTCAGTAGAAAAATTTCACTACTATTTTAATGGCAACTTCAGTCTATCAACTTGCCTAGAAGAGAAAGACCACAGGCACTTGGTCTATGATTATTCTGGGGATGACCCTGAGGGTGTTTCTAGACAAGATTCATGTTAGAATTGGTAAAGTGGATGTTCTGTCTAGTATGGGCAGCTCTTATCTGATAAAGTGAAGACCTGAGTAGAACAAAACAGCTGAGGTAAGGGAACATTTTCTGCCTGAATGAACTGTGACATTATCTTCCTTTGTGCATTGTAGACTCCACCATCAACTCTTCTAGTTGTCAGGACTTTGAAGTGGCCTGAAATACACCATAGTCATTCCTGAGTCTGATTTGCCAACCACAGATCTTAGTGCTTTATAGGCTCCATAACCACGTGAGCTAATTTCTAATAATAAACAACATTTTATTTAAAAACAAATATTGTATCTAGATCTATGTCATTACCAAGTGTTATCAACATCCTTCTCTGGAAAACCCTGAGCCATTGGAGCTATTTTAGTAGAGATAGTTCAAAATAACCAGCTGAACGTTGGTAGCTCATACTTCTAGTACTATCTACCGAGGAAGCTGAGTTCTGAGAACCATAGTTCAAAACTAGCCTGTTCAGCAAAATTGGTGAGATGCTTATTTCCACTTAACCAAGTGGTGGGTCAAGTGGTAGAGTGCCAGCCTTGAGCATAAAAGCTATGGGACAGCACCTAGGACTTCACTTCACGCTCCAGCAAAAAAGCAAATATCTAAATAAGTACCTAAATAAATAAAATCAAAACATCAGTAAAAAGCATACTGTGCTTTGTGTTTCAAACTATGCTTTTGTTTTTTTATGTTTAAATAATTTCATAAGCATCTTTGCTAAAATGAATATATAAGGCATTAAGTAATGTATACTGATATAAAATTATCTACTGATTACCATACAAATCCTTTGCATACAAATTCTCATCAAATTTTAATGATCAGTTTTGATATAGTTATGTTGCATGATATATGAATATGATGTATATACACATGAATGTAAGATACTACATACATGAGTTTATAAGTAGGTAAAGTAAAGAAGGATGAAAGCAAAAAGAAAGAGATGTGTAGAAAAATAGATGATGGATAGATAGATGACAGACAGATTGATATTAAGTAGTAAACTGATGTAGATTAGATAGATGAGACAGACAAATAGATTGATAAATAATAGAGATGGTTAGATAGATAAACAGAAGAGATAAATGAGAGAGACTGGTAGAGAGAGAGAGAGAATTTTTCATGTTCTACATATATATTACCAACACTACTTAAGGAAATATATCTGTATAAAAGCTTTTCAAGGAGACTACAGTTTTAAATCATTGATGCATTTGTCTTGTAATTTTGGTGGAAAAATATATAACAACAGTTCTCTTTAGAATCAGCAGAGGTAAAGACATTAGTAGCAGTTTTTGAAGGAAGCACATAAAACACCATTTCTTTCTGGAACTCTGAAGGAAGTAGAGAAGAAAATGAGTAGCAAAAATAACAATAGATGCATTTGAGGTAGTCATGTATTGTCAGATACAGGAAGCTTGAGTCAAGACAGACAAAGATGCAAAGCAAGGAAAAATAGAAAGATGTTAACTTGGAAAGGAAGAAAACAATCCACCACTGCTGGTGCCTATGTAGCATGAACAACCTGTAAAGAAATCTTGCACAGTGGTTTCTTATTACAGGCTCTGCTGCTGGAGTGGCCATCAGCTCTTGGGCTTCAAACTGTGCTCATCCATGCAAAAGAGGAAAGACATGACTGATGGATTAGCTAGTAAATGAAACTCATGCAAATGGCCTCTTGGGAAAAAAAAGAAAAAAAACTCAAGTCCAAATGAATACTTACTTATAGTATTACTGAGTGAATTTGTGCAACTGAATGCTGCTTGATTGGTCTGTTCACGTGTGTGGGTGTGTGAGCACCTGTACCCGGACATATCAGAACCAAGACAAAGTGGACAGGTGGCTTTCTGGTAAGCTTCTTTCTAGCTTCCCTTAATACTACCCCTTATATTTATTCTTTTCAATTTGTTTGTACATATTGGGAATCAAATCCACATTCTTGTAAAGACACACACACACACACACACACACACGTGCACACATACACACACACAAATTCTACTACTGAGCAATACCCTAAGACACTAAAGTGTACCTAAAATTATACTTTAAATGCCCCTTTCTTGGCATTTCATTACCTTTTGCCTTAGTCTGCTGTATTTTCAATGGCAATAGTCCTCCCCCGCCAGCCTCTTAGATTTTATGTTAAATGTTATGTTGACATTTTTCATTTTTCAAGGTAATTCATGTAAAAATTAGAGCATTTTGAGGATGGAAAGCCAAGAAAACAACTAAAAGAAACTCATCCTACTCCAGTGAGATTTCACACAGGCCCATTGATTCCAGCTTTTTAAATAGAAATCTTATCCTATCATGCATACAGCTTGCTGGCTTTGTTGACATTTGAGGAAAAATATACACCAGGATTCATTAAGGACAAAATATAGATATGGACATGATACAGACTAGAGTTTGAGTGCTAACATTTTCTTTCTTCTTGTAGATGCAGGGACTTGGACAAATTATGGGATCTTTTTGAACCTGTTTCTTTTTTCCCTAAAAGGGAAGTAAATAAAGGAAATGCAAATTAAAACAACATGAGATTTCACTTACGCAGTGAGAATGGCCATCATCAAGAATACAAACAACAGATGCTGGCCAGGATGTAGAAGAAAATGAACCCCATTACACTGTTGGTGAGAGTGTAAACTGACACAAACATTATGGAAGGCAGTTCGGAGATTCTGTACAAAAACTGAACATAGAACTACCCCATGATCCAGCCATAGCATTGCTGGGACAAGTCAAAATACAATAAAGACAGTTGTACTAGGGTACATATTTATGTGTGTGGATTGGAATTTTACTCAGCTATCAGGAAGAAAAATATTATGTCCAGGGAAGTGCATGGACGTGGAAAAAAATAGTGAAGTAAGTCAGGACATGTGGAAAGTAGATATAAATTTGTGTTTAAACATATATAATGTCATATGTATCTATACACAAACATATTTTAAAAATATGGTATATCCAGGGGAAGATTCCAATGGTAGAACTCATTTGATTAACTTACTCAATGGGTTAACAAAATGAATACAAGGAAACTGAAATTTGTGTTTTCAGAGGGTAAACTCAAGGAAGAGGGACAGAAAAAAAGGATGGTCAAATATAGTCATAATACACGGTATATATATATATAAAACTGGAGCCAGGGAAAATGAGAGAATGGGTGGTGGTTGGAAAAATGGAGAATGCTATAAAGGGTGACATTGCTCAAGGTGCACTGTACTCACAAATTGACATTTTCACTTGAAACCCCACTATACAAGTACTTTAAAACAACAACATCAAAGCAACAACAAACAGCCTGAAGAAAGGAGTGAATACCCACCCCTATGATACTGCTTTGAGATTAATTTTTAAATGAGCTTATGCATTCCAAATGTGTATATAGTGTAGTTAGGTCATACAGACATTAAATTTTTAGCTGCTGCTACTACTAAACTTATTAGCTTTGGAGCCAGCATGTTAGCATGAAGAGTAATGTTTTCCTTTATTTGGATTGTGTGTGGGTTAGTTTATAAAGTATGCTTGTAAAAATTCCTGTCATGGCATATGGTCAGTGCACCCACTCAAATGCACAAGCAGTAAAGAATCAAATTGTCTCATTTTATTGAACCGAATAGTTTTTGACTGGTTTCTGAGACCAGAAATACAGTTCAAAATGGCTCTCTTACAGCACGGATTTAGAGTGTTATGAAATAACTCGTAATTCTACCCATTTCTCTCTTACATTTTTCTGCCTTGAAATTCAAGGTATATATGTTTTTCTAAGCATTGTAATGACCCTTTCTCAGCTTCTGGGGATCAGGATTAAGGACTTTCTTCCGTCTAAATAAAAATGGAGGGGGAGGGGTATTTGTCAGATCTTTAAGGAAAACATACATTGAGTTCTTTTTGTATTTGGTTTAAAACTTTTATAAGAATATGCCCAGTTTTTACCTGATAAAGAAAAAACATAACAGTATTATATAATTTCACCTGCGTGCAAAGGTCTTAAATGATACCAATAGAATTGTAGCAGGGCCCATCTTTAGTTGAAGAAAAAACATATATATATTTATATATATAAATATATTTATTTATTTATATATATTTACCTATTCCATAGGTAAATGTTCAAAAGTGAAACTAATATAGTTTACTCTTGGGTGTTCTCCAATGACCCATATGCTACAGACCTGGTTCCAAAAAACACTTGCTGTGGGTCTAAGCAATAGAATGAGGGAAATTAGGTTTGGGAGTATATACCTTGAAGGGGGCATTGGGCCTCCCATCCCTTCCTGCCTCTCCTCTGCTTCCTGATCACCACAAGGTGAGCAGCTCTATCACTCATGCTCTGCCAGAATATGCTTCCCAACTAATAGGGAAAACTAATAGGCCTGGGCACCTGTAGAATGACACCCCAGTTCTGTAAAGTAAAGGATCTTGACCTCCTTGTACATTGAGTCAGAAAGCTGACTAACACAGATCTTTTAATCAGACAAATACCTCTTACATCATGTCTTTAGGGATATTCTGCTTTTAATTGTGAATGCTTTTGGGTGATTCCTGAACCAAATTCCTAGACACATTTATTGAAGGTAAACAATCCCCAAACCTCCCAGAGAAGTGTGTTTATTTTTGAAGTATATGTAAAGTATGTGTTTGTGCCAGAGATATTCTTACTTTTGAATATTTTATGAAGATAATTTTAATACCATTACCCAGCTGCTTGTTTGTAATTATAGTTAAGCCATTCCAAATAAACCAGGAGGAATAGGCTTAATTTATCATATATTGTGTATTGATAATTTTCTCAAAAATATTAACAAGCTGAGTGCTGGTGGCTCATCATGCTTGTAATCTTAGCAATTCAGGAGGCTGAGATCTGAGAATCACAGTTCAAAGCCAACAAGGGCAGGAAGTCCAAAAGCCTCTTATCTCTGATTAACCACCAGAAAACCAGAAGTTAAGCTTTGCTTCAAAGTGGTTGAATGCTAGCCTTGAGCAGGGACAGCACCCAGGCTGTGAGTTCAAGCCTCACAATTGACAAAACCAACAACCACAACAAAACTTACAACAATTACTTGATTTATCAATATACCACAGACTCTCTGGCCCAATAGTTTCAAAGCCCTTCACAAATGTAAACTGAAGAGTTGACATAAGCTTTGCCTTTCCTATCTTATTAGTTTTTCTTTAAAAGATTATCAGGGGTTGGGAAGGTGGCTCAGTGGTATAGTGCTTGCCTTGCATGCATGAGGCCCTGGGTTCGATTCCTCAGCACCACATAAAGAAAAAAGAAAAAAGCCAGAAGTGGCGCTGTGGCTCAAGTGGTAGAGCATTAGCCTTGAGCTGAAGAGCTGAGGGACAGCACCCAGGCCCAGAGTTCAGGCCCCACGTCTGGACACACACACACACAAAAAAAAGATGATCAGACTTCGGTCATTAATGTCCAAGAGAAGACTAAGGGGCAAAAACAGTTTATACATTCACATAAAGTATGATACAGGGAGCTGACAGTTGTTTATTTTAGACGGTTGAATTGGCCTGTAATGTGTTTCTCTCTTTTTTTCCATTCCATTGATTTGTATGTATGGCCATGATCACATTACCAGTGACTAAACAAATCAGGTTGATCTTAATATATCTTTTATTTCCAAAAGGTCATTTAATTGTCATTGCACAATGAAATGTTCAGGAAACACAACCTGGGGAATGCTTTCTTCTCTCTTTGTGTGGAGATGGACAATTTGGTTCATCTTGTGAAAGGTCAAATTTGCATACACTCCACATTTTGGTTTTGGGCTAAGATATTAAGGACCCCCTCACCCCCCGAATAGTAAAGGGAGGTGTCTCCCCTTTTCAATTGCTGTAGCTTTATAAAAAGCAAAATTGTAGCTGTTCTGAATCATTGAAAGGAGTTTTAACCCAGAATGTATTCTAAACACATCTTCAGGTCTGCTGGCAACTTTGTTCCCTAACCCAAAACCTGAATACTAATCAAGTGAAAACTCTTAACATTATTCTGGCCATATCTGAAATACCAACTTGTAAAGAGATAGAGCATAGCAAGTTATATCTAAAAAGAAAACATTAATGCCATTCCCTAACTCAAAAAACTTGGTTGTTTTCTGCAACAATTCAGTGAGTTGTCAAGTGTAGTAACTTCTTGCAGTATCTAAACCAAAGAAGGTAGATGCACCTAAAGGATGTAGTCTTTTTAGTTACCTACATGGAACTTTTTTCCTTGAAATGATTCATTTGTGACATGATTGTGTCCAGAGACCTTATTTGTTTTTTTTTATACAATTCTATTTTTTTTTATTGTGAAAATACTGTACAGAGGGGTTACAATTACATGGGCAAGATAGTGAGTACATTTCTTATCAAGCATTGTAGCCTCCTCCTTTGTTTACGCTTCCCATCCCTTCCCATCCTCCCTCCCCCTCCACACAATCCCCCCCCAAGTTGTAAAGTTTGTTTTCGACATGACAACTTGTACTTCTCATTGTTGCAACTGGTCCACCTGTATCCTTATTTAAACGACTTAATCTTTGATAAGGGAGCTAAAAAAATAGAATGGAAGAAAGACAGCCTCTTTAGTAAATGGTGCTGGCAAAATTGGTTAACTACTTGTAGAAAACTAAAGCTAGATCCTTATATATCACCCTGCACCAGAATCAATTCCAAATGGATCAAAGACCTCAGAGTCAAAGCAGACACTCTGAAAACATTACAGGATGGAATAGGAGAAACCCTAGGTCTCCTAGGTGCAGGCCGAAATTTTCTGAATAGAGACCCGGAAACACAACAAATCAAAGAAAAGTTGGACAAATGGGATTGCATGAAGTTGCAGAGCTTCTGCATGGCAAAGGACATAGCTAGCAAGATCAATAGAAAGCCCACAGATTGGGAGAAGATCTTCACTAGCCATACAACGGACAAGGGTCTCATATCTAAAATATACTTGGAACTCAAAAAATTAAATCCCCCAACAACAAATCTCCAAAGAAACTACTGCCCAATAAATAAGTGGGCTAATGACTTAAAGAGAAACTTCTCTGAAGAAGAAAGAAGGATGGTCAATAGACACATGAAGAAATGCTCAACCTCCCTGGCCATAAAAGAAATGCAAATCAAAACAACATTGAGATACCACCTCACCCCAGTTAGAATGGCAAAAATCAAGAACTCTAATAACAACAGATGCTGGAGGGGATGTGGACAGAAAGGAACCTTACTTCATTGTTGGTGGGAGTGTAAACTTGTTCAACCACTTTGGAAAGTAGTATGGAGGTTCCTCAAAAGACTCCACATAGAGCTCCCCTATGACCCACTTTTGGGCATTTACCCAAATGTTTACAAACAAGACTACACTAAAGCTACCAGCACAACTATGTTTATTGCAGCATTATTTACCGTAGTTAAGATCTGGAACCAACCCAGATGCCTCTCAGTAGATGAATGGATCAAGAAAATGTGGTATATATACACAATGGAATTCTATGCCTCCATCAGAAAGAATGACATTGCCCCATTTGTTAGGAAATGGAAAGACTTGGAAAAAATATATTAAGTGAAGTAAGCCAAGCCCAAAGAAACATAGGTCCCATGATTTCTCTTATTTGCAATACTTAGTATATGTATGAGTCAAGCAGAAAAGGTCAGATAAGGTGATGTTAGGAAAATGAACCCTAAGATATGTATTTTAAATGTTTTTTTTCCTTTCTCGCATTTGTTTCTAATGCAATTATAAGATTATTTCTTTGTTGCTTTGTATGTCCCTCCCCCACAGTATAACCCCTGCTTTCACTGTATTTGATGTCAGAGACCTTATTTGTAAAGCAATTGTTAGTCTGTAAAAGACTTGCACACTATAGCAAATTGTTTACTAGACCAGTTAATTTTAGTTCAGTGTGAAAGCCTAGGATGTGAATGACAGGAAATGGAATCCCTAGAAAATTAAGTTTAGTGTTTGTGCACATGAAATTCCTGCTGGATTATAACTCTTTAAAGACAAAGCCCTAATCTTATTTGCTTTTATGTCCTCTGTTAAGATGAGTAGAGTATAAGACATCCATTCCAATATAGAATAGAGGAAGAGATTTCAGTTGAAGAAAGGGTGAACAGGGTCCAAAAATTTTTTTTTTTCAGAGATGGTCTTGTGGAGAGATTCTTTAAGTAGAGATACAGACATGTACCAAGCATCCATATAGATATCTGTCATTATGTTAGTCCTTCTTAGGAGCATTCTCTGACATTAATTGCAAAGTCTTCAAATAATTAAACTTCATTTGGAAAAGAATCTCATTCAAGGGAAAATAGCCTTTTGCTTTGTTCAGGGTCATATTGGAGTAGAAGAAATGTGCAAACATAACCTACCTGCAAATGTTTTGGGAGCAGCTGCTATGGGAAGGAAGCTAATGAGTAGAGCAGTGTGGCATGGATTCAAAATACCTCCACAGAGCATCAAACAGTGGCCTGTCAGGGACACACCAAGAAAACAAATAGAATGACAAGAAGACCATAAACCCCATGATCCAATAAATATAGATGTAATCAATCTCATGAGTGGAATTTGAAGGTCAGATACTCCCTAAGAACATCAGTTACTTTGTCAAAAGTAGAAACATATCTAGGGTAAGTGGCTCATGCCTGTAATCCTAGCTATTCAGGAGGCTGATAATCTGAGGATCATAGCTGAAACCAACCAAGTCAGAAAAGTCCACGAGACTCATCTTCAATTAATTGCCAAACAGCCAATTGTGGAGTTGCAGCTCAAGTGGTAGAGTACTAACCATTAGCAAAAAGCCCAGGGACAAAAAAAACCTAAGGCTCTGGATTCAGGCTCCAGAACCAGTACCCCCTGCCAAAAAAAAACAAACATAGAAATAATTTCTACATCTCACTGTATAAACAAAAATATTCTCAATCCATCAAACAACAAATATAGCCCCGTGATAATGGTCGCATTTCCCATACCAAGCTAAAATTCCCAAAACATAAAGACTGAAACCAGATCCCCACTAGTGCTATCTTCAAAAACACTTGATTCAACTAAAAAGATCATTTTCTAGAGTAAACTTTTTCCCATTTATTCAATAAAAATAAAATAAGAGGGACTGGGAAGGTGGCTCAGTGGTAGAGCACTTGCCTTGCATGCATGAGGCCCTGGGTTTGATTCCTCAGCACCACATAAGCAAAAAGGAAAAAAAGCCAGAAGTGGCACTGTGGCTCAAGTGGTAGATTGTTAGCCTTGAGCTGAAGAGCTGAGGGACAGCGCCCAGGCCCAGAGTTCAGGCCCCATGACCAGACCAAAAAAAAAAAAAAAAAAGAAAGAAAGAAGAATTATCTCCATGTCTGAGTTTCCAGACGAAATTTTGATTTCCTGAACATTCTTTCCTATTTGTATTGGAACTCTTTATTCTTGCTAATTTATGGCTTTACAAAATATGTGATAGAAAAGAAAAGAGAGATACTACTTGGATTTTTTAAATGTTTTTATTGTGAAAATACCGCACAGAAGGGTTACAATTACATGGGCAAGGTCATGAGTATATTTCTTATCAAGCATTTCTGCTGCCTCCTTTGTTTTCCCCCTGCCATTCCTTCCCTCCCACCTGCACAACCACACTCCCTTCAAGCCCCCCTCCAAAAACTGTAAAATTTGTTTTTCAACAGTGTCTTGTACATCTCATTGTTACAATAGGTCAAACTGTATTCCTATTTAAACATTTTGTTTTCTCCCTTCCCCTCTCCAAATTAAACCTACATAAAATATAGTGAAAAG